>NW_024543078.1:11865000-12465000 GCF_018167655.1 Microtus oregoni
TTTGAAGAATTATAGCTGCGATTATTAAGGTCCATATGTAATACATGCTACATTTCTCTGCAATGGTGTCGGTTTGCAGCTACTGAGAATTTGTTCCTTGATGTGGGAGTGTCATATATCAATCTGTTGATTTCATTGGTTAAGCAATAAAGAAACTGCTTGCCCTCATAGGTTAAAACATAGGTGGGAGGAGTAAACAGGACAGAATGCTGGGAGGAAGAGGAAGTGAGCTCAGACTCGACAGCTCTGCTCGCTGGAGCAGAGACACCATGCCCCGCTCCTGGGCAGACACACGCCATGAAACTCCGACCCAGGATGGACTAGGCTAGAATCTTCCCAGTAAGACCCGTTCTCACAGATTATTAGAGATGGGTTGATTGGGATATCAGAATTAGCCAGTAAGGGCTAGAGCTAAAGGGCCAAGCAGTGTTTAAATGAATACAGTTTGTGTGTTGTTATTTCGGGGCATAAGCAAGCCAGGCGGCTGGGGTGCCAGGGACGCAGCCCCACTGCCTCCAATTACTACAGTTCCTGAGCTGGGGCAGTTCTGCAAGACAGAGTGCAAGACCTGACAGAACAGATGTCCTCCAAGGAGTCACCTGTGCAATACGGGGGTGGGGAGATGGGGGGATAAAATCAGGTTTCCAGTGCAACACGATGTATGGAATTTGTGTGGACTCATTTTCAATTCTAGTTGTCTACCACACTTCACACTCATTCCCATTAAGGATTATTGAAAGCTATAGTCCCAGACTTTAATGTTTGATGCTAAAACATATCCAGTCAGTATTCATTAGCAAAGCCCTGTCCCTGCGAACCTGGAGGTCTTGCAGCAAGGAGAGAGATAATAAACAGATGACCAAAGGCATAGCAATCAGGAATTGACAGATGTTGGGGGGGGGGCTTAAGAACAAAGAGAACGAGACAAAATTGTACGTGTTTCATCTGGACAACAGTGAAGGCTTGGTCAGGTGACCTTGAAGTAGTAGCTGGAACAAAGGGAAAGGGCAAGTCATGTGATTTAAGAAACACTAGTGTTTAGGGAGGTGAAATTATTTTAGTGTGTTTTGGGGTTCACAAAGGCAGCTTTAGTGGTAAAACCCAGAGAACATGGGCAGTCTAGAGAAGGCAGTAAGAGCAGGGAGTCAGAGTGAGATGGCTCCAGGCACTGAAGAGCCTTGGAGTAGCTGGGAACAAGCTCTTCCTCTGTGATGTTGCTGCTTTGTCTGTTACTCTTTGTCTTAGGAACCTGCTTCCGCACCCTCTTCCTGTCATACCTCCTCAGGAGTCGGGTGGCCGAAAGTAGAACTGCCTAATCGCACTGCAGGTCCCTTGTCTCTCTTGTTTCCAAGGGTATCCTCATCAACACATAAGTAAACAAACATTTAAAAAGAGGAGGGGCATCCCACCTACGTTTTTTGCTATGATTCTTCAAATCGTACAGGATGACCCAATATTTTGTTTCCTTTTTTCTCCTCACAGTTACATTAAAAAATTAACTCTTGCTTTATTTCTTTGCTTTATCGTATAAAAAAATAAAAGAAGTAAGACAAAAAGAAAAAAATATGAAAAAGTAGTTGAAAAACTAAAGCTCGAACCATGAGTTTTCTCCTGGGTTAATTGGAATCTTTAAAAAGTTGTTTTTTGACGGCGCCAGCCTGGGACGGGGAGCTCGGGGGTTTCTTGGCCCCCTGTCCTGCTTGGGCTCTCTGCTGCCTCTTTCTTCCTGGCCCACCCAGCTTCCGTCCAGACCCCTCCCCACTTCGCCCCCACTGCCCTCTTTTGGCGCGTAGCATCGCCCAGCGCAGCCTATCTGGGCGCTGGGTCCGAGTACCCGGGGCTCCCGGGCGGGCAGCAGTTCCTTTGTTTCTGTGGCCTGCCTGCACCAAGCGGGGTAGGCGCTTTGTCTGCGGGCTGCCCAACCAGCACGGAGGCCTGATCTTTCGGCGCCAGGAGACCCAGCATTGGGGTGAGTTTCTGGCCCACGGCGCCAGCCTGGGACGGGGAGCTCGGGGGTTTCTTGGCCCCCTGTCCTGCTTGGGCTCTCTGCAGGGCCTCTACTCCCCAGGTGCTGCCTCTTTCTTCCTGACCCACCCAGCTTCCGTCCAGAGCCCTCCCCACTTCGCCCCCACTGCCCTCTTTAGGCGCGTGGCATCGCCCAGCCCAGCCTATCTGGGCGCAGGGTCCGAGTATCCTGGGCTCCCGGGCGGGCAGCAGTTCCTTTGTTTCTGTGGCCTGCCTGCACCAAGCGGGGTAGGCGCTTTGTCTGCGAGCTGCTCAACCAGCACGGAGGCCTGATCTTTCGGTGCCAGGAGACCCAGCATTGGGAGAGCCAACATTGGGGAGAGACAGCGTTTGGTAGGCAAGGAGACCTAATCCGGTAAAAGAAGATCCATAGGGAGCATTTGGAAGAAGAGATGGGCCGACGTCAAGGCAAGAATTCGCCCAACAAGCTGAAAAGCAACATGAAGCTACCAGAAACAAGCGACCTCACAACGGGAGGACAAGAACCCCTTAATCAAGAGGAAGGAGAAAAGATTGACTTCATGAAAGTGATTGACACCCTTAAACAGCATGTAAAAAACGCCCTTATAGAAATGGATGAGAAATATAACAGAAAGTTTGAAGAATTGAATAAATCAGTGAATGATACCCTAGAAAACCAAGGAAAAACAATCAAACAGATAATGGAAACAGTTCAAGACCTGAAAACTGAAATGGAGGCAAAGAAGAAAACACAAACAGAGGGCCGTCTGGACATGGAAAATCTAGGTAAACGAATAGAGACTACAGAAACAAGCATAACCAGCAGAATACAAGAGATAGAAGAAAGACTCTCGGATTCTGAAGATACCATAGAGAAAATAAACACACTGATCAAAGAAAACAGCAAGTCCAACAAACTCTCATCACAAAACATTCAGGAAATATGGGACACAATAAAAAGACCAAACCTAAGAATAATAGGAGTAGAAGAAGGAGAAGAAGGGCAGCTCAATGGTCCAGAAAATCTATTTAATAAAATTATAGAAGAAAACTTTCCCAACCTAAGGAAAGATTTTCCTATGAAGGTGCAAGAAGCATACAGAACACCGAATAGGCTGGATCAAAAAAAAACATCCCCTCGCCATATAATTATCAAAACACAAAGCATACAAAATAAGGAAAGAATATTAAGAGCTGCAAAGGAAAAAGGCCAAATTACTTATAAAGGTAAACCTATCAGACTTACACCTGACTTCTCCATGGAAACCATGAAAGCCAGAAGGTCCTGGTTAGATGTACTGCAGAAACTGAGAGACCATGGGTGCAAGCCCAGATTACTATACCCAGCCAAGCTTTCATTCACTATAAATGGAGAAAATAAAATTTTCCAGGATAAAAACAAATTTAAACAATACGCA
Organism: Microtus oregoni; assembly: GCF_018167655.1. Classification (NCBI taxonomy): domain Eukaryota; kingdom Metazoa; phylum Chordata; class Mammalia; order Rodentia; family Cricetidae; genus Microtus; species Microtus oregoni. The sequence continues at coordinate 11,868,405 of NW_024543078.1, forward strand.
GCCACAAATCCAGCCTTACAGAAAGTAATTGAAGGAAAATCACTAACCAAGGAGTCCAACAATGACCACAATACCTCAGACATCTAGAGACCCTTCACCAACACAAAACAAAGAAGGGAAACTCACAAACTCTACGACTAAAAAAAAAATGACCGGAGTTAACAACCACTGGTCATTAATATCACTTAATGTCAATGGACTCAACTCACCTATAAAAAGGCACAGGCTAAGAGATTGGATAAGAAAACAGGATCCAACATTCTGCTGTTTACAAGAAACACACCTCAATCACAAAGACAGGCACCTACTCAGAGTAAAGGGCTGGGAAAAGGCCTATCAAGCAAATGGTCCTAAGAAACAGGCAGGTGTGGCCATACTAATCTCTAACAAAGTTGACTTTAAACTTAAATCAATCAGAAGAGATGGAGAGGGGCATTTTATACTCATAACAGGAACAGTTCATCAGGATGAAGTCTCAATCCTGAACATCTATGCCCCTAATATAAAAGCACCCACGTACATAAAAGAAACATTGCTAAAATTCAAGGCAGCCATCAAACCGCACACACTAATAGTAGGAGACTTCAACACTCCTCTCTCACCAATGGACAGGTCAATCAGACAGGAACCTAACAGAGAAATAAGAGAATTAGTGGAGGTAATGAATCAAATGGACTTAACAGACATCTATAGAACATTCCATCCAAATAGGAAAGAATATACCTTCTTCTCTGCAGCTCATGGAACCTTCTCGAAAATCGACCACATAGTCGGTAACAAAGCAAACATCCACAGTTACAAAAAAATATTAGTAACCACCTGTGTCTTATCAGATCACCATGGATTAAAGTTAGAATTCAACAATAATGCTACCCCCAGAAAGCATACAAAGTCATGGAAACTGAACAGTCAACTATTGAACCATAGCTGGATTAAGGAAGAAATAAAGAAAGAAATTAAAGTCTTCCTGGAATTCAATGAAAATAAAGAAACAACATACTCAAACTTATGGGACACTATGAAAGCAGTCCTAAGAGGAAAGTTCATAGCACTAAGTGCCCACTTAAAGAAAACAGAGAAAGCTCACATTGGAGACTTAACAGCCCACCTGAAAGCTCTAGAAAAAAAAGAAGCAGACTCACCTAGGAGGAGTAGAAGACTGGAAATAATCAAAATGAGGGCTGAAATCAACAAAATAGAAACACAGAAAACAATACAAAAAATCAATGAAACAAAAAGCTGGTTCCTGGAGAAAATCAACAAGATTGACAAACCACTATCCAAGCTAATCAAACGGCAGAGAGAGAATTTGCAAATTAATAAGATCAGAAATGAAAAGGGGGACATAACCACAGACACAGAGGAAATTCAGAGAATCATTAGATCTTACTACAAAAGCCTATATGCCACAAAATTGGAAAATGTAAAGGAAATGGATACTTTTTTAGATAAATATCATATACCAAAGTTAAATCAGGACCTGGTGAACAATCTAAATAGACCTGTTAGTCGCGAAGAATTAGAAGAGGTTATCAAAAACCTCCCTACCAAAAAAAGCCCAGGACCAGATGGTTTCAATGCGGAATTCTACCAGATCTTCCAAGAAGATCTAATACCTATACTCCTTAATGTATTCCACAAGATAGAAACAGAAGGGTCATTACCAAACTCCTTTTATGAAGCCACAATTACTCTGATACCAAAACCACTCAAAGACTCAACCAGGAAAGAGAACTACAGGCCAATCTCACTCATGAATATCGACGCAAAAATCCTCAACAAAATACTGGCAAATCGAATCCAAGAACACATCCGAAAAATTATCCATTATGATCAAGTAGGCTTCATTCCTGAGATGCAGGGCTGGTTCAACATACGAAAATCTATCAATGTAATCCAGCATATAAATAAACTGAAAGAAAAAAACCATATGATCATTTCATTAGATGCTGAAAAAGCATTTGACAAAATTCAACATCCATTTATGTTAAAAGTCTTGGAGAGATTAGGGATACAAGGGTCATACCTAAATATAATAAAAGCTATATACAGCAAGCCGACAGCTAACATCAAATTAAACGGAGAGAAACTCAAAGCCATCCCACTTAACTCAGGAACACGACAAGGCTGTCCACTCTCCCCATACCTCTTCAATATAGTGCTTGAAGTTCTAGCAATAGCAATAAGACAACATAATGGAATCAAGGGGATTCGAATTGGAAAGGAAGAAGTTAAACTTTCGTTATTTGCAGATGATATGATAGTGTACATAAGCGACCCAAAAAACTCCACCAAAGAACTCCTACAGCTGATAAACAGCTTTAGTAATGTGGCAGGATACAAGATCAACTCCAAAAAATCAGTCGCCCTCTTATACACAAAGGATATGGAAGCAGAGAGGGAAATCAGAGAAGCTTCACCATTCACAATAGCCAAAAACAGCATAAAATATCTTGGGGTACATCTAACCAAGGAAGTGAAAGATCTATTTGACAAGAACTTTAAGGCATTCAAGAAAGAAATTGAAGAGGATACCAAAAAATGGATGGACCTCCCTTGCTCTTGGATTGGGAGGATCAACATAGTAAAAATGGCAATTCTACCAAAGGCTATTTATAGATTCAATGCAATCCCCATCAAGATCCCATCAAAATTCTTCACAGATCTGGAGAGGACAATAATCAACTTTATATGGAAAAACAAAAAACCCAGGATAGCCAAAACAATCCTATACAATAAAGGATCTTCTGGAGGCATTACCATCCCTGACTTCAAACTCTATTACAGAGCTACAGTAATGAAAACAGTGTGGTACTGGCATAAAAACAGAGAAGTCGACCAATGGAATCGTATAGAAGGCCCGAATTTTATCCCACAAACCTATGAACACCTGATTTTCGATAAAGGAGCTAAAAGTATAAAATGGTAGAAAGAAAGCATCTTCAACAAATGGTGCTGGCACAACTGGATGTCATCTTGTAGAAGAATGAAAATAGACCCTTATCTATCACCGTGTACAAAACTCAAGTCCAAATGGATTAAAGACCTCAATATCAGCCCGAACACACTGAACCTGATAGAAGAGAAAGTGGGAAGTACCCTACAGGAGCTGGGCACAGGAGATCGCTTCCTATGTATAACCCCAGAAGCACAGACATTAAGGGCAACATTGAATAAATGGGACCTACTTAAACTGAGAAGCTTCTGTAAAGCAAAGGACATAGTCAATAAGACACAAAGGCAACCTACTGATTGGGAGAAGATCTTCACCAACCCCACAACAGACAAAGGTCTGATCTCCAAAATATATAGAGAACTCAAGAAACTAGACTTTAAAATGCTAATTAACCCAATTAAAAAATGGGGCACTGAACTGAACAGAGAATTCTCAGCAGAGGAAGTTCAAATGGCCAAAAGACACTTAAAGTCGTGCTCAACTTCCTTAGCAATCAGGGAAATGCAAATCAAAACAACTTTGAGATATCATCTTACACCTGTCAGAATGGCTAAAGTCAAAAACACCAAGGATAACCTTTGCTGGAGAGGCTGTGGAGGAACGGGTACCCTCATCCATTGCTGGTGGGAATGCCATCTTGTGCAACCACTGTGGAAGTCAGTGTTTCGGTTTCTCAGGAAATTCGGGATCAACTTACCCCTGGACCCAGCAATACCACTCCTGGGAATATACCCAAGAGATGCTCTATCATATGACAAAAGCATTTGTTCAACTATGTTCATAGCAGTATTATTTGTAATAGCCAGAACCTGGAAACAACCTAGATGCCCTTCAATGGAAGAATGGATGAAGAAAGTATGGAATATATACACGCTAGAGTACTACGCTGCGGTAAAAAACAATGACTTCTCGAATTTTGCAGGCAAATGGATGGAAATAGAAAACACTATCCTGAGTGAGGTGTCCCAGACCCAAAAAGATGAACATGGGATGTACTCGCTCATAATTGGTTTCTAGCCATAAATTAGGGCCACGGAGTCTACAATAGGTGAACCTAAAGAAGCTAAGTAAGAAGGTGAACCCAAGGAAAAACATATAGTTATCCTCTTGGCTAAGGGAAGTAGACCCAATTGCCGGGGAGAAAATTAGGATCTTGGGGGTGGGGTGGGATGGGGGTAAGGGGAGATGGGGAGAGAAAAGGTAGAAGGGAAGGAGGGGGGACTTGGGGAATCAGGAGAATTGGGATAAAGGAAAGGTGGATAGGGGAGCACGGAACCACAATTCTTAGTTAAGGGAACCACTTTAGGGTGAGCAAGAGATTTGACCCTAGAGGGGCTCCCAAGTGCCCAACATGAGGTTCCCAGTTAGTTCCTTGGGTAGCTGAGGATTGGGAACCTGAAATGACCCTATCCGAGAGCAATACTGACGAATATCTTGCATATCATCATAGAACCTTCATCTGGTGATGGATGGAGACAGAGACAGAGACCCACACTGGAGCACTGGACTGAGCTCCCAAGGTCCCAATGAGGAGCAGAAGGAGGGAGAACATGAGCAAAGAAGTCGGGACCACGAGGCGTGCACCCACCCACTGAGACAGTGGAGCTGATCTACTGGGAGCTCACCAAGGCCAGCTGGACTGTGACTGAAAAAGCATGGGATAAAGCCAGACTCTCTGAACATGGCGAACAATGAGGGCTGATGAGACGCCAAGGACAATGGCACGGGGTTTTGATCCTACTTAATGTGCTGGCTTTGTGGAAGCCTAGCCAGTTTGGATGTTCACCTTCCTAGATATGGACGGAGGGGGGAGGACCTAAGACTTGCCACAGGGCAGGGAACCTGGACTGCTCTGTGGACTGGAGAGGGAGGGGGAGAGGAGTGGGGGGAGGGGTAGAAGGGTGGGAGGAGGGGGAGAAGGGTAGGAGGAGGGGGAGGGAGATGGGAGGCTGGGAGGAGGTGGAAACTTGTTTTTTGTTTATGTTTTTTTTCTTCTTTTCTTAATAAAAAAATTATTAAAAAAAAAAAAAAAAGTTGTTTTTTGGGCTGGTGAGATGGCTCAGTGGTTAGGAGCACTGACTGGTCCTCCAGAGGACCAGGGTTCAATTCCCAGCACCCACATGGCAGCTCACAGCTGTCTGTAGCTCCAATTCAAGAGAATCTAACATCATTATACCAATGTGCATGAAATAAAAAAAAGTTAAATAAAGTTTAAAAAAAAAGTTGTTTTTTTATTTTATTTTAAGAGTGTGGGTGATTTGCCTCCACATACATCTGTGTGCCCTGGAACTCGAGTCACAGATAGTTGTTAAACTTCTATGTGGGTGATGAAAATCAAATCTGGGTCCTGTGGAAGGACAGCCACTACTCTTAACTGCTGAGCCATTTCTCTAGCCCCAATTAATTGGAATATTAAAATATATGAAGTGTGTGTGTGTGTGTGTGCATTATTGTGTGTTATACATCACCATGAACACAAATGTGTGAACCTATGCAGAGGCCAGAACAAAATACCTGCTGTCCTCTCTACTCTTATCTAACCTGTGATTTTGAGGTAGGTGCTCTCACTGAACCAGAAGCTCACTGTTTCAGCTAGGCTGACTGACCAGTGAGCTCTCGGGACCCATCAGCCTTGACACCCCAGTGCTGGGGTTTCAAGCATTCATGATCAAACCTAGCTTTTTACATGGGTGATGGAGATTTGCACACAGGTCTTTACCCTCGCAAGGCAAGTGTTCTTGTTCACTGAGTCATCTCCCAGGCCCTGAAATTCTCCACACTTAAACACACAAAGAAACCAACATCTGTGAAACTTAGTAACAACATGAATATGCACACATGTTCCTAAAGCTTACCATATACATAATTTATAAAATATCTACATACTAATTACAAGTTATACATGATCAGTACCACTTTTTTTTAACATATTCTATTAATTTTTGAGAATTTCATACATGGTACAATGTACTATGGTCATACTTACAGTCCCAGTCCTCCCAACTCCTCTCAGATCTGCCCCCAACTCCATGTCCTTTTTATTAATGGTCCACAGGTTTTGATTTGGGCTTCCCATATGCTCATGGGTATGGTTCCATCCCACGGGACTAGATATAACTACACACTTTCAGCAGATAACTTTTCTTTCCTTGGAGGCCATCAGCCAGGGACAAGATTTGTAAGCCCCTCCTCTCCATGTTGGAATATCTGCTAACTTGATCATATGCGGGCAACTGCAGATGCTGGGAGTTCATGCATGTATCACTCCTCCCATGTCCTGAAACTTTTCATTCTAGTCCTCCCTGACCTCTTGTTGGAGAAGGGAGCCGCTTGTTCCTCTTGGCCGCCCAAAATAATCACACAGAAACTGTATTAATTATATCACTGCTTGGCCCATTAGCTCTAGTTTCTTATTAGCTTATTTCTTACATCTTAATTTAACCCATCTCCATTAATCTGTGCATCACCACGAGGTCATGATCTACCAGCAAAGTTTCAACACGTCTATCTCCGGCGGTGGATCCATGGCATCTCTCCGACTCTGCCTTCTTCCTCCCAGCATTCAGTCCAGTTTTCTCCGCCTACCTAAGTTCTGCCCTATCAACAGGCCAAGGCAGTTTTTTATTTATTAACCAATAAAAGCAACACACAGACAGAAGGAACTCCCACACCAACCTTTGATTCCTGTTGTCTTCCTGCCCTCTCTTCTCCGAGCATTTGTGGGAGGGTGTGATCTAGATTTGCAGCAGAGTGCCTCACAAACACTTTTTCTCTCAACTTTGGCCACTTGTAAGTTTTTCCGCTAACTGCCATCCAAAGAAACTTCTCTGAAGAGGTCTTTGGGCTGCATTAACAGATGAGTGTAGAGGTAGGCAGTTTGGTTCTGTGTCCACTAGCAAAATAGCAGAAGCTTCTAGGGTGTATGTGCTCTCCAGCCATGGGTTCTTGGCCAGATTTCAGGACCAGGCAAGCATATCCTCCTACAGAGTAGGCCTTAAATCCAATTACAAAGTGACTGGTTACTCTCATAACATCGGTCCACTCTTGCACCAAGGTCCGTCTCTTGTCACTTTTAAAGCTTTTTTCAATTGTAACTTATCAATGACTTCATTGACTTACTGAGGCCATAAGAAAATATCAGTTTGGGCAGCTTGAACAGTAAAAACTTATCCTCATAGCTCTGGGAATTAGAAGATCATGGTGGCACATGCTTGGTTTCTTCTATGCATGTTTCTGGGCGCCATGTGTCTAAATTTTCTCTTTTTTCAAGGATACCAGTCATTCTGATTAGGACTTCCCAAGTGGCCTCATTTTAGCCAAATCGCCTCTTTCAAGGCACTGTCTGCAAATGCCCTTTCTGAAGTAGTAGAGCTAGGATTTCAGCAAATAAATTAATGGTACACAGCTCAACCCTTACCACTGTGACTTTACATAGAGCTGTAAAGATGAGAAGCCCAGGGTTACCGAAGAGGCAACAATGCAGTAAGTTTTGACACAAGTGTGCTGGCGGTTCACCTTCGGCACAGTGGCTACACTTACAACTACTAGTGGCTCCGAGAGTTAGAATAGCAACTGGCTTACTTTCTCTCTTTGCTGGTGACCTGGAACCCACCCCATCCATACCGCCCTAACTAAAGCACCCATACTAAGTTCCTTCCTTCTACTTCTGGTCAACCAGTTGTTAATCCCACCTCTGTGAGCCCGGGTTAATGTTAATTAAAGCAAATCAACATATCTTTACATAGTCAGCAAATGTAGCATGAACAAATGTAAGGAAGCTTTGCTTGGTTAAATTGGTTAAATAAATATTACACAACACACTGGTTAGGTTTTTTTTTTTTTCTTTTCTTTCTTTTTTTTTAAAATCAAATTGACATAAACTAAGCTCATCTGGGAAGAGGAAACCCCAAATGAGAAAAGGCCTCCATGAGATCTGCATGTAGGCAAGTCTGTGGGATATTTTCTTAATTAATTATTAATGTGGAAGGGCCCAGCTCATTGTTAGCGGTGCTAACCTCGGGTTGTATAAGGAAACAAACTGAACAGGACAGGGAGAACAAGCCAGTAAACAGCACGCTTTCATGGTCCCTGCTACAGTTCCTGCCCCCAGGTTCCTGCCAGGACTTCTCTCAGTGCTGGATAAAGACCTCAGGGTTGAAAGGTGAGATAAACTTTTTCTTCCCCAAGTTCCTTTTGACCCTGATGTTTATCACAAAACAGGAACCAAACTAGGACAATGGAAATAAGAGGAAGTAATTGGTCTTCTGTGTTCCTAAGAGAGAGAAGTCCATGTCTCGTGCAGGAGTTGAGGAAGGGGAGTCAGAAAACTACAAGGAGGTTTCACTGAAATAGGCTCAGAGATCAATTAGACATTGCTTAATTTGTGCCAATATTCATGATAGTAGTGTCTAAAATATTGTTGAACTTTTCTGTCCTGTCAACCAATTCCCAATTAACCACACAGAAACTCAGCAGATAGCTCAGGCTTATTACTAACTAGACCTTACAACTTCAATCAATCCCTATTTCTTATCTATGCTCTACCATGTAACAGTACCTTTTTCCAGCACTGCATATTCATCCCCTGTTTCCTCTGCTTCTGGCTGGTGACTCTGCCCTCCTCTGCTTCTGGCTGGTGACTCTGCCCTCCTCTGCTTCTGGCTGGTGACTTTGCCCTCCTCTGCTTCTGGCTGGTGACTCTGCCCTCCTCTGCTTCTGGCTGGTGACTCTGCACTCCTCTGCTTCTGGCTGGTGACTCTGCCCTCCTCTGCTTCTGGCTGGCGATGGCCCTCCTTCTTCTCAGTGTTCTCTCAGTCTGGCTCTCCCGCCTAACCTCTTTCTACCTAGCTATTGGCCAGTTAGCTCTTTTTAAACTAACGAGAGAAAACTATCTTCATGGTGTACACAAAAGGATTGCCCCACAGCAGAGTATAGTCAACTGTTGTAGAAAGTGTCTACGAGCACGTAGTCAGGAAGCAAAATGTGATTCTTTTCATTTTTCATTCCTCTAATTAATACGATGAATTGCCCATCTTCTTTATTTCTCAGAAAACCACATCGCTAGTGAAAGCGTCCATATATACTGTGCTTCCTTCCTTTATACTCCAATACTTGACAAAATACCTTGTTGTTTCTCCTTGCATTCTGTCTGCCTTTTGTTGCTCCAGGCGATACAAAATAGCTCATATAAGGCTTGAATTTTTTTCTGGGATGGAGAGAGTGAGGGAAGAGTGCAAGGTTGGTAAGACTTTTACATGTGATCCTGTCTGGTTACAGAACCTAAGGGTGGCTATTATTTGTGGTAGGAACAAGATGGACTATATACCTGGCAAAGTTCGATTATGCAGTTAGTTGAATAAGTCTCAAGGACATGTCAAATGGAATTCTCCAGAGTTCTTTTGTTTTAACGCCCCAAATATATAAAATATTAGTCTCAAAATAAAACAATGTAAATTCATTTGATTATAATTTAAAGTTAAATATTATTACTTTAATATAGTAGAAATTTATTTCTAACATAATAAGCTATAAATGAAAAAATATAAAAGTCTCAAATATAAGACAGTCTCTACAGAGTGGTAATAGCTTCTTTTTAAAAAGATTTGATTGTTATTTATGTGTATATATGTTTTGTCTATATGTATATACATATACATATATATATATATGTATAACGTGTGCATTCCTGGTGCCTACGAAAGCTATAAAAAGGCCCTGGATCCCTGGAACTGGAGTTACAGGTGATTGTGAGCTGCCACGTGGGTACTAGAACCAAAGCTGGGATCTCTGCAAGAGCTCTTAACCACTGCGCATCTCTCCAGCCCTTAGCTATAACAGCTTCCCTTCAAACTGTAAAGTAAATTTCACTGCCTGCTCCCGGGAAGCTTTCGATGTCACTCCCAGGGATAGCATTCCGAGGTTATTGGCAAGTTGCCCTCTCCCTGGAGAAGGTGGTTGTGCAGTCTTTGTGGTTTCTGTGGCTCACACTGTGATAGTTACATCAGATTTACGTTAATAAATTATGCTCACACTCCTCATACGGCCTGACATGGGAGTAAACTCCCAAGTCTACTAATTAAATTAGGAAGAAGAAGATTGCTTTCCATTAAAAGGTGAAATGCTTTTTATAACACGCTTCTCCCAACTCTCATTGCTGTGTAAACTACATCCTGGAGAATGTGTGGCGCTATATTTAGCTAGCATGTGATGAGACCACCTCCTGCAAGGGTACAAGTGGCTTCTTGACAACTCTTTTGTTTTGCCAGAGAATATCTTGTCTTAAACATTAAAATGCCATGGTCTTCATAATTGTCACAGCTTAACTGGAAGTGACTTGGAAACACAATTTGTTTAAAAAATTTAGCAGGCTAAAGGCAATATGCTCTCTTGGTTTGGATTCTGGAATGAAAAGAGAATATTAGTGGAAACCTGGTAATCCCTGCCGCCTGTCATTCAGTTAATAATGACATATAGATGGTAATTGCCTCTCTGACAAGGGAACCCTGGCTGAACAAGATGTCCCCTTAGGGGGTACTGGGAAGAGGCTATGCAGGGATTCTACACTGTCTTTTGCCATTTCCTGCTAATGTAAAAAGACTGAGAAATAAGAGAGCTTCCAAGTGAGCTGTTGAGAAAGTTCTTAACTAGAGAGTAATTCCCCAAGTTAGGATTACATATATTCACGGAGTGATTATCATTCTAAAAGTGATACTTTAAAAGCATGTTGTTATGGAAACAAAACACATGTGTAAATGGAAATGATGACTGTAACGCTAAATGAGACCTCGTCTAAAGCGCTTTTGAAATTGAAATTCTGTGTGTTAAGTATTTGGAAACTTCCAGCAGGCACACCGAGGATGCTGTTGAACCCTCAAAGGATTGACACGTGTTCTTATGGTGCCAATGGATGAAGTTGGATGACTGTCTTCTGTTGCTTGCTTTGTTTCTGAGTCTTTTTGTTCTGAGATCACCTTGTCATTTTACTTTGTTTGTTTGTTATGTTTTGTTTGTCGAGACAGGGTTTCTCACCATAACAGTCCTGGTTGTCCTGGAGCCTGCTTTCTGGACCAGGCTGGTCTTGAACTCATCAAGATCCTTCTGCCTCTGCCTCCCGAGTGCCAAGATTAAAGGTGTGTGCCACCACCGCCCGGCCACTTTGTCATTTTAAATAATTTTTTAAACTCATAGATTTATAGTTTCAGTTTCAAATTTTTAGAGAAATTAAAAGACTCTAAAAGACCACCCTGCAATTTGCTATCTGCTTCAATATACGTTCCCACTCCTCTTTGTTCAGAGATGCCCCTCAGAAGAGGGGCACACTACTCTGCTCCAGTCAAATACAGTACCTCCTTCCTCTGAACATACTACCAAAGAGGGGGAAAATGCAAACCGACTGGAACAAAGAGGAAACCCTGGAGTCTAAAGAGGAGGAGGGAGCCAAAACTCGCGCTCAGTAATCAGGCCCCAGGAGCAGGGAGGCCCATCCTGACTCAGCCAGTAGCCCAGGTGCACTGAGAGTCTCATAGGACTTCTTCCTGCACTCTGAAAAACTGGATTTTGTCCTCAAATGTGAAACTAATACAAAAGAGGGAGACAGGAAACACATTGGGGACTTGGCAAGAACCCCCAAATTAGGGAACCCTGCCCCTTCCTCTCAATTTTGTTGTCCCTACTAAACTAGTGAAAGTTCATACCTACAATGAAGCACTACCCAGTGGGATGCAGGGGTGAGGCAGCCATGGTGAGAGACTATAGGGTGGACAAAGCTGAGGTCTGTTGCTAAGAAACAGAAGTTACAAGGGCAAGTGAGATCTCTGATAGTGGTGACTGGTTTATGAAATCCCCAGGTATAAAACTGGCAAAGATCCAGCTGAGGTCTGAAGGGAATTGTATCATCAGGAAACCACATCTTGGAGACAAACTTGTGGCTGTTTATAGCTGAGGGCTACGCAGGCTCCAGAAAGGTTGGTTGGTGACATAGCATGGTCCTGGTATGTAATGGGCAGGGATGGTTTACTTTTCAGATGTGTAGACTCATGGCAACAAGACTGAGTCACAAAGCACTTACTTCAGTGTTAGGGAAGAAAATTTAGACAGCATTTGTGTTATAAGACCACAAGGAGCCCAAACTTCAGCTGCCATGAGGAACAGCCTACACCCCAGGATTCCCATGTTAATGCGATAGTCACTGGATGAGCCTGTATTGTTTCGTTGGATAATGAACTGTTGCTTTAAATTCAGCAAGGGGTTTTTTGGAATTGCATATATGAAAAAGCAAGGTGTGCAAGAGGACAGTGAATTGTGGTAGACACCTGTAATCTCGGTACTCAGGAAGCTGAGGCAGAAGAATAGCCACGAGCTTCAAGCCAGCCTGGGCTCCAGTGTGAAACTCTATCTTAAAATATAAAGCAAAACCAACAACAGTAAAAGGTACTACTGCAGCACGCTACGATGCCCGTGTCTTTCTTCATTTGCCTGGTGTCGGCCCTTTTTCTCTCCCAGCCCTAGAACAGCTCTTCCTGTGAGCATATGCCACAAGCCCACCTGATCCTAGCTCTCCCTTCCCCAGATGCTGACTGGGGATTGAACATGTGGTCCAAGCAGGAACTTGAGAGTCCTTCTCTGGAAATCATAAAGAGACACAGGGGAGAAAGAGGGCTCTCTCAAAGATTCTCAAAGAAGATGATGTAAGCCTGGAGCTGTGGACTGTCTACTTCCCTGTAGTGATATTTCATTTGTATTTTAATAAAAGTTTGCCTGAAGGTTAGAAAAGCAAAACAGCCAGCCACTGGATCTCACCTCTACCTCAGCCCGAAATGGCGATACTGCCTCCAGGAATCCTCAGAATGAGACTCTCTGAGAGCTGTCTCCTCCCATCTTACATTCCTCTCTAGGGCTAGGATTAAAGGCGTGCACCACTACTGCCCAGTTTCTATTGTAAACTAGTGTGGCTACTGGGATTAAAGGTGTGTGTCACCACTGCCTGGTCTATAAGGCTGACCAGTGGGACTGTTTTACTCTCTAATCTTTAGGCAAGCTTTATTTATTAAAATACAGATGAAATATCACTACAGAGACCCTATCTCAATATATATATCAAGGGATCGTGACCCACAGGTTGAGAACCTCTGGTCTTTCTGACTTGAACCCCTGGGAATGATTCACAGCTGAGAATGGGGTACTCTTTTCCCCCTTCTCTTTACTTAGCTCCACCCCCTCCATTGGCTCCTCCCAGTCCTCTGTCCCTTCTTGCTGGTCCTCTTCTCCCAAATACTTCTCCTTTCTTGAGGCTTTCATGTTAGAAGATTCTGTCATCACCACTCCCCTCCCCATCCTTAAGATCTTTTCCGTTTTAAGGTCTCTTTCCACTGTCATGACCTCCACCAACACATAAAGGAGGTCCTCAAGAACCCATAATAAAGAATAACAAATGTTTATCGGCGATCACTTACAATAGAAGGCCTCTGCGTTCCTCTGCTCTGTGGGTGCTGGGGTTGAGAACGGAACACCGGCCACCAGTGGAGCGAAAGGACAAAAGGGGGGCAAGCATCTTCCTGTCTGTGCTTACAGTACCTCAGTCCAGACCCTAATGGGCTGGTATCTGAAAGGCTATTCGCTGAGTGAATTCCCACCACACACATGCACACTCACAATACTAGAGCAGTGGTTCTCAATCTGTGGGTCACAACCCATTTGCAGGTCAAACACGACCCTTTCACAGGCTCACATATCAGATCCTGCATATCAGATGTTTATAGTACAATTCATAAAAGTAGCAAAATTACATTGTGAAGTAGCAATGAAAATAATTTCATGGTTGGGGTCACCACAACATGAGGAACTGTATTAAAGGGCTGCAACATTAGAAAGGTTGTGAGCCACTGCTCTAGAGTATGGAAGAAACCAAGTGCTCTTTGTTTTTCTGAGTCTGGCTTACCTTGTTTAACATAGTGATACCTAGTTCTCCCCACCTTCTTCCAACTGTCATCATTTCCTCAGTCATTTCATCAGTCTGCTGCTGTTCTTGTTTGGCATTTGTTGTCATAGTTAAGAGTCTGTTACTAAATCCAAACCCATGAAGATTTTTCCCTGTTTCATTTTGAGAGTTTTATAGCTCTTACATTTAGGTCTTTGGCTCATTTATTAAAAATAAAAACATAATATGAGAACAGGGGTCCAATATTACTCTTTGGCATAAAAATATACAGTTGTTCAAATTTCATATTTCTTGAAAAGATTATTCATATCCAGAATGAATTATTTTGGTACCTTAAAACAAGCAATTGGGGCTAGGCATTGGTGGTGCATGCTTTTAATCCCAGCACTTGGGAGGCAGAGGCAAGCAGATCTCTGTGAGTTTGAGGTCAGCCTGGTCTACAAGAGTTCCAGGTCAGGCTCTAAAGCTATAGCAAAACCCTGTCTCTAAAAAACAAAAAAACCCACCAAAACCAAAAACAAACACACAAACAAAAAAGCAGTTGGGAACTAGTGATATAATTCAGTGGCTAAAGGCACCTCCCTCCAAGCCTGATGACCTGAGTTCAGTCTTCAGACCAATATGGTGGAAGGAGATAATTGACTTTTCCAATCGTCCCCTCACCTCCACACGTGTGCTGTGGCATGTGCACCCTCTATACACAAAATAAAAAATCACTTGGCCATAGCTGCCATATCCTTATTTCTGAAGTCTTGTTTCTAGTCCACCTTGGTGATAAGTTTTGAGATTGAGTCGTAGGAGTTCTTTGACTTTGATTTGTCTTTGCAAGACAATTTTTACTGTTTAGGGTCATTTGAGTTTGATATAAAATTTGAGGAGTGGCTCTTTTATTTCTTTAATAAAAAGTTATGTTCTTGACATACTGCAGATCATGAAGGCAGTTGGGCATCTTTCCCACTCACAAATCCGGCATATCTTCTCCTTTATTTTGATCTTTCATTCCTTTCAGTAGTGTTTACAACACTGGAATTATTCTGCTTCTCATTGGTTACATTTATCATTATCATTGGGTTCTCTTGATGCTACTGTGAGTAGAATCGATTGTTTTAATTTTCTTTAGAGATTGTAGGTAATTTAGTAACACAGTTGAGTTTTATGTGTTGGCCTTTTGTTTTAGAGTTTAGCTAAACTTGCTTATTAGCTCTGACAGTTTTAGGATTATGTCATCTACACATAGAGGTAACTTTATTTCCTGATTGCATGCCTCTTTCTTGCATGAGCTGTCTTTCTAGAGCGCCCAGTGGGATGCTGAATAGAAGTGACAAGAGCAGCTGTCCTTTCTTCTGTTACTCCTGGTGTAAGCGGAAATGCTCTCAGTTTTTAACTATGGAGAATGATGCTGCCAGTGAGTTTTCACACACGGCCTTCAACAAATAGAAGCTTCTATTTGTAGATTGTTAAGTGTTTTGTCATGAAAGGATGTTTTTTGTTTGGTTGATTAGGATATCAGTCTGAGTCCTAGAACTCAGCATATAGCCCAGGCTGGCCTCAAATGCACAGTGATCTTCCTGTCTTAGCTTCTCAAATGCTGTGTTTCCAGGTACATGACACTATGTCAGGCTTGCACGGATTCTGTTTATGTTTAGCTTCTCTAGTGTTCCTTGAATAAGGCCTAGTTGCTTGTTCATGGCATGTAACTTCTTCTATATGTGGTCGGATTAATTTACTAGTATTCTGTTGAGTATATTTGCATACATCTCCAGAAGAGATATTGATCTGTAGTTACCTTGCAATGTCTTTGGCTTTGAGTTTGGAACTTTATCCTCTGAACATGATACGGTTGCCATCTTAGAAGCAGATCTGTAACGAGTCTTTCTCTGTCCCTCCAGCTCCCAAATAATGACACAGAAACTTCTTATTAATTATGAAAATTAGGGCTTAGCTTAGGCTTGTCCCACTAGCTCTTAAAGCTTAAATTACCCGTTTATATTAATCTACATTTTGACTTGTGGCTTTTTACCTTTTTTCCATTCTGTTTATCTGACTCCCTCAATGTCTTGTTAGCATCTCCTCTGCACCTTGATTATCACCTCCTACTTGCTCTCTGTATGCCCAGAAGTCCTGCCTATACTTCCTAACAAGCTATTGGCTGTTCAGCTTTTTATTACACCAATCACAGCAATACATTTCACACAGCTTACAAATGTCCCATCACACAGATCAACTGTGATTACCTGTGTGAAGATCCCCCCACAATTGCACATATTCCTTTGTGAAAGGTAGACAAGAGCCCATGGACATACATCCAAAGCCCTGCCACTCAGGTTTGATATATGAGCGGTTAGCAAGAGCTAGGTGGGGAGGGTTCTTCTTCAGTGTTGTTGCTGTCTATGAGTTGCTGTGCTCCTGTCAGTAGCCTTGAATCGTGTAGACTTGTTCCTTTGGTTTGTTATTGGTGCTGTATCTGGCATAAAGAGCTGTTTGTTCATGTTTTCACAGGAAAAGCAACACAATACTTTGATATCAAGGTAACATGAGATTCTTGGGGTTCTTGCCTATGTTTTGGAACAGCTCGAAGATTGCTTGGTAGAAAGCAATAACAATCTGAATCTAGTTTTCTTTTTTTTTCTGGGAAACTTTTGAGTATCCGTTTAGCTCCTTTTGTTGCATTAGGTGTAATAGAAAATGTTACTCCTTCTTGAAGTGATTTTGGGAGTGTGTATGTTTCTATGAATTTGTCTATTTCTTTTAGGTTATAAATTTCTTTCTTTCTTTCCTTCCTTCCTTCTCCCCGCCCCCTTTTCAATGCCTCACAGAGTCCAGGTCATCCTCAAACTTGCTTTGTAGTAGAAGATTGTTTGTGGAGACTGTTCATCCGTTTCTCACCTGCTCAGACCCAAATAATCACACAGAATCTATATTAATTAAAACACTGCTTGGCCAATAGCTTATGCATATTTTTAGCTAGATCTTACATCTTGAATTAACCCATTTCTATTATTTTGTATTTTAATATGAGGCTCCTGGTTTACTGGTAGATTTCCAGGCACCTGTCTCCTTTGGCAACTGCATGGCGTCTCATTGATTCCACCTACTTTCTCTCTATATCTCTGTTGAGATTTCCCGCCTAGCTTTATTCTGCCCTGACATAGGCCCAAAGCAGCTTCTTTATTAACCAATGGTAATAAAACATATTCACAGCATACCAAGGGGCATCCCACATCACCTCCCCTTTTCTCTCTAAATGAAAAGGAAGGTTTTAACTTTAAATTACATATAACAAAACAAGTATCAAGCAAGAATTATAGTTTATAATATTTAGTCCATTTAGATTTGGCAAATTAAGGAAAATACTCTATCATCTATCCTATCTTTGTGAGTCTAAAGTTTTATATCTAATTTATCCTTTATCATAACTAAGGAAAACTATAACTATTTTTCTTCAACTCTTCAAAGACCCCAGAAGGATAATATTAACAGGAAGTGCATTGTAAGCAACTTCCAAAACTCTAGAATTGACAGAGACATTATGCTACCTGGAGAGTCACCCAAAGTTTTTCTGTAACATCTTCAGCCTACAGACCTGTAGTATCTGGCAGACTGTTCCATGAAGCAGGAAATTTCAAAGACAGTTCTGCCTATATTAGCAATTTATCAGTAACTTTCTTCTGTGTCCTGCGGAATGTCTGGCAGACTCTTTCATCAAGCAGAACCCTGAAGGACTGTCTTGCCTTCTTTAGACAAGCTCAGCAGTCATTTTATGTGGGTCCTGCATGTCCGGTTTATATGGTATACTATCAAGCAGTCCAGGCAAGAGAAGTTTCTTGCCCAAATGGCTAGTCTTGTCACATTGAAGGCAAATTCCATAACGAGTTTCTTCAATGCCCATCAACTTCTCTGTAGTAATTGGTGCTCCCAGAAGCAGACACGTCTCACTGTTGAGAAAAGTCTGTTCTTAAAACATTTTAAATACCATATTCTGTATGCCTTTGAAAGATTAAAAGTATACTTATCCATCTGAAATATATCTCTGTACATCTAGAAAACCTAAGTAACATGACTACAAGTTTGACTATTATAAATGACTATTAATCTGTATTTTTCAACTATACACTACATTTTTAAGTGAGCTGCACAAACACAGTACCTTAAACAAGAGCAGAAATATATACAATAAAATTGACCTTAAATTTGTATCAATAGGATGACCTTCAAATTCTGACCCTCCTACCCTCACCGCTTGAGAGCTGGGATTACAGGCGTGTATCACATGAATGATTGACACAATACTGGGACTCAGACCCTGGGCTTTTTCTCCTCAACTACATTCTGAGTTTGATTCTTTTTATTTCTATAAATTGGTAATGATATATTCATTTTGAAAATACTATGGCTGAACTTTTAACTATGAAAAAAATTGAATACATACAAAGGTAAATAGATTAAAAAGCACAGTGAACTTTCACCTACACTTCACCAAGATGAGCGGTGATCAGGGTGTGCCACACTTCCTTCACAGCTTTTCTCTCCATTCCTGCGAATGCGGCCAGTCCTGTTCTGCCTAGAAAAGAAGGTATTTTTCAAAAGCATAGAGGACAAACACGAGTACGTGCAGCTAATGGCTTGCTGGCACTGAGCTAGCCCACGCCTTCTAGCCGTTCTCCTCTCTTCCACAAGATCAAGTTTCCAGGCAAGTTTCTCCTGCTGGAGTGTGATCTCCAGCCAACCGGAGGCACCTGGGAGCTGTAAAATATATTAGCGTGTCTGGGTCCTACCCCAGAGGTTCTTATTTTATTGGTCTGGGATATGGTCTGGGCATCAGGAGATGTTTTAAAGCTTATTCTAACATATAGCCAAGATTGAGAGCTTCTGCTCTAAAGTATAAGAACTCCATTTTCTTCTGTTTTTCCATTTGTAATACATTCCTGAGTCGTTCTTAGGGGGAAAAAATCCCTGAGAACATGTGTTGTGAGACCCAGCTGCCTACTTGCATGGGTATTTACAAATAAGTAATGAATTTAAAGATGAAGTCAAACGAAAGCCAGGAATCAGTTCGGGAGTTAAGTCTGAAATCTGTTGAGTTGTTGCTAATCTTTTGCGGAAAGAGACCTAAATCAGGATGTGGGGAGCGCAGCCAGGTGTGAGGAATGGAGGCTTAGTCAAAGGGGAATTCTTTTGAGTTCCTTGGGGCTTTTGTCCAAAGTGGTGCTCTCAAAGCTGGCTGTACATCAGCAGCTGAAGCAATACGTTTTACTCATGCGTTCTAATTTAATTTGCTAATGCCAAACAGTCTTACGTTTTAGTGAGCATCTAAACCACCCAGAGGGATGCTAAAACAATTGCTGGACACATCTTCAGAATATCTGCATCACTAGATCTGAAGTTAGGGGTTCAAAATTTGCATCTTTAGCAAATTCTTGGGTCACATGTAAGAGTTACTGGCAGGTAAGCTGTTTGCGTGGGTGAACCCATCATGGTCTTTACCTCTTTGCTCATATTCTCATTCCTCCCACTCTTCAACCAGACTTTGGGAGCTCAGTCTAGTGCTCCGATGCAACTCTCTGTCTCTGTTTCAATCAACTGCTGGATGAGGTCAAGACCATGATGGGTTCACCCATGGAAACAGTTTACCTGAGCTAATGGGAGCTCACCAACCCCAGCCAGACAGGGAAGGAAGGAGCAAAGGTCCAAACTAGTCCCTCTGAATGTGGGTAACAGCTGTGTGGCTGGGGAGACTGCGGGCCACTGTCATTGGCACTAGGATTTATCCCTACTGTTTGTATTGGCTTTTGAGGAACTTATTCTCTTTGGATAGTTACCTTGCTCAGCCTAGATATAGTAGGGAAAGCCTTGGACCTTCCCCAAAGCAATGTGTCTTAACCCTCTCCAAGGAGTGGATGGGGGGTGGGGGAGTTAGGCGAAGGGAAGGGGAGGATGGGAGGGAGTGGGAACTGAAATTGGTATGTAAAATGAAAAAGATAGTTTGTTTTCTCTTTAAAGAAATAAAATAAAGACACCTGCACCATGCCTGCCTGTTGTCTGTGCTTGCCGGCTGCAGGCCTTCTTCTGGGGCTCCTGCTGTCCACCCCTCTCTCAGGTGCAGGACTGGCTGAGGAAGAGCTCTGGGATACTTCTTCATCCATCAACCCTACTTTTCCATCAGAGGGAGGGCAAGTTTCCACCACGGCCATGGACGAAGGTGTCCTTGAAAAGCAGGGCTCCTGCCCCAGTGTGGACTTCCCCAAGCTCGGCATCTGTGAGGACCAGTTCCAGGTGGATAGCCAGTGTCCTGGAAACATGAAATGCTGCCGCAATGGCTGTGGGAAGATGACTTGTGCCACACCCAAATTCTGAGCTGCAGTCACCACCAGCCTGAGGAATGGGACGAGAATGCTTCTGCCAGGCCGTGCATCTGGCACCATTCCCAGGGCCTCCCTTCCCTCTGGTCTTTGTGTTTCTTCCTGGACCTGCAAAAGCATCTCCCTTTTCTAACCAATAAAGAGCTCCCTTTCAGAAAAAAAAAAAAATTACAAAACCAAAAAAAGCACACTAGGAAAAAAGAAAAGAAAAAAGTTGCTGTCTTAAAGCAAGGTCCAAACATTAGTTTGTGGGAAAAATGTGTCCAGGTAATTTCCTTTTTTTTTTTTTTTTTTTTTTTATAGTCCAGGTCTTTTATTTCTTTTTGTACATCAGGCCATGAATTCGTAGGGAATGGGCTCCAGCAGTTCAGGCTCCTTTCCGTTAGTCCTCACGAAGTGTGCTTCTCTGGGTGGAGCAGGCTGGCGCTTCAGCTGAACCCAGGTGCCCTTCTCTTTGGCTTCCTCTTTCTTCTGGTCGTTCTCCTTCACCTGCTTCAGGAAGCTGTCTCTGCTCTTCGAGTGCTTGATGGGTTCAATCCGCACATTAATTCTCTTGGCAAGAATCTTGCCCTTAACTTGCTTGTTTACAATGATGCCCACAACATGCTGGGTGACATTGTAGACTCTTCCGGTTTTGCCATGGTAACATTTATGGGGCATTCCTTTTTGAACAGTGCCCATTCCCTTGATGTCTACAATATCGCCCTTCTTGTAGATTCGCATGTACGTGGCCAAAGGAACAACTCCATGTTTCCTAAAGGGCCTAGAGAACATATAGCGAGTGCCCCTCCTCTTTCCCTTTGGGTTTGTCATTTTGGCGAGTTACTGAAAGATGGCTACCGCGGCCGAAAAAAACATGTCCAGGTAATTTCAACATACATCAGGGGTGGAAAATTAGTGCCTTGGAACGCCATACTTTCTAATTAAAGTGTAGCAGAAACTACAGCAAACCTGGTCCTTCGGAACCACGGCATTTCAGGCTAATGAACAAATTTCAGATAGAGTCCTGGACACAGTCCATGAAGGCCTAACTCTATGCTGGGAAGAAGAATGGTTGGATTCAACTCTCGAATTCTGTCAGTAGAAGAAACACAACCGAAGAACGTTTTCCCCTTTCATGTAACTGTCAGAGAAGTAAAGCGGCTCTTCCGGCACAGACTGTGTGGTACAGTGGGACACGAGGAAGAGGTTGCTTCCGCTGCTGACCAGCAGGGGTAAGTAGCTAGTCCTTGGGAGAGGAGAGGACAGTCAGTATCTTCAGTGGTGAGAAGCAAGCATGCTGCTTGTGGGAACCAGTGCTGACAGTCTGCTTATGCAGATGGAGCCTTCTGTGACAAGATATTCAAAGAAAGTATCCCCATCCCCAAGAAGCCACTGTTAGCTTAATATATTGTAGGTGGCTTGCTTTTGAGTTTTACATTATGAATTTGTCCCTGATTTGAATTAACTCTGTAACACAGTTGTGTAATAAATATCATGCCAACCTTACAGCAGCATTGGCCAAAAGGTAGACATGCTGGGACAGTTGGGAGGAACTCTGGTCTTCAAGTCCCTGGTGTTTCCATACTTTAGGGGTTCCTAACCACACATGTTCCTCTGAAAGTCACCCCTCTCTACCACCCCTTCCCCACCCCACCCCCTTTCATCCCACCATGCCCATGCTGAGTTTGTGTTCAGGCCATTTTCTCAAAATGCTCCTAAGTCACAGCGCCTAGTACCCAGCTATCCTGAAAGACCACTTTCCTCAGCCCTTATACTATGTGTAAATGGGGCACAGGTCTCTGCAAAACAAACCCCTCCCTCCCTGCATTCTTGACTACTCAGTTGAATTCCCTGGTGGGTCTTTGCTTATTGTTCTGCTTGCAGGTCAATACAATGAATCTAGAAGCCTACTGTTGTAGATCAAAAGAACCCCTAAGTGACTTCCTGTTGGGAGTTAAATTACCTTTTTACTCTTTTCAACCAGCAGAGCAAGTGACTGGGAGCTAGCCAGATGCTAATATGTCAATAAATTAGTCTGCCTCCAAAGAAAAGGGACTCCACTCAAGAGCACACGTTTGTGGCAGAAGCTTGAGAAGTGCATAGGACGTGACAATAGCTAACAATAATTTATTACACATTCCAAAACAGCTGGGAGAAATGATTGGTAATGCTTTTTGTATAAGAAAGGAAGACATGTGAGATGGTGGATACACTAATTATCTTGATTCTATCATTACGTATCTTATACATGTGTCAAATATCACACTGTACTCCACTTACATATTATTGAAAAATAGAGTAAAAATTGCAAATATTATCACTATGATTTATCACAATGAAAGCTTGTGTCAGACCCAAATTTTTCATACTTCTAAACTGTGTATTAGTGAATGGGCCAAATGAGAACAGCCAGATAACAGCTCCCGGAGACTTGATAAAGTCTACGCTGCCTTGTCCTGATGGTCTAAGGAATGCATAGCAGAGAAGATGGACTTGGAGCTGATGAGGACTTATGCTGACAGAGGGCCTTCCGGTCAGTTCAAAAGAAGCAATTCTGCGTGGAGAAGGCTGACCTTGGTGCTACTATTCAGTCTCTGCAGCTGCCAGGCTACCACGTTCTCTGGCGATGTTTGTGCACAGTGTAAGTACTTGCACAAGGGAACTCGAGTAACAACCATTTCACTGTGAAAATGAACAGGTTCACATAGTGACATCAGACACTGTCCTAGCTGCCTTTGGAGGGTAGCCTAAGACAAGGGACCTTCAGCTGCTAACTATTCGTCCTCTACTGAGTGTGAACTCCTAATCAGCAGTGTCGAAAAGGGTAAATATTTGTCATTGTGGATTCATTTACACAAACACGCATGCACACTCACACACATACATATACATACACATACACTTACACACATGCATATATACATAGACACACACACACATGAATACACACACACTTTCACAGAAACGCACACATAAAGACACACAGATGCACACTCACACACACACACAGACTCACACACATTCATATACACACAGAGACACATGCATGTACAGAGATACATAGAGAGACAGGCACACAGAGACACAGACACACACACACACACTTAGCACATTTTCAAACTCCAGGTGAATATTTAGCTAAAGATACTTTAGCCACTCTCTTTTTTTTTGGGGGGGGGGAAGGGGCGGAGTACTTTTTTCTCCTAAATATAAAAGTGAGACTGACTTTAAAAATAGGTGCATTACTCAGAAATGGGCAAAGTGTCTTTCTGTTAGTTAAGGAGCAGAAAATCTCACTCAGTCTTAGTCGTTTATGCCAAGAACAGAAGTTAGCATCTCATATTATCCCTGGGGATAAGAGGGAAAGATTTCGGCCATATGTACTCCGAACCCAGGGATTCAGAGAATTTCAAATCTCTCCATCCTCCTCTTTCCTGCTCCCTCCTGTCTCCCTCACAAGTTTGTGTTTCCATGCATTGATGTGATTCTCTTCTGACACACCTTTGCACGAGGTGTGCAAACTCTTCCAGCTTACGTCCTTTTGGCCCTATCACCCCAGAGCCTAGGGGATCCACTTCAAGAACCGGTTACAGGAAGATGTGAGTTGCCTCGATTTGTGTCACTCACTGTAATAGCAATCCCTAAGCAATCTTCCCAGCAAAGGGTTCTGGCACTCTGCAAACCCTGGGTCACAGACTTGGTGTTTTGTTGATGACAGGGGATGATTACAAGAAGTAGGGTAGGAGTGCTTGCTTCTGTAGCACAGATGTTAAGGTTAATAGAATACAGAGATTAGTGCGAACCGCGCATGGAGGGCATGTGACTTCATGAAGTTTCCCCAGTTTGCTTTCTTCTGAGACATGGTTCTGCTTTGGGGCCAGACTGGTATGGAATGTGCCACAGAGCCCAGGACAGCCTCCCAGCTGACAGCCTCTGGTCTCAGCCTCTTGGGACCTGGGCTTACAGATGTTTACCCTGTGTCCAGTCACATTCCCTACCTTTTAATTTTTTTTTAATCTTAACTGTTGTTTCTTTATTTTCTAAACTGTGAGGCTCTGGATTTGTTCGTTAGTTTATTCCATGATGCATATGCCACACCATGAGTTATAATCCTTAACCATATGTAGTTTTTATTTGTCAGTTATACATCAAGAAGAAGTGGTCGGACTGGCTCAGAGGATGAATTGCTTGTTCTACAAGCATGAGCCTGGATCTGCAGCGTGATGGCTAAAGAAGCTCCATTTTTATGCTAGGCACCCATCTCGGTACCTCCAGTCCCTGGAGGATAAGTTCACAGTATCTGTGACTCAGTGACCGCCACCCAGACATGTACAGCTATGACGACTGCTTCGTTGCTTCAGCGACCTGGTTGCACAGATACCCACAGATTCTTTTTTTTTTTTTTTTTTTTTTTTGACTTTTGAGACAGGGTTTCTCCGTAGCTTTTGGTTCCTGTCCTGGAACTAGCTCTTGTAGACCAGGCTGGCCTCGAACTCACAGAGATCCGCCTGCCTCTGCCTCCCGAGTGCTGGGATTAAAGGTGTGCGCCAGCACTGCCCGCCCCCACAGATTCTTTTGATTGCTTTAACTACTTCACTTGGCAGAGCAAACCAGCTTTTGCTTGCTTGTGTAGCTATCGAAGGTCTTCTTGTGGTTTTGCCCTCGAAAAAGTCTCCCCTCAATCGCCTTCTCTCAGGGATCTCAAATTTGGCTCAGAGATCGTTCATCCTGCCAACAGGTAATCAATAAATCTTTTAATTATAACTGGATTGAGTCTACAGTCTTTTCCCAGGAGGTCACAAACTCCGTAACACCAGCATCACCCCTGTAAGAGCCAGGAGATGCGGCATAGCCTATAGTCTCGAGCTGGGCGACTGGAGATGGGTG
Source organism: Microtus oregoni (assembly GCF_018167655.1). Lineage (NCBI taxonomy): Eukaryota > Metazoa > Chordata > Mammalia > Rodentia > Cricetidae > Microtus > Microtus oregoni. The sequence goes on from NW_024543078.1 coordinate 11,893,525, forward strand.
AGTCTCTGGAACTTGATGACCAGCTAGTCCAGACAAACGCCTAGGTCCATAAAGGCTTGCTCCAGGTTCAGTGAGAGGTCCTATCTCAAAAAACAAAATGGATAGCTATAGAGAACGACAGCACCCTGCATACACATCCACACATAGGCAGGAAAAGTTAAAAACGAAAGCTGTACTCCATTCCCCCAAGCTGCGGTTGCCATGGTCTCTGCAGCCCTTCCTGCTCTCCTTACACTGCTTCCTGTACTTGGGATCACCATATGTGGTAAACTGAGTGTTATGAAAGATGGGAAATATTAAGACTTTCTGTATACTTTGTTATTTGTATTTATTTTAATTAATTTAAGTTATATTTATTTATTTATTTTTGTTTATTTTACTCCTGTGGTTCCAGGAATTGTGCATGCATTGAAGCGCTTTGCTGGCGAGCTTCAGGTCCAGCCCTGTCACCTTGGTGTTGGCCTTCTCCATCTGTTTTCTGTGTCTCAGGATTCTGTAAGCATTAGTCTATTTCATGTTTTGCAGTAGCTGGAATCATGGAGAACCACTGGCATAAGAACTTTCTGGGTTTCTTCTTCCAGCCGTCATTTATTTACTTTTGCTTTGGGAGGCAGGGTTTCTATGTGTAGCCCTGGCTGTCCTGGAACTGACTTTGTAGACCAGGCTGGCCTTGAATTTAGAGATCCGCCTGCCTCTGCCTCTGAAGTGCTGGGATTAGAGGCATTTGCCACCAGCGTCAGGTTCCTTAAGTGGTTATTACGAGCAGCTGTGGGTGGCCCTGAGAGGAGGTGTAAGTGAATTTCATGAACAAAATTAATTTTCTAATTCAGTGCAGTCACCTAAGTTTGAGAGTATAGGAACTGTTTGTTTACGTACTTGTCACCATACACAGGCAAGAAATGCTGAGAGTTTTCCAGGTGAACAAGCCCCTGATGAGTTTATCTCCATCTTGTGGACAATAAAAGATTCCGTGGATGCCATATGCAGTATTTAGCTCCCAAGGAGACCTACGGCCTACTTGGAACACATCCTATTCACTGTGCCCACTGGAGAGCAGAGTGAAAAGATTGCTGCTAATAGCTCGTGCCATGCAGTGTCTGCCAGACATAAAGTGCCAGGCCGGGCACTGACCACAGTCAATGTGGACACCATTTTTCTCCGCTTTTTCAGTAAGCAAGAACTTCTTCAAAGTAGAACAAAGTGAACGAATTGTATGGGCACTATTAGACAATGATAAGTTATGGTTTATCTGACCACTATATTATAGGGACTAACTCATAGTTGATTTAAAAATGGTCAAGTGCTATCAGTTGTAATGTTAATGCTCATGGGTATCTTAGTTGCCTTTCCACTGCCGCGATAAAACACCACAAGCAAGGCAGTTTAAGGAAGAATTTATATTGACCTATGGTTTCACAGGATTAGAACCTATGTTTTCACAGGGACAGCATGGCAAAAGCAGCAGGCATGGTGGTTGGAGCTGAGAGCAGAGAGTCCACATCTCAACTATAACATGAAGCTGTGAGAGCAAACCGAGAATGGCATGTCTTTAAACTCTCAAAACCCACCACCAGTGACATACTTCCTCCAGCAAGGCCACACCTCCTAAGCCTTTGCAAGCAGTGCCACCCACTGGGACCAAGTGTTCAAATACGTGAGCTCATAGGACATGCTCTTTCAAACCACAGTAACAGGACACCTCAATGCTTTATTGGTATCTTCTGGGATAAATTTCTATACTGAATATATTCTGAAGAGTAGTAAAACATGTCATGCTTCTTTGTCAACTTCATTTTTGAAAAAAAAAAAAACCTTTATTGATTCTTTGCGGATTTCACATCACACATCCTGATCTAACCTATCTCCCCTTCCCCCGACATTCACCCTCCACCCTAGCAATCTTCTCCCCAAATACAAAACAAAATTTAAAAAGGAAAACCAAAAACAAAGCAAAAGAAGGAGGAGGAGGAGAAGGAGGAGGAGGAGGAGAAGAAGAAGGAGAAGGAAGAAGAAGAAGAAGAAGAAGAAGAAGAAGAAGAAGAAGAAGAAGAGGAGGAGGAGGAAGAATCTGCTGTGGAAGGGCCCATTGAGTTATAGCATCAATCCTTTAGCCCTTTCATCTTCACTTGTAAGTGTTCATTTGCCAAGTGTTCATGGACTCTGCTACCCCACCAATAATGACCTCTCACTGGGCTTTCTCTTGGATAGCCTGTTGTTGTCCTGTGTCATGGAGATCCTGTTAGTTTTGGATCTCTAGGTTCGCCCCCTTCACATGCTCCAACAGTTCTTAGATGAGGTGGCTGTTGGGGTGGGCCAACCGGTAGCTCTGAATCTGGGCCTGAGTGGTAGCTGGGTAGGTCAACCCTCCAGTTTGCCCACATTGTCACCATCTGAGAAAGCTCTCCAGCTCTGCCTCAGCTGGGATGCTCACTGCAGGGTACAGCAAGGGTCAAGGCTGGTTCTCCTGCTCTCAAGCCCTTGGGTTGGGCTCACCCACACTCATCTACCAGGGCCAGCTCCACGGTCTTACCCCAGTGAGGTGCAGAGCCCTCTCTTCAGATTGATGTAGAGGGTAAAAGGGGAGGGTGGGGTCAGCTCTCCTGCTCTCTATGCTGCCCTGGTGGGGTGCAGGGTCCACCCTCCTATGTGCTGCAGCTGGTGAGGGACAGGACTAGTTCTCCCACTCTCATGACCCCTGGGCCAGCTCTCTTGCCTGCAACAGGTAGCAAGCGGTGGGAGAGGGCATCAAGGGCAGACAAGGGGAGTCAGGATCAGCTCTGCTGCTCTCAAGCCCACAGGGCCAGCTCACCTGTGTCCCTTACAACAGGATCATCTGTAGGGGAGGTACACTCTTGTGGTGAGGGTTGGGGCTGTCTTTCCCAAGTATGGATACTCTTGCTACAGTATCCAGCAAGGGTCAGGGCCAGTTTGTCCCAGGTCCAGTCAGAGGCAGGGCTGGCTCAACACAGCCCTCAGTTTTCAACACGCATGGTTCCTGTGAGCCCTTGTGGTCGTATGGGCCGTGGACATCAACGTAGACCCCAGCTACAGCAGAACCATGGCCCCTGACATGGCCCTAGGCAGCAGCCCAGGTGGCAGCACAGGCCACCAGGTCAGCATGGTTTGGCAATGGCATGGCCCTCAGGTACCAACATGGTCTCAGGCATCCTCATGGTCCTCGTTGGAACAGGAACCGCAGCTACGAACTCAATTCCTGGCTACTGGGTCATAGACCCAGACATGGCCCTTAACAATAGCCCTGGCCTAGAGAACACCATGGCCCTGGATGACTCAACATGGTCCTGGTGGTAGCATGACCCTCAGACACCCACATGGCCACAGGTTTTGGTCAAGAACCTGGGCATCCATGTGGCTTTTGTTAGCAACATTGGCCATAGACATCAGCACAAACCCTGGCTGTGGTAGGACCACAGACCCAGACATGACCTTGGCAGCAGCCCAGGCCTGGATGTCACTTTGGCTCTGGGTAGCAAGCAGCACAGGCTCCTCAGATCAGCACGGCCCCCAAGTCAGTATGGCCCTTGGACACCAACATGGCCCCAGGTGGCAACCCAGACTACAGGCCTCTGTATGGGCCTCAGTGGGACCGGATCCACAAACATCAAGTTAGGCCCCCTCGGCTGCTTCAGGGCCGCAGACCAAGAAAGACTTGGCCCATGGCAAAGGCCCAAGCTGGGACATCACCTTGAACTCAGGTGGTTAGCAGGTCATTCAGGGCAGCCTGTTACTCACCACACTCACCTCTTCAGATCCACCTCTCTCCCCAGCCCATGAATCGCTCTTCCTCTTTCTCTTCCACCTTCTACTCCCTCACTGGGATGATGTCTGACCACCTGGCACCAGAAGCTAAAGACCCCGGGTGGTCTTGGTTGAGTCTTGCCCACGCCAGCCACAAGACATGGCACAGAGCCGTTGCTCCATTATTCTTATGTAAGAGAGAATAGCGACACAGATACGGGCAAGAGCAAAATAAAGGCAACCTCCAAGCACCGGGTTTGCATTTGGTACACATACACACGTAGGCAAAACATTCATGCACGTGAAGTAAAAATAAATACATCATTAAAAAAATGAAAAATCTTTGACCTTGAGGTTTGAACTGGTGAGCCATTTTATATATCTCTGATAGCAGATAAAAATCATGTCTAGTTTGACTCCTGATGGGAAAGGACTTTTTGGTTTTTGGGTTCAACTCAATACTTATCCTTTTCCTGATGATTTTTTTTGATACCTTTTGTGATAATAAGCTTTAGCCATGAGTATAACCTGATATTAAGCCTTATAAGATTTTTTGGTAAGTAGTCAGGCAGGATTCAGGTGGTCATGGCACCCCAAGCCATATGGGAAAACATGCAAATTGCATAGAAATGTTTCAGATGAACACATACATCTGAATCTGGTGTCAATTTTTGGTTCTTGTAGCTATATAAAAGTATGCCGTATTCACTATATTATTACTTAACATGTTCTGAAGATTTGAAAGTTTTCAAGATATGAATTTGTAGAAAATGTTTGCATGTGGGCATGAGGCTGTGGCGAGCGCTGCCAAGAGAATAATTACTAGGTCAGTTTCCTGTGGTGTTTCTGGGTCAGTAGTGCCAAGACTAATATTCTTAAGTCAGGCTGCCAACTGCAGTCAGGACAATGAGAAATGCTTTAATTCAAAGCTGACGGATGTGACAGAGACCGTAATGCAGATAGCCAAACAAGACGAAGGCCTCTGCCTGAAATGACCCCTCGGGGAAAGGGCTGGCACATGGCCACAGTTCCAGGTGTGCCTGGAAAGGAAGAACAATGGGGACATGAGCAATTGTGTTCACAGCGTGCCACTTTTCTCTGGCTGTTTCAGGAGGACCTACATACACCGTAGCCAACAACGTGAACTCTGGAGTCAAACTCCTGGAGCCAAATTTTAGCTCTGGCACCTAACAATTAATTAACCACGTTAGTTAGCTTAGAGACATCTCGGTTTCTTCACACAGGAAATGCAGATACAAGTATCACTTCCTTCCAGCTACAAGGTTGTTAGTAGTAATGAGTATACACAGTGCTCAGACTGTTGCTTTCCTAATTTCAAAGATTTGTTTTATTTTTATTTTTTTAATTTTTTTTGGCTGTCGTTGTTGTTTGGTTTTTCAAGATAGTATTTCCCAGTAGCTATGGAGCCAGTCCTGGAACACGCTCTGTAGACCAGGCTGGCCTCGAACTCACAAAGATCCACCTGCCTCTGCCTCCTGAGTGCTGGGATTAAAGGTGTGTGGCATTAACTCGCGCCCCCCTCCTGTGTGTGTGTGTGTGTGTGTGTGTGTGTGCGCGCGTGCGTGCGTGTGTGTGCATGTATGTGTGAATGTGCATGTGTGTGCGTGTGTGTGTGCATATATGTGTGAATGTGTATGTGTGTGCGTGTGTGTGTGCGTATGTGTACCTATGTGTGTGTGTGCATGTATGTGTGAATGTGTGTGTGTGTGTGTGCCTGTGTGTGTGTGCCTCTGTGTGTGTATGCATGTATGTGTATATGTGTATGTGTGTGCCTGTGTGTGTGTGTACCAATGAGTGCAAATAACCAGAGTCCAGAAGAGGGTGTTGGGTCCCTAGGAGCTGGAGTTACAGGCTGTACTGAGCTGCCCAGGTCCTCTGCAAGAGCAGTACATGCCCTTAACACCTGAGCCATCTGTTCAACCTTCTAAATACAATTTTCCAAGAGAACTTTTACAAATTAATAATTAATTAATTAATTAATTAAGGGTCCTGGAAGAAATAACAAATTACAGAGCTGCCAGGGAAGGAACATATTAGTATCTTGCCATTTCGAAACTCAATCCCTCTAACCTTGATGGGGCATGTGGGAAGAATGCAGGAGCTGGTGGTTTGAATGACACATGGCCTTCACAGTTACATGTATTTGAACACTTGGACCAAGTTGGTGGAGATCTTCTGGGAGGTTACAGAACTTTTAGAATATGAAACCTTGCTGGAGGAAGCTCATCATTGGGGTGGGCTTTGAGAACGTATAGCCCCATCCCACTTCCTGTTTGCTTGCTCTGCTTCCTGCATGTGGAAGGACAACTTCCTGCTGTGACATTACCTACAGTCACTTAGTGGAGAAGGCTCTCCCCAGTTTCTCAACAGCTTTACTGCTTTGCTCTTTCTAGTCCAGTTCCCTTCTGAGGAGATATTTCAACACTATAAAAAAAATCCTATTTCTCCAATACTACCAAAGCATTAGAGCTGGTTTTAGTCATAGGGAAAAGTCAGGCAGAACCCAAATGAAGTCCTTTCTACAGAATCACTGGCATGTGCTGTGCCAATGCATCGGGTTATGAGAGACAAAGAAAGGTTAAGAAGCTGCCCCAGGTTAAATAGTCCACAGAGACAAGTCAGCAAATGCACTGTGTGACTCTGGGTAGCACACTGGTCAGGAAACAAGATGACACAGTGTGATAGTCGACAAGATTCAAATGCAGCCTGTAGGTTAGCTGACCACTACTTTTTCTGTTTATCATATTGTTTTATTGTGATATGTAATTTAATAATCAGGGACACTGAGTGAAGACTAGAGAATTCTTTGTACTATTTGTGCCTGTCTGAGACTTCTTCATAATGCAGTTGAAAATAAAATATATTCCACTCACACAGCCTTTGACTACATATCACAAAAGTCTCTACTGCAGGATTAGCAGTAGCCGTATTTTATCTGGAGCTTTGGTTTTCCTTGTTTTAAAGAAATGCTGTCGTGGGGGCTGGAGAGATGGCTCAGTGGTTAAGAGCACTGGATGCTCTTCCAGAGGTCCTGAGTTCAATTCCCAGCACCTACATGGTGCTCACAGCTATGTGTAATGAGATCTGGCACCCTCCTCTGGCATGCGGGCATACATGGAGGCAGAATATTATATACATAATAAATAAATAAATAAATCTTTTTTTAAAAAAAGAAAAATGCAGTTATCTCTGGGCTTGGGCTTAGATTCCGTGACATGGCTAAATGCACCAAGAATGTTGGGGTCACTGGGAAATATGGGACCCACCATGGTGCTTCCTTCTGGGAAATGGTGAAGAAAATTAACTTCAGCCCATGCACTAGGTCCTCTTGCTCCTTCTGTGGCAAGATCAAGATGGAGAGATAAACCTTTGACATCTGGCACTGTGGTCCCTGCATGAAAACAGTGGCTGGCTGGACCTGGATCTACAACACCATTTCTGCTGTCACAGTGAAGTCTCTACCAGAAGACAGAAGAAACTGAAAGATCAGTAGAAGAAGTGCTACCATTTGAGACTTGCCTGTAATAAATGGGTTAATTTACATAACAGCAACAACAACAACAAAGAAATACAGTTGTACTGCTGGGTCTTTTTTGTGTCTGCTCAAATGGTCCTGTGGTGGTTTGAATGGAATTGGCCCTCATAATCCCATAGGGAGTGCCACTTTTTTTTTTAATTTATTTATTTATTAAGGATTTCTGCCTCGTCCCCACAACCGCTTCCCATTTCCCTCCCCCTCCCCCGATCAAGTCCCCCCCCCTCATCTGCTCGAAGAGCAATCAGGGTTCCCTGACCTGTGGGAAGCCCAAGGACTGCCCACCTCTATCCAGGTCTCGTAAGGTGAGCATTCAAACTGCCTAGGCTCCCACAAAGCCAGTACGTGCGGTAGGATCAAAACCCCACTGCAATTGTTCTTGAATTCTCAGTAGTGGGGGAGTGCCACTTTTAATTAGGAGGTATGGTTTTGTTGGCGTGGGTATGGCCTTGTAGAGGAATTGTGTTACTGGAGGGACAGGCTTTGAGGTTTCCTATGCTCAGAATATCACCCAGTGTCTCAGTCTACTTCCTGTTGCCTAGGAGATGTGGGGCTCTCAGCTACTACTCCATCACCACATCTGTCTGCAGACTGCCATGCTCCCTGTCATGATGAGAGTGTACTGAACCTCTGAAGTAAGCCATCAACTAAATGCTTTCCTTATAAGAGTTGCCGTGACCATGGTATCTCTTCACACCAGTAGAAATCCTAACTAAAATAGATCCTTAGCCGGGCGGTGGTGGTACAGGCATTTAATCCCAACACTCAAAGAGGCAGAGGCAGGCAGATCTCTGTGAGTTCGAGGCCAGCCTGGTCAACAAGAGCTAGTTCCAGGACAGGCTCTGAAGCTACTGAGAAACCCTGTCTCAAAAAACCAAAAAAAAAAAAAAAATCCTTTGGGGGGGCAGTTGGCTCATTGCATAGCGACTGTGCTTGTTTCCTCTCTTTAAAGCAGGCTCCAGACATGTCTATATCTCTACTGTACCCCTTCATGCTTGGTCAAAGAAAATCAAATCACATAGAGACATGTGACCCAAACTGTGCATGTCAAATTCTTTCTATCAGAAATTTGACATTGGAACCATAAGATACTTATTGGCAGTGATCTTTTCTCCCCAGTGAAAGAAAGTTCAGATTGTCAAAGCTGAATTAGTCGTAACCTTATGAGTGGCCTGAACTGAACAGCAGAATTCGTTCCAACGTGAGAGATGAGGATCAAGTGGAAGAGTGGGGATAAAAGAGGAGGAGGCACTTCCCAGGTTCCTGTTTGCAGATCATGTATTTAACACGGTGCCTGCCTGAGGGGCCAGTGCCCTGGGATCCCACAAGACACTTCATTTTTCCTGCAGTGCTGGGAGAGGCTTGAACCCAAGGGCTTTGTGCTCATGAGACAGGTAGTCTAAGATCTACTTCACAGTCCACATTAAACATTTGAATTTGGCAACTGATGAGCCAAAACAGCACCACAGAAGTAGCAAATACAGGAAGCAGCTGCAAATCCTTGTCTTGAGAGCTGGAAGGGGTATCGGGATGTGGACATGACTCTAAGAACTTAAGGACTTGGATGCTCCAGTCCCAACCCATGAGTGTGAGGCAGAGGAGCGACCATGTATCACTGTCACACCAGATCAGGCCACTTTCTGCTCGTTGCAAATGAAGAGTTTCAATTAACAAAAGTTATTTCGTGAAAATTTTGCATGATGTTATATGCAGATTAGTTTAAATAACTGTACGGTAATGAGTGCAACGCACCACAATAATCCACAGAGCTCTGCTTTCAAATCTTTACATGATTTCTAGCTCATTTTATGCACAAGACTACATTGCGAGGAACATCCTTTTATATTCTCCAATGTACATGCATCTGTGTATCTTTTTGCTCTGAGTAAATTCCCAAAACTTCTAGATCAGAAAAACACACACTTGAAAATAAAGCTTCAGAGAATGGAAAATTTTAAATGATGGGGAAAAAGCACACGATTAGATGACATATCTCTTTGTTGTTGAAACTTTAGTCTCTTTTAGGAGATAAGGCTCTGGGCAGGAAGCTAGGCTGAGATATGGTGATAACCCTCATGAACGGCAGCAGAGCCAGGAAAGCTTGCCTTTTTTCAGTGGAGCGGATGAGACTGCTCTCACCTGTGCCAGGCCAGTTCTCCATCACTTACCTACACTTTCTATCAAGAGCTTGCTTCTTCCTGCTCTTTACCTGAGGAGAAAATGAAAAGTTGACGGTATGGAACCCAGGAGTCCTCACCAGACCCCACCGTACTGGAGCTCTCGGTTGTAACCTCTGGAACTTGGAGGGAAAGAAAACTTCCATTGATCGTAATCTACTGAGTTTGTGCTAAAATAGCCCAGACTAAGATAATAACCATCACCTGTTTCTGGCTTCCAATTTCTTCCCATTCATTTTTCTTTTTCTCTTCTTCCTTCTTGAACAAGAAATAAATATACTTTCTTAGGGTTTTTATTGCTGTGAAGAGGCACCATGACCTCAACAATTCTTATAAAGGAAAGCATTTAATCAGGGCTGGCTTACAGTTCAGAGGTTTAGCCCATTATTGCCGTGGCAGGAAGCATAGTGGCATGCAGGCAAGTGTATTAGAGGAGTAGCTGAGAGTTTCTACATCCGGGTCCTCAGGCAGCAGGACAAGAGAGTGCTACACTGGGCCTGGCTTGACCATTTGAAACTTCAAAGCCCACACCCAGTGGCACACTTCATCCTCCAAGGCCACACCTTCTAATAGTGCCACTCCCTGAGAGCCTATTGCCCTCAGAGAGCCATTTTCATTCAACACATATCCAAGTATTTACTAATTTTCTTACACAAAGCCTATCATTCTATAAATATTCTTTTGCACCTTGCTTGCTCTTCCCAGGTAACAATAGTTCATGAAATCAGCCTATGTTCATTCCTGGAGATCTTCATCTCGAGAGTTCTTTAGTATTTCTTTCTTTGCTGTACAACTGATGGAGGAAGGTCATTGGCTAATAAAGGAACTGCCTTAGCCCATTTTATTGGTTAGAAGATAGGTGGGAGGAGTAAACAGAACAGAACGCTGGGAGGAAGAGGAAGTGAGCTCAGACTCCACAGCTCTCCTCTCAGGAGCAGATGCCTGAGAGAGACGCCATGCTCCTGGCTCCTGGGAAGACGCACGCTATGAAGCTCCGACCCAGGATGGAATCTTCCCGGTAAGCGCACCTAGGGGCGCAACACAGATGATTAGAAATGGGCTAAATTAATATGTGAGAATTAGCCTAGAAGAGGCTAGATAGAAATGGGGCAAGCAGTGATTAAATGAATACAGTTTGTGTGTTGTTATTTCGGGCATAAGCCGAGCAGGCGGCCGGGGTGCTGGGAACGCAGCCCCGCCGCCCTTATTACTACATACAACTGCTTATTTCATTATTATACCACTGGAGGTTATTTTTAAACTGTATACAGCATAGGGCTGGAGAGATGGCTGAGTGGCCAAAAGCACATACTGTTTATCTTAGTTACTGTTCTATTACTGTGAAGAGACACTGTGACCAAAGCAAGTCATAAAAGAAAGCATTTAATCAGGAGCTAGATTGCAGTATCAGAGGTTTAGTCCATGGTAATTATAGTATGATTCATGGCAGCAAGCATACCAGGCACGGTGCTGGAACATGAGCTGAGGAGACGTTGGGCCTGGCAAGTGTCAGGAGCCAATTTCCTCCTAAAATCATTGCAGGAACCATCACCCTGGGGAGTCTGCAGAGAATCCCACACCCTTAATTGTGTTAGGAATAGTTCTATTGACAGAGCCTACCCCACACCCAAATTGGCTGTTAATGAGAGCTATCTGTTAGCGGAACCCACCCCACATTCCAAACTATCTAGGGATCTAGGTGTGTCAACTCAGTGACTTCTTGGCCTACAGTGACCTGACCGAAGACAACCTCCTGCCTACCGTGACCAACTCGGACCATGTGACCAACATGAACCACGTGGCAAGAGCCCAGGCCCCTGCGCCCACCCCCCAACTCTTTACCCTATAAAAGTTGTACCCCGTCTCTAATAAAGGGAGGCTTTGACAAGAATTCTCGCTTAGCCTCCTTCCACTTTCCTAGCCCATTATCTTCCAGGTGGTGCCTCTCCGTGACCCTGGAATAACTGACTGCCAGGTGGGTTACAACCCCTAGACTGAGTAGCCCACCCCAAGGCAATCAACAGGCAAGAGCTTCTGGAACCTCAAAGCCCACCCCCAGTGGCACTGCTCCTTCAACAAGACCACACCTCTTAATCCTTCTCAAACAACTCCACTCCCTGGTGACATATGAAACCATGGGGGACATTTTGTTCAAATACCACAGAAATGGAACTCAGGTCTTCAGGCCTAGACAGCCACTGCTTTGCCAGCTAAGCCATCTCATGGCTCAGTCTCATGTCTATTCCTATTTATCCATCTTAGTTTGGAAGACATTTGCATTCCAAGTTTGAAAATTTTATAAAAAAATACCACATGGACACTCCTACACACTCGCGTCTTGGCCATACATAGGAATATATTTCTTGTGAGTACCTCCCGAGTAGTAAAATTACTGTATGTAAAGTCTGAACATGTGATTTTCACGTAGACTGGTATAAACAGTCTTGCAAAGTGTCAATTTGCTCTCTCACCTTACCTACTCCCACAAGGCCGCATCTCCAATTAGTGCCACTCCCTACAGGTCAAGCATTCAAATCCTTGAGTCTATGGGGGCCACACCTATTAAAACCACCACAATAAGCATACATGAATTTGTACATACGCAAAAAAGGAACATAATGTTTTAATTTTAAAATATCCTTGACATTTGTCTCAAAAATCTACTTCTGGGAATTTATCATAAAGAAATAAGCAATGGAGAGGAGCAATAAGCAAGTGGGAGGAGGGGAGGTGATAAATAAATAAATAAGTAAGTAAATAAATAAATAAAAGAAACAAGCAATGGTGAGAGTCCAGAGTTGAAGAGATGTTTGTTAATATACCATCTAAAATTTTAAAAAAATGTAGGAAGCAACAATAAAATTATACTTAAAAGCAGTACCCATCTAATTCAATTTTATGTTCTCAAAGCTTAGTTATTGATGCATATATGCTGCCCTGGTATATTGTTAAATGTGAAAGCAGTGATTCATCCTGTCTATACTCTTATCATATGCACAAATGTCTGTGTATACGTGTGCATGTGTGGTTGTGAGCCCAGAGTGACAGAAACACACTATTCAGAATCACCTATGTAGATGGGATTGTAGGTATAATATTTTTTCTTTCTCTGGTCATTTTTGTATTTATCTGTAATATCTGATTTCCTATGCCAGATATATGTGTAAAACTCAGCTTATCTAAAAAATTTATAATTTTGTTGATTTTATTTATATTGAGTGTCTGTAGCCCAGCACTCCTGGGATAGTCACAGGAGGAGGAGAAGTCCACACTTGCCTAATGGCAAGTTCGAGGTCAGCTTACTGTCTCATTAAGAGAAAGAAAAAAATTCCAGATGTAGATGTAAGAAGTTTTACTTGTGTTTCATACCAAATATGTTTGTTTTTGTGACTACCACACTAATGATACTTTTAAATTTTGTTCTTCTATACTTATTGATTTTTTTTATCCATGTGGTGGTGGCGCACACCTTTAATCCCAGCACTTGAGGGGCAGAGGCAGGTGGATCTCTATGACTTTGAGGTCAGCCTGGCCTTCAGAGCTAGTCCAAGAAAGCCAGGGTTACACGGAGAAATACTGTTTCAAAAATTTTTTGTATTATATTATATTATAGACACAGTTTTAGTAGGTTTTTCAAAAGAGTTTGATTTTAAAGTAGGATCAAAATACAGGCATGGTGGCTCATGTCTATAACCCCAGCACTCACGAGTTTGAGGCAGAAGGATTGCCATGAGTTCCAAGATAGTCTGGGTTACTAAAAGTCCCTGCTCAAGAAAGAAGGAAGGAAGGAAGGAAGGAAGGAAGGAAGGAAGGAAGGAAGGGAGGGAAGTAGGGAGGGAAGAAGGAAGGGAGGATGGAAGAGGAGGAGGAATCAAGCTATATGGAGCAGATAATAATGTAGAAAGAATAAGTCAATATCTTTCAAAGCTATGCACATAAGATCACGCATAATGCACATGTCTTCACACTACCAATGTAGCAAACATTATTTTAGGGAAATCTAAACACTTGATAATATAAAATGTAGAATGATGCTCTTGATAGTGATTTACTTTCTGCCACCAGAAAGCATCATGAACAAGTTGTTGGAGATACTGAAGTGCTCAGAGCCCCCCATCTCAAGAAATTTCAAGACAGGCAGCATTGATCTTCCACAAAGAAACAAAAGGCGCAATTCAAACTGTAGCTTTAGCAGGAGGACTTCCTGTCTGCTTTCCCTGCCTGCAGTCTCACCCTTAAAAACCCCTTTGCACTGTCTCTCTCTGTCTCATCCTTCTGTGTCTTACTCTCCCATTTTTGCTTGCTTGTTTTAAACATTTATTTTTAATTTAATTTTATTATTTTATGTGTGTTTGTGCACTTCGTGTGTGCAGTGCACATGGAGGCCAGAAGAGGACCTCAGATCCTGGAATTAGGAATACAGAAGTACAAGAGCTGCTATGCCAGAGCTGGGAATTGAACCTGGGCTCTCTAAAAGCAGCCAGGGCTATTAGGCACAGAGCCCTGTCTTGATTTTTGAGACAGCATCTCACTTAGCCTGGGCTGTCATTAAATTCAACACATAGTTGAGGCTAGCCTCAACTCCTTGATCCCCGTTCCTCCATCTGCTGAGTTCTGGAATTGTAGGGGTGCAGCGCCATCCTCAAGTCACACCCAGCAGGATAAAGTCAGGACATCTGACTTTCTTCTTCAATAAACTCCAACTTTCATTTCTCACCATTGTCCAGTCTTGCAGCTACATGTTCTTTTTTAGCCACGTGAAGCTATTCAGGGTCCCTCGGCGCACTACGCTCTTCTATGCTTCCTCTCTCTCTCTCTCTCTCTCTCTCTCTCTCTCTCTCTTTCTTTCTTTTACCTGAAATTCTCCATGTTACCCTTCCCCAATCACACACTGGTTTTTCATATGAAGGATGGCTTGACCGTGATGCTTGTCTTGACTTTCTCACTGAAAGTGAACCTTGCTAGCCCCTCAAGGGCACACAGCACTGCACTTTCTGTGTGTGTTCCTTGACGGCTCACGTGTCAAAAAGTGTGCTAATCTTACACTGTCTGTGCCTGGAGTCTGCCTTACAGTAAATACTCATCTTGTGTGTGCAGAGAGTGAACAAGAAAAGAAGCTGAACAGGATGGCCCTCGGACTGTCCAGACACCCTGGCTACACGCTAGACTGGCGTCATACTGAGGTCTGTGGACGTGCTTCCATGGGTTCCGGAAACAGCAAACGTTTCTTACTATAAGATTGCTTTTGGACTCCTTGGAACTTCTTGGCAAATTTTAATTTCCTCGCGACTTAGTGGCCAGTATTCTAGAAGATGGTGGTGCTTCAGCGTAGATACACGATCTCAGGTTGCTTGGAGTTTTTCAGAAATCTGAGTAACATCAGGTCATTTGATTTGTAAACCAGGTGGGTTTCTACTTTCCTGCCTCTCTCGAGACGGAGATGATCTATAAAGTGTGTGTGCTCAGTCTATTTAATAACCAGCTCCAGTCTCGGTGAGACGGGTCTGCTGAAGTTAGCTTTCCAGGGTGCAGTGAGGAGAGAGGGAAGCATTCCTTTCACGATTTCACCTCAGACAGGATCACACGGAATGTCAAAAAACACATGATATATATATATAAAGAAAAGCAGACACAGATGATATTTTCTCAAGGTGCTTGCCGCTCTACCATCTGCCACGTTTGCAGCTGGTTAAAAAAGAAAGAAGAAAAGAAATTAGTTTGGCAGGGTTTATTCTTACAAAAAGAATCATGTTGATTTTGCCAGTCCTATGTAATTTGATATGCCTTTTGCAAATTGAGTAAGAGGAAAAAGCTTTCGCATTTGTGCTCCAGGAAAAAATGTGGCCATTGTCCTTCTGACCCTTGTCATGTGAGTGTGTGCATTTGTGTGTGTGTGTGTGTGTGAGAGAGAGAGAGAGAGAGAGAGAGAGAGAGTTTTCAACTGTACGTTATCTAGGCCCTTAGTAAACAAAAGAGACTGAGATAACTCATTGACTAATTCACAACAGCCACACTGAAGAGCATATCTATGGCCAGCACGGTATTGATGATATGCTATCACATAGCTTAAAATAAAAGGAAGGTGTTGAGATTTAAAATTAACATTTTAGGCAGCCTCTGGAGTCAAAGTATACTCAGTGCAGAACCCGGCAGCCTGTGTACTATACTTCTTCACAAGAGGTTTGTATACATCTGCAAAAAGTAAAATTTGCTCATAAATTTTTTTTCTTCCTCATTTAGAAATAAAACCCTCTCGTGAATGATATACTTTGAAGAACAGATTTACTTGATGATTAGAAAAAAATAAGTAAATTTGCTGGAGAGGTTGTCTACTATCTCAGTCAATATCAGCTACCTACTATATTGCTTGCATAACTTTGAAGAGACTGAGGTTTATCAAATGTAAGTAAAGGAGAGACTGGAGATACGGATCAGTCGCTAGGAACACAGGCTCTTCCTCCACCAGTCCTCCAGAGGAAGAGCCAGTGTTAGGACTGGTGTTCAATTCCCAGCATCAGCACGAAGGTTCACAACTATCTGTAACTCCAGTCCCAGGGAATTCAACACCCTTTTCCGGCATCTGCCAGAACCACCAGGCGTGCCAATAGTTCACGGGCATAAATGCAGGCAAAACAGCTATACACATTTTAAAAGTTTTTTTTAAACATCAGTAGAAGATATAAATTCGAATTTCTTACTGATTTTTTATTACAGGGAGTGGGTATACATTCTCACTGAGTAGCTGGTTTTTGCTGACTGTGGAGACACATGGAAGAGAATCACTAGCAATGTACTCCACACTCAAGTTAACCTTACTTTGTTATTTTCATTTTCAAACAATATCTCTTTATAAATTATATTTTGTGCTACTTAAAAATTATCCAAACAAAAGCTACAAAAATTGTTCATTGTAGCAAATATGACACAGAACTATGAATGAGATACTAAAGGATATTGGTGCTGAATATTTGTCTATAAAAAAAATAAGTTAAACTGGATATGGTGGTGCACATTTTAATTTCAACCCTGGCGTGGCAGAAACAGGCAGAGCCTTGAGTTCAAGGCCAGCATGGCTATGTAGTGAGACCGTGTTTCAGAACAAAGTTAGTCACTACTGTGCATTAAAGACTGCAGACATCAAATGATATACCAGACATCGAGCTGTTAACATCCAAATCAGCTCCCTCTGTTTCTTCATGATAGTCTACCAATGGTTAAGCTTCTGCAAGCCGGAGAGATGGCTCGTCAATTAAGAACACTGGCCAGTCTTACAGAGGACCTGAATCTGATTCCCAGCACCTACATAGTGGTTCACGGGCAACAGTAATTCCAGTTCCAGGGGACCCAATGCCCTCTTCTGAACTTTACAGGCACCAGGTTCACAGGCACGTGGTTCACAGATACACATTGAGGTAAAACACTCATTCCCATAAAAAATAAAAACAAGGAAATATTTTTAAAAACAAACTTAAACCTCTGTTAATTTGAGAAGCTGAGACACTTGGTATGTCAGGAAATCTGTAGACCCGGCTCTGGTTGTTACCCAAAGTTATATTGGGCAGTTCCATGCTCTGTAGTCTTTTCTTGGAGATTTTCATCCCATTGCCTGCTGTCTGTGTCCATAAACTGACCTCTGCCAACTGCACTGTCTGCAGTGTCTTCCTCTATGCTTCCCAGAGGGCAGGTAAGCACACACTGACAAGCACAGAGCCCCTGATAGCCACAGGGAAGCACGGTGAGAAATGTCCGTACAGAAAGACTGGGCTATTTGCTTGGTCTCAGGTCATAATTAGAGTGGTTTCATGCTTTCTGGGTGCAACTCCAGTCCAGGGGCCCCTTTTCTAGGCCACCAGCGGTTTCAGGGTTCTAGTAACAGTTTCTTCCTCTTGTTCCCTCAGACTTAGGTAAAGAAGTTTCCCATTGTCGCTCATTACTGGGTAAGTTTCTCACTAGCGTTCCCGCATCTCCCTAAAATACGCTTTCATTAAATTCTCCTCGGCTAAACACCTTGAATAGTCCCTGCAGTTCCAAATAGAGACCAAAGAGATGGGGGGGGGAGCAGGTTGGGGGAGCCTTTATGCACTAAGGGAAAAGTATGATGTCGCATCTTCATTGCCACCATTGCTGGGCTTGCAGTCACCTCTGGGTGTGTTTCCAAAGCTTTAACTAGGAGGAACAATCCACCTTGATTGTGGATAACAGGATCCTGGTATTGGGGTCTCAAACGGAATAAAAGGGGAAAAGGAGGAAGCATGAACACCTGTTGGTTTCCTGACCGACCCCCGACACACTGTGACCTATAGTCCTTCTTAGATGTAGCCTAAATAAATCTTTCTTCCTTTAATTTGTTTCTGCCAGGTAGTTTTCTCCTGTCATGAGAAAACTAATACCAGTGATAATGCGACTGGAAACTGAAAGTTGTTTAAACTGTATCTGAAGCGCTTGAGGCATGGAATTCAGCTTCTAAGCAACTCGTGTAGCTCTGGGAAATACACAATATTGAAGGTTAATTTACTTATTTGGAAAGCGAACTAGTAAGCTAGGGAATTGTCAACTCTGTTTATTTTCTTTGCATTTAAGCATTCAAATAAGTTAGAGATTGACAAACTCTTTCTTGGGAACCAAACCTCAATCCACCGCCTCTCCTTGTATAGAGTTTAGCTACTCCTACTCTTTGTGTTGCAGTGACAGAGCCAAACAGCCAGGACATAGGCCTAGGGACCACAGAGTCTCAAATATTTACATATGGCCTTTACAGAGAAGCTTACAAACCTCTGAACTGACTGAATGATCTTCTTGTCACTTCTTTTCTCCTTATTTAGACCCAGTCCTCTCTATGTCTTTTACAGCCAATACATTTGTCTCACACGCATGCTCATAGTAGGAAGTGACCATAGAGAAAGTCAGGTGCACTGGCAAATACACAGTCCACTTCCAATTGTACTTTAAACTCAGAGTGCATTTTGGCCTTTTTTAAAGACTTACTATTTAAATTTAACATGACTGTTGGAATTTACATCGGATATTTTAAAATTTGTTCACAAGGAACTGGGAAGATAACTTCGTGGGTGAAGTCACCTGCCACCATGATTGATGACTTGAGTTTGATTCCTGGGACTCACAAGGAGGAAGGAAAGAACTGGCTACTGCAAGTTGTCCTCTGACTTCTGCATGCACACAGCAGGGCACACCCACACTCATGCACACTTCCACACCCACACTCATGCGCACTTCCACACCCACACTCATGCACACTTCCACACCCACACTCATGCGCTCTTCCACACCCACACTCATGCACACTTCCACACCCACACTCATGCACACTTCCACACCCACACTCATGCACACTTCCACACCCGCACTCATGCACACTTCCACACCCACACTCATGCACACTTCCACACCCACACTCATGCACACTTCCACACCCACACTCATGCACACTTCCATACCCACACTCATGCATACTTCCACACCCACACTCATGCATTCTTCCTCACACCCACACTCATGCATTCTTCCTCACACCCACACTCATGCACACTTCCACACCCACACTCATACAATAACAAATGTAATTTAAAATAAAAAAATGTTCACCAGGAAGTTCTATATACTTTAATGCCATTCACAAAATGATATTAAAATTCTATTTATTGAGTAATTCAAACTGAGAAGCGTAATCTAATTTATATCATTCCTATATTTTCCAATCATCTTCTGAGAGTAGTATAAGTCATTTAAATATTATAGGAAATTGTAGGGTACATTGCTCTATGAGTAAAAGGTTTATACATTGTTTCGTTGCTTCTTAGTTATGTTACTAACTTTTTTCAGTTATGACAATAAAAATCATTCTTCTAGTAAAATAAAATAACTTTAGGTCCATGAAACACAGATCAACTAGCAGAATACTTTATATTGTTATTTTAGGTTTAGAAACGAATCTGAGAACTCTTCTCTCTTTCCTTTTTTACTTATTTATAATTTTATGTATGAGTGCTCTGCATGTATATCTGCTGCCAAAGAGGGCATCACATCCTATTATATATAGATGGTTGTGAGAACCATGTAGTTGTTAGGAATTGAACTCAAGACCTCTAGAAGATCAGCCAGTGCTATTAACCTCTGAGTCATTGTTCCAGCCCCTGAGTGTAATTGGATGTTTCTCTCCCACCTACGTGTTCCCAAATAACCACTCAGAAGCTAAATTTAATTACAAAATGCTCAGCCAATAGTGCAGGCTTATTACTAATTAGCTCTTACATTTTTAAGCTAACACATATTCTTTATTTATGCTCTGCCATATAGCAGTAACTTTGTTAGCATGGCATATTCATCTTCTGCTCCCTCTGTGCCTGGCTGACTGGTGGCTCGGCCCTTCTCATTCCCATCATCCTTACTTTGGTCACCACACCTATACTTCCTGCCTGGCTACTGACCAATCAGTATTTTATTAAACCAATTCAAATAACAAATCTTTACAGTATACAAGAGAATTATTGTATAGCACCTGAGAACTCAAGATAATCTTTTAAGTAAATAACCATCAGATCGTGGTGGCACACACCTTTAATCCCAGCACTCAGGGGGCAGAGGCAGGGGGATCTCTATGAGTTTTAGGCCAACCTGGTCTACAAAACAAGTTCTAGGACAGCCAGGGCTGTTACAGGCACCTTGTCTTGAACCCACTCCTTTCCCACCCACCCCCAAAAAACAACTAACACATTTTAGAAAATAAAAACATTCATTTTCTAATTTTTAAGGTTTTGTCTGAATTTTTAAATTTTTCAGCAGTAGAATATCAAATATACACTCACTATAGTAAGAAGCCTGTTTCCCTATTGTTACTGCCTATCAACTAAGGAAAGATATGTCTTCAGATAGCCTTATTTGTAATGTTTACTTAAAAAATTTAATTTTGTGTATGTGTGGGCAGGCAGGCCTTCTCACGTGTGTCTGTATGCTACGTGTGTTCCGTGTCCACAAAGGCCAGAACAAGGCTTCAGATCCTCAGGCACTATAGGCACAGGTGGTTATGACTCTGCTCCTGGGACTCCAACCTGAGCCTCCTGAAAGCACAGAACACTCTTAACCGCTGAGCCATTTGCCCAGTCCTGGAATTTTTATTTTAATATAGAAGTAGTGCTACATTTTAATTCTGATTAAAAGTATTTAGTTATTTTAATCTACACTTATTTTTAGTGCTTTGAGGTGCAGATGGCAACTAGGCAGGTGGAACACGCCTTTAACCGCAGCATGCTGGAGGTGCAGATCTCTCTGCATTTGCGGACAAGGTCTACAATGCAAGCTCACATCAACCAGAGCTACATGGTGAGACCCTGGCTCAAAACAGAAACAAAACCAAGGCCAAAACCAAAATACCCTTTATATGAAAATCTTGCTTGCCTTCCTTTCGTTTGTCTTTCTCTTCCTCTCTTCCTCCCTCCCTCCCTTTCCTCTTCCTTGCTGTTTATTACTTCTTTCAGGAGCTGAAAAGATAGATTAGTAGTTAAGAATGCTCTCTGCAGCCAGGCGGTGGTGGCGCACACCTTTAATCCCAGCACTTGGGAGGCAGAGGCAGGCGGATCTCTGTGAGTTCGAGACCAGCCTGGCCTACAAGAGCTAGTTTCAGGACAGGCTCCAAAACCACAGAGAAACCCTGTCTCGAAAAACAAAACAAAACGAAACAAAAAAAAAAAAAAAGACTGCTCTCTGCTCTTGCAGAAGACACAAGTTTGGTTTTCAGAATTCATGTTGGGCAGTTTACAACCACCTGTAATTCCAGTTCCAGGGAGTCTGGTGCCCTTTTAACCCCCTCAGGCACTGCATACACACAGTGCCCAGACATACATTCAGATAAATATACATATTCATTAAATAAATAACATTGGAAAAGCAAAACTATTATTTCAAACTGTTTTAACTGTATATTTCTAACATTCAGAAAACTAGAAACAACAACTTTAAATGGGGACTGTAATAGATGGATATATTGTCAGGCACAAAACAAGACAAGAATGTTCAAAGTAAGGCCACACTTAAACCAAAGCCACTGGAGCCTGTGGGTGCATCTTCACACCTCTTTTTTAATTAAAAAGATTTAGAATGTTTTTAATTGAAATAGGGTTGCACCATTTTCTCCCTTCCTTCCCTCCCTTTAGCCCCTTTGCCTCTCAGACACCCTCCCCCGAAGACCTCCGGTGTCTCCCTAACTCAAGTTTATAGCCTCTCTTTATTATTCCTATATCCATCCATAAACATGTATGTACAAACATACATATAACCCATTGAATCCAGTTTTATTATGTATACAGTGTCAGGCCCCACCACTTCATTATTGGGCAACCAGTGCGGGATCTCATTCCTGGGAGAGGCTAAGTCTTCTCACCGTAGTCCTTAGTTGCTTATAGTTTTTGTCTAGGGGTGGGTCCCCACGAAAAACTTTTCGTGTTAGTAGATCTACTGATATTGCTATTGTTCAGGTGATTGTTTAGCCATTTCTATGAGAGACTTTCACAACAGACTTCCTGACGCTCTGTCTAACCATCTTTACACTCCCTCTTCCAAGACGTTCCCTGATGCATAGACACAGGAGTTACGTCATAGATGTATCCATTGAGTTGCTCTCTGGGTTGCTTCCAGTTGTGGTTTTCTGTGATGTAAAGAGAGGTTTCTTTGATGAGGGCTGTCAGCTAGGCTTCCCCAGGAAAGCTGGCTTGCACAGAGAAAGGGGTCACAGACTGTGGTCTTTGAACTTATTCGGAGCCTCTGTGGGGCTGGAGAGATGACTCGGTGGTCAAGAGCACATGCTGCTCTTGTAGAGGACCTGGGTTCGGTTCCCAGCATGCACACGGTAGCTCACAGCCTCTGTAACACCAGTTCTACAGTAGCTAGTGCTCTCGTTTGGGATCTGAGGGTACCAGGCACACAAGTGACGTGCATGAAGGTGAACGGCACACATAAAATAAAAAAGATTTTTAAAAGCCTCTGAATGTGTCTCCTTTGTTAAAGCACTTTTTCATTAGAGCAAAGATGATGATGGAATTTCTTAAGAAAATGGCCAACTTATGTTCAGAATGCATTTTGAAATAAATATTAGTACATTATAAAACATTTTTAGGAAATGTTTGTCAAATGGTGAAAAAAAATGGTGGACTGTAGTGTCATCTCCTAGGGAGGAGTTGCTTGGGAGGCCAGATCTTCCTGCTTCCACCAGCAAAATTTTAGGCCTTCCTCCTTTCAAGTCTAAGCAGGAAAATGGATAGAGTCTAGCCGTCTAAGATGAGATCCCATTTCCAAACAAAACAAAACAAAACATACACATACTTTGGTAGTTTGAATGTAATTGGCTCCCATAATCTCATAGGGAGTGGCTCTATCAGGAGGTGTGACTTTACCAGAGTAGGTATGGCCTTGTTGAAAGCAGTGTATCACTATGGGGTTGGGCTTTGAGGTCTCAGTTCCTAAGCCCAGGCTCAGTGGCACACAGCTCTTTCCTGCTCCCTCAGATGAAGATGTAGAACTCTCAGCTCTATCTCTAGCACCATGTCTGCCTGCATGCTGCCATGTTCCCCGTCATGATGACAATGGACTGGACTAGAAGTCTGAAACCATAAGCTGCTCCCTCAGTGAAATGAGTTGCCTTTAAGTGTTGTCGCGGTTATGGTGTCTCTTCACAGCAATAGAAACTACAACTAAGACACATACAAAAACTAAGAATAATTCGGGTGTTGAGAAGCATAATTCTATTACATATAGACTTGAGAAAAATAACAAGATTACAAATGAAATAAGGTTTCGTTTGGAAAAACTTGTACAGACTTGGGTAAAGGCTTTCTTGAGGGATTTTTTTTTTTATGAATTCAATGTCCTGGGGCAAATAGTTTAGTCCTTAAACTTTGCTTGAAGCAATAATAGGTAATGTCTCTCCAAGGTCATTAGCTGTGAGCTTCTTATGATATGGACCTTAAATGTCCCAAAAGACCTTGTGCTGGAGGACTGGCAGCCAGTGTATGCTGCTTTTAAAACCTAGGGCCCGTGAGAGGGATCAGCAGGTGAGGGTGCCTTCAGACAAGGCTCCCAACTTAAATTCTAGCTCTAGGACTCGTGTGGTGGAAGGGAGAACCCACTTCTACAAGTTATCCCTGACACACACACACACACACACACACACACACACACCATTGAAGGTACATCTACTCCTAACACAAAATAAAAGGGTTTTTTTTTTTTGAGAGGCTGGGATAGGGAGGGTTTGAGACACGGTTTCACTACGGCCTGTAACTCACTCTGTAGATCAGGCTGGCCTTAAACTCATAGAAATCTGCCTGCCTCTGCCTCTGGAGTCCTGGGATTGAGGACATGCGCCTTGTAAAATTAATAAGTTTTAAATAGAGAGAGATCAGAACCTTTAGGCAATGAGACCTTATGGGAAAAAGCAAGGTCCTGTGCCCTAGGAGGGGCTATGGTGCCCTGGGGACTTTCTTTCCCTGTTTTTGTGCCTAGCCCTGAGGCGATCAGTTTTTTTCTTGTTCTCCCCCACTAAGGACTCAGAACAATAGAACAAACCAACTATAGACTGAAGCCTCTGAGCTTCTGAACAAAAATAAGCTTTTCTTCATTTTTAGTGGATTGTCTCAGGTATTTTGTTTTTGTTTTTTTTTTGGGGGGGGATAAGGTTTTGCTGTATAACCCAGGAGAGTCTGGGCCTTGCTATGTAGCAGTCTGGTATTGATTTGATGATCTTCTGGCCTCAGGCTAATTATTGGGAATTTAAACTGGTCGGCTGAATTGAGAGAAGACGCTTTGCTCTACTAATAGAGGTGCCCATCACTGAGAGGGTGACTCTAGACTCAGGAGGCACAGACAAGCAAAGCAGAGTCACTTAGGAGAAGGGCATGTGCCATTCAGAGCAAGTTACAGAAATAAAGTGGGGATTACTTACCATGTAGCCACAAAAGGTAAGTGCTCCATTTGCCTGTGGTAGAAGAGGTGACATTGGCTGTCATGAAGAGGTGACAGTTGAATCTCAGAGGATGGATAGGAGTTTGCCTGGCTGACAGGCAGTCTGAAGTAGGTGTCATGGCACCGGTGCGTGGAATATTATACTGAATCGGAGACAGTTCACTTTGAAGCACAGAATTGGGGCTTTGGGGAAGAACATCTGATACCTGATGGAAAGAAGGACCCCTCCTTTCTTCTCTGTCATTTCTTGTTTTAGCAATCAATTCTGTAGTAAATAGGGGTGGCTGGGCTGCGTCCCCTGCACCCCGGCTGCCTGGCTAGCTTTGCCCGAAATAACAACACACAAACTGTATTCATTTAATCACTGCTTGGCCAATTTCTATCTAGCCTTTTCTAGGCTAATTCTCACATATTAATTTAGCCCATTTCTAATCATCTGTGTTGCTCCCCTAGGTGTGCTTACCGGGAAGATTCTAGCCTGTGTCCATCCTGGGTCGGAGCTTCATAGCGTGCGTCTGCCCAGGAGCCAGGAGCATGGTGTCTTTCTGAGGCGTCTGCTCCCGAGAGGAGAGGTGTGGAGTCTGAGCTCACTTCCTCTTCCTCCCAGCGTTCTGTTCTGTTTACTCCTCCCACCTATCTTCTAACCAATGAGGGCCAAGCAGTTTCTTTTTATTTAACCAATGACCTTCCTCCATCATTTCCCCTTTTTCGGTTTAAACAAAAAAAAAAAAAAGGCTTTAACTTTAACATAGCAAAATTACATATAACAAAACAGTTATCAAGTAAAAGTTACAATAATCTTTATCATAACTAAGGAAAACTATAACTATAACTAACTATTCTTAACTCCATCAAAGACTCCAGAAAGATACAATACTACCTAAGCAAACAAGAAAAAAGCAACTTTTAAAACTCTAGAAATGACAGAGACATCTCGCTGCCTGGACAGTCACCCAAAGTTCCTCTGTACCGTTGGGGCATCCATCTTCAGCCTTCAGGCCATGGTATCCAGCAGACATTTCCATAAAGCAGGAAAATTCAAAATCAGTTCAGTCACTATCTGTTGTGTCCTGCAGAATGTCTCACAGACTCTTTCATGAATCAGGAACCCCGAAAGATCATCTCACCTTAGGCAAGTTCAGTAGTCCTCTCTCTGTGGGTTCTCTGTGTCCAGTTTATGCAATAGTCCAGGCAAGAGCAGTTTCTTGCCCAAATGACTATCAAACTCCATAAGGCGCCTCTTCGATGCCCATCTTCCTCTTGAAGTAGATTGGTGCTGCCAGGAGCAGAGTGTCTCATTGTCATGAAAAGTCCTAAGTTATTAAAACATTTAAAATGCCATATTCTATAATCTTTGAAGAATATGAAGAATGCCTATCTAAAATATATCTATGCACATCTAGAAAATATTAACTAACATGACTACAAACTTGACTATTATTTATGATTATCCATCAACAACCTATATTTCCTAATTATATATTACATTTTAATAATGAACTACACAATCACAATACCTTAATCAATATCAGAAATATATATACATATAATAAAATTGACTGTAAATCTCTATCAATAAAGCAAAATCTATACTAATGCAAATTATTCATACCTATATCATATCCCCCTTTAAATGTAAAAGAACATTGATAAATATTTTTTGGGAATATGGGTGCAGTTATTTCTCTCCAAACTGCTTCCTGCTGAATGGGGGCGTTGTTAATTAGGTCTTTCACGGTATAATCTGTGTGCTAGTTTTATCTCAGTTGGCAGTTGAGAGAAGCAATTTTCTGAAGATGTTCACAACAACCCTTCAGGAGGGTGTGGTCCATCATACCAAATCGGAATAGAAGAAATGAACAGGGTCTCATCCTCTGTGAAAACAAAATAAGAAACTCCTTTCCAAAGCATCATGTCCTTAGATCCAAATTTCAAAGTCACGGCATCAAAATATCTATGTTGAATTAGTTCAGCAGCATTTATAAATAAATATCTTTTAGCAGCTGTTGCTCCTTCCTCAGCATTCAAACAATTCAAAGAGAGCATAATAGCATACAGTATCAAAATTCTCTGTGTATTTTTCATCTTTGTACAGCTTTGTTTTAACCTCTATTTCGTTTATTTTTACTTTTAACTTTTTGCTTTTTGAGACAGGTTCTCTGTATCTTTGACCTGGAATAACTCTGTGGACCAGGCTGTCTTTGAACTCTCAGAGATCCGCCTGTCTCTGCCTCCCAGGCATTCGGGATTAAAGGTGTACACTACTACACCTTGAACTCACAGAGATCTGTTTGTCTCTGCCTTCTAGGCACTGGGATTAAAGGCGTGTGCTACCACACCTTGAAGTCACAGAGGTCAATCTCCCTCTGCCTTCCAAGTGTTGGGATTAAAGGTGTGTACTACCACACACAACAACTCTCTTCCTTTTTTTTTTTGTTTTTTACTTTAAGAACTTCAACTTTTAGTCTGCATATATTTTTAACACACTGTAAACCATTTAAAAATTTTCTTTGTCTTTGAATCTCTCTTTACTGTATATCTCTCTTTTTCTGACCACATGAGTCTTTAATTTACCAAGCAATATCAGTAGGACTAAAGCCGTGGCTTTGCCAGCTAGATCCAGTCCATTCCTTAGCTTTCCAACCTCGTGGCTGAGGTACTGACTGTAGCCATGTTTACTGCCACAACTCTATGGCATTTCAAGGTCCCTGCCAGCAAGCGATCTTCAGCAGCCTGTGCTTGCAAACCTCACGAACCGCCTGCGTAAGAGAGTCAGAGTTTGCTCTGGCAGGACAGCCCAGAAAGCCGGCATTTTTAAACGACGCAGCTTTTTTCCTGTTACAGTTGAAAACCGAAAAGCATGCGTTCAGCTTTTCGTCAACACTGTTTAAGTGTTTCGTGGCAGGACTTCTTAAAAGAGCTGCAAGCTTTGCAGCTAAAGCTGAGTCAGGAAGCTTCTCTTAGATGAGAGCGCTTGCTTGCCTCTAACAAGCAGAGCAGACCCGAGAACACAGCTAGTCTAGTTGCCATCAAACAAATTGTAGCACTTTACTCCAAATGCTCTATTCAAAAGCTCTGTCTCCTGCAGGAGCCAGACAGAGATCGCAATGGCGGCACAGCCCCACAAAGTTGCGCTTGAAAATGACACAGCGTTTTTTCTGCTACTGTTGCCAAATCAGGAAATCTCTCTACAGCACACCACCAACAACCAGCAAAAATCTGTGTTAAACTCTCTCTCCCTTATTTTTAAGCCTTCTCAGGTTTTTTAAGTGGGTTTAGTCCATCATGTTGGGTGCCATTTGTAGTAAATAGGGGCGGAGGGGCTGCGTCCCCTGTACCCCGGCTGCCTCGCTAGCTTATGCCCGAAATAACAACACACAAACTGTATTCATTTAATCACTGCTTGGCCCATTTCTATCTAGCCTCTTCTAGGCTAATTCTCACATATTAATTTAGCCCATTTCTAATCATCTGTGTTGCTCCCCTAGGTGCGCTTATAGGGAAGATTCCATCCTGGGTTGGAGCTTCATAGCGTGCGTCTTCCCAGGAGCCAGGAGCATGGTGTCTCTCTGAGGCGTCTGCTCCTGAGAGGAGAGCTGTGGAGTCTGAGCTCACTTCCTCTTCCTCCCAGCGTTCTGTTCTGTTTACTCCTCCCACCTATCTTCTAACCAATGAGGGCCAAGCAGTTTCTTTTTATTTAACCAATGACCTTCCTCCATCACAATTCATTGGTCTAAGCAGATGTACAGCATGCTATGAAAACAGTATCCCCTCTTTGCACCTGAGAGAACTATGCCCAAAGAAGTTAGACAGTGTGGTTGATTTTGATCTTTCTCTTTCAACACTGTGTTGCATAGTTATGACCGTATCATACATATGTTATTAGTTGAGCCTGAAAACTTGTTTCTTCCATCGAGGGGCTCTTGGAAAAGTCTATGAGGATCAGATTTCTCCTCTTCCTTTCCCTGTCCTGCCTTTCTTCTGTCCTCCCTCTCCCTATTTCTTCTCGTTCTCTCTCTCCTCCCTATCTCTTGATCACTTCCTCTCTTTCTTTCTTTGGCAGGTCATAATAGGCTAACCAAGATTGCCATAAACTCACTTTTGGACTCACGTGATCTCACTGCTTTAACCACTCAGGCAATGGAGACTACAGACGTAGCTACCATGCCAAACTGGAGAGTGGATGTGCTGCTGATAGAAACATTCTTTTTGGGAGGCAATGACTTCTTCTGTTTTAGAAAACTGTATTGAGATATAGTTTATACCCTACACAATTAACTCATTTAAGGTCTATAATCCAGTGACTTTCAAACATACTTACACAGATATATGTCTATTACTGAAATCGATTTTCTGATATTTAATTTTCTCAGAAGAAACCATGTACCTGCCCTCTTAGACACCCCCTTTCCAGCCCTGGGCAGCCACTAATCTTCTGTGGGACTCTACAGTGCTTTGTCTTATGAGCATTTGCATAAAGGGACTCATACACTATGTTATCCTTTGTGCCTGGCTCCTCACTTAACACAGCACTCTAGGTTCACCCAGGACGTAGCACCTCTCACTACTTTACACTGTTTATTTACAATAGAGTTGGGTTCGGTTCTTATATTCCCTTTTCAACGGACATTTCAGATATTTCTACTCTGTGGTGGGTGTTAAATAACAGTACCATTTTACTGTTTATAGATGTGGTCATTTCTCCAAATCTGTTACTTCCCGTAGTATCCATCAAAATACACACTGGTTGTGGTAGGTAGGGGAGCTCCTGGTATACAGCTTGTGTTATAGATGTGTAGAATGTGGTGGGGACTCAGTTATAATATGTAGGACTTCTTTCTGTAATGACTTTCTGTAATGACTTCTCAATGGTGCACTCCAACCATGTGTAGTGAAGAGACCTGGTCAAGTAACTTAGGCTCTAACCAGATGGAGTGTTTTTCTCATGTCTTTTCCTATTAGATTTACTATTTTGAGAAAGGATAGATGGAAACACGTCTTCAAAATACAAAACTGAAGAACATTAAAGAAGTCTTTACAAATATCTTCCTAACTGAAAGGAGGACAGAAAAGTTTTGAATCTAATTGTACAGGACGTTGTAATTCAGAGACTCTTAAACGGTGCATACTGCACCGTCCCTCCTCTGCCAGACAGAGGAGTTTCCTGATTGCACTCTTGAGATATTATAAAGCATTTCTAAGGCTGCTGTTAAACTAAAGAATGGCAAATTGCGAGGTTTTCAAATAAGTTCCTGCAGACCTCAGTCTGGTCTAAAGTTTCCTGTTTTTACAATTAACTCCTCATGTTTCTTTGTTGAAGTGTGTGTGTGTGTGTGTGTGTGTGTGTGTGTGTGTGTAACCTAAAGATAGACCAGGAAGCATCTGGACCCTCTGGTTCCAGAGGGGAATCCAGACTTCAGTGCAGGATAGGTTGAATACTTCATGGGTTTTCTCTTTTAAGTGAGACAGCTCAGCCTGTCTTAGAAGAGCCCAAGTACAGGTAGGGATACTTTCGCATCGTCAGGCGATTGTGAAGAGATTGTGAAGAGGGATTGTGAAGAGAAGTCCAAATGTCTGGCGTTGGTGCTCCTGAAAGTTAGGCTTCCAGCTTGGTGCCAACTCTCCCGCTACATCTCGCTCGCCAAATAAAGAACTGTGATTAAGAACGAGTCAGCAAGAACAAAAGGAAAAGTTTGCTTGCAACCAGGATGACTCAAGATCTGTGTATAGGCCAGGGAAATTCAAGGCTGTGTTCCGTACCACATGAATGCATGCTAATTTGAATTAAGATGATTTTGGAAGGGTGTTTATTTCCAGATTCTCCAAAAGCAAGGTATTTCTTCCTGGAACTGAACTCAAGCAAAACCTGCGATATTTCAAGCGTTTGGTAAAGATTTCGTGTTTGGGAGAATAATGATGAAAAGACCACTCCTCATAGTAGCAAAGCATTTACTATGAACTGCCACTTCACTGAATCTTATTGCTTTTCTGGTTTACATATGAAGGCAACGAAGTACAGAGGACTCAGTAATGTGTCTAGCGAGTCTTTCCATCAGAGGTCCGGAGGTCCTTCAGGCTCCAAGGAATTGTGCTGATTAATCCAGTTTATGACAAAGCATTTTTACTGATATTAAAATATGAGGAGAGATAACACAGCAGTTAAGAGCACTGGCTGCTCATGCAGAGGACTAGGGTTTGACTCCCAGCACCCACATAATGGATCAGAGCCGCCTCTAACCCCTGTTTCAGGGGATCTGATGCCCTGTTTTGACCTCCACAGGGACCAAGCGTGTATGTGGCCAACAGATATACATAAAAGGCTAATCATTCATACAATAAAAGTAAAATAAAAATACAAATACAAATATGAAAATAGATACAAAAAGTATGCATCATTAAAAAAATAAAATATGTGTAGTCGAAGTACATAAGTACATGTAAACACCATGCAAACACGGAATGCAATGTAAAACTCACAATACTATATTGCTTTGGAAAACAAAGTGTTTTATCCTGGGTATAACTTGGATATGAGAAGGAATAACGTTTGGACGTTAGGAAGAATAACATCTAATTTGCTAGGTTATTTTGATGCGCCCACTAGTGCATAACATAAATGATTTTTGACAAATGTTTGTCACACAGCTTGGATGACTTCCAAATATTTTCTCTTGTGGCTCTTAGTTTGGGATATTTTTCGATGACCAACCAATCCAAAAACAAAGCCCGAATCACGGTAGCACCCGTCAGGAAATGCCCTGTTGAAAGGCAGCTTTGATTACTCAAAAGCCTATATTTCACTCGAACTTTCAAGACTATTCTTGTTTAGAGGACGGACTTTTCTTTTTTTTTCGGGGGGGGGGGACAAAATCAACCCCCTGTTCTGCCTTCCCAAGATATGCCTTTGCTTTTTGCTGCAGTTTTCCTACTCCTTTTCGCGGGCGAAAATGCATGTTTAACAGAGCAAATCAAAGTGTCCGAAAAAGGATGTCTGCATCCATCCTGTTTAAAAGAGATGTGTTTCGTTCCCTTTCCTTCGCACATCAAAGAAGGCACTTCGGGAGGAAATAAACCATAATTAGGCACGAGCAAGCAAGCAGACAGACCCTCTTCCACAGCCTAGCCCATCCCCGCCCCCTGGGCCCTGGCAACCGTCCGGGCGCGGGCGCGACGCGGTCCAGCGCCACAGCTGCAGCCCCCTCGCGCCCGCGCGCGCCCCAACACGCCGCCAGAACCTGGGCGGCGGCGGGCCGGCCGGGGGCGCGCGCTCGGGGGCGCGCTCATGCAGCGGTTTTCTTCTCCCACAATCCAGAGGCAGAGGCGCGGAGGGCGGGGAATCGGCGGAAGGATATCGGCGCGGAGGGAGCGGCGCGCTCGCCCGACCGGCGGCGGGCGCGGGTGTGCTGCGGCACTGCGGTTCTGAGGCCGTTATCCCAGCTCCTCCAGAGGGCGGCGGAGGAGGCTGGAGCGCGGCGGCGGCGGCGGCGGCGGCGGCGGAGCGCCCGGGCGTCGCTGAGGCACCGGAGGCTGGCGGGCAGGGCAAGGGGGCTGAGGCGAGCGCGAGCCCGCGGAGGGATGGTGAGCGCCCTGCGAGGGGCGAGCCGCGCCTGAGAAGGCGAGGACACGCTGCGGGCGGACGCTCCCCGCGCCGGTGCCCGCCGGCCGCTGAAACGCCCAGAGCCGCTCGCCAAGGGCCAGCCCGGCCGCCCCGCAGCCTCCGCGGCGCTCGCGATTCATCGGCGGCCGCTGCGCTGAACGGCTCCCTCCGGGAGCGGGGCCACCTTGACGGGCTTTTTGTCTCGTGCCCCGGCCGCTCTTCGCGTCCTCCTCCTCCAGATGCCTTTCTTCTGCCCCTCCTCTCCGGGTGCAGACACTGCCAGCGCCGGCTGCGGCTCCGCGCGGGATTTGGGCTCGTTTTCCCTGGGGGGTTTTGAGGAGCGAGAGTCCTTCCCCCTCTTCGATGGGATTTTCCTGCCTTGCCGAAATGGACTTTCATTGATTTCGTCTTACTTCTACGTTTAGTGACCAATTCCCTAGGCGTTTTTGTGGTACTTCCCTTTTTCCTCCCCGCCCGAATATACAATCTGTAAAATGGAGAACGAAATCTTTACTCCCCTTCTGGAGCAGTTCATGACCAGCCCCTTGGTCACTTGGGTAAGTAGGATGTCCTTTATTGTGTATTTTGCTGTGTTATTTGCGGCTGCAGAGATGGAGGTGGGCGTTAACGCTGTGATAATCCTTGTGTTCTAGGTTAAAACGTTTGGACCTCTGGCTGCAGGAAATGGGACCAACCTGGATGAATATGTGGCTTTGGTGGATGGGGTATTCTTGAACCAGGTCATGCTCCAAATGTAAGTGTTTTCTTCTTCTCTCGCTAACTTATTTTCTGTGAAAAATAACATTCTTTGAACTTAGATTTCACGTCATAAACCCTTAATTTGGTTCTTTGGCCAGAAAAAAAATCAGGTGGTTTAATTGGATCTTGGAAGGAGTGCCCATCCTGCTTATTAACCAAGTAGTTATACCTCCTGAAATTGAGAAACTGAATCTTTCACTCTGCCAGTCCTGTCTGTATTGTCATTTATTGTCTGAAGTGCTGAAATTCAAACCACATTGTGATATCTTTGGTAATTTGGTAAAATGACGGAGACAGAGAAATCTTGTCTACGAAAGAAAAAGACTTAACTGCGAAGTTATGTGCAAAGGTGTGTTCTTATTAACCTTTTAAATCTAAGAATAAATGATTCAAAAATTGAAACTGGTGAAGTAACATTTCAGCGGTGAAAAATTCAGTTAACATTGCTGATTGGTCAAGAAGACTTCTGTAGCCAGCAATTTAAATATCTAAGTTTGATCAGATGACTTACTGTGTTATAGATGAGTTATTAAATTAGTATTTGGGGAAATATTTAAAGGTATTTTGAGGTTTATGTAAATAACTGAAGTCATGAGAGCTGGGTTAATTAAGTCTTTTGTTTGACATGTTGAGTTTCTGCTAAGAAGAAATGTGGCTTTGAGATAGAAATGGAGTGTTGGAAGCATGTTAGTACCTAGATCAGAGAGGTCAAAGTGACTCCATTTTATCGCTATGGTATTGTAGCACAGGTGACTGTAAGTACTTCAGTGGTTATCATTGCTGGTATTACAGTTGGGTTTGGACACTTCTTTCTTAATAGAGTCTCATTACAACAGTAATCTTGCAACTTTTGATTTGAAGATATTTCTGTCTTATTTATGTGAAAATTGATGCAGTATAAAAACTTGTTATTTAAATTCATATTCTATTAATTTTGCACATGTCAGTTCTGTATTTTCCTGGAAATTATTTTTCTTTCTAGATTTGTGCTGGTTAGTTTTTTGTCATCTTGACACAAGGGTCATCAGGAAAAGGGGGACCTCAGTTGAGATTTTAAACTACTCTGTCATTTTCGCATGTAGGCAAGTCTCTGGGGCATTTTCTTGGTTGCTTGAGGTGGGATGGCCCACCCCACTGCTGGCAGTGCCATCCCTGGGCAGGTGGTCAGTTGTATGAGAAAGGTTTAACATTTTTGTTTTATTTTTTAAACTTAGTACTTGGGTGAAGAGTTAAAAACATAATAGCTGCTTTCACTTTGAGTTCACACTCATTTAAAAAATATATATTTTGAAAATAGTGATGTTCCAAAAGAATAGCTGCCAGGTTCTCCCTAGCGCCTTGGGAGGGGACTAGCTGCTTTCTAAACCTCGGGTCTACTTCTGTGTTTTCAGTTCCACCTCTCAGTTTCTCTAAGTGATTTTTAGTGTCCTAATTCTGTTCTGAATGACCTATATAAGGGAAATAAAAGGAAAAGAACTATTCTTTGCTTTCTTAAAAGAATAGTTTATTAAAATTGGGTCAACACAGTATGTTTAAGCCGTAGAGCAACAAAATACCTTATTACTATTTTGTTTATTTATTTTTTGGTACAGAGTCTTGTTTTTCCCTGGCTATATAGATCAGGCTGGTCTGGAACTCTTGAAGAGCCACCTGCCTCTGCCTTACAGTTTCTGGGATTAAACGCATGTCTCACCACAATACATTATTTTATGAACTATGGTTAGAAAATGTGCTGCATAGTTTATTCAGTTGGCTGCATGACTTAATGAACTCTATTAAAGTGCCATTTGAAACTCTGTGTCATGAAAGGATAGTTAACCTAAAGATGAACCTTAATTAAAAACATTTCTAGATTACATTTAGTTATAGAATTTGTGAGCAAGAATCCTTTGTAAATGAAATGGTGTATTTTTCTTTGTGTTCCTTATACTTGAAGTTTATTGAGCTTGGATCTGTGGGTTTCATTTTTATCAAATTTGGAAAAAAACGAAGGCATTGTTTCTTTAAATATACTGTGTGTGTGTGTGTGTGTGTGTGTGTGTGTGTGTGTGTGTGTACGTGTGCCTGAACTTACTTGTCTTCCTTTTGGAAGCCCAGTCACATGTATATTAAGTTCCTAGATGTGTTTTAAAGCTTATTGAGAGGTTCATGGATGTGTTTTTGTTGTTGTTTTTCCTTTGATTTTTAACTAGTCTGTTGTGGTATCTGTGAATATTTTCTATTATGTTTACTCCTACCCAGCATGTATTTTATTTTAGACATAGTTTGCTCTGTAGAAAACTTGCCATTATACCTTCCATGTCCAGGTTTTTCTGTTTTATTTCTTTAGATTCTTAAACATGGGATATAGTTATAATTGTCTTATTGCCCATATATACTAATTGTGTCATTTCATTTAGTTGGTTTTGATTGAGTTTTCTCCTCAGTATGAATTATGTTTCTTTGCTTTTGTATCCTGGTGATTTTTATTTGATGATCTTGTTGGATATTGGATATTTTATTATTCCACAAAATATTGATATTTTGAGCTTTATTCTGGGATGTATTTACGTTACTCAGAAACAGTTTAATCTTTTCAGAATTTGCATTTAATTAATTAATTGATTATTTTGGGACAGGGTCTTTTTATGTAGCCCTGATTTTCCTAGAACTTACTGAATAGACCAGACTGGTCTTACAGAGATCTGCCTGCCTCTGCCTCCCAAGTACTAGAATCAAAAGTGAACACATCCATAGTGGCAGTAAGTTTGTTAAGCAGTACCTTTTTGTACTACTGAGTCAAAACTCTTACAAGTACAGTAATTGGTGGGAACAGTAACTGTGTTGTTACCTGAAATAATTTTTTGGTTCTTTCAGTGACTTTGCATAGTTTCTTCACACTTAGAGGTACTGACAGCTCAGAAGTCTGTAGGGATATCCTCTGCAATCTTTTTCTTGTTTAGCTCTCTTCTCTGTGATATTCTTCATGAGTATTTAGCTGCATTATCTCCAGACTTCATTCCCTCTACTCAGCTAATGTACTACCTAGGTTCCCTCCTCCCTGTTCACGGACTAGAGATATTCTAGGCAGTAAGATGCGACTGTTATTGGGCCAGGCTTGGTACCCGTCTATCAAGGATCATGGTTTTTGTTGTCCAGTATCTTGAAAATTACTTCTATGTTTTGTCTTCCCCCTGGTGCCCAATTGTCTCAGGAAGTAGAAATCAGCTTATATACTTTAATGACATTTTCGCTCTTACTGCTTTCATATGGAATATAGATTGTTTTGTTTATTTGTTTGGATTTGATTTTTTTTGTTTTGTTTTCCAAAACAGTGTTTCTCTGTAGCTTTGGAGCCTGTCCTGGAACTCGCTTTATAAAACAGACTTACCTCGAACTCACAGAGATCTGCTTGTCTCTGCTTCCCGAGTGCTGGGATCAAAGGCGTGCACTACCACCGCCTGGCTCGGAATATAGATTTTTATTAGGGGAGACTTACTTTGGAAGTGTTTTCGTTCAAATTATTTGCTAAGAATAAGAATGTTTATTATGTCAGCGATGCTGGTGTTACCAGTGTGGACCCAGACTCTGAAAATGAGAAGGTGACTGCGTTGTGACGTTTTCTATTAATTACTTTGTCATGGAATTTTGTCCTTTGCTCAGTGATGTGTAATTCATTATATTTAGAGCTAAATCTTGGATTTCATTGAGTAGCTCCTAGAATCAAAGAATGTCACAGCATTAGCCATCTTTAACAGGAGGGAAAAGCTCTGCAGAACTCTGGAATGATAAGCCAGCTACTGTCTATGCTTCAGGGCATTTTCCTACTTTAACTGACTGAAATAGTTTTTTTTTTCCATGACGCTTACAAGACATAAGACTTGATATCAATAAAGTAGAAATCCTCCTCTTGTGTTGTATCTCCCATGAGGGAAAGTGGTCTGAATGACAGGCTGTGGTTTTGCACATACTGTCGTCAGCATTGCTTGCAGTTTGGTTTTCAATAACTTTCAGGGTAATGTCCATCATGTTGAGAGTTTGTTCATTGCCCTGCTCTAGACTGATGTCTTCAAGAGCAGTATGTAGTGATCGATGGTTCTCTGTGTAACTAATCCTAAACTTGAGATTATGAGAACTAGAGAAGAATAGGGTGATTAGTTACATGTGGACATACATTTAAGTGTTTCACCGAGAATTATCTTTGTAATGTTAAGTATGAGAAACATCCTTACAGGATAAATGGAACTTAAGACTATCTTAACTGTTTTTTTTAGAAAGATATGTGTTGACTTTCCTTTAGGTTCTATGAAACAGTTTGATACTAACTGAGTAATAGTTTCAAATTTAAAAATAATATTTGAGATTTTATTAGGACATTTAATTCATCAGTAACAATTTGTTTTCATATTGGTGTGATATAAAGACAGAAATTATAGTTTTAAGATTTAAAGTTTATACTTGTTATTTTAATAAAATAGTTAACCAGTTGTTGATATTCGAAAATAATCTTTCTCATTTCTGATTTTACTTCTATGCTTTCTTCATCCATATAATGATATTTTAATAATTAATAAAGTAGGTTAATGAAAGAGATCTGCCCCTAATATTTGCGAGACCTAGGGAAGACATTCATTTATAATAGGTATAAATACTAAGAGACTATAAGACAATCTAGCAAATGGTTAAATGTATTTTAGCATTTTACCATGATTCTGTGTGTGTGTGTGTGTGTGTGTATGTATATATATATCGTAATATCTTTAAAGGGTTTATATTTATAATTAGTAAAATTTAGAATTTATAAATTGACCATTCACAGTAGAGCATGATTGAGCACAGACTCCTTTCATCATTCCAGGCTCCTCTGTTACCACAGAGGTTTCATGCAAAGGCATACCTAGTGTCCAATTCAGGCTCTTAGAATCACTTTTCCAAATTGCTGCTCCTTTGCATTCATCTGTAGTGCATTCCATCCTAAGCACAGACTTGGGGGGAGGTTAAAAGTGTCATCTACAAGAGAGGAGTTGGTATGTATCATCTTGTTTATA
This sequence comes from Microtus oregoni, assembly GCF_018167655.1. Taxonomy (NCBI): domain Eukaryota; kingdom Metazoa; phylum Chordata; class Mammalia; order Rodentia; family Cricetidae; genus Microtus; species Microtus oregoni. The sequence continues at coordinate 11,931,370 of NW_024543078.1, forward strand.
TGCACTTCTTCTTTAGTGGAAGTAAGTGTGTGGCCCAGTGAGGCCAAGAGTGGAAGTCAGAACAGAAATGTTTTGCCAGTATCTAGATATAGTACTGGGTGAGATGAATGAAGGGATGGTTCATTCAAAGGTAATTTCATTAAGTGGGTAGTTTCTGAGTGCTGTCTGCGAGGTCATGGGATATGCTCATTTCTCTACCAATAAAGTCTTTTATGCTAAGTGGTAGAAGTAGGATCTTAATACAGTGTTGGCCTAAAGAGGGAAGTGGTGTTTTACATGGAAGAACTTTTGTAGGTCTAGGAATGTGGTTGGGTAATACGAGTACTTGCCTAGTGTGTAAAGTCCCTGAGCTTGAGTCCCAGCCCTGGGTGGGGGGAGACATTTTAAGGAGGACATAACTGAACAGGAGTCATAAACAGTAGAAGAATAGAAGGAAAGACATTTTAAACATATACAGTAAACAAAAAGCGTGAAGATGTAAATAAAAGTGGTAAAATTAATAGACTTGAGGGAAATGGAGAAATTGGCAAAACTGTTGGTGAGAGGTCACAAAGGGAGTTAAAGATGAATACAAGTATAGTTAGGGCAGGCCCATTGAAAGTTCGGAAATCACATATTCATGTAAGAAGAGCCAGTCAACATGGTTGGTTAAGCAATAATCTTTAGCTGCTCAGGAACTGGCAAAAACATCTGTAAAATAAAATTTATTTATAATTGGGAGTACAGGATAAAAGAAAATATATTACAAATTCTAAAGTGAGTGAATTCTTTTTGGAATATATTTTATTTTTGGTTAGCATACATCATGACTTTTTGTCTTTGTTAGGTTTTCTGTTGCTGCAACAAAACACCATGACCAAAAAGCAAGTTGGGGAGGAACACTTCATCACTGAAGGGATTCAGCACAGGAACTCAAACAGGAAAGAATCCTGGAGGCAGGAGTTGATGCAGAGGTCATGGAGGGGTGCTGCTTACTGGCTTGCTCCTCATGGCTTACTCAGCCTGCTTTCTCATAGAATCCAGGACCAGCTGTCCAGGGATGGCACCAATCACCATGGGCTGGGCCTTCCCCTATTGATCACTAAATGAGAAATGCCTTACAGCTGGATCTCAAGAAGGCATTTCCTCAGCTGAGGCTCCTTCCTCTGATGGCTCTAGCTTGTGTCACATTGACACTCAAAACCACCCAGTCCAGCCTCTTTAGATTTCATAAAGTTATTGAGCATGAGATTGTACACACTGATCAATAAATGGTCACTGTAATGCCATGGTTACTATTACTACTCTCAGACCTCCTCTATACACAACTGAGAGTGTGTAAACCAAAAGCATTCGTCAGTACAGTCACACACACAAACACAAATCAAAGACTCATGGGTACTTAGGAGATGAAAGACCTCCTACATTGTTTTGACCGCATCATATATCACACTAGCTTGGTTTAGTTGATTTGATAAAAATTGCTTCCCATGGCTTGCTCAGCACACCTTCTTAGAGAACCCAGGACCATCAATCAGCCAAAGGATGACACCACCCACCATGGGCTGGGCCTTCCCCCATTGGTCACTAAATGAGGAGATGCCTTACAGCAGGATCTCGAGGAGGCGTTTCCTCAGTTGAGGCTCCTTCCTCCGATGACTCTAGCTTGTGTCATATTGACACTCAAAACCACCCAGTACAGTTTCATTATATCATTTATGAATGATAAGTCAAAATAATTGTACTTTGTTAATATTTTCTTCCCTGCTATACTCCATCATCCTCTCACCTCCCCTCCTCTTTTTTTTTCTTTCTGCAGTTAGTTTTCCAGTAATTGAATTCTTTAGTAGTAGTGTGTGAGCGTTGAGGAAGAAAAGCAGATGGCATCAAAGGGCAGCTGGTAGACTAGAGCAGAGCTCAAACTTTTCCACTGATGACCTCTTTGCACTTGAGAAATTTTTCCATAAGCTTAGCTGTATAGCTGTATAGAACAGGTATACAAGTCAAGCATAAATATACAAATCACGAATAAATCGTTTATTTTAAAGCAATTCTTTGATATTCATATAACTATCATTTATTAAAAACAAAAGCAAATTCACGTGCTAAGTATAAAGATATGTTTACTTTTACATAAAGAGTAAAGTCTTGGCTGAATACTTGATACTGTAGGATGTAAAGCATCTTTAGCATTTTTCAGAGATGATCATTATTTTAATAGGGCCATTAGAAATTTTGATTTTTAATCCCAAGCCAAAACTTATTGTCATTGAGCAGCTTTTTTAAAAAAATGAAACTTGACTCAGCAATTTTAAAAATCAAATACTTTAACATAATACCATATAAAAATACATAAATTTGATACATTCTAAAGAATGATCACAGGAAAATATTAATAGTATTTGTTTCCCATAATTAAACCTTCATTGGTTCCTTAAGAGCAGAAAACAGTGTATATCCATTCAAAACGCTGACATTTATGGCACACAATAGTCTTGAATCTGAACCAAGATGTTTTAGCAATGTGTCCATTGTCATGGCGCGGTGTGATGACATGCACAGTGCAGCGTACGTGTTACATCTAGAGTCAAGGCTGAAGTGCAGTTTCATGGCCCAGCAGGTAAGTGCTGCCAGAGACGTCTTGGTTTCATTACACATTTTATTTTGGAAGTTTTGGATGCTGTATATTCAGAAACCTTTCACTGTTGCCAGATTTTTTTTGACCTTATATTTAGTTATGTGACTTCCCTATGGGATTGTAACCTACATTTTTAAGAAACTGGACTTAAGAAACATTTTATTTTCAGTTTCTTACAAAACTAAACTTTGTCTTACCATATGAACTAGCAATCCACTCATAGGAATTTGTCCCAATGAGGTGAAAACTGGGTTTTAAAGACAACATAAAAATATTTATAGGACCTTTATTCTTAGTTTTCCCAAACTGAAGCAAACACTATATCCTTTAAAAAAAATAAATGTATAAACTGCTGTATCCATGCAGTGGAATACTGCCAATAATTTGTAAACCCTGATTTCAGTTTTATGACTCCAAACAGGGTTGTAACTCACATTTAAGAATTTGGAACTAGATGTTGTAGTAAGAATAAAGGACGAGTAGGTTTTAAAAAGAAACAAAATGAAAGGGGATAGAAAATTGAAGTTTGGGGGACTTGGAGAATTTGAAATTTGCTTAGTGATGAAGGCCAGAAGATAGACAATTGCTAGCAGGTACATAAATTGACTAGAGTAGAGATAACCGAAGTTGAGAAGGAACTAAATTCATTATTCTTTATGAAGCCCATGATCTCTTGGTTACCTCTAGAGGTAGAAATGACTATGAATTCAAAATTAAAGTAGAAAACAAGGCAGTAATTGGCTGATTTATCAGTGCTTTTAACAATGATTTTGTATAAAAAACTTCTAATTTACAGGTTTATAAATATAATCTTTTTCTATTTGGTTTTGAGCCTAGCCTTTAATGGCCGAGTCATCTCTTCAGCCCATAATCTTTATGTTGAAAAATAAAAATTTGTAAACTATCTTAGTAATGCTTCAGAAAAATGTGTTAATATTACCGTGTGACTGATTTTCCTAATAAAGGCTACAGAAGAAGTTAAAATTCACTATGTCATTGGCAACATTACCCGTCCCCTACTGTGGACACTGAGAGGTGCTGGGTCTTAGTCTTTTATTAAGACATGGGTTATTTACAGAGAATGAAGGATAAAGAAGTTGTACAAAAATACATTTTTACAAAGTATGGTTAAAAGAATAAATGAACTGTAATAAAATGCCAGATTATAAATAGTTGGAGTAGATTAGTGAGCCCTGATATTTGCAAGGTTATGTTTGACCGTGGAAGTGTGGCTACTTATGGAAACCAGTATATGGAAGAATTTAGATTTGAATCAGTCCTTGAAGGATAACTGGGTTAATTTGCCTTTATTTTTATTACTTGCACCTAAAAACATTTAAATATATAAAACATCAGTGTATATAGTTTTGTTTGAGAACATTCAGTAGCTGTGTGTCTTAGTCAGTGTTCTGTTGCCGTCAGGAGACACTGACCATAGCAACTCTTATAAAGGAAAACATTTAATTGGGACTTGCCTACGGTTTCAGATATTTATTCTCATGGCAGACAGACATGATAATTGAGAGCTCAACACATCCAGTTGCAAAGGCAGCAAGGAAAGAAGAGACACTGGGTCTGGCTTGAGCTTTTGAAACTTCAAAGCCCACCCCCAATGACATTCTTCCTCCAAGGCCACGACTACCCCCAAAAGATCACACCTGCTAATCCCTGTCAAGAAGCACCACTTTCTTTTTTTTTAATTTATTTATTTATTAAAGATTTCTGTCTCTTCCCTGCCACCGCCTCCCATTTCCCTCCCCCTCCCCTGTAGTAATAAGGGCGGCGGGGCTGCATCCCTAGCACCCCGGCAGCCTGGCTAGCTTATGCCCTGAAATAACAACACACAAATTGTATTCATTTAAACACTGCTTGGCCCTTTAGCTCTAGCCCTTACTGGCTAATTCTGATATCCGGATCAACCCATCTCTAATAATCTGTGAGCACCGGTCTTACTGGGAAGATTCTAGCCTATGTCCATCCTGGGTCAGAGCTTCATCGCGTGTGTCTGCCCGGGAGGGGGCATGGCGTCTCTTTTGAGGCATCTGCTCCCAAGAGGAGAGCTGTGGAATCTGAGCTCACTTCCTCTTCCTCCCAGCGTTCTGTTCTGTTTACTCCTCCCACCTGTCTTCTAACCAATGAGGGCCAAGCAGTTTCTTTTTATTTAACCAATGACCTTCCTCCATCATTTCCCCTTTTTCAGTTTAAACAGCAACAACAACAAAAAAGGCTTTAACTTTAACATAGCAAAATTACATATAACGAAACAGTTATCAAGTAAAACTTACAATAATCTTTATCATAACTAAGGAAAACTATTACTATAACTAACTATTCTTAACTCCATCAAAGACTCCAGAAAGATATATTACCTAAGTAAACAAGAACTAAGAAACTTCAAACTCTAGAAATGACAAAGACATCTCGCTGCCTGGACAGTCACCCAAAGTTCTTTTGTACCGTTGGGGCATCCATCTTCAGCCTTCAGGCCCATGGTATCCAGCAGACATTTCCATAAAGCAGGAAAATTTAAAGTCAGTTCAGTCACTATCTGTTGTGTCCTGCAGAATGTCTCACAGACTCTTTCATGAATCAGGAACCCCGAAAGATCATCTCACCTTAGGCAAGTTCAGTAGTCTTCTCTCTGCGGGTTCTCTGTGTCCAGTTTATGCAATAGTCCAGGCAAGAGCAGTTTCTTGCCCAAATGACTATCAAACTCCATAAGGCGCCTCTTCGATGCCCATCTTCCTCTTGAAGTAGATTGGTGCTGCCAGGAGCAGAGTGTCTCATTGTCATGAAAAGTCCTAAGTTATTAAAACATTTAAAATGCCATATTCTATAATCTTTGAAGAATATGAAGAATGCCTATCTAAAATATATCTATGCACATCTAGAAAATATTAACTAACATGACTACAAACTTGACTATTATTTATGATTATCCATCAACAACGTATATTTCCTAATTATACATTACATTTTAATAAACTACACAATCACAATACTTTAATCAGTATCAGAAACACTTATATATATATAACAAAATTGACCTTAAATCTCTTATCAATAAAGCAAAATCTATACTAATGCAAATTATTCGTACCTATATCATATCCCCCTTTAAATGTAAAAGAACATTGATAAACATTTTTTGGGAATATGGGTGCAGTTATTTCTCTCCAAACTGCTTCCTGCTGAATGGGGGCGTTGTTAATTAGGTCTTTCATGGTACAACCTGTGTGCTAGTTTCATCTCAGTTGGCAGTTGAGAGAAGCAATTTTCTGAAGATGTTCACAACAACCCTTCAGGAGGGCGTGGTCAATCATACCAAATTGGAATAGAAGAAATGAACAGGGTCTCATCCTCTGTGAAAACAAAATAAGAAACTCCTTTCCAAAGCATCATGTCCTTAGATCCAAATTTCAAAGTCACGGCATCAAAATATCTATGTTGGATTAGTTCAGCAGCATTTATAAATAAATATCTTTCAGCAGCTGTTGCTCTTTCCTCAGCATTCAGATAATTCAAAGAGAGCATAATATCATACAGTATCAAAATTCTCTGTGTATTTTCCATCTTTGTGTGCTTTATTTTAACCTCTATTTCGTTTATTTTTACTTTTAACCTTTTGGTTTTTGAGACAGGTTCTCTGTATCTTTGACCTGAAGTAACTCTGTAGACCAGGCTGTCCTTGAACTCGCAGAGATCCGCCTGTCTCTGCCTCCCAGGCAATGGGATTAAAGGTGTACACTACTACACCTTGAACTCACAGAGATCTGTTTGTCTCTGCCTTCTAGGCACTGGGATTAAAGGCGTGTGCTACCACACCTTGGAAGTCACAGAGGTCAATCTCCCTCTGCCTTCCAAGTGTTGGGATTAAAGGTGTGTACTACCACACACAACAACTCTCTTCCTTTTTTTTTTGTTTTTTACTTTAAGAACTTCAACTTTTAGTCTGCATATATTTTTAACACACTGTAAACCATTTAAAAATTTTCTTTGTCTTTGAATCTCTCTTTACTGTATATCTCTCTTTTTCTGACCACATGAGTCTTTAATTTACCAAGCAATATCAGTAGGACTAAAGCCGTGGCTTTGCCAGCTAGATCCAGTCCATTCCTTAGCTTTCCAACCTCGTGGCTGAGGTACTGACTGTAGCCATGTTTACTGCCACAACTCTATGGCATTTCAAGGTCCCTGCCAGCAAGCGATCTTCAGCAGCCTGTGCTTGCAAACCTCACGAACCGCCTGTGTAAAAGAGTCAGAGTTTGCCCTGGCAGGACAGCCCAGAAAGCCGGCATTTTTAAACGACGCAGCTTTTTTCCTGCTGTGGCTGAAAACCGAAAAGCATGCGTTCAGCTTTTCGTCAACACCATTTAAGTGTTTCATGGCAGGACCTCTTAATGAGCTGCAGGGTTTTGCAGCTAAAGCTGAGTCAGGAAGCTTCTCTTAGATGAGAGCGCTTGCTTGCCTCTAGCAAGCAGAGTGCCACAAATGCTTTAAAGCCAGAGTTCACGCTGGCAGCACAGCCCCAAGAAGCTGCGCTTTAAAATGACACAGCGTTTTTTCTGCTGCTGTTGCCGAATCAGGAAATCTCTCTACAGCACGCCACCAACAAACAGCAAAAATCTGTGTTAAACTCTTTCTCCCTTATTTTTAAGCCTTCTCAGGTTTTTTAAGTGGGTTTAGTCCATCACGTTGGGCGCCATTTGTAGTAAATAGGGGCAGCGGGGCTGCGTCCCCAGCGCCCCGGCTTCCTGGCTAGCTTATGCCCAAAATAACAACACACAAGCTGTATTCATTTAATCACTGCTTGGCCCATTTCTATCTAGCCTCTTCTAGGCTAATTCTCACATATTAATTTATCCCATTTCTAATCATCTGTGTAGCGCCCCTAAGTGCGCTTACCAGGAAGATTCTAGCCTATATCCATCCTGGGTCGGAGCTTCATCGCGTGTGTCTGCCCGGGAGCGGGGCATGGCGTCTCTTTTGAGGCATCTGCTCCCAAGAGGAGAGCTGTGGAATCTGAGCTCACTTCCTCTTCCTCCCAGCGTTCTGTTCTGTTTACTCCTCCCACCTATCTTCTAACCAATGAGGGCCAAGTAGTTTCTTTTTATTTAACCAATGACCTTCCTCCATCACTCCCTCAATTAAGTCCCACCCCCTCAACCCGAAAAGCAATCAGGGTTCCCTGTCCTGTGGGAAGTCCAAGGAACCCCCACCTCCATCCAGGTTTAGTAAGTTGAGCATCCAAACTTCCTAGGCTCCCACAAAGCCAGTACGTGCAGTAGGATCAAAAACCCATTGCCATTGTTCTTGAGTTCTCAGTAGTCCTCATTGTCCGCTATGTTCAGAGAGTCCGGTTTTATCCCAGGCTTTTCCAGACCCAGGCCATTTGGCCTTGGTGAGTTCCCAGTAGAACATCCCCATTGTCTCAGTGTCTGGGGAAGCACCACTTTCTAATGACCAAGCATTCAGATCTTTGGAGGAGACCATTCCCAATCACTGTATATTTGCACATTTGTTTAAATTTTCCTTACTGATAAAAGTGCATATTTCACTCGAATTCATTTAGTGAATTAGAATTTTCAGGTTTTGTTACTCCAGTTACTCTTTAGGATGTTGGAGTACTTTTCACATGGGTGCTGAGTCTTGAACTCAGATCATCAGGCTTGTATTGTTGGTCAGCAAACACTGTTATCTGATGAGCCATCTGCCAAACCCAATTCATATTTTAGTTAGCTACTAGTGATCTTTGTGCCATACTTCTAAATAATTGTGAAGGTTCAAAGTTGTGTTTGTGCTAAGAAGTGTTAAGCACCTTTTCAGAGTTAGGGCAGTACTAATTTCAGCAAATTTTACTATTGAAAGAATCATACAATCACTCTGCTTTATAATTATTCTATCAACTGTAAGATGTATAGTTGCTTGGTTGTTTTCAGAGAAGGTATCTCTGTGGAGCTCTGGCTGGTCTGGAGCTGGTAAGAAATCTGCCTGCTTCTGCCTCTTGAGTGCTAGGATTAAAGTGTACACTACCACACCCAGCCCATAATTGTATTTGAGTTGTATTCTGGAAGAAAATTCTGATCTTACTTGTAACATGAGGGCCTGCTTGTTGGGGTTTCTGTCCCACCAGGTTCCTGCAATCAAGTTCCAAAGAAAATCACACAGAGTTCTATAAACTAATTGGCCCATTAGCTTAGGCTTCTTATTAACTCTTATAACTTATATTAACCCATTATTCCTATCTATGTTAGACACATGGCTCGGTACCTTTTTCAGCGGGGCAGGTCACATTCTGTTTCTTCGGTGTCTGGACAGGACTGCAGAGAGTGCTTCCTTCTTCCCAGAATACTCCTGTTCTCATTGTCCCTCCTCTACTTCCGGTCTGGTTGTCCTGCCTATACTTCCTTCCTGGCTACTGGCCAATCAGCGTTTATTTAAAACATAATTGATAGAATACAAAATTGCCCTACACCACTTACTTGCATAGTTAACCAGAGGGTTGTATTGTTGTTTTTCTGCAATGGAGAAATTTGTTTCGGTACTTAATATTAAAACTTCTAAAAAGCTGGGCACGGTGGTATATGCCTGTAATATCAATGCTTGGGATGCTGAGGCAAGATCTCTAGGTTGCAATTAGCCTAGGTTACATAGTAACTTTGAAGCCTACATGGGCTACAAATCCTGTCTGGAAAAACCCAATCCTGCCCTCTCTTCTAGGCTTTTTAAAAGATATAATCCAGGCTGGCCTCCAACTCATGATCTTCCTGCCTGTCTTCAGTATTTGCTTACTGTCAGGTGCTACCATAGTCAGCACATTTTTTTTTTGTTTTTTCTTTAAAAAAGTGCTTGGGTTTGTGTCTATGCCTTGTGTGAATTCCCTCAGAGGCCAGAAGTGTGACTTGGATTATTTGGAACTGTAGTTACTGACAATAAGTTGTGACCTGCTCTTTAAACTCTTGGGGCATTTTCCAGCCTACGTTTTTTCTTTTAAATACTATGTGCAACAGTATTGGTTGTCCTCAGTTCATTTGGACATATTCTAAATCTTCTACCACTCATAAACTAGTGTCTCATTTTACTAGAGCAGAAGTGTACTAAACAGGTTGTTTCTCTTGTAGACTCTGCTGCAAGTTTGTTTCTGTACCTTTCTTCTAACCCGAGTTTCAGTAGATCGTAACTTTTGCAGTCTTGCTCGTGTTTGTCTGGACCTTTTTGCTTTATGCTTTACTATTTTTATTGTATTTATTGTTTTTTGCCTGTCTTTACCAGGACTTAAATAAATATCTTTTTATCTTGTCTTAACTTGGTGGCATATAATGAAATGCTTAGTATTAATCCATTTGAAGTCTGTTTTACTGGTAGGTTGAAAAAGCCCACTTTTAAATTTGTTGCCCAAAGACTAGATCTTGAGCAAATATGGCCCAGGTTACTAATGAAGGCAAGCCTCTCTGACTTTGTCTTAGGGTTCAAGGGCGGTGGGTTAAAGCTTCACAGATGGTTGCCATAACCTTATTGCCTTGTGCTGATACATGAGTTGATTTGCCCAATACTGTGGTTCTCAAACACTCTAGAGGCTCTGGAGGTTGTCTGTGAGATGAGAATTATTTTTATACTATTAAAATGCCATTTGCACCAGACTAAGAGAATTGTGGGAAGAGGGAAGGCAGAGATGCAGTTGCCATCCAAGTGTTACAAAAGTACTGATTATGAAATAAAGGTTGGGTAGGTATATGTGTTTGGGGCACTTGAGCTAAGTAAAGAGACCTGATCTGTAAATAAATAAGTAAATAGTGGGTAAATTGTTGCCACCTTGATATGATCAAAACTTCTACTACCTTGTACTGGTAGTTAATAGATTCTTCACACGGTGCTTGTAGTTAAAAATTTGTTTTCACATAAAAATGATGAAGTAGTAAAAGTTACTGCCTAGAGTACAGCTTGTCTTTTATTTTGTTTGAGGCGGGTTCTTGTTTTACAGCCTAGGCTGGACTTGAACTCAGTGTGTAGCCCAGGCTAGCCTTAATCCTTTTAGTCTCTTAATGTGCTGAGATTACAGGTGTAAGCCACTGTGCCTGGTCAAGCTTGTCTAGTTAATATACATATTTTAAAATATTTGTTTTTATTTTAATGTGGTTTGCCTACAAGTGTCTCTTGCCTGTTGCTGCAAAAGTCAGAAGAGGGTGTCTGATTCCCTGGAACTAGGGTTGCAAGCAGTGTGAGGAGCCAGGAGGGTGTTTCCAGTCCTCTGCTAGAGCAGCCAGTGCTCCTAAGCACTGAACCCCTATTTGCTATTTAATATGTCTTTTTAATGGAAACTATGCCAAAAATACTTGTGTTGCTTAAACAAAGTATTGTTATCACTAGAAATACTTAGATGAAATTTTGAATTGCAAGCCAAACAAGCCCAGGGTTTTTGGACACTTATTTTTGCTTGAAAGAACAACTGATGATGATTATTTGGGACAGACACATACTCTTAAATAACTTAAACAACTTTTTTTTTAAAGGAAAACAACTAATTGTATTTGTTGCTAAAATGATGTCTGAGTTACAGAAACGATTGACATCTCAATATTTAAAGACTTAGCGTGTTTACTTTTTTATTTTACATGTATGAGTATTTTGCCTGCCTGTGTGTATGTGTTACGTGTGTCTGGTGCCCAAGAACAGAAGAAAGTGAATTTCCTGAAACCGGAGTTACAGATTTTTGTGAGGTACCATGTGGGTGCTGGGAACTGAACTGAGTCCTCTTCAAGAACAAGTATATGAATTTTATAGTTCTAATAAAATATCTCAACAGTTGAAATGTATGCATAATTCAGTGAATCACATTTTGTTTTGACACAGTCTCTCAACATAGCCTAGACTTGCCACAAACTTATATACAAGGTTTTCTTAAATTCCTGATTTTTCTGCCTCAGTCTTTCCCAGCTCTGGGTTTATAGCTCTGCATCACTATGCCCAGCTATAAAGCAGTATATTTAAAATTACCTGTCTATTAGCTAAGAAAACCACATACGTCCTTGTATTGTATTGTATTGTAGGTAGACCAGTGGATTTTTTTCTTTCCCTCCTTTCTTACACCCTTCCCTCCTCTTTCTCCTTTCCTCACTACTCTTCCCTTCCCTTTCTCCTTTCTTTCTTTCCCTTCCCTCATTCTTTCTCTACCTCCCTCCCAGTGCATGGTAGTGGACCAATAGGTTTTAATTTCAAATTAAGAAAAGATAAATTTCATAATCCACATTGCAAATAAGTGTTAAGATAGCAGCAGTACCTCTTACTGGATTTTGAGAGCATCAAATAGTAATATCAATACAATTTGAAAAGGCTATAATATATGACTACATCATTCTTCTGGTTGTATGTTTGTGTGAAAATAAATTTTTTCTTTTTATACTTTAAGCAAAACAGTGTATAAACACACTGAATACAGATGCACATAGTTGATTTCCTGAAATCAGGAAAGAAAGAAAGATAGCATAGCTTTCCTGGTATTTTATACAGTTATGCAACACCCAAAGGTAAGACCTGTATGGCATTGGACTTCTATGATTGCTGTATCTCTGTGAAGTTTTCAAAATCACTGCTTCTGTGTGTTAAATGAGGGACTGTGAGGCTGCACTTGATAGATCTTTCTGGGCCAATGAGAGAAACCAAGATTTTTTTTTTTTATCTTTTGAAGAAATAACTTGATATATCTGAAAATACGCCTGTAATCTCTGTGATAGTTATATTATGTATCTTTCCAAGAGTTACTGTAAACACACACACACACACACACACACACACACACGTTGTTAATGTTTGGTTATATTGTTGCCATGCACAGTGAGTGAGTTTATGAGAAGGTTAGAGGGGAAATTAAACCAAAGGTCTTTTTTTTTAAAAAGTAACTTTTCTTCCTGATCATACTCAAGGATGAGCTATTTAGTATTTAAATAATTCTTAATGGTGATGATATTTATCTAGTTGTTTTCATAAAGCAAAATTTTGGTTTATGTGTGTTTTAATTTAGATATATGAATCAGTTATTTCAAATGTTTCATAATTAAATACAAATGTCCATATTTACAAAATGTAAAATTATCACAAAAATAAAAACAAATTGTATACAGGTATTTTTAAGTTACAGGGGCGTGATCACAAAAATGTACACAAATTTAGCAACATACTGAAGCATTGGTGGTTAAGCACCAACCTTTAAGTACCAGCACAGAACAGATGGCCTGAGAGGAGACACAACAGGCCTGGAGTCTGGAGAGAAGAGCATAACACCATTAAAACTCTCAGGTTTCTGTTTTTCATAGATAGAGTCAATGAAGAGATAAAGATGTAATCCTGGTTTGTACCACTGAAAAGTTTAGACTACTCATGTTGTAAATGTGCTGATCTTTCCTTTACATTTTTCTTAATTATAAAATGTATGTGGGCAGTGGTAGGTGACATACTTACCTGCATATTCTTTAATTGGAATTGGCACAGCATGTTGTAAGTGAGCCATTTACATATGATCACTTGTTTGAGGCTCTGTTTTACTGACAGATTGGTTTAACCTCTTACAAGACCATTTTTGAGCTATATTGCTAGGCTGTTTGCCACTAGAACATTGTTTTTCTCGTGAAAAGAGATGGGCGGTCTGTGATTAGGTTGTTTGCAAATAGCTGTGTTTGATTGGAAAGGAATTGTTCATCTTGTACATGTTACATGTGTAGCATTTAGAGACTAATCTTTTTTAAAAGTCTTTTCCAAAAATAATATAAGAATTTTTGATTATTAATTTTTCAGCATTGGAAATATTGAAATGAAAGATAGGCTATTTAGAATACTTAATATACTATATAGTTTTCTTTTAGAAAATTCTGGAGTATTTTAAAGAATATTTTACTGAGATTTTTATACGTATATATAAGTATACATATATATTTAAATAACAAAATATACAAAGGAATGGGGGTATTTATGTCTATTTAAGGTATATTCTTTTTTTTTTTTTTTTTTTAGTTTTTCGAAACAGGGTTTCTCTGTAGATTTGGTGCCTGTCCTGGAACTAGCTCTTGTAGACCAGGCTGGCCTCGAACTCCCAGAGATCCACCTGCCTCTGCCTCCCAAGTTCTGGGATTAGAGGTGTGCGCCACCACCGCCCTGCCTAAGGTATATTCTTTATAGATTAGTTGTTGATTAGAATTCTTAGGTTCTGTAAAAGGGATACTATGGCTTCATAAGTGTGTACTTCAGCTACATAACTATCAGACAGAATTACTAGTATTTGCCCCTAGGAGTAAATAAAATGGATAAGGTTCATAAAGCAGAAAGGTTTTTTGGTTGCTTTTCAGTATTTTTAAAAAAGGTGTTTACATGGTTAAAGGCTTATAGTGAAAACCAGTGCTCCTCTGTTATACCCCTCCTCTCATCTCACTGCAGATCTCCGGCAAAAGAAGTTACAGCCTTTTTATAAGTAGTATTTTTTTTCTGTTTCTAGACACACACACAGACACAGATATACATACACGTGTATATGTTTGCACACAAAGTACTTTCTCTCTGGCAAACAATAGAAAAGTACTGTTTACAGAGAAGTTATATAGAATAAGAGTACCCATATATCTACCTACTTTTATGTGTTCATGTATCATTTTTAAACCTTGATCTATTGACTTCTTTTAGTAGTATGTAGTAATCTGTGTTTTTCCTTATCTTATCCTTCTAACATGGTTTTCACAAGATAGACAGCAATCAGTTTCTACATTATTGTTACTATAAAATATTTAGTACACAACTAGGTATTTCTTTTCCTGGAGTTACTGAAATTGATATTTTTGTGTGTGTGATTCTCCGTAAATTCATTTTTTAAAAGGAAAATATTTTTCATGGGTTTAAGATTTGAGGCTCTTTTCTTGTGGACTATTTTACCCAAGAGCAATATTTATCACATAAAGAATCACATGCTTGGGGTGAAAAGGTTTGCCTTCCATGACCCTAACATATGTCAGTGTGACTCATAATTAGGTATGCATCACATCAGAAACCTGAGCCTTATAATTGAAAGTTTATTGCTCTGTCTACTCACGCCTAGAGTGCTTAATGACTATCCTATTTTCCAAGTCCAGAGAGTTTATGATTTTAGAACAGTGATGTAATATCCACTTACTCTAATCAGGTAGGAACCTCTCAGCTCTATTTTCATAGTAAAAAGAGCATTCGGTTAGATACAGGATAGATAGAAAACTAAAACTAGTAGGGTTCAGCCTTATTCAATTAACTCTACTTTCTGTTGGACACTTTTCAAGTCTGGATAATCATATAAATTTCCTCAGATTTCATGTGTGTACTTAACAGATTTGTTCATACAAAACAGTTTTAATGAAACAAATTTATTTTTTAAAATCCCTTTTCTTAAAGAGCCCCGTTGAATATAAAGATTAATTTTAGGTGTTCTTTCCCTACTGTTTTGCTTTTTCTAGCTTAACTTGTCATTTTTATTTCCCCTCTAGTTTCTAAAATAATTTTCTCTCATATCATTAATACATAAAATGTTGGGGATTAGTACTCTGAACTCTCAGGATGCTGGGGCAGGAGGATTACGAGTTTGAAACTAGCTTGGACTACATAGTGAGATCCCATGTTAAAAAAAAATAACTCCCTTTTGTAGATTTAGAATTATCTTGATTGTTTAAAGCAGTTTTTCTCAGAAGCTTAATAGAAAAAAAAAAACTTAACACCTACCAATTGTTTTTTACATGAAGTTCTTGAAATATTTTGGTCAACCCAAAAGTTAAGTATGAATACATGCAAGTTCTTAGAAGAGCAAAAGAATTTTGAGATGTCATGTGTAAATGTTGGGTATGACTTTTAAAACTTTGAGGTTTGGGTATGTCCTTGTCATGGTCAAGGCATGGAATTATAATATATATGAAATTATTATTAAGTATGTACAGTTATTTTAGTATCTATACGTTTTCAGTAGTGACATTGAAATTATATTGTTAGATTTAAATAACCCATATTCATAATAAAACATCTTTGTAATGGCAACTGGCAGGAAAAAGCAAGTACATCATCTTTAGCTTGACTGCCTACTGTGGAAACAGAATTGGAATATCTCAAAAATAAAATAAATGGTGATTTATTATTTACTTGGGTTTTGTAGATGATATTGATGGAACTTCCTATTGGCCTTTTGTTTCCCTAAGTGAGAATAAAGTCAAAGAGCTCAGTAGATCTAAGTAGAGTGTAAATTTGGAATTCAGTTTAGTGGTTTATATTACTTCTAGGTATCAGTAAAATATTTTCTAGTTCTAAACATTTTCAGTGTATGAATACAAATGATCAAGGTTATGAAATGCATAAAAGGCCTCAAATATATAACGCAAATTTATATGAAAGCTTGAAGGTAGCTAGAGAGCTGTGGTATTTACTGGATGCTTATGGTTGCAAATAAAGTGTGTGTGTTTACACATAGGCATATCTAATATTTTGTTTTGTTGCGAACATAGGAAAAGATTTCCTCCAGATTTCTGCAGTTGTAACCGTGACTTTCTGACCATGCTTCTGTTGTCTTTGTTTGCTATTATGTGCAATCTGACTTCTGGGATAAAGTATCATTTTTATAAGGAACTAGTTCTAATTGGTCATTTTACTTCAAAGACTTAGTGAATTTTCTATTTAAATTCTCATTTGCCTTGGGCTGTTTGTCTTTATTCATTGTTCTCTTGTTGTAAGCATGAGCCAGTCACAGGTTTAGCCTGTCTTAGCAATATTCAATATTTTGCTTTGCATACCCCATACCTTGATTTAGGAATCTTGTTATTCAGTAGACTAATTGTCATCAGTATTTACTTTGTGTGAGATAAAAGTATGAGTGGGGAGTGACTGTTTCAGGCTGCCAAGTAGATTGGAGAATGACAAATTTAAAGAGTTGATATTAGAAAGCAACTATTCAAACAGTTGTTGTGTAGTCAGTGATTATTTTTATTTAATCAGCAGTGTTTGTGTCTGGAATTATGCCCTTAGAAATAAAATGGTATGAGATACTTTGCTTCTCTCAGGGAGCTTTCAGGTTAAATGAGAGACCAAGAGTCAGAAAAACATAGGATAAAATTATGTACCAAGTCAGGGAACAGTTATTATACCATGACTTAGACCTGAAAGAATATGTAGTCTAGGATTTGGGGGATTATTCTTAGGAAATATAACAGGAAACTCTCCATATTAACATGGAGGGATTGGAGAAAACCCTGACAGAGTGAAGTCCTGGGCGAATGTGTGGTGTTAATGAGAGCTGGCCACGTTAATGACCTGTAGCCTCAGACCCATGGAGGAATGGCACAGCCTTCCTCTTTCCTCTGGTCCACTTGTGGATGTTGACAGTGTGTGTAGAAAATGTCTTCCATGGTTTTCTCCCCTTGAATCTTTATGACCTAAAGACTACAGACTGGCTAAACTCTGCTTTCTTGTTTATCTGTATGTAATAACTTTTATCTCTTGTTCTGCCGTATGCAGTATCCTGCCTCTCTGTTCAAATCCATGCTGAGTGGGAGTGCTGAGACTTCTCCAGCTAGAGCCCAGCCTACCAGCTTTCTGCCTGTGTATCTCTGTCTGCCTGTCTTTTTCTTCATTCCCTTGTTGCTCCCAGTTATATTTATCCTGACAGTCAGGCTATATAACATTGGACATGGCATTAACATATTAAAAGAAAAGGATCAGACTAGATTTTAAAAATAGACCTGTACTTGGAAGTTGGGTATATCATTAACTCTTTAATGAGTGGTATTGAGGTAATTGGAGAAAAGCTACAAATTTTCTTCAGGAACTTTTAAGACTGATTAATAGACAGCCCTTATATAGTGATAGGGTGAGCAGGCCTGCTTTTCATCCCACCCAGCTCCCGCATGGCTACCTTTACACCCAAAATAACAACATGAAAACTGTATTCATTTAAACACTGCCTGGCCCGTTAGCTCTAACCTCTTATTGGCTAATTCTCACATCTTGATTAACCCATTTCTAATAATCTGTGTAGCACCACGAGGGGGTGGCTTACTGGGAAAGATTCAGCATGTCTGACCTGGCAGCTGGCTCCATCGCATCTCTGACCCAGAGAGGAGAGTCATGGCGATTGTCTCACTTCCGTCTTCCTCCCAGCATTCTGTTCTGTCTACTCCTCCCACCTATGGGCTGGCCTATCAAATGGCCAAGGCAGTTTCTTTATTAACCAATGAAATCAACACAAAACAGAAGACCCTCCCACATCACCCTTACGAATTAGTTTCGCATGATTGCTAAAGAACGTTACACAAAATTTAAGTGATTGTATACATATAGTGAGTATTCTGCTATCAAGTGTATTGGTTACTTTTTGTTATTCTGTTATTCAAGGAAGGAAATATTTCTCTTAATTTATGGTTTCAGAGAGTTCTGTTCATGTTTGGTCCCATGGCAGTGGAGGTATGTTGCAGAGGGTAGCTGTTTATATGTTGGAGGCTCAGGAAGCAGAGAAGTAAACCAAGTAATGGCCAGGGATAATCCATGTGAAAGGACATGCCCCTATTGACAGACTTCTCCAGCGAGGTCCCACCTCCCAGAGTTTTCAAAACCTCCTAAATAGCATAATTAACTGGGAATTAAGTATTCAAAATATGAGCTGTGGGGAATGGGGGACACTTCAGATTCAAACTGTGACATTTAGCCCCCAGTAGCACATGATCATCTCATAATGAAAAATGCATCTAATTCTTAAATATTCAACTTTGTTCAAAAAGCCTTGTGTTCAAAATCTCCTCTAAGACTCAAGGCAAATGCCCACAAAAAGATACAAAAGTAGGAGAAAGGCTTGTTGGGAAGAGTGTTTCCTAAATTGATTTCTTTATTTCATTCACTTGCTTTATTTGAGTCCTCTGTGTGCTCAGTTGATTATCCCCTTGTGTGTGTGTGTGTGTGTGTGTGTGTATACACACACGGTGCACTTATGGTAAGCAGAAGACAACTTTTGGGAGTCCTTTCCTTCCTTCTACCATGTATTCCAGGGATCAAACTTGGGTCAGGTTTGACAGAATATGCTTTTTTGGGCTGAGCAATCTCGTTGGTCTCTCAGTGATCTTTTTTAGACTTATTTGATGTATGAGAGTATTTGTCTACACATACATACATATACCGTGTATATGTCTGGTGCCTGCAGAAGTCAGAAGAGGGCATTGACATCAGGTTCCCTGGACTTGAGTTACAGATGGTTGTGAATCACCCCTCTGGGAAATCAAATCTGGGTTTTCTGCAAGAACGTCAACTGCTCTTAACCATTGAACCATCTCTCCAGCCCCTCGGTGATCTTTTTTTTTTTTTTTTTTATAAAGTAAGGATTTGAAATTATTTTTTTTCACGTTCCAGCTAGCTTACTTTCTGGGATTTCTAGTATTTAGGTGTTAGGAACTTGTGGAGAAGTTATTGTGTGTCATTGTCTCATTTTTTTTTGTTTCTTTGTTTATTTTTGAGTCTCTGTATCAACATTTTAGTAATAAAAAGGGAATGGGAAGTGATATAAATAAAGGTATAAATAATTAGAGTAAAATGTATGAGTTGTACATAAGAGAAGCAGTAAAGAAAGTGTTACAGAATAGTTGAAGAGAAAGAAACAGTAATAAATACCTTTTCACACATGATATAAATTAAAACTCAACCTAACAAAGTACAAAAGTACATGACTAAAACATAAAAATGAAGCCAGGTGCGGTGGCACATGCCTTTAATCCCAGCACTCAGGAGGCACAGTGAGGCTGATCTTTGTGAGTTCGAAGCCAGCCTGGTCTACAAAGCTTGTTCCTGGACGACCAGGGCTGCTACAGACAAACTCTGTCTTGAAAAACAAAACAAAAGAAAACAAACAAACAACAAAAGAGAGTAATAAAATGAAGTAGCCAGTCCTGTAACCTTGGCCTTTACTCCTTTCTAGTTAGGTGAGAGGGTTTCATCCTATGAACTTGTCTTTTTTTTTTTTTTTATCAGATCTCTACAGATGTGTGAGATGTGGAGAGGCTGCTATTTGCAGTAATTCAAGCAAGGGTTTATTACTAAAATTCCACTTTTGCCTGAATTTTCCTATCTGAAATAATTTTTTTGAAGCATGTTCTTTTCATGCTAAGGTTCTGAAAGGGCATGGAGTGCTAGCTCACCTATGTTTAAATGTGTTGAGAGGTTATTTCCCAGGCTGCTGCTGCTCCCCCTGGATACTGTACCCTGAGACGCCTGGAACTTGTTCAGACAATGGTGGAGGTGATTGGGAGACAGGGCATTGTCTTCTCTGGTGACTATTTCCTGGACAACTTGAGAAGCTTTACTTCACTAACACCACATTTCTGTCTCCACAGCTTCCTCTGCTCCAGCAATTTCTTTATATATAGCCTGGTGCTAGTCTCTGATTGTCTCTGTAGCCTGGAGTGGGTGTCATGGTGCCTGGACGAACATTTCTCTGCCATCTATCTACTGCTGACTCCGGCTTGGCACATGCTGCATGGTGTTGCTAGGCGCCAGTTGGCTGCTGCTGTGTGAAGAAATACCCATCTATGCTTATTACTATTTTTTGGCTCTCTTTCTCTTTTTAAAAATTAGTTATTCTTGTTTTATGAGTATTTGCCTGCATGTGTTTGTGCATCGTGTGTGTCATTGCACACAGAAGCCTGTGTCAGATCAGTTGGAGCTGGACTTAGGTTGTGAGGCACTGTGTGAGTGTTGGGGATTGAAATAGAGTCATATAGGAGAGCAGCAAGTGCCATCTCTCCAGCCCTGTCATTTGGAGTTTTGTTTTGTTTTGTTTTTGAAAAGATCCATTCTCACTGGGGTAAGATGAAATCTAGCTTTAATTTGCCTGATGAATAAGAATATTGAACATTTAAAAGTATTTATTACCCATTAATATTTCTTTTTGTTTTTGAAATTTAAAAAATAGTATTTGTGTGTCTGTGTATTAGTGTGTGCACGTGTGTGCCCTTGAAGGCCAGAGAAGGTATCAGATACCTTGGACCTAGCCACCCAGTGTGGGTACTGGGAGGGGAATTGAGTCCTTTTTAGAAGAGCAGCAAGTGCTCTTAGCTGCAGAGATATCGCTCTAACTCCATTTATACTTCTTGTTTTGAGAATTGTTTGTTCAGTTTCGTAGCCCCTTTCTTTTTGTGTGTGTGTGTGGAATTCTATTTTTTTTAGTTGAAAATAATTTTTTCATGCAATATATTCTCATCACAGTTTCCCCTTCTTCATCTCCTTTCTGATTCTTTCCACATCCCCAGCCATCAAACTCCATGCAGTCTTACTCTCTCTTTAAAAAACAGGCAAATAAAATAACAATAAAAGGAAAAAATTAAAAATCTACAAAAATAATGACAAACACACATACTCACAAACACAAAATCTGAAATTTTAATATATAACGAAAAGACCAATTAGAATTTTAAAAAATACACTAACAAAGCATTAGAAGGCAAAAATGAAGTCCCCAAAAATACAATTGAGTTCTGTTTGTGTTGGCCATTTCTGTTGGCTATAGTGCCTGCCCAGAAGTGTAGTTTGTATGCCCAATTGTGCTCCTTTGAATGCAGATACCAGTTGAAGATAGATTATTAGTTTGGGGTGGGAGCTTGTGTCGACTTCCCCGTCTGTCTTAGATCTGTGCAGGCTCTGTGCATACTGCTACAGTCTCTATGAATTCATGTGTGCCAGACCTGTTGTGTCTGGAAGCTACTGTTTCCTTGTGTTATCCATCCCCTCTGGTTCTTACATTTGTTCTGCCTCTTCTTCCACATAGCTCCCTGAGTCTTGAGGGGAGGGACTTGATGAAGACATCCCATTTAGGACTGAATGTTTCAAGGTTCTCACTCTGCACATTGTTCAGCTGTGAGTCTCTGTATTAATTCCCTTCTACTGCGGGAGAAAGCTTCTCTGATGCTGGCTGAGGAGGCACTGATCTATGGGTATAGCAAAATGTTGCTAAGAGCCATTTTATTGAAATGTTCCTTTAGCAGAACAATAGTATCTGCTTTTCTTCTAGGTTCGTGGCCTATCTAGTCTCAGGTTTTTGACCACGTAAGCAGTATCGGGCATGGTTCCATCTCATGAATTGGACCTTAATTTTTTTTATTGGGTTGTTTGTTTCCTTGATGTTTTAGGTCTTTTTGAGTTTTTGCGTGTGTTCTGGAGGATTAATCTTCATATTAATCCTCCATTAGATATATGTGGCAAATATTTTCTCCTCTTCTATAAGTTGCCTCTTCAATCAGTGTAGTGATACTTTATGGTTTTTTTTTTTTTTTTTTTTTTTTTACTCAAGCAGTCTTTAATGAAAACTGTATGAGACGCCCCTACTCCTGCATCTTCTCAATCGTTTCTTCCTTGTATTTGCCCTTCTCCTTTCCTACTTGTCGAGACTTGGCTTTCCTTTCCAGGATCTTCTTTCGGTCTTTGTCCAGCTTTAGTCTGGTGATCACCACCTTGCTGGGGTGGATGCCCACGTGGACAGTTGTGCCATTAGCCTTTTCCCGCTGCACCCGTTCAATGTAGATGACGTATTTCTTCCTGTACACTTGGACCACTTTGCCAATCTGCTGGCCTTTGTAGTGTCCCCGGACAACCTGAACTTCGTCATCCTTTCGAATGGGCATTGAGCGAACATTGTACTTCTGTCTCAGCTCTTTGGAAAGTGGGGAAGACATGATCTTCCTCCGAATGTGAGAAGGTGCATTGAAATGCCGTTTGCAGTTCTTGCTCCGGTCAGAAGTCACAAAGGGATTGAACTTCATTTTGGCGGCTGCGATCCAGCGATGGCCGCGAGAGGAAAGAGCGATACTTTATGTTTTAACAAACAAAACTTGCCTGAAGATCAGAGTGCAGAGCTAAGCCACTAGAGGCCAAATGGTGGTGGCTCATACCTTTAATCCCAGTATTTGGGAGTCCCACACCTTTAATCCCAGCTTTAGGGAGGTGGAGACATGAAGGGATAAGGCTGGTTGGAAAGAGGAACCTAAGGTGGGAGGAGACAGGAGCTCAAATGTAGTCTGAGGCAGCAGTCGGACACAGACAGTATGAGGATGTAGTCAGAAGATGCGTTCTGAAGAGGCAGTCTGAGGATAAGATTGCCTCTTTGATCTGAGCTTTGGTAGAGGTAAGAACTCTAGTGACTGGCCACACTGCTTCTCTGATCTCTCAGCTTTCACCCCATAATATCTGACTCTGGTATTTTTATTCAGAACAATTAGAATTTGTGCTATAACTCAGTTGACAGTTTCCTTTACAGAAACTTTAAAAATACTATTTAATTTTATGTGTGGATATTTATTTAATTTTTGTGTTTCACTTACGTGTGTGTATGTGCACAGCATGTGTTCTTGGTGCCTGTGGAGACCAGAAGAGTATGTTGTTTCTCCTGGGGTTGGAGTGAAGGGTCATTGTGAGACTCCATGTGGGTGCTGGAAACCAAACCCAGGTTCTCTTCAAGAGCAGCAAGTGCTCTTAATTGCTGAGCCATTTCTCCAGGTCCCAGGAACTTAACTTCATGTAATCCCTTTAATCAGTTTTTGGCCATATTTCCTGAGCTACTTATGTCTTATTTATGAAGTCCTTATCTGTGCCTACATCTTGTAGTATATTCCCTACTTTTTCTTGTAGCATTTTCAGAGTTCAGGTTTTCTCTTGAGGTCCTTAATCCATTTGGAGGTTTGCATACAGTGAGAGATGGATACAGTTTCATTCTTACATGTAGAGGTCCAGTTTAACAAATATCATTTTTTGAAAAGACTTAATTCAAAGTGCACTTTGGCTTCTATGTAACAATTAATCAGGTAGTTGTGGTTGCATGGATTTATATCTGGTAGGTTCTCTGTTGTTTCCCATTGATCTGTGTTTCTGTGTTTGTGCTAATATCATGCTCTTTTTATGAAATGAACTTTAAGATTTTTTTTATATTTCTGTCAAGAATGGGGTGGTAGTACTGTTTGCAATTACATTGAATATGTAGATTGCTTTAGTTAGAATAGCTATTTTTATATTACTTTTGCCCATCCATGAGTGTGGAGTCCTTCCATCTTCTAGGCCAGTGGTACTCATCCTTCCTAATGTGTGACCCTTGAATACACTTTATCATGTTGTGGTGACTCCCAGCCTAAAATTTTTTTTTGTTACTACCTCATAACTGTAATTTTGCTACTACAACTCTCTATTTTCCAATGGTTTTAGGTGACCCTGTAAACGAGTCATTCTGACACACAGCCCCAGGGGAGGGGTTTACGACCCACAAGTTGAGAACTGCACACTACTTACTGTTCCAAAATTTTTATTGTACAAGTCTTTAACTTTTTGGATTAAGTTTTTTCCAGGTTTTTCTGTTTGTTGTTTTGTTTTTTAGGTTACTGTGAACAGGATCGTTTCCTCAGTTTCTTTCACAGTATGTTTGTCACTGATATATAGAAAGGCTACTGATTTTGTTTGTTAATATTGTATCATGCCACTTTGCTGAACGTGAGTAACAACTGTAGGAGTTTGCTTCGGGATCTTTTATGTATAGAATCCTATCTATATTGTGACTTCTCGTCCATTTGTGCCCCTTATATATACTATATACTTGTTCAGAATTATTGCTCTAGTAAGATTTAGGGCATAATGTTGAAAAGTAGTGGAGAGAGTGGACATCTTTGTTTTGTTGATGGTTTTAATGGAATGCTTTTGAGTTTTTCTTCATGTAGCATGATGTTTGTTGACTATGAACTTGCATGCACCATTGTTATGTTGAGATGTTTTCCCTGCATTTGTAGTCTCTCTGGTACTTTTATTATGAAAGGGTGTTAGAATCATTTTTGGCGGAGGCCAAAGAGGCTCTTTTGCATCTACTGAGATGATCATGTGATTCTGTTCATGGGTCCATTTATGTGGTGGATTATGTTTATTGATTACAGTTGTTGAGCAATACTTGCATTTGTGGAATGAAATGACTTCATCATGGTTGATGATCTTTTTGCATATTTTTTGAGACAGGGTTTCACTGTGTGGAATTCATGGAAATTCGCCTTCCTTTGATTCATGAGTACTAGGATTAAAGGCATGTTTCCACCATGCCTATTTGATATGTTCTTGAATCTTCTTTGTAAGTGATAAGGAATTTTGCATCTGCATTTGTCAGGGAGATTGCTTATAATTTTGGTTGTGTCTTTATCTGGTTTTGCTATTAGTCTAATACTGGCTTCGTTAAGAGAATTTGAAAGCATTTCTTCTATTTCTAGTAAATGTAATAATTCAGGAAGCATTAGTGTTAGTTCTTTACAGGTGTGGTAAAATTCTGTGGTGAATCCATCTGGTCCCAGGACTGTTTTAGTCAGTAGGTCTTTTATTGCTGCTTCAGTCTAGTTTGTGGTAGATCTGTTTAATATTTTTCTAAATCTTTTCTTGATTAACTTAGTCGGTCATGTGCATTTAGAAACTCATCAATTTCTTTTAGATTTTCCAACTTGATGGACTATAAGTTTTTAAAGGATGTCCATGAGACTGGATTTCATTGGCAACAGATATAGTGTCTCTCTATTTGCCCCTAATCTTGTTAATTTGGGTCTTTTCTCTCATGGTTTATTTGTCTAAGGGTTTATCAATAATTTCTAATTTATTTATTTCTACCCTGATCTTACTTAGTTTATTCTATCACCTAGTTTTGAGTTTAGTTTGTTCTTGTTTTTTAAGGCCTTGAGAATACACACCTTTAAGTTGTTTATTTGAGACTTTTCTGAAGACTTCTCTGATTTTGTGATCTGGGAATTTAGAGCTGTGAATTCTCTGGACCTTTTGTGTGTGTGTGTGTGTGTGTGTGTGTGTGTGTCCCACACACACTGTTGATTTTTAGCTCTATATCCTTGGTAAGATAGACTGCATAGAATTACTTTTATTTTCCTGTATGTTGAGATAGCTTTGTGTCCTAGTATGTGGCTAGTATTAGAACCTCATGGGTTGCTGAGAAGGATGTCTGGTCTGCAGTATTGAGTTGAATGTTCTATATATGTGTTAGTTCTATTTGATATATAGTATCATTTAGCTCCATTTTTTCTCTATTCATTTTTTGCTTGAAGACCTGTCTTGATAACTGTCTTGGACTTAATGTGTGATTTTTTTTTTGTTTTTGTTTTTCGAGACAAGGTTTCTCTGTAGCTTTGGAGCCTATCCTGGAACTAGCTCTTGTAGACCAGGCTGGCCTTGAACTCACAGAGATCTTCCTGCCTCTGCCTCCCGAGTGCTTGGATTAAAGGTGTGTGCCACCACCGCGTGGCTAATGTTTGATTTTTAAATCAATCTTTGTTTTATGAAATTGGGTACATATTGTAAAAAGAGGGCCCACTAGTGCATCCTGGCCACCCTGCTAGCTTAGCTCTGAAATAACCACACAGAAATTGTATTCATTAAAACACTGCTTGGCCCATTAGCTCTAGTTTCTTATTGACTACTTCTTTTTTTCTTTCTTTCTTTCTTTCTTTCTTTTTGGATTTTCAAGACAGCATTTGGTGCCTGTTCTGGAACTAGCTCTTGTAGACCAGGCTGGCCTCGAACTCACCAAGATCCTCCTGCCTCTGCCTCCCAAGTGCTGGGATTAAAGGTGTGTGCCACCACTGCCCAGCTTTGTTGGCTAATTCTTTGTTTATTTATTTATTTTGTTTTTTTCGAGACAGGGTTTCTCTGTAGCTTTGGAGCCTGTTCTGGAACTAGCTCTTGTAGACCAGACTGGCCTCAAACTCACTAAGATCTGCCTGCCTCTGCCTCTGCCTCTCAAGTGCTGGAATTAAAGGTGTGCACCATCTTAATTTAACCCATTTCTATTCATCTGTATATTGCCACATGGCAGTGGCTTACTGGGAAAGATTCTAACTGGCGTCTGTCTCAGGCAGAGGATCCATGACTTCTCCCTGACTCTGCTTTCTTCTTCCCAGCATTCAGTTCTGTTTTCCCTGCCTACCTAAGTTCTGCCCTATCAAAAGACTAAGGCAGTTTCTTTATTCATTAACCAATGAAAGCAACACATAAACAAAAGGACCTCCAACACCAGGTACACCTGTGTTTTGTATGATTGTTTAGAATAATAATGTCCTCTTGATAGATTGTTTTCCTTATTTTCATCACTTCTAATTTGTGTTGGTCTATTTTATCATATATCAAGTAGTGACTCCTGCTTATTTTCTGGTTTCATTTAGTTTGAACACCTTTGTCCATCTTTCTTTCAAAGATATTGTCTAATTTTGGTGGCAAGATAGTTTGCTTGGAGGCAAGACAAAGGATCCTGTGTACTGCTCCAATAATTCAAGTTTGTGTGTTTTGATGGGGAAGTTGAGTCTCTTGCTATTCAGTTATTGAAAGGTTTGTATTAATTCTTTTCATTTTGTTGTTTTTCTTAGTCTTTACTTGCTTAACAACTGTCTTATTACCGTTATTCTTTCTGTGTCACTTCTTAGATTTAATCAGACTCTTACGTTTGATGCATTCCCTCCATTATTCTTTGTAGAGAGCTGGCTTAGTCCTTTCTTATCAATTACTGTACCCTGCTTTTTTTCATGGGAAGTTTCTTTCTTCCTTTGTGACAGGTAGTTCTTCTGGCAATAGTAATCAGATTTGGCATCTTTGAAATTTCAGGACTTGAAGTACATTGCTTCAGCTCTTCTGGATTTTTAGTTTCCTTTGAAAAGTCAGCTGTTAATCTGACGGACTTGCCTTGGTTCTGTGTATTTTTTGTTTTAAGCATGGCATAGTTTGCCTTGGTGAAGGGGTGTTCTTTCTGGTTCTGTTTGGTGTTCTGTAGGCCTCTTGTACCTGGATTGGCATCTCTTTACTTATATCTAGAAATTTTTCTTCTATGAATTTTTTTCTTAAAATACTTGCTATGGATTTAACATAGACTTATTCTCTTATGTTCACACTTTTTAAACTTCGCTTTTTCATAATATCCTACAAATCTTGTATGGTCTGTTGCTGTATTTAAAAAAATGTTATTGACTTTAAGAAATAGTCTCATCTCTTTACCTTATTCTCAAGTCCTGTTAGATGTCCTGTATTTATTCTTTTTTTACTATTTGCTCTCAGGGGGCCCCACCACCCAACTCCCAAATAAATACATGGAATCTTACTAATGCCTGGCCTTAGCTTGACATGTTTCTTGCCAACTTTTCTTAAATTATCCTGACTACTTTTTGTCTCTGGGCTTTTACCTTTCTCTATTCTATGTGTCTTTCTTTACTTATTACTGTATGGCTTTCTGTGTAGCTGGGTGGCTGACCCCTGATGTCTTCTCACCTTCATTTCCTGTTCCTTGATCCTCTCTTCCCAGATTTCTCCTCCTATTCTTTCTGCCAGCCAGCCCAACCTAGCCTTTCTCCTGCCAGTTACAGTTCATTCAGCTCTTAGACGAATCAGGTGTTTTAGACAGGCAAAGCAGCACAGCTTTGCATCATTTTATAAATATTCCACAGGATAAACAAATGTGACACATCTTAAAATAATATTTCACAACAGTGTCCTGTGTAGGATATTAGTCCTCTATATGATCAATTCTGTTATTTGGCCTTAGGTTTTTAATTGAGTTTTTCATTGCAATTTGTTATTTCTTCTGTATATCTATTTTTTTGTTGAATTCCGTTGTATCCTGTGTTGACTTCCTATTTATTTCATTCATCTGTTTTTTTATTTCTTTTTAAGGCGATTGTTTGAATTTGTTCAAACATTTATACATGTCATGGGGAGCCTGTTACTATGGGGTTGTTGATTTTTTTCTTCTCTCATACAATACATCCTGATTGCTTCCTCCCCTCCCCTCCCCTACATCCCTTCTTCTGATCCACTGCTCCTCCATTTCCTTTCAGAAAAGAGCAGGCCTCCCAGTGTTATCAGCCCAACTTGGCATAACAAGGTACAATAAAAGTAGGCATAAACCCTCATATCAAAGCTGGATGAAGAAGCAGGCAAAAGAATCAGAGACACCTGAGCTAAACAACCACAGTATGTGTGCGAGGGCCTATGTGCAGGTCCATGCAGGCTCCATGATTGTTGCTGCAGTCTCTGTGAGCCCCCAATGAGCCCTGCTTGGTTGCTTCTGTGGGCTGTTTTCTCCTGGTATCTTTGAACTCTTTGGCTCCTATAAACCCCTATCCCCACTCCCATTTTTGGAGGATTCCCTTGCCAAATGCTTGTTTGTGGGTCTCAGTATCTGTTCCCATCTGCTGCCGGATGAAGCCTCTCTGATGATGATTGGTTTAAGCACTAATCCATCAGTATAGCAGAATATCATTGGAAATCATTTCATTGACTTTTTTTTTTGTCAGTTGTGTTTGGTTATACCCCAGGTCTCTGGGTAATCCAGCTTCCTGATCCTGGCCATCTGGGTAGTGTCCACATAGTCTCCCTCTCATGGCTTGTGCCTCAGGTTATACCAGTCATTTGTTGACCACTCCCTCAAGTTCTGAGCCAGCATTGCCCCAGCGCATCTTGTGGGCAGGACAGGTTGTCGGTCATAAGTTTTGTGGGTAGGTTGGTGTCCCAGTTCCACCACTGGGAACCGTGCCTGGTTACAGATGGCCTGTTCAGGTTCCATATCCTCCTTCACTAGGAGTCCTCACTAGGGTCACCCTCATAGGTTCTAGGAAATTCTACTGTACTAGGTTTCTGCATTACCCGGAAATGCCCGTCATCTCCCCATACTCTCCTCCTCTGTTCCTCCCCCCCCTCCCCCACCTGATTCCTCTAGTTCCCATCCCCACCTGCCCCCAGTGCACTCACAAAATCTATTCTATTACCCCTTCCCAGTGAGAACCATGATCCCCAGACCTCTCTTCTTTATCTAAGTTCTCTGGGTCTGTGGATAGTAATGGATTACCCTTTAATAATAGCTACCTAATGTCTACTTATAAGTGAGTACATATCATGTTTGTCTTTCTGGGTCTGGGTTGCCTCTCTCAGGATGATTTTTTTTCTAGTCCAACCATTTGCCTGCACATTTCATTGATGTGGGAGTGTCATATATCATTCTGTTGATTTCATTGGTTAAGTAATAAAGAAACTGCTTGGCCCTGATAGGTTAAAACATAGGTGGGTGGAGTAAACAGAACAGAATGCTGGGAGGAAGAGGAAGTGAGCTCAGAGGCCATGTTCCCCTCTCCCGGACAGACGCGATGAAGCTCTGACTCAGGATGGACGTAGGCTAGAATCTTCCCGGTAAGCGCACCTTAGGGTGCTACATACATTATTAGAAATAGGCTAGTCCAGGTGCGAGAGTTAGCCGAGAAGAGGCTAGATATAATGG
The DNA here is from genome assembly GCF_018167655.1 of Microtus oregoni. Classification (NCBI taxonomy): domain Eukaryota; kingdom Metazoa; phylum Chordata; class Mammalia; order Rodentia; family Cricetidae; genus Microtus; species Microtus oregoni. The sequence goes on from NW_024543078.1 coordinate 11,961,282, forward strand.
GCCAAGCAGTGTTTAAAAGAATACAATTTGTGTGTTGTTATTTCTGGTGTAAAGCTAGCCATGCGGGAGCCGTGCGGGACGAAAAGCAGGCCCGCAGCTCCCACAACATTTCATAATGTCATTTTTTGACATCTAAGCAATATTCCATTGTGTAAATGTACCACATTTTCATTATTTGTTCTTCAGTTGAGGAATAACTAAGTTGTTTCCAGTTTCTGGCTATTATGAAAGCCTCTAAGCACATAATTGAGCAAGTGCTCTTGTGGTAGCTTCTTTTGGGTATTTGCTCAGTAGTGGTATAGCTGGATCTTGAAGTATGTGGATTCCCAGTTTTCTGAGGAACCACCTCATTGATTTCCATAGTGACCGTACAAGTTTGCACTTCCACCAGCAATGGAAGAGTGTTCCCCTTGCTGCACAACCTTGCTAGTGTTAGCGGTCACTTGTGTTTTTCATCTTAGTCATTCTGACAGGTGTTTTGATTTACATTTTCCTGATGGCTAAGGATGTTGAACATTACCTAAGTGTTTCACAGTTATTAGAGATTTTTCTAACAAGAATTCTCTGTTTAACTCTGTATCCCCTTTTATTTTTTTTAAACTAGGTTGTTTTTTTTGTTCATATCTAGTTTCTTGAGTTCCTTATATATTTTGGATATTAGCCCTCTGTCAGATGTGGAGTTGGTGAAGATTTTGTCCCATTCTTTAGGCTGCCATTTTTATCTTATTGAAGGTGTCCTTTGCCTTACAGAAGCTTTTCAGTTTTGTGAGGTCCCTTCATTAATTGTTGATCTTAGTGCCTGTACTATCAGTGTTCTGTTTAGGAAGTTGTGTTCCGTGCTGATACCTTCCAGGCTATTCCCTAATTTTTTTTCTGTCCAGTTTAGTGTGTCTCATTTAATATTGAGATACATGATCCACGTAGTCTTGAATTTTTTGCAGGGTATTAAATATGGGTCTATTTGCATTCTTTTACATGCAGACATCCAGTTAGATCAGCACTATTTGTTGAACATGCTTTGGCCTCTTTATCAAAAACTCAGGTGACCTTGTAGTGATGCACAGATTAATAGAGATGGGTTGATTTAGGATTTAAGATCTAGCTAGAAATAAGCTTAAACTGTTGACCAAACAGCATTGCAATTAAAAATAAAAAAACAAAAAATCAGGTGTCCATATGTGCATGAATGTATGTCTGGGTCTTTGATTGGATTCCATTGATCAACATTCTGCTTCTTTTATGCTGATACCCTGTGGTTTTTATTACTATAGCTCTGTAGTACAACTTGAAGTCAGGGACAGCCATACCCCTGGATGTTCTTTTATTGTTCAGGATTGTTTTCGCTGTCCTGGAGTTGAGCATTGTTCTTTCAAGGTCTGTAAAGAATTGTGTTGGAATTTTGATGGTGATTGAATGGAATCTGTAGATTGCTTTTGGTAGGATGGCCATTTTTACTGTGTTGATTCTACCAATCCATTGAGCGTGGGAGATCTTTCTGTTTTCTGATATCCTATTTAGTTTTGTTTTTCTTCAAATCCTTGAAGTTCTTGTCATATGGGTCTTTCATTAGGTTAGAGTTAGACTAAGGTATTTTATATTGTTTTTGGCTATTGTGAAGAGTGTTGTTTCCCTGATTTCTTTCTCAGTCTTTCCGTCATCTGTTTATAGGAGGGATACTGATTTTCTTTTGAGTTAATCTTGTGACCAGCCACATCACGGAAGGTGTTTATCAGCGATAGAAATTCCCTAGTAGAATTTTTGAGGTTGCTTATGAATACTATCCTATCTTTTGCAAATAGTGATACTTTGACTTCTTCCTTTCTAATTTGTATCCCCTTGATCTTCTTCAACTGTCTTATTGCTCTAGATAGAACTTCCAGAACTATATTGAATAGATCTGGAGAGAGTGGACAGAATTGTCATGTCCCTGATTTTAGTGGAATTGCTTTGAGTTTCTCTTCATTAGATTTGATGTTGTCTATAGGGTTCCTGTAAATTGCCTTTATTATATTGAGGTATGTCCTTTGTATTCTTACTCTCTCCAAGACTTTTATCATGAAGGGATACTGGATTTTGTCTGAGGCATTTTTGGCATCTAGTGAGATGATCATTTGTTTTGTTTTTTCTTTCAGTTTGTTTAGATGGTGGATTATATTGACAGGTTTTCATTTATTGAATCATCCCTGCATCTCTGAAATGAAGCCTACTTGATCATGGTAGATAATCTTTTGGATTTATTCTTGGATTCAGTTTGCGAATATTTCATTGAGTATTTTTGCATCTGTATTCATGGGGGAAAAATGGTCTGTAATTCTGGTTGTTTTTTTTTTTTAATCTTTTTGTGGTTTGGGTATGGGGTGACTGTGACCTCATAAAATGAATCTGGCAATGTTCCTTCTCTTTCTGTTTTGTGGAATAATTTAAAAAGTATTGGCATTAATTCTTCTTTTCACACTGGAACTATCAGGCCCTGAACTTTTTTGTTGGGCTTTTTTTTTTAATGACTGCTTCTATATATTAGGGGTTATTGATCTATTTAAGTTGTTTATCTGGTCTTGATTTAACTTTGGTAAGTGGTATCTATTGAGAAAATTGTTCATTTCTTTTAGATTTTCCAATTTTGTGGAGTACAGGTTTTTGAAGTATGACCTGATGGTTCTTTGCATTTCCTGTGTGTCTGTTGTTATGGTACTCTTTTCATTTCTGATTTTGTTAGTTTGGATATTCTCTTCATCTTTTAGTTAGTTGAGTATAGTAATCTGGACAGGCATCTGTGGTCCCTTAGAGCCTGCAGGGCATCTGTCCAGGCCATTCTGGCTTTTAGAGTCTTTATTGAGAAGTTGTGTATAATTCTAATAGGTTTGCCTTTATATGTTACTTGTCTTTTTTCCCTTTCAACTTTTAATATTCTTTTTCTGTTCTGTATGTTTAGTGTTTTAATTATTATGTGGCAAGGTGTCTTTCTTTTCTGGTTCAATCTTTTTGGTGTTCTTATTCTTTTATAGGTCATGTCCTTCTTTAGGATAGAGAAATTTTCTTCTATGATTTTGTTGAAAATATTTTCTGGGCCTTTGAGCTGGAATTCTCCTTCTATTCTGATTACTCTTTTTTTGTTGTTTTTAAAAGTTTGTTTGTTTATTATGTATACAGCGTTCTGCCTACATATATCCCTACAGACCAGAAGAGGGCACCAGATTTCATTACAGATGCTTGTGAGCCACCATGTGGTTGCTGGGAATTAAACTCAGGACCTCTGGAAGAAAAGTCAGTGCTCTTAACCTTTTAGCTATCTCTCCAGCTCCTATTTCTATTACTCTTTTTTTTAACTTTTTTTTTATTGAGAAAAGGAGAAAAAAACAAATTTCCTCCTCCTCCCAGCCTCCCATTTCCCTCCCCCTCCTCCCACCCTTCTCCCCCTCCTCCCACCATTCTCCCCCTCCCCCCACTTCTCTCCCTCTCCCTCTCCAGCCCAAAGAGCAGTCAGGGTTCCCTGCCCTGTGGTAAGTCCTAGGTCCTCCCCCCTCCGTCCATTTCTAGGAAGGTGAACATCCAAACTGGCTAGGCTCCCACAAAGCCAGCACATTACGTAGGTTCAAAACCCCGTGCCATTGTCCTTGGCTTCTCATCAGCCCTCATTGTTCGCCATGCTCAGAGAGTCCAGTTTTATCCCATGCTTTTTCAGTCACAGTCCAGCTGGCCTTGGTGAGCTCCCAATAGATCAGCTCCACTGTCTCAGTGGGTGGGTGCTCCCCTCGTGGTCCCGACTTCTTTGCTCATGTTCTCCCTCCTTCTGTTCCTCATTGGGACCTTGTGAGCTCAGTCCAGTGCTCCAATGTGGGTCTCTGTCTCTGTCTCCATCCATCACCAGATGAAGGTTCTATGATGATACGCAAGATATTCGTCAGTATTGCTATAGGATAGGGTCATTTCAGGTTCCCTATCCTCAGCTGCCCAAGGAACTAACTGGGGACCTCGGCTTGGGCATCTGGGAGCCACTCTAGGTTCAAGTCTCTTGCCAACCCTAAGGTGGCTCCCTTAACTAAGAATTGTGCTTCCGTGCTCCCCTATCCAACCTTCCTTTATCCCAATCCTCCTTTTTTCCCCAAGTTCCCCCCATTCTCCCCTTCTCCCTTTTCTCTCCCCATCTCCCCTTACCCCTATCCCACCCCACCCCCAAGCTCTCAATTTTCTCCCCGGCAATTTTGTCTACTTCCCATAGCCAAGAGGACAACTATATGCTTTTCCTTTGTTTCACCTTCTTACTTAGCTTCTTTGGGATCACCAATTGTAGCCTCCGTGACCCTTGTTTATGGCTAGAAACCAATTATGAGTGAGTACATCCCATATTCATCTTTTTGGGTCTGGGTTACCTCACTCAGGATAGTGTTTTCTATTTCCATCCATTTGCATGCAACATTTGAGAAGTCATTGTTTTTTACTGCAGCATAGTACTCTAATGTGTAGATATTCCACACTTTCTTCATCCATTCTTCCATTGAAGGGCATCTAGGTTGTTTCCAGGTTCTGGCTATTACATATAATACTGCTATGAACATAGTTGAACAAATGCTCTTGTCATATGATAGGGCATCTCTTGGGTATATTCCCAAGAGTGGTATTGCTGGGTCCAGGGGTAGGTTAATCCCGAATTTCCTGAGAAACCGAAACACCGATTTCCAAAGTGGTTGCACAAGATTGCTTTCCCACCAGCAATGGATGAGGGTTCCCCTTCCTCCACAGCCTCTCCAGCAAAGGCTATCATTGGAGTTTTTTATTTTAGCCATTCTGACAGGTGTAAGATGATATCTCAAAGTTGTTTTGATTTGTATTTCCCTGATTGCTAAGGAGGTTGAGCATGACCTTAAGTGTCTTTTGGCCATTTGAACTTCCTCTGCTGAGAATTCTCTGTTCAGTTCAGTGCCCCATTTTTTAATTGGGTTAATTAGCATTTTAAAGTCTAGTTTCCTGAGTTCTCTATATATTTTGGAGATCAGACCTTTGTCTGTTGTGGGGTTGGTGAAGATCTTCTCCCAGTCAGTAGGTTGCCTTTTTGTCTTGGTGACAGTGTCCTTTGCTTTACAGAAGCTTCTCAGTTTTAGTAGGTCCCATTTATTCAATGTTGCCCTTAAAGTCTGTGCTGTTGGGGTTACACATAGGAAGCGATCTCCTGTGCCCATCTCCTGTAGGGTACTTCCCACTTTCTCTTCTATCAGGTTCAATGTGTTCTGACTGATAGTGAGGTCTTTAATCCATTTGGACATTTGGACTTGAATTTTCTGCATGGTGATAGATATGGGTCTATTTTCATTCTTCTACAGGTTGACATCCAGTTATGCCAGCACCATTTGTTAAAGATGCCTTCTTTCTTCCATTGTATACTTTTGGCTCCTTTATCAAAAATGAGGTGTTCATAGGTTTGTGGGTTAAAATTCGGGTCTTCTATACAATTCCATTGGTCGACTTCTCTGTTTTTATGCCAGTACCACACTGTTTTCATCACTGTAGCTCTGTAATAGAGTTTGAAGTCAGGGATGGTAATGCCTCCAGACAATCCTTTATTGTATAGGATTGTTTTCGCTATCCTGGGTTTTTTGTTTTTCCATATAAAGTTGATTATTGTCCTCTCAAGATCTGTGAAGAATTTTGATGGGACCCTGATGGGGATTGCATTGAATCTATAAATTGCCTTTGGTAGAATTGCCATGTTTACTATGTTGATCCTCCCAATCCAAGAGCAAGGGAGGTCCTTCCATTTTCTGGTATACTCCTCAGTTTCTTTCTTCAATGCCTTAAAGTTCTTGTCAAGTAGATATTTCACTTCCTTGGTTAGAGTTACCCCAAGATATTTTATGCTGTTTGTGGCGATCGTGAAAGGTGAAGCTTCTCTGATTTCCCTCTCTGCTTCCATATCCTTTGTGTATAAGAGGGCAGCTGATTTTTTGGAGTTGATCTTGTATCCTGCCACATTACTAAAGGTGTTTATCAGCTGTAAAAGTTCTTTGGTGGAGTTTTGGGGGTCGCTTATGTACACTATCATATCATCTGCAAATAACGAAAGTTTAACTTCTTCCTTTCCAATTCGAATCCCCTTGATCCCCTTATGTTGTCTTATTGCTATTGCTAGAACTTCAAGTACTATATTGAAGAGGTACGGAGAGAGTGGACAGCCTTGTCGTGTTCCTGAGTTTAGTGGGATGGCTTTAAATTTCTCTCCATTTAATTTGATGTTAGCTGTTGGCTTGCTGTATATAGCTTTTATTATATTTAGGTATGACCCTTGTATCCCTAATCTCTCCAATACTTTTATCATAAAGGGATGTTGAATTTTGTCAAATGCTTTTTCAGCATCTAATGAAATGATCATATGGTTTTTTTCTTTCAGTTTATTTATATGCTGGATTACATTGATAGATTTTCATATGTTGAACCAGCCCTGCATCCCTGGGATGAAGCCTACTTGATCATAATGGATAATTTTCCTAATGTGTTCTTGGATTCGGTTTGCCAGTATTTTGTTGAGGATTTTTGCATCGATGTTCATGAGTGAGATTGGCCTATAATTTTCTTTCTTGGTTGAGTCTTTGTGTGGTTTTGGTATCAGAGTAACTGTAGCTTCATAAAAGGAATTTGGCAATGCCTCTTCTGTTTCTATATTGTGAAATACATTAAGGAGTATAGGTATTAGGTCTTCTTGGAAGTTCTGGTAGAATTCCGCATTGAAACCATCTGGTCCTGGGCTTTTTTTGGTAGGGAGGTTTTTGATAACCTCTTCTAATCTTCGCGACTAACAGGTCTATTTAGATTGTTCACCTGGTCCTGGTTTAACTTTGGTATATGGTATTTATCTAAAAAAGTGTCTATTTCCTTTACATTTTCCAGTTTTGTGGCATATAGGCTTTTGTAGTAAGATCTAATGATTCTCTGAATTTCCTCTGTGTCTGTGGTTATGTCCCCCTTTTCATTTCTGATCTTATTAATTTGCAAATTCTCTCTCTGCTGTTTGATTAGTTTGGATAGTGGTTTGTCAATCTTGTTGATTTTCTCCATGAACCAGCTTTTTGTTTCATTGATTCTTTGTATTGTTTTCTGTGTTTCTATTTTGTTGATTTCAGCCCTCAGTTTTATTATTTCCAGTCTTCTACTCCTCCTAGGTGATTCTGCTTCTTTTTTTTCTAGAGCTTTCAGGTGGGCTGTTAAGTCTCCAATGTGGGCTTTCTCTGTTTTCTTTAAGTGGGCACTTAGTGCTATGAACTTTCCTCTTAGCACTGCTTTCATAGTGTCCCATAAGTTTAAGTATGTTGTTTCTTTATTTTCATTGAATTCCAGGAAGACTTTAATTTCTTTCTTAATTTCTTCCTTAATCCAGGTATGGTTCAGTAGTTGACTGTTCAGTTTCCATGAATTTGTAGGCTTTCTGGGGGTAGCATTGTTGTTGAATTCTAACTTTAATCCATGGTGATCTGATAAGACACAGGTGGTTACTAATATTCTTTTGTAACTGTGGATGTTTGCTTTGTTACCGACTATGTGGTCGATTTTCAAAAAGGTTCCATGAGCTGCAGAGAAGAAGGTAAATTCTTTCCTATTTGGGTGGAATGTTCTATAGATGTCTGTTAAGTCCATTTGATTCATTACCTCCATTAATTCTCTTATTTCTCTGTTAGCTTTCTGTCTGATTGACCTGTCCATTGGTGAGAGAGGAGTGTTGAAGTCTCCTACTATTAGTGTGTGCGGTTTGATGGCTGCCTTGAGTTTTAGCAATGTTTCTTTTATGTACGTGGGTGCTTTTATATTAGGGGCATAGATGTTCAGGATTGAGACTTCATCCTGCTGAACTGTTCCTGTTATGAGTATAAAATGCCCCTCTCCATCTCTTCTGATTGATTTAAGTTTGAAGTCAACTTTGTTAGAGATTAGTATGGCCACACCTGCTTGTTTCTTAGGTCCATTTGCTTGATAAGCCTTTTCCCAGCCCTTTATTCTGAGTAGGTGCCTGTCTTTGTGGTTGAGGTGCGTTTCTTGTGAACAGCAGACTGTTGGATCCTGTTTTCGTATCCAATCTCTTAGCCTGTGCCTTTTAATAGGTGAGTTGAGTCCATTGACATTAAGTGATATTAATGACTAGTGGTTGTTAACTCCGGTCATTTTTTTAGTCGTAGAGTTTGTGTGTTTCCCTTCTTTGATTTGTGTTGGTGAAGGGTCTCTAGATGTCTGAGTTATTGTGGTCATTGTTGGACTCCTTGGTTAGTGATTTTCCTTCTATTACTTTCTGTAAGGCTGGATTTGTGGCTGCGTATTGTTTAAATTTGTTTTTATCCTGGAAAATTTTATTTTCTCCATTTATAGTGAACGAAAGCTTGGCTGGGTATAGTAATCGGGGCTTGCATCCATGGTCTCTCAGTTTCTGCAGTACATCTATCCAGGACCTTCTGGCTTTCATGGTTTCCATGGAGAAGCCAGGTGTAAGTCTGATAGGTTTACCTTTATAAGTAATTTGGCCTTTTTCCTTTGCAGCTCTTAATATTCTTTCCTTATTCTGTATGCTTTGTGTTTTGATAATTATATGGCGAGGGGATGTTTTTTTTTTGATCCAGCCTATTCGGTGTTCTGTATGCTTCTTGAACCTTCATAGGTATATCTTTCTTTAGGTTGGGAAAGTTTTCTTCTATAATTTTATTAAATATATTTTCTGGACCATTGAGCTGCACTTCTCCTTCTTCTACTCCTATTATTCTTAGGTTTGGTCTTTTTATTGTGTCCCATATTTCCTGAATATTTTGTGATGAGAGTTTGTTGGACTTGCTGTTTTCTTTGATCAGTGTGTTTATTTTCTCTATGGTATCTTCAGAATCTGAGATTCTTTCTTCTAACTCTTGTATTCTGTTGGTTATGCTTCTTTCTTTAGACTCTGTTTGTTTGCTTAGATTTTCCATGTCCAGCCGGCCCTCTGTTTGTGTTTTCTTCTTTGCCTCCATTTCAGTTTTCAAGTCTTGCACCGTTTCCATTATCTGTTTGATTGTTTTTCCTTGGTTTTCTAGGGTATCATTCACTGATTTATTCAATTCTTCAAACTTTCTGTTATATTTCTCATCCATTTCTATAAGGGCGTTTTTTACATGCTGTTTAAGGGTGTCAATCACTTTCATGAAGTCAATCTTTTCTACTTCTTCTTGATTAAGGTGTTCATGTCCTCCCGTTGTGAGGTCGCTGGTTTCTGGTGGCTTCATGTTGCTTTTCAGCTTGTTGGGCGTATTCTTGCCTTGGCGTCTGCCCATCTCTTCTTCCAAATGCTCCCTTATGGATCTTCTTTACCGGATCAGGTCTCCTTGCCTACCCAACGCTGGCTCTCCCCAACGTTGTCTCTCCCCAAAGCTGGGTCTCCCCAACGCTGGGTCTCCTGGCGTCGAGAGATCAGGCCTCCGTGCTGGTGGGCAGGTCGCAAACAAAGCGCCTACCCTGCTTGGTGCAGGCAGGCCAAAGACACAAAGGAACTCCCGCCCGCTTGGGTGCCCCGAGGATTCGGACCCAGTGCCCCGACAGGCTGGTCTGGGTGATGTTATGTGCAGAAAGAGGGCGGTGGGGCCGAAGTGGGGAGGGTTCTGGATGGAAGCTGGGTGGGCTAGGAAGAAAGAGGCTGTATGCAGGGAGTGGAGGCCCTGCAGATAGCTCAAGAGGGATAGGGGGCCAAGGAACCTCTGAGCTCCCCTTCCCAGGCTGGCGCTGCGGGGCCAGAAACTCACCCCAACGCTGGGTCTCCTGGCGGTGAGAGATCAACCTCCGTGCTGGTGGGCAGGTCGCAAACAAAGCGCCTACCCTGCTTGGTGCAGGCAGGCCATAGAAACAAAGAGACTCCCGCCCGCTTGGGTGCCCCGAGGTTTCGGACCCAGTGCCCAGACAGGCTGGTCTGGGTGATGTTATGTGCAGAAAGAGGGCGGTGGGGCCGATGTGGGGAGGGTTCTGGATGGAAGCTGGGTGGGCTAGGAAGAAAGAGGCGGTATGCAGGGAGTGGAGGCCCTGCAGAGAGCTCAAGAAGGATAGGGGGCCAAGGAACCTCTGAACTCCCCTTCCCAGGCTGGCGCTGCGAGGCCAGAAACTCACCCCAACGCTGGGTCTCCTGGCGCCGAGAGAGCTATTTCTATTACTCTTATGTGTAGTGTTTTCATAGTGTCCCAGATTTCTTGGATGTTTGTGTCAGGGGTTATTATTATTATTTAATGGTTTCTTTGACCAATGTATATATTTCTTATGTCATATCTTCAACACCTGAGATTACTCTTCCCCCTCTTGTATTCTGTTGGCAATGCTTGCATCTGTATTTCCTCTTAGCTTACCTAGGTTTTCCATCTCCAGGATTCCCTCAGTTTGTTTTCTTTATTTTTTCTCTTTCTGTTTTCAGGTCTTGAATGGTTTAATGCATTTCCTCAACTGTTTGTTTAGATTTCTTTAAAGGATTTTTTCATTTGCTATTAAGGATCTCATCATCTTCATAAAATTGGTTTTAAAGTAGTTTTCTTGTGTTTCACCTCTGTTGAAATATTAGGTGCTTGCTGGTGATGACTGGGCAACTGGGTTTGGGGTCTAGGTGCTGATTTCTGAGTTTATCTTTGTTGGATGGCTGATTTGTTCCTTGGTCTCTATTTCCTCTCTGGTCTTCTGACTAGAGTCGCCTGTGATTGAACTGTACCCATGTTGGGGACTGAACTTCAGATGACTGGATTTGTGGGCCAGAATATGGCTACAAGGAAGAGAGGAGTAGTTGAGGGTGGGCACTTAGAGAGTGGGGGAAGTCTGCCAGTGGGTGGTCTCCTTGGAGTTCTGGTAGCTGGCATGGAAAGGAGGCTTTTGCTGGATTTGTGGAATGGGTATGTGGGGCTGTTGATTTTTGAAGAGACGTTTTTGTGTGATGGCTTTATATGTTACTAGTGTTTTATATGAAGATCTGCCTATCTGAAGTTTGTTGGTTGATTCTTTCCAGCACAGCTGAGTAGAATAAGCATGCTTCTGTGCTTCATGTTTCCTTTGCCTCATGAGTCCTAGCAGTGTTCATTGTTGCTTAAAGCTTAGCTGTGGAATTAGTGTTGGTTGTAGGGAGAGGTAGTTGAAGGTGATGTCAATTTGAAAGAGAGGAGCACAGCCCTATAAGCCTGAGGCAGTGGGCCACGGTAGTGTGGGAATTTACACTGAGGGCAGTGCTGGTGTTTTCTGATCTTCAGAGCCTATAGTTGGTAAGGTTTGTGGAAGTGTGCATTGAAGTAGAGGATCCCTTGGCTTCATTACTTCACATGTGGAGTGTTATGTGTGTGTGCCAGTTAAGCAGAGTGGATCATGTCCTGTTGCTTCCCTTCAGTGGCAGAGGTGTGAACTGGAGGTGGATTACGTGTTGGCTTTTTTGACTACCCAGGCTACTTTGGAGAGGAGATAACAGGGAAACTGGGTCTCTTTGGGGGTTCTTAGTCTTACTAATGAAAAAATTAAGAGTTTATTTAAGTGGAAGCTCAAGAACAATTTTATTAGAACCAAACCCCCTCCCCCCAGCAGACAAGGGTAAAACTTAATAGAGGAAGGAAAGAAAAAGGCCATATCAATTTAAGTGGGTATAGAGGGTCACATGGTAGACTTCTGAGAAAGACTAAGGAAGCCCAAAATGTTGGGAGGAAGGCCCAAATTCTTGGAGAGCATGCTTAGAAAAAAGGTATTAGAAAAGAAATAAGCACTTTGCTAAATAATCCAGGACAACCTTACAGGTCTGTTCTCCATAAGTAATTACACCGGGTGTGGCTTCTGGGAAGAAAATGTTTAATCGCTCATGAAATGGCTAAATTATCACTTATTTCTTTAGCCTGCCTTCCCAAAGATAATGAATAACGAGGTTCAGATAGAGTGTTAGACCTCTACCTAGGCCAGAGTCTATTCTCTTAACTAGGAGTTTTTCTATTCTGATATCCTAGTAATCAAGCAATGTTTCACCTTCTTAGCTAGAATGGGTGTCACTGAGTGGTGAAGGTGTTGCCCAGAAGCAGGAGGCTGTCCATCACTTTTTTTCTCTGGGGCAGATCTAGTGGGCAGTTGAAGTTTGTACCAGAAGGACGGGTATGAACCTTACCTTTTCCTGTCTTTAGTCTGTGCTAGCTTGGATGGGAAGTGTGTGCCATGTTTACATTTTGTTTTAGATTTTTTTATTGTTTTTATTGAGCTATACATTTTTCTTCACTCTCGTCCCTTCCTCCCCTCTTCCTTTCAGCCCTTTCCCATGATCTCCACGTGCCCAATCTACTCAGGAGATCTTATTTTTTTTCTCCTTCCTATATAGATCCATGTATGTCTCTGTTAAGGTCCTCTTTGTTATCTAGATTCTCTGGGGTGGTAGCCTGTAGGCTGGTTTTTCTTTTCTTTATGTCCAAAAGCCACTCATGAGTGAATACATATTACAATTGTCTTTCTGGGTCTGGGTTACCTCACTCAATATGTTTTTTCTTTTTTTTTTTGCCACTTCTTTTTTTTTCTTTTTTATATTTTTTAAATTTATTTATTTATTAAGGATTTCTGCCTCGTCCCCACAACCGCTTCCCATTTCCCTCCCCCTCCCCCGATTAAGTCCCCCCCCTCATCTGCTCGAAGAGCAATCAGGGTTCCCTGACCTGTGGGAAGCCCAAGGACTGCCCACCTCTATCCAGGTCTCGTAAGGTGAGCATTCAAACTGCCTAGGGTCCCACAAAGCCAGTACGTGCAGTAGGATCAAAAACCCACTGCAATTGTTCTTGAATTCTCAGTATTCCTCATTGTCCGCTATGTTCAGCTAGTCCGGATTTATCCCATGCTTTTTCAGACCTAGGCCAGCTGGCCTTGGTGAGATCCCAATAGAACATCCCCATTGTCTTAGTGTGTGGGTGCACCCCTCGTGGTCCTGAGTTCCTTGCTCGTGCTCCGTCTCCTTCTGCTCCTGATTTGGACCTTGAGATTTCTGTCCGGTGCTCCCGTGTGGGTCTCTGTCTCTGTCTCCTTTCATCGCCTGATGAAGGTTAATATTCCTGAGGATGCCTATGTGTTTGTCTTTGGATTCACCTTATTTAGCTTCTCTAGGAACATGAATTATAGGCTCAATGTCCTTTATTTATGGCTAGAAACCAAATATGAGTGAGTACATCCCATGTTCCTCTTTTTGGGTCTGGCTTACCTCACTCAGGATAGTGTTTTCTATTTCCATCCATTTGCATGCAAAATTCAAGAAGTCCTTGCTTTTTACTGCTGAGTAATACTCTAATATGTATATATTCCATACTTTCTTCATCCATGCTTCCGTTGAAGGGCATCTAGGTTGTTTCCAGGTTCTGGCTATTACAAACAATGCTGCCATGAACATAGTTGAGCATATACTTTTGTTGTATGATAGGGCCTCTCTTGGGTATATTCCCAAGAGTGGTATTGCTGGATCCAGGGGTAGGTTGATCCCGAATTTCCTGAGAAACCGAAACACTGCTTTCCAGAGTGGTTGCACAAGTTTGCATTCCCACCAGCAATGGGTGAGTGTACCCCTTTCTCCACAACCTCTCCAGCAAAGGCTATCATTGGTGTTTTTATTTTAGCCATTCTGACAGGTGTAAGGTGGTATCTTAAAGTTGTCTTGATTTGCATTTCCCTGATCGCTAAGGAAGTTGAGCATGACCTTAAGTGTCTTTTGGCCATTTGAAGTTCTTCTGTTGAGAATTCTCTGTTCAGATCAGTGCCCCATTTTATAATTGGGTTGATTAGCCTTTTACGGTCTAGTTTCTTGAGTTCTTTATATATTTTGGAGATCAAACCTTTGTCAGTTGCAGGGTTGGTGAAGATCTTCTCCCAGTCAGTGGGCTGTCTTTTTGTCTTAGTGACAGTGTCCTTTGCTTTACAGAAGCTTCTCAGCCTCAGGAAGTCCCATTTATTCAATGATGCCCTTAGTGTCTGTGCTGCTGGGGTTATACATAGGAAGTGGTCTCCTGTGCCCATGTGCTGTAGAGTACTTCCCACTTTCTCTTCTATCAGGTTCAGTGTGTTCGGACTGATATTGAGGTCTTTAATCCATTTGGATTTGAGTTTTGTGCATGGTGATAGATATGGATCTATTTTCATTCTTCTACAGATTGACATCCAGTTTTGCCAGCACCATTTGTTGAAGATGCTCTCTTTTTTCCATTGTATACTTTTAGCTCCTTTATCGAAGATCAGGTGTTCATAGGTTTGTGGGTTAATGTCAGGGTCTTCTTTTCGATTCCATTGGTCGACTTCTCTGTTTTTATGCCAGTACCACACTGTTTTCAATACTATAGCTCTGTAATAGAGTTTGAAGTCAGGGATGGTAATGCCTCCAGACAATCCTTTATTGTATAAGATTGTTTTGGCTATCCTGGGTTTTTTGTTTTTCCATATAAAGTTGATTATTGTCTTCTCCAGATCTGTGAAGAATTTTGATGGGATTTTGATGGGGATTGCATTGAATCTATAGATTGCTTTTGGTAGAATTGCCATTTTTACTATGTTGGTCCTCCCAATCCAAGAGCAAGGGAGGTCTTTCCATTTTCTGGTGTCTTCTTCAATTTCTTTCTTCAAAGACTTATAGTTCTTGTCAAGTAGATCTTTCACTTCCTTGGTCAGGGTTACCCCAAGGTATTTTATGCTATTTGTGGCTATCGTGAAAGGTGATGCTTCTCTGATTTCCCTCTCTGCTTCCTTATCCTTGGTGTATAGGAAGGCAACTGATTTTTTGGAGTTGAACTTGTATCCTGCCACGTTACTAAAGCTGTTTATCAGCTGTAGGAGTTCTTTGGTAGAATTTTTGGGGTCGCTTATGTACACTATCATATCATCTGCAAATAACGAAAGCTTAACTTCTTCCTTTCCAATACGAATCCCCTTGATCTCCTTATGTTGTCTTATTGCTATTGCTAGAATTTCAAGCACTATATTGAAGAGGTATGGAGAGAGTGGACATCCTTGTCGTGTTCCTGATTTTAGTGGGATGGCTTTGAGTTTTTCTCCGTTTAATTTAATGTTAGCTGTTGGCTTGCTGTAAATAGCTTTTATTATATTTAGGTAGGACCCTTGTATCCCTATTCTCTCCAAGACCTTTATCATAAAGGGGTGTTGAATTTTGTCGAATGCTTTTTCAGTATCTAGTGAAATGATCATATGGTTTTTTTCTTTCAGTTTATTTATATGGTGGATTACATTGATAGATTTGCGTATGTTGAACCAGCCCTGCATCTCTGGGATGAAGCCTACTTGATCATAATGGATAATTTTCCTAATGTGTTCTTGGATTCGGTTTGCCAGTATTTTATTGAATATTTTTGCGTCGATGTTCATGAGTGAGATCGGTCTGTAATTCTCTTTCTTGGTTGGGTCTTTATGTGGTTTTGGTATCAGGGTAACTGTAGCTTCATAAAAGGAATTTGGCAATGACTCTTCTGATTCTATATTGTGAAATACATTAAGGAGTATAGGTATTAGTTCTTCTTGGAAGTTCTGGTAGAATTCTGCATTGAAACCATCTGGTCCTGGGCTTTTTTTCGAAGGGAGATTTTTGATAACCATTTCTAATTCTTCGCGAGAAACCGGTCTATTTAGATCATTCACCTGGTCTTGGTTTAGCTTTGGTATATGATACTTATTTAAAAAAATGTCCATTTCTTTTGTATTTTCCAGTTTTGTGGCATACAGGCTTTTGTAGTAAGATCTAATGATTCTCCGAATTTCCTCTGTGTCTGTGGTTATGTCCCCCTTTTCATTTCTGATCTTATTTATTTGCGTGTTCTCTCTCTGTCGTTTAATTAGTTTGGATAGGGGTTTGTCGATCTTGTTGATTTTCTCCAAGAACCAGCTTTTTGTTTCATTGATTCTTTGGACTGTTTTCTGGGTTTCTATTTTGTTGATTTCATCCCTCAGTTTTATTATTTCCAGTCTTCTACTTCTCCTGGGCGCATCTGCTTCTTTTTTTTTTTCTAGAGCTTTCAGGTGTGTTTTTAAGTCCCCAATGTATGCATTCTCCGTTTTCTTTAAGTGGGCACTTAGTGCTATGAACTTTCCTCTTAGCACTGCTTTCATTGTGTCCCATAGGTTTGAGTATGTTGTCCCTTTATTTTCATTAAATTCAAGGAAGACTTTAATTTCTTTCTTGATTTCTTCCTTGACCCAGGTGTGGTTCAGTAGTTGACTGTTCAGTTTCCATGAGTTTGTTGGTTTTTTGGGGGCAGCGTGGTTGTTGCCTTCTAACTTTAATCCGTGATGATCTGATAAGACACAGGTGGACACTGATATTTTTTTGTATCTGTGGAGGTTTCCTTTGTTTCCGAGTATGTGGTCAATTTTTGAGAAGGTTCCATGAGCTGCAGAGAAGAAGGTATATTCTTTCCTATTTGGGTGGAATGTTCTATAGATGTCTGTTAAGTCCATTTGCTTCATTACCTCCAATAATTCTCTTAATTCTCTATTAGGTTTTTGTCTGATTGACCTGTCCCTTGGAGAGAGAGGTGTGTTGAAGTCTCCTACTACTAGTGTGTGTGGTTTGATGTCTGCCTTGAGTTCTAGTAATATTTCTTTTACATAAGTAGGTGCTTTTATATTGGGGGCGTATATATTCAGGATTGAGACGTCCTCCTGATGAAATGTTCCTGTTATGAGTATAAAGTGACCGTCTTGGTCTCTTCTGATTGATTTTAGTTTGAAGTCAGTTTTGTTAGAAATTAGTATGGCCACACCTGCTTTTTTCTTAGGACCATTTGCTTGAAACACCTTTTCCCAACCCTTTACTCTGAGTAGGTGCCTGTCTTTGTGGTTGAGATGTGTTTCTTGCAAACAGCAGAATGTTGGATCCTGTTTTCGTATCCAATCTTTTAGCCTGTGCCTTTTTATAGGTGAATTGAGCCCATTAATATTAAGTGATATTAATGACCAGTGGTTGTTTACTCTGGTTATTCTTATTGCTTTTGGTAGTAGAGATTGTGTGTCTCCCTTCTTTGAGATGTGCTCGTGAAGGGTCATTAGATGCCTGGGTTATTGTAGGCAGTGTTGGCAGTGTTGGATTCCTTGGGTTGCGATTTTCCTTCTATTACTTTCTGTAGGGCTGGATTTGTGGCTACGTATTGTTTAAATTTGTTCTTATCCTGGAATGTCTTGTTTTCTCCGTTGATAGTGAACGATAGCTTGGCTGGGTATAGTAGTTTGGGTTTGCATCCATGGTCTCTTAGCTTCTGCAGAACCTCTATCCAGGACCTTCTGGCTTTCATAGTTTCCATCGAGAAGTCAGGTGTAAGTCTGATCGGTTTACCTTTATAAGTTACTTGCCCTTTTTCTTTTGCAGCTCTTAATATTCTTTCTTTAACCTGTATATTTTGTGTTTTGATTATTATATGGCGAGGAGATGTTTTTCTTTGATCCAGTCTGTTTGGTGTTCTGTATGCTTCTTGAATATTTAAATGAATATCTTTCTTTAAGTTGGGAAAGTTTTCTTCCATAATTTTGTTGAAAATATTTTCTGGGCCTTTGAGCTGTGACTCTTCTCCTTCTTCTATTCCTATTATTCTTAGGTTTGGTTTTTTTATTGTGTCCCATAGTTCCTGAATGTTTTGTGTTGAGAATTTGTTGGCTTTGCTGTTTTCTTTGATCTGTTCGTTTATTTTCTCTATGGTGTCCTCAGCATCTGAGAGTCTTTCTTCTAGCTCTTGTATTCCATTGATTATGCTTGTTTCTGTAGACTCTGCTCGTTGGCCTAGATTTTCCATATCCAGCTGGTCCTCAGTTTGTATTTTCTTCTTTGCCTTCATTTCAGTTTTCAATTCTTGGACTGTTTCCATTACCTGTTTGATGGTTTTTTCTTGGTTTCCCAGGGTATCATGTACGTATTTACTCATTTCTTCAAACTTTTTGTTATACTTCTCATCCATTTCTATAAGGGCATTTTTTACATGTTGTTTAAGGGACTCTATTATCTTCATAAAGTCGATTTTTTCCACTTCTTCTGTGTTAGGTTGTTCAAATACTTCTGTTGTAAGATCATTGGGTTCTGATGTTTTCATGTTGTTTTTCGGATTATTGGGTGAATTCTTGCCTTGGCACCTGCCCATCTCCTCCTATTGATCCTATCCAATGGGTCCTTTAAAAACCGGAGCAGGTTTCCCTGCTGGCCAAGGGCTCCGCTTACAAAATGCCCTCACTCTCTTTCGTGGTTCCTGCTGCAGGCCAAGAACCCTCTCACCCCTCCGAAGGATCTTCAGGACAGGACCAGGCTCCCCTTGTGTCAGTGACCTGGCCAACCAAAGGCCTACCTCTTTGATTCAATTGTAGTAGGGCGATCTGCTCTCCTTATTGCACGCCTGTACCCGCCGCTTGGGTCTGCCGCTGTGCCGGTCCCCGAAAGCTTCTTCCTGTATGCGTTGTTGCTCCGCCGCGTCTGGCGCTGCCGCCGCCGCCGCTCAGCCTCTGTGCCTCAATATGTTTTTTCTATTTCTGTCCATTTGCCTGTAAATAGCAAGATGTCATTATTTTTTACTGCTGTGTAGTAATTCATTGTGTAAATGAACCACATTTTCTTTATTCATTCTTCGACTGATGGACATCTAGGTTGTTTCCAGGTTCTGACTATTACAAATAATGCTGCTATGAACATACTTGAGCACATGTCCTCGTGGTATGATTGAGTGTCTTTTAGGTATGTACCCAACAGCAGTATTGCTGGGTCTTGAGGTAGATTGTTTCCTAATTTTCTGAGAAATTGCCTTACTGATATCCAAAGGGGCTGTACTAGTATGCACTCCCGCCAGCAATGCAGAAGTGTTCCCCTTTACCCCACATCTCTCTAGCTGTCATCAGTGTTTTTGATCCTGGCCATTCTGACAGGTGTAAAATGAACTCTCAGAGTTATTTTGATTTGCATTTCTCTGATGACTAAGGTTGTTGAACAGTTCCTTAAGTGTCTTTCAACCATTTTAGATCTGTCTGTTGAGAGTTCTCTGTTTAGGTCTGTACTCCATTTTTTTATTGGATTATTTGTTCTTTTGATGTCACGTTTCTTGAGTTCTTTGTATATTTTGGAGATCAGTCCTCTGTCCAATGTAGAGTTGGTGAAGATCTTTTCCCATTCTGTAAGCTGCCATTTGTTTGTCTTGTTGAGTGTGTCCTTTGCTTTACAGAAGCTTCTCAGTTTCAGAAGGTCCCATTTATTAATTGTTTCTCTCAGTGTCTGTGCTGCTGGGGTTATATTTAGGGAGTAATCTTTTGTGCCAGTGTGTTCAAGTGTACTTCCCACTTTCTCTTCTGTGAGGTTCAGTGTGGCTGGCTTTATGTTGATGTCATTGATCTATTTGGACTTGAGTTTTGTGCATGGTGATAGATATAGGTCTATTTTCATTCTTCTGCATGTTGATATCCAGTTATATTCATTTGTTGAATATGCTTTATTTTTTCTGTTTTATTTTTTTGCTTCTTTGTCAAAAATCAGGTGTTTGTAGGTGTGTGGATTGATATCTGGGTCTTCAGTTCGGTTCCATTGGTCCTCCCGTCTGTTTTTATGCCATTACCAGGCTGTTTTCAGTACTGTAGTTCTGTAGTAGAGTTTGAAGTCAGAGATAATCAAAGTTCTTTTATTGTACAATCCTATACAGGATTGCTTTGGCTATCTTGGATTTTTTTGTTGTTGTTGTTGTTTTTCCATATGAAGTTGAGAGTATTGTTATTTCGAGGTGTGTGAGGAATTTTCCTGGGATTATGATTAGATTTATTTTTGTCTTGCCTCCTCCACCTATGGTATTGGAGATTGACTGTCAGACCCCAACATTGTACTCTACTGTTCTTCCACACTCCAAGGCTTATAGTGGCTGTTTTAAAATAACTATCTTCTGATACTTCTTTTTCTCATTTATTTCTTTTTTAAAATCTTTTTATTGAGCTATATATTTTTCTCCACTCCCCTCTCTTCCTCTTCCCTCCCTTTCTATCCTCTCCCATGGTCTTCATGCTCCCAAGAGTGTTTTTAATGATTGCTTCCATTTTCTTGCCAGGTCATGAATTGTTTTTCATTTGTTGTATTTAGTAATTATTTTATTGTATGCTGGATATTAGGGTCATTATATTTTGTGCCAGCAACTGTTCAGCAGCAGGCTACTTTATATTGTAGACTTAGCCCTTTAATGGGTTATCAATATTGTTCTCCATGTTGTCTTGTTTGCTCTTAATAAACTCGCTCAAAGCTTATGTTCTAGCCAGAACCTTCTGCTCTTCGATCACACCCCCTCCTTTTTTTTAATATGGATGGATGTTTTGCCTGCATGCATGTCTTTGTACCATGCGTGTCCCTGGTACTCAAAGAGGCCAGGAAAAGGCATGGAATCCTCTGTGACTGGAATTACTGAGAGTTGTGAGCTACCACTGGGTGCTGAGAATCAAACCCTGGTTCTCTGGAAGAACAGCCAGTGCTTCTAACCTCTGAACCATCTCTCCAGTCCCAGTACCAATTTTCAGTTTTTCATTCTTAACCATATCATGAGTTTCTACTATAATTTTTTCTTCTTTAAAATATGTATCCCTTTGGTTTTCTTCAATTTCCAAAATTTACACAAGGTTAAAGCACCAACTTCTGTCATCTACTTCATTTTTTAATTTCTGGGATGTTTCTTGATGAAATATAATTCACATTACAGTATGAGAATAAATAACCACTCGGAATAATAACCTATATTTTTTTAACCTATATTTTGAATTCTTTGTGTAAGTAGATTTATTTTAGGAGGATGGAATTAGGAGGTTATTTCTTCCGAGAATAAAAAGTGACATGACAATTAAGAACATCTGATTTTGGTTTCAGATATATTTTGCCACCAATTAAGGAATATTATATGTATTGGTATTAGAAGCACAGAATATATAAGAAAGGAATAATTTGTTTCATATCACTTATTAGCACAAATGGATGCATAATTTTAAAAAGAAACTATTGTATTTTATATCTTGTTTCAATATAATTAAAAAGGTGTCCCCCCCCCCAATTTCTTTCAGTAATCCTAAATCGGAGAGTCAGAGAGTAAATAAAAAAGTCAACAATGATGCTTCACTTAGAATTCATAATCTATCCATTTTGGTGAAACAGATAAAATTTTATTATCAGGTAAGTGGCTGTTTTCTTTTAAATTAGTATTTTGTACACATTTATATTTTTAAAATGATTATTAAGAACTTTCATAAATGTAATAGTTTGGTGGCCTACATGAGTTACATTTTTGATGTATGCTTTTTTTACACTAAGTTGGATACATATTTCAGTTGTTAATTCTGACCATTATTTTTTTAAAATATCTGGATATTTTGCCTGCATGTATGCCTGTGTATCATGTGCATGCCTGGTGAGTATGGAGGCCAGAAGGAGACAGAGCCCCTGGAACTGGAATAACAGATGGTTGTGAACCACCATGTGGCTGCTGTGAAATGAGCCAGAATATTCAGAAAGAGCAACCAGTGCTCTTAACATCTGAGCCATTTCTCAAGCCCCAAACCTTAATTCTTAATGCCACTAATGTATCACTTAAGATTGGTGTATTTGCTTTACACAAACTTTTGTTTCATAAGCAATATTTAAATGTTTATTTTAGTATGCTTTGTTCTGTTTCATGTATGAGTTATGGAGAAGTGTGCTTTTAAAACATACAAAGTTTTTTATGTAATTAAATTCTTTGTTATTTAGAAAATTTAGTTTATATGCTTCTGATTTTTTGACTTTTTTTTGGAGTGCAGGTTGGTTTGGTTCGGTTTTTTGTTTGTTTGTTTGTTTGTTTGTTTGAGACAGTCTTTCTTTGTAGCCATGGCTCTCCTGGAACTTGCTTTATAGACCAGGATGGCTTTGAATTCAGAGATCTGCCTGCCTCTGCTTCCTGAGTACAGGGGCTAAAGGTGTGGCTATCAAGCCCGGCTCCAAATTTGAGTTGAATATATAAACTCAGACAAAAACAGACACCTCTCAACATGGGGCTTAAACCTACAACCCTGGGATTAAGAGTCCCATGTTCAGGACAGGGGAAGAGATCCCCCCCCCCCCCACCATCAATACCTGAGGCAGGTGGGAGAGCTGGCCCTAAGAGAATAAGGGCAGGAGAGCTGCCCCTGCGTCTCACATAGACAGCACAATAGAGCCAGCCCCATTGGCAGAGGTTTGGGTGAGATGGAAGAGCTGTGCCCATTACTCATCTGTCATGTGGCAACATGGGTGGGGGAGAAATACCCCCACTCTATCCATCAATGCATGAGGCAGGAGGAAGAGCTGACCCTGAGGTCATATAACTGGAGAGTACAGCACTCAGGAGAGTGACCCCTATGCCACAGTTGGGCATCACAGTAGAGCTGACCCTGAAGGTGTAGGTGTGGGAGAACTAATTCTGAGGACATGAAAACAGGAGAGTTCTCCTGGACCAAGGGCCTAGCCCCTTGGTCATCACTGCAAGGGGTGGACTAGCCAAGGCAATACAGAAGAGATCACCCTGGTGATGAGGGCAAGGGAAAACTAGCAGGTTGACCAACCCTGTAACTACCCTGGCCCAGAACCAGGGTTATGTGTTGGTCCACCCCAACATCTACCCCATCTGTGATCTGCTGGAGCATGTGAAGGGACCCAAAGCTTCAGGATCTCCACAACACAGGGCAACATCAGGATAATCACGAGGAGTCCCAGTGAGGCCCAGTATTTGATAGTGTAGCAGAAACCAGAGGCCTCAAACCAGACCTCTTTACAATAAACATTTGCAAGTAAAGATATATGGATAAAAAGGTTTTACTGTATGACTTACTATGTCACATTACAGCTTCCATAACAAGATTTGTCCTTTTTTTCTCCTAAGTTTTATTTTATTTTATTTGGGGGGGAGGGAGGTTGCAAGGACAGAGGGCAGATATGAAGGGACAGGGAAATAAATGTGATGGAGATGCATGATGTGAAAGGCACAAAGAATGTATAAAAAGAAAGTTAAAAGAGTTCCTTGCTCTACCAACTGAGGTAGATGGGCAAGTGACTTTTCTTTATAATTACCTAGTATAGCTTTATTGATTTCTCTCTTGAACTTTTGACTATTGAGAAAGAAGAGTTGAAGTGCTACTTTAAGCTGAAGGATTTACCAAGTTTTCCTTTATATACTTTGAAGCATTATTAGTAGGTGCAGATGAACATAAAATTGTTTTGGAGAATGATGACAGAGGTTTCTTTCCCACCCGGTTCCGCAGCCATTCAGTTCTAAAGAAACACACAGAGGCTTACATTAATTATAAACTGGTTGGCCTATTAGCTCAGGCTTCTTATTAACTAACTCTTATATCCGAAAATTCTTGTCTGTGTTAGTTAGCCATGTGGCTTGGTACCTTTTATCAGTGAGGCATTCTCATCTTGCTTCCTCTGTGTCTGGGTGATAACTGCAGACTCAGCCTTTGTCTTCCCAGAATTCTCCTATTCTGGTCGCCCCGCCTATACTTCCTTCCTGGTTGCCCACCTATACTTCCTGCCTGACTACTGGCCAGTCAACGTTTTATTAAACCAATACAAGTGACAAATCTTTTCAGGGTACAAGACCATTGTTTCATAACAGAGAACTGGATCATTGTGTCTACAATTCTCGCTGATTATTGGTTGAAGTATTCTGAGGAAAATCTTTTATTTCTTGTTTCACAATTTCATGTACATATATACAGTGTGTCTTGATTATATCCAGTCACCCTCACTTGCTATGCCCTCCCACTCCTCCTGGAAACCCCTCCCCCACCAAGTCCTTTTAGTGCTGCCTGCTGGGTGACTGATCTTGCTGGCAGCCTGTTCCTAAGTACAGTAGTGATGTCATGTCCAGAAGACTGCATTGGAGACCCTCTGGCTTTTAGTTGGGTTCTTTCTGCTCTTTCTTTCTCGGTGTTCTTGAAATTAATATTTTTATATGAAATTTGTTTCTCATCCACTCTGAAAATACTTAAGTGCTCATTATACTTAACAAAGGCCAAAGTTAGCCTGTATCTGTGTCCTTTTGTAAAATAGTGCTATAACCATGGAATAGATTAAATAATCTTTATGACTTTTAAACTCTTCTTGATTTGTATTTTTTCTCTAAAGATTTATTTATTATATGAGTGTTTGTCTGAATATATGTATGTGCACCATGTGTGTGGGCAGGAGCCTACAGAAGTCAGAAGAGGGTGTGTTATCCTCTGGGACTGTAGTTGCAAGTAGTTGTGAACTGCCATGTGGGTGCTGGGAATGAAATTTCTGCAAAAACATCAAGTCATCTTAACCACTGAGCCATCTCTTCAGCGTCTCTATTTTCTTCCAATTTGACAAAGTATTTTTCACATCAAACCAGTGTTTCTTTTCTTTTTTGAGACAAGGTTTCTCTGTAGCTTTGGTGCCTATCCTGGAACTAGCTCTTGTAGACCAGGCTGGCCTCAAATTCATAGAGATCCGCCTGCCTCTGCCTCCCGAGTGCTGGGATTAAAGGTGTGTGCCACCACCGCCCGGCTAAACCAGTGGTTCTTTAAACCAAGCTGCAGATTTCTTTTCTCCCATGTGAGTGTCCAATGTGCAAGGTGATCAGAAGAGGGGAGTCAGATCATTTGGAACTGGTGGTACTGATGGTTGTAAATACCATGTGAGTAATGGGAATCAAATGTAGGTCTCTGTAAAAGCAACAAGTACTTTTAACTACGGAGCCATCTCTTCAGTCCTTTCTGATTTTTAAGACTTTAGTTTATGTGTATCCATGTTTTGCCTATATTTATGCCTGTGTAGCACGTGTGTGCAGTGCCTATGGGTATCAGAAAAGGGCATCATATCCCTGGGTACTAGAGTTACAGAAAGTTGTTAATTGCCATGCGGGTCCTCTGCAAGAGCAGCAAACAGTCTAAGCCACTGAGCCATCTGTCTCTTCAGCCCCTACAACTGTATATTCTTGACTAATTATCTTATAGTTTGTTGATAGTAAAGATCGTTCTCTCTTCTGATTGCTTTGACTTGATATCAACTCTTTTCAGAATTACATATTGCTATTCTTAATTGTTTCAGCTTCCACGTAATTCTCTTTTTACTTTCATTCTTTTTTGTAGCTAGAAAACAGTAGGATTTTCTTAATTCAGTAAGTTATTTTTGTGTGTGTTTGCTGTATTGTGCAGTGAGTACCACTGTCCTGTGTCCTCAGCCCTGGAACGCATCTTTTAATTTAGTTAGGACTGTCTACATTTAGTTGTATACTGACTTATTTGCTGACTTCTGTAAACTTGATTTCCTCTTTGGAAAAAAAGAAACGACATCATTGTTTCTCTCTTGTTTACCTTAGAGGTTTGGTGTTTTACTGAGTTGGACATATTTTATTTTTTTCCTTTTTGTCATCTGTTTCTCTCTTCTAAGTTTTATTCTTTCCTAATCTAAAAATTGTGACTTTTCTTTCCCCCTTTAACTACGTTAATTATCTCTGCAGTGCTGGTTTAGTAGCTATGCATTGCTTTAGTCTGTGCTGCACTTACAACATTTTTAGTCTCTGTTGGTTTTAAAAGAGTCTGCTAGAATTTTATCAACACATGAAAACACCAAACCAAAAACAAATTGAAACAATGGAAGGAACATATTTAAAACATCCAGAAAAAACAGCATAGACATATATCTACCCATCATTAACTATGCATGTACTTGGAATAAAACCTGGAGTCAAAATAGTAACAACAGCTGGGTGGAGATAAAAAGAACTATTTGTTCATCAGGAAAGAAACAATTCAAGAGTAAAATATAGTTTGAACTTAGGGCGTCAATGAACATACTTTATAGAAAAAGGAAACATGATGAATAGAATATAAAATATTTATATTAACAAAATGAAATTTAGGTCAAAAGCATAAAATGTGACAAATGAAGTAATTATTTAATAAAGGAGACAGTTTAACAAAGAAAAACACCAGTCTGCTAGTTATAGTCATGTTGGTTGGCCGCTCTTTACTCTCAGCCCTTGGAATGTGTTGTGTATTTTCCTGACTAGCGTTTTCCACTGAGAGGCCGAGTGCTATTCTGATGAGTTTTCTTTTTAAGTGAACTGATGTTTTTTCTTGCAACTTTTAAAATTGTTTCATTTTGTGGTTTTAGCATTTTAACAACATGTATTTCTTTTCTTTTTTTTTTTTTTTTTTTTTTGATGGTTGAAAAAAGTCAGTAGACTCTTTATTGCTTCTGGGGTGTAGGGCTCAGGAGCTCTTGGTGGGACGGGTCCGTTTCCTCTTCACCACCACAGGCTTCTGGCTTCGTAGGATGGCACTGGCCCTGCGGAAGGCTGCTATGCGCAGATCGGGGAGGTACTTGTTCTTTCGGATCATGTGCCTGATGCTGCTCAGGGTGGCCCGTGCATTCTTGTTGATGGTGGTCCTTACGTAAGAAGTAGCTGGTTTGCGCTGACCGGATCTGCGTTTCATGACCACCACGACCCCTTTGCTGTCGGCTGCTGACTCCACTCCCACTGTCTTGCGGTGAATCAGCCCGTTGTAGCGGAAGGGGTTGCGGGCTTTCAGATTATTGGGTTCGGTGCTGTACGTCTGCTTATTCCTCTTGATCAGGAAACTGGAGCAGTTCCAAACGACCATCCCTTGCAGATGCGCAGACATGGCGGCGCCTCCTTTTCTATGGCGGATGGAGAAGGAAAGAAATTTCTTTTGTGTCTGATCTGTTGAGGGTTCTTAATGGGTCCTGTACTTGGATATTCCCAAGGTTTTCTTAGATTTGGGGAATTTTCTAGTATTAATTTTTTAAAATATTTTGTATGCTTTTTAAGTTTGTGTTTTGACAACTTCTTGTGTATTCATCGGATCCTCAGGATCAGTTTCTTGGTTGTGGCCTAGATGTCTTTATAGTTTTGGTTTTTTGGAGGGTATGTGGCTGTAATATTTCCTTTTCTCTATCTTCAGTCATTGACTATCTCTCATTTGGCGCTGCTAGTCAATCTGATTTTTTGTTTTACTTGATTCATTGAAATTTTCACTTCTTTACTTTTCTGGGTTCACTTCCGTTTGTTTCTTTGGTGTGTTATCCATTTGCTTGCTGGATTTCTTATCTGTATTGCTGAGCTTGTTGTCTAGGTCCTGAATCTCCTTTCATACTTTACTCATCAGCTTGTGTGATGTCTCTTTGAGGTTATTGATCAGTTTTAAACTAGACTGTTGTGTTGTTTTACATTTCAACCATTTCTGTATCTTTTAATTCATTCAATGATATTTTATTGTGAATTTTCTTTTTAAAACTTTTTTTTTCATTTTTAGACAGGCTCTCACTATGTAGATTACTCTGAAGCTCATTATGTAGGCCATGCTGACCTCAGACTCATAGAGATTCTTCTGCCTTTCCTTTAGAGTGCTGGGGTAGAGCCATGGGCCTTCACACATGTCCCCTAAGCGTGAACTTATACAGGAGGGGGCCTGTTGCTTTTCTCATGTTTAAATTGCAAACATGAAAATTTGCAATTTATACCTTTGTCAGGTATGTTATCTCTTTACTAGGGATTCATCTTAGGCGGAAACTTTCTCTCACATGCTTAATTCCTGTTGCATCTCAGAAAGGAGAAAACAAACTGCCCCAACTGCAGACACACCAAGACAAAGCATATGCACAGAAATAAAAATTAACTATAAATGATATACCACTAAATGCTGTAGATAAGAAAATGGGAAAATTCATGTTAATTATGAAGTTTATAACTAGGATAAAAGTAATAGTAAGTGTGTAAACTAAAGGATGCTGTCAGGAAAAGAATGAATGAAAAAGGAAGGCAAAATGAGACAAAAAAAGAAAGACAGAATTTTTAAGCGCAAGATGAAAAGAAGTAACAGAACAAATGTGATTAAGTAAATCTACAAAAAGGATTAGAAATAAGATCATAAATAAATTATTTTAAAAAATATTATAAGAGGTAAAAATAATTCTTTTTTATCAGCATGTGCACTTTATTGAATCCACTGTGGATAGATGTATGAAGGTAATATTTGCATATGTGTAGAGTAAGAAAGGATTATGGGGCAGGCAGCTCTGGACTGTGTATCACAGGGCAGGACTGAATCCAAAATGTGGAATTCTTTGTGAAAAGGCTTGAAAGACTGCCACAGAGGTAGTGGAGACAGTAATGGTACAGATAGTGACCAGTAGGATGCTGAAGATCAGGGAGCTGATTCACACATTTGCCAGTGGAGGCATAGGTCTGGGCTCCAATCACATGGCCCATCATCTTCCTGTCCTTGGTCTTCACAGATTAGGCATAGGCAATGAAACCCAGGCAACAGATATTCAAAAAGAGTTCATTGAGCAGGGACCAGACAACATGGTCAGGCACAGAGACCTTTCTGGGCATGTTGATCACAGTGGTCCTCACCACATCTGAGTTATGGGATTATCCCAGTTCAGTCTCCCCATACTCCTCTTTGATTGTCTCATAGCTTGGGAATTATGGCTCATGGTATTGACTTGAATAATCTCCCTGTCTGGTGGATGGCTGCTGCTACCCTCCCTGGCCAGTAAGAATAATTCTAAGAATAATAAACATGTTTAAAAAACAGACCAAGTAGTTCAAAGAAATGACAAAGAATTGAGGCACTTTGTTCTGAATACTTTAAAGGAACCTGCCTCTTTTTATTACCCTGATTTTTATTATTTATTTATTTACTTAATTTTTAATGCATAGAGTCTTCTATAACTTTGCTATCTTACTAAAAATTTCTTCACTTTCTTGTTTTCTAGTGTTCATACCTGGTTTGGGTTTTGAGATAATACTACTTTCTTAGAAAAAGTCTGGAAGTGTTTCCAGATATTTTGTGGCATCCATTTATGTTGGCCAAATGATACCAAGACCAAGGTCTTGAGACATCTTGAGTTTCTAAGACTCATTAATAAAATAATTCAAGAATGGATTCAATGGGAAGTGCCAGTAAAATTAAGAGTTTAAAAGAAATACACTCCAAGACAGGCAAGCTGCAGATTTCAGCTGCTGCACAGAAGATACTAGAAGAGAGAAAGAAAATACAATCAGAGGTAGCCACACAGTGAGAAGTGTGATGTGAGTGCTTTAGAATAAAAAATTGAAGACTGAAATATTAGGAAATCCCAAAGTGTTGTGGAGCACATATGTAGAACAGAGAAAGACAAAAAGGAAATATTACACTTTTCTGAGTTATAAGAAGAATAGGTCCAAGCCATTTGGTTGTGCTCTTTAAGAGACTGCACCTTAGGGGGCATGAATTCTGAGAAGGTAAAGAGGATTAGTTATTCCACCTATCTCTTCAGCATGGCTTATGGTGAACCTGCTTCCTTAGTGATCTCCACATAGACCAGAGGTTGATTAGAAGTAGTTTTTTCCTAATGGCCTTTATTGCTACTCTAATGGAAACACTCCCTCCTTTTCTATTTTATGAAATAATTTGTTCTTTAATGATCTAGTAATATTCAACAGTGACCATGCACTAAGCTTAAAAAATAAAAACAAAGACAACTATTACTTTTTCAGTATCAGTTCTTGGTATAGGTCTACTTATGTTTTTTATACCTCCTCTTGGTTTAATTTTAGTAGATCATCAGTGCCAAGAAATGTATCCTTTTTTCTCTAGGTTTTGCAATTTGTCAGAATATAAATTTTCAAAGTCTTCTCTAATAATCTGTATTTTATTTCTCTCGTATTGTCCCCCTTTTCATCTCTCAGTTTACTTATTTTGGGTCATCTCTCGAAATTTTATTTTAAAATTAGCTAGTTAAGCAGTAGATTTTCTTACTGCTTTTTCGTAAGTTTTGGTTGACCATCTTCTCCATCTCCAGACCTTATTCCCAGCTTAAACCTTTCCAACCCAGATTTATTCCCTTTCACTTTTATATCACATGTCTTCTACTTACCAGCTAACCCCATCCAAATCTTTTCCCCCGTCATGTACTTCTTTTTACTTTCCAGGCTTCTATTGCACTTATTCCCATATAAATACACATATATAATAATTAGAAGCTAGGATCCACATATGAGAGAGGACATGTAGTATTTGTCTTCATGGGCCTAGGTTATATCCCTTAAATATAACCTCTTGCTGTTTCATCCATTTTCCTTTAGATTCCTTAATTTTATTTTTTCTTTATGAATAAATAAAATTCCATTGTGTATATGTACCATGTTTGCATTATCTCTTCATCAGTTGATCGAAATATAGATACCATTTTCTGGCTGTTGTGAATAACGTCGCAGTAAACATGGATCCAAGTATATATGTTAGGATATAGAATCGTTTGGGTATATACCCCAACGTCACATAGTTGAATCATATGGTAGTTCTGTTTTTAGTTCTCTTGGTACCTTGTAATATTTGCATCAGTCCCGTAATCAATAACTAAGGGTTCCCTTCTCCACACATCCTCTCCAGCACTTGTCATTCAGTTTTCTGGTGACAACCATTTTGACTGGAGTAATATGGTGTATCAGTTACTTTTCTGAGCTGTGCTGACTAGTTTTATGTCAACTTGACACAAGTTATAATCATCTGAAAGACAAAACTCAGTTGAGAAACTCCCTCCATAAGATAGGGCTACAGGCAAGCCTGTATGGCAGTGGTTCTCAACCTTTGGGTGATATCCTATATATCAGATATTTACATTATGACTCATAACAGTAGCAAAATTACAATTATGAAGTAGAAACGAACAGTTTTATCATTGAGGGTCACCACAACATGAGGAACTGTATGTAATTAGTGATTTTATGGGGACAGTCCTTTGTGGGTGGGGACACCCTTAGACTGGTGGACCTGGGTTCTTAAGAAAATAGACTGAGCAAGCTATAGGGAGTAAGTCAATACGCACCATTCCTCCATGGCCCCTGCATCAGCACCTGCCTCTAAGATCCTGCCCTGCTTGAATTCTTGCCCTGGCTTCCTCCAGTGATAGCCTTTGTTGTGAAAGTGTAAGCCAAATAAAGCCTTTTCTCTCTATCTTGCTTTTTGTCACAGTGTTTTCATCATGGTAATAGTAATCCTAACTAGGATAGTTGCTGTGATAAAATATCATCACTAAGACAAGTTAAAGAAGAAGTTTATTTTGTCTTATGCTTCCAGAAAGATAACAGTCCTTCATGACTGGGAAGCATGGCAGTAAGCCACAGGGATGACAACAGAGCAGGAAGCTGAGAAGTCATATCTATTACTGCAATGCACAAAACAGAGCCAACTGGAAGTAGGATATTATTTATTTATTTAGGTTTTTTGAGATGGGATTCTTCTGTAGCTGTAGAGCCTGTCCTGGAACTAGTTCTTGTAGACCAGGCTGGCCTCTAATTAACAGAGATCCACCTGCCTCTGCCTCCTGAGTGCTGGAATTAAAGGTATGCACCACCATCACCCAGCTGGAAGTAGGGTTTTAAAACCTACCCCAAGTGACATACTTTCTTCAGCAAGGTTGCACCTCCTAAATCTTCCCATACAGCACAAAATGCCTGAGTATTAAGAGGACATTCTTATTTCTCTTCTGGAGCATGGATTATGTCCCTTAACATAATTTCCATCTGTTTTTTACTGGGAAATACAAATATTCTTACCTGTGACTAATTAAAACTCCATGTGTACATGTATGACATCTGCTGACAACATCTGGGTTGGCTCCTTTCCTCACTCTATCAAATAATGCAGCAGTGAACATGGATGATAGTAAGATATAGGATCCTTTGGGTATATATCTATATATGCTATGATGCTATAGCTGGGTTATATGGTAATTCTGTTCAGCTTTTTAAGAAACCTCCATGCTGAGTGGTGCTGGTATACACCTTTAAATCCCAGCACTTGGGAGGCAAGTGGATCTCTGAGTTCGAGGCCAGCCTAGCTTTCTACATAGAGGGTTCAAGGCAATCGAGACTACACAAAGAAAGCCTGTCTAAAACAAAACTCTCCACAATGATTTCTATAACAGTGCACTAGTGCTACTCTAACTAATTGTGAATAAGGTTTTATTCTGTCTCCATATCCCTGCCACTGTGTGCTGCCACATAGTAAGGTTTTTAAAGCTAAGGGTGTTAGACATTTTTGAAAATATCTCTTGTATTTTTTCTTTTGAGAATTCTCTGTTCAATTTTATGTTTCTTGTATAGTCTAGATACTGATGTATAACTGGCAAAGATTTCCCTCCCATTCTGTACATTATCTCTTCACCCTGCTTCCTTTGCTGTTCAGAAGTTTACTTCATGAGACTCCATTTGCCGTATAGTCTACGTAACTACAGCTGCGCCCAGAAATTCCTCACCTTTGTGGTGTGGTACAGTGCTTCTTTCTGCTTTCCTCCAGCAGCTTTCTCTGTTTGTTTGAAGTAGATTTCTGTGTAGGGCAAGAGATAAGAAGCCAGTTTCATTCTACCTTTGTGTTTCTAGTTTTTTTCCCCAGCAACATTTGTTGGAAGAATAGAGACTGTCTTTTCTCTAGTGAGTTTTTGACATCTTTGGAGGGAAAAACCAAAACATCAAACTGTGTGGGTTTATGTTTGTCTTTTATTCTGATTCAGTCTGATTATATCTGCTTTTGTGCCTGTGCCATGCTGCTTTTTATTCCTATGCTTCTATAGTATAACTTGAAATCAAGTATGGTGATTCATTGGTTTCATAGGGTTTCTTTGCTTCCAAATTAATTTTACAATTTTTTTCTATTTCTACGAGAATGGCATGGGTGTTTTGATGGAGGTTGTATTTAATCTGTGTAAGGCTTCTGGAAAAATAACCATTTCACAGTATTGATTCTTATAACCAGCATTTAGAGTTTTTTCCCTCTTTCTAGTGTCTTCTTCAATTCCTTTCTTTAAGTATTTTAAAGTTTTCATTGTAGTGGCATTTTACCACTTGATTATGTTTATTTTAAGGTATTTTATTTGTTCTTTTTGTTTTTCAGGTAGTTTTGAATGGGATTGTTTTTCTGATTTCTTCCTCAGCCTGCTTACTATTGATATATATGGAAGGCTACATGCTCTGTTTGGTTTTGTTTTTGAATGAGCATGAATGCATTGATAATTTTTAAAATTACGTTTATATTTATTTTACGTGTGTAAGTGTTGTGCCTGCATGTATGTCTGTACACTGTGTGCTTGCCTGATGCCCTGTGGTGGTCATAAGAGAGCATCTGATCCCCTGGAACTGAAGTTACAGATGGTTGTGAGCTGCCATGTGGGTGCTGGGAATTGAACCCAGGCCCAGTTCTTTTAACCACTGAGTCATCTCTCCAGCCCTATGTGTATATTTTGTATCCTGCTACTTTGCTGAAAGTTTTTTACTGTTGTTTAAATATCAGATTAGTTGATTTTTTTTAAAGGTTTATTTCTGTGGGGGTGATTGTGTGGTATGGGTGTGCTGTCGGTGTGTGTGGGGTGTGTGAGTGCAGTATGGAATGGAATGAGTGTATGTGGCTGAGTGTGGTGTGGATGCCCGCAGAGGATAGAAGAGAATGTCTCATTTTTCTGGAGCTGGAATTGTAAGCAGTTGTAAACTTCCATTTGCGGAACTAAACTTGGGTCTTCTGAAAGAGCGGCAAGAGCTCCAAACTTCTGAGCCATCTTTCTGATCCTTGCTGAAAGTTTTTACAAGTTCCAAGGTTTTTTTTTTATTGTAGTATATTATGTATACAGTTATGTTATCTTCAAATAAAAATACTTGGTTACCCTTCCATTTTGTGTTCCTTTTGTTTGTGTGCCTCTCATGTCTTGCTGTATATAAAATTTCCAGCATTATACTGAGTAAGAGTGAATCAAGTGGACATTTTCTTTCTCCTGATTTGGTAGCGATACCCTGTTATTTTTCCCCCTCCATTTAATATGATATTCATGTTTGTCACATATATTCTTGATTATGCTGAGATTTATCTTCTGAGTTTCTTCAGGCTTGCTTGTTTGTTTTCAAAAGCCATCTATCAAGATGGCCAGTAGGACTGTAAGATGACTTAGTGGTTAAGAGCACTTGCTGCTCTTGCAGAGTACCTGGGTTCACTTCTCAACACCCACTAGGTACTTTCACCTGTCTATAACTCCAGTTCCAGGAGATCCAGTGCCCTGGTCTGGCTTCCTCAGGCACTAGGCACCCAGTTGGTGCCTTACATACGTGTAAGCAAACACTTACATGTATAAAATAAAATTAAAATAAATAAATCTTTTAAAAAATGATTTAAAGAGATTTCTGTCCTTGAGTCTATGTGGTATATATTACATTTAGTGGTTTGAGTTTGTTGAACCATCTCTGTGTCCCTTGAATTAAGATCATAATGAATGATTTTTTTTCTATTTGTTGAGAGTTTTTGCAGTCTTCTTCACTAGGGATGTTATCCTAGTTTGTTTTCTAATCTATAGTAAAACCCATAATCGAAACCAACTTGTGGAATAAAGGGTCTGTTTGGCTTACACGTCCACATTTATAGTCCATCATTGAGAGAAGTTAGGGCAGGAACTCTATCAGGAATCTGGAGGCAGGAACTCAAACAAAGCTTGTTCTTCTTTATTCAGCCCACTACCTGCCCAAAGGTGGCACTGTCCATGGTGACCTAAGTCCTCTCACATCCACCATTCATAGTATTTTTTTTAAAATATCACAGGGGCTGGAGAGATGGCTCGGCCATTAAAGGCTAGGCTCACAACCAAAAATATAAAAATGCCACAGACTGTCCTATACCCATCAAATCTTCCGGAGTTTTGGGTAGTGGGGACCAAACTCAGGTCCTCTGTAAGAGCTAACCACATCCGTCTTAGAGCTGTTACTGTTGCATCCTATAGGTGAGGCATGTTTTATTTTCATTTATTTATTTTTGGTTTCCTTTTTATTTTTTTTAGGCCAATCTGATAGAGGTGTTTTCTCAGTCGAGGTTCCTGCTTCCCCAATATAGCATTTTCTTACTAGGTCACTTCTCAGGGACTTTGGGTGTTTTGAGAGTGAAGTAGTGGATTCCTTGTTCGGAGCTGGCCTGCTATCTTACCCTCAAACTCTGGTGCTTCACATTATCTTCCAAATAGAGCTACTGTTTATACCTGGTAGACAGTTAAAACATATTTCGTAGAGTCTTTTGAAAAGGTATATGAACTTTAGCTGATACATGTTTGTGTATAGATAAAAATAAACTAACATTTTTATATAAAATTCAATAGTACCAACTAAAGATATTAAGGATGAAGTTACTTTCTATATCCTTTGAGATGCATACAGTGTTTTTATTACTATAATAATTTCCAGCGTTTTTTTATAATTTTTTTATATTTTTTTATTTCTCCAAATCATTTGGACTATCTTTATGCCAGAATTGAATCTTTTTTCCAGTGAAATTTTACTTTTAATAGCCTTAGAAATGCTCATGTTTTCTACATTTGAGGACTTGCATGTTGATGGAGGAAGGTCATTGGCTAATAAAGGCACTGCCCTGGCCCATTTTATTGGTTAGAGGATAGGTGGGAGGAGTAGGCAGAACAGGACGCTGGGAGGAAGAGGAAGTGAGCTCAGTCTCGACAGCTTTCCTCTCAGGAGCAGACGCCTGAGAGAGACGCCATGCCCCGCTCCCGGCATGAAGCTCCGACCCAGGATGGACTAGGCTAGAATCTCCCCGGTAAGTGCACCTTGGGGTGCTACACACAGATGATTAGGAATGGGCTAAATTAATATGTGAGAATTAGCCTAGAAGAGAATGGGCCAAGCAGTGATTAAAAGAATACAGTTTGTGTGTTGTTATTTCGGAGCATAAGCTAGCCATGTGGGCGGCCGGGTGTGGGGGACGCAGCCCTGCCGCCCCATATTACTACAGCATGTCTTCAAAATTTCAACATTCCACATTTACTAATACTCTTCACTCTTTTTTTTTTTTGAGACAGGGTTTCTCAGTAGCTTTGAACTCCATCCTCTACACCAGGTTGGCCTCGAACTCACAGAGATCCACCTGACTCTGCCTCCTGAGTGCTGGGATTAAAGGCATGTGCCACCACCACCGGGCCTACTAATACTTTTCATTCCTGCTTTATTTTTGTTTTTTTATATTTAAAATTTTTATTTATGTGTATATGAGTGCCACATTGTGCAGATGTCTCTGTAGCCAGAATAGGGAAACCCTTGGA
Organism: Microtus oregoni; assembly: GCF_018167655.1. NCBI lineage: Eukaryota > Metazoa > Chordata > Mammalia > Rodentia > Cricetidae > Microtus > Microtus oregoni. The sequence continues at coordinate 11,997,370 of NW_024543078.1, forward strand.
TAGTTAGAGATAGTTGTGAGGTACCTGAAGTGGTGCTGGGATCTAAACTCAGGTCCTCTGAATAAAGAGCACATCAACCTCTGAGCCATCTCTCCAGCCCTTCTTGCTTTATTTTTATCTGTAGTACTCAAGACCTAAAGTATGTGTTTATTATTTTGTTTACTCTTACTAAAATATATGCTCCCTCAGAGCTGGTGATTGCTTAGAATAATATATGACAAATAGTGAGCCTTCAGTATTTGTTGAACAAATGCTTCAATTTTCTAAAATATTTCTCTTTCAGGTATATTGCAGTTTTTATCTTTTCATCAATTTTATAGGCTTATCACATATATCAAATCAAAATTATCTTAACTAGTTCATTTATATGTTGTCCTTGCTCTGTTTTATGATCTTCTTAGTAAAGTCATGTTTATCTTGTGTTCATTTCCATATCCTTGCCCCGGTTTCTTTAATACCTTGATATGACAATCTTTAGAGTTAGGTGAAATTCTACGGGCCTGGGAATAACACAATAAAGGATTAATTATGGTAGTACTTTTATATCTTTTTGGGGGGGGGTTGTTTTTTGGGGGGGTATTTTTGTTTTGTTTTGTTTTGAGATTTGGTCTCTATGTAACCTTGGCGTTCCTGGATCTCACTATGTAGACCTGGTATGCTTTGAGCTCAGTGCTCTGCCTGCCTCTGCTGAATGCTGAGTTAAAGGTCCACATCACCACTACTAGCTTGGAACTCTTAGTGTAGGCCAGGTTGGCCTTCAACTTGCTGCGCTCCTCTGACCTCAAGTTCTGGGGTCGCAGGCATGTGACACCATTGCAGCTTATATGTTGTATGTGTTTGAAAATACTACTTGTAAGACTAGATTAGGGAAATAGATGGATGGTTTACGAAAACAAATCTAAGATCTAAAATATCCTAGGGTAGCCAACTAGAAATTAATTTTCTTTTAACAAGATCTCCTGACTAAATTGAGAGCATGGGGTCCTTGGGAGAGAGTTGAAGGGAAGGGGAGAGGCAGGAAGGGGAGCAGAGAAAAATGTAGAGCTCAATAAGAGTCAACTAAAAAATAATTTTCTTTAAAAAATTGTGTAATTTTTAACTGTCTTTCTATTCCATATTACTATTATCAGAATTAAATTAACACTGTAAATTAAAAATAATTTTCATACTAATTTCAAGATAGTTTCAACAGTTTAATGATTTTGTACTTTTATTTAACTTTCTATTCTCTCCAACAAAAGTTGTTATAAACATAAGCTTAGAGTTCAGATTATATTGCTATTTGGTACACTATACTAAGCATTCATATTGTATGTTAATTTTACATAATAGTAAATTTAGCAATTATATTAAAATATAAGCAGACTCATGGTGTAAATGTCAGGGTGTGTTTGCATGAGGTCACTGCTGACTGCGGTGATGAGGGAGCATGATGTCATCTTCTCATTGTGGGAAGAGTGACTTGGGAGAAGTAGGGAACAATAGAATGGGAGGGTGGGTTACTGAGAAGAGAATGAAGAAACAAGAGTTGTGGACCGTGCTGAAGATTATCACCCATTTGGACAGTTTTGCTTGTAACAGTTGACAGATACAGAGTGTCACATGGCAAGTCAATGGGTTAATGTTTCTGATTATCAATATTGACTCGTGTTCCTCAAAAATAAGTTTTTATTTTTTATATGTAAAGTCTTTAAGATAAAACTTTTTCCCATAAGCTTTATTTAAGAGGGTGAATTTAAAAGTTTTATATTCAGAGGAAGGTTATTTTCATGAAGTATGGTATAGACAAAATAGTGATTGCTGCCGGGTGGTGGTGGCTTGACATTCAGTGTTGATACCAGCACTGAGGAGGCAGAGGCAGGCAGATCTCTGATTTCTAGGCCAGCCTGATCTACAGAGTGAGTTCCAAGACAGCCAAGGCTGTTATTCAGAGAAACACCATCTCAAAAAACTAAAAAGAAAAAAGTAGCAATTGCTTTAAAATAAATATTTATGTTTTTAAAAACTTAAAGTGATAGTCTTCATTTTGCTTCAATGAAAAGAATCTAAAAATCAAAATAAATTGAGGTTTTTCCCTTTCAAGTTATTTACTTTATTTTTTGAGATAGGGTTTCATTCTTTAGCTGAGGCTATCTCAGACTCAATATTTAAGCTAGGCTGATCTCAGACTCACAGGTGAGAGAGTTATAGATATGAGCCACCATGCTTGATCATTTAAGTCTGTCATAACTTATTTAATTCATAAGGTGCAAAACTTAAGACATAATAGGTCCTTTGCATGTTTGTTTTTAATGTAGCACGCCCACAGAAGTGTGTTCAAATCCTAAATGATAATGTGGTGAGTCTTACCTAGTCAGCATTAGCCGTATAGTTACTAACTACTGGATATCATTTACAGGAGACTTTGCAGCAGTTGATTATGATGTCATTGCCAAATGTCTTAATCATTGGCAAAAATCCCTTTTCTGGTAAGTTTTAAGTTGCTATGATGGGATAATAATACCTTATGTTTTTGTAACACTAGTAATGTTTACCAGGGGCTTGATTATTTATCTCCATTCTCAGTAGGTTTTTCCACAACATCAGTAGGAAAAGTTGGGAATGATATTTCTGTTTGTAGAGAGAAAAGAAACTCACAATATTTAAGTTGTTGGTGAGATACACGTCAACACTAAATCAGTAATCTCTGCCATATTAAGCTGGTATTTTGGTGATGTATTATGGTTTTTATTATTTCAGTCCAAGCAGTCATGTTAGAAAACAAATGATGTTGAAACTTGTTTTTAAGTTTTATACTTAAATGCTTATTTACTATTGCCAAAATTGTTGGAGCTCTGGATTTTCTTGTTTGTTTGCTAGTTCATTTTTATAATCATAAAAGGCATTCCAGCCTTTAAATTGAAAGTTTTACTAGTAAACATTTTAATTTATATTAAACAGCTTTAGTGGAAGGATGAAAGGCAGGTTTTTAGATTATTTAAATTATTATACTCAAAAACTCATGCTCTTTTACAATATTTTATTTTTATTTGTATTTTGCTATTTCTGGAACATTCTCCTAGGGCCTTGTATACACCAGACAGTTGCTGTACCCATCCACCCTAGAATTTAATGTTTGAACAATTACCTAGTAGCTATGAAACATTTCAGGAAAGGACTTAATCCTTGCAGGCTGCATGATATTCAAATTGAATATGTCCTCTTTTACTTGAACCCTTGCCCAGTTGAAACAAAAAATAAAATCCAAATAGAAGACAGTATGTAAGCAGATGTTTTTTATAGAGGAAACTATCAATTAAATTCATTAGTAATGAACTCAGGAATTCAGTTACCTAGATAATCTTTTTTTAACCTAGATAATCTTTAGAGATACACAGGGAGATTAGCATGCAGAATGGAATTGTTTTTTATTTCATATGTATTTAGTAACTAACTACAAGTCATAGGGTAGAAACGGTTCATGTGCTAGAAAATCTTGTGGTTTGGTGAAAGATCCAAAGATGAATGTGAGATCATATAATTCATATGACAGAGATATGTACAAAATACTAAAGCATGTAAAAACATAGAGTGTTAATTATTCTTAAAATTGTCAGGGTTAGAGTTGAGACTCTGGTGACATGTTCAAGAAGGACTGCACATATGAGATCTGTTTATGGTGGTGGAAGTGGTTCACTAAGGAATTGAGGAGGGGAAGGAAAGCAACTTGTAGCCAAAGTTACAACCGAAGAGTGTGTACTGATTGTTAAAATGACCTAGTAAGTCTAGAAAAAAATAGCTTTATGGAAAATAAGATGAAGTCTCTTATTCATCACAGGTAAGTTAACCTGATAGTGAAAATCTTTCTGAATTTTATGTTTGTGGTTGTGTTCAGCCAAATGTTTTAAGACAATCTTAATTGAATGCATGTTAACAAAGATTGTTCTGCAGTTCTGTTAAAAGTTCTGGATAACTTTTATCCAGTTTTTAACATACAGATCTTTCTTTTCTTAAAATTTATTATTGTGAAACAGGATCTCACACTGTAGACTCAAACTAGCTTGGAACTCACTGTGTAGCCCAGGGTAGCTCATGTAGTTCTACTTCAGTCTCTGGGGTGTTGGGATTATAGGTATGAACTACCACACCCAGTTTATTTTATTAGACTCACTGTGATGTACATTTAAGGTTCTGATCCTTAGGAACCTGTGCAGTGAGAAATATATTTAAATTGTATCAGTAGATGAACCATAATGTTTATATTTTACTAAAAACTACTAAAGAGGGGCAGACCCAAGCAACTCTGATATGTTCTTATATCAGCATAATTAGAGGGATGGTAAATACAATTTAGAGAAAAGGTGTAGGTGCAGTTAGCATACTTAGCTTAAAGCTTCTTTATCTACACTGTAACTCTTAAGAAGGCGTATCCTAGCCAGGTGGTGGTGGCGCACACCTTTAGTCCCAGCACTCGGGAGGCAGAGGCAGGCGGATCTTTATGAGTTCTAGGTCAGCCTGGTCTACAAGAGCTAGTTCCAGGACAGGCTCCAATTAGAAGGAGTATCCTTGCCATGTCTCCTGCTGACATCATATTATGCACACAGAAACCACATGTTTAAATTACACCATTTATTTACAAAATTCATCTTTCGGTCAAGTTGTGTTGATTGACTCTTAGAGTTGATTGTTCCAGTTTCTGAAAGAGTTGAAACAAAGCTAAATGCTATATTCACTTGTGTTTTTATTTCAGAACAAGGCACAGAAGAAGTTAAAAAGTTGCTTTTACTCTTACTGGGTTGTGCAGTTCAGGTAAGTTAATGTTTTTCTTCATATTTTCATTCTTATAAACTGTCTTTGAGCTTCTGTCTAGTTTTCTGAAAGATGATAATTTTGAGTATATCATCTTAAGATGAAATTATGTATGAGAGCATTTCCTTTATTTCAGAAGTTAGCTATAGCATCATGTCATGTATTAAAAGCTTTTAGTTAAGTTTTTCCTATTTAGATGCTTCTAATGACTCAGATCTTTATGCTTCTTCAGAGGCATCTCCCATACATCTCTTAGTTTGGTTGTACAAGCTTATGCTTCAGAAGAGAATAGAAGAGGGACTAATAGTGAAGAGAGGATTGGGGATTGAAGCAATAGTTTGAGAGCACTGACTACTCTTTCAGAGGACGCAGGTCTGTTTCCCAGCACACATGTGGTAGCACACAGCTGTCTGCAACTCTAGTATCATGGACTCCAGCACCTTCTTTTGGCCTTTGTGGGTACCAGGCACATACATGGTACGCAGGCACATGCCCCTCCACATAAAAATAAATAAATCTTAAAATACAGAATTTGTGGGAAATGTTTTGTGTATGGGATTTGTTTATGTATATGACTGTACAAGTATGCATGTAGACATGTGGAGGTCAGAGGTCAGTATCGTGTCAGTCACCTTATTCTTTTATTGGTTTATTTTTTTATTTTGGTTTTTCCAAGATAGGGTTTTTCTGTAGCTTTGGAGCCTGTCCTGGAGCTAGCTCTTGTAGGCCAGGCTGGCCTCAAACTCATAGACATCTACCTGCCTCTGCCTCCCAAGTACTGGGATTAAAGGCGTGCGCCACCACCACCCGGCTAAGTCACTTTATTTCTTGAGATAGGGTGTCTCACTGAACCTAGAACTCCCTGTTTCAGTGCTACTTGCTGGCCACCAAGTCCCAGGGATCCTCCCGTCTCTGCCTCCTATCATTGGAATTATAGTTTCACACCCAGCAAGCACTTTCCTTACAAATAATACTCTGTCTTATTACTCCTTTATAGATGTTTGTATCAATATTAACTGCCAAGATTTATTGAATATGTACTTTGCCAGGTGTTATATTTTATTAAGGTTTTCTTATATTATTGAACATTTGCAAGAATAGTATGCTACTTTAATAATTACAGTGGGAGTCTATATATCTGCAACAAATTGAGATTGTCACTTTAGATTTAGATCAATTTGCTAATAGGCTAAAGAATGCTGGCATGACTTCCAAATCTACTATGCTAAATTTTTCATTAATTAGCTTAAAAAGTGTGTGTGTGTGTGTGTGTGTGTACATGAACATGCCATGACACACTTGTGTAAGTAAGAGGACAACCTTGTTGAGATTGTTTACCTGTGCCTCGTTTTTTTTTTTTAATTTCTGGGAGTTCTTCTGTCTCTGCCCAATCTTTGTAAGAGCCCTAGGATTAAAGTTGCACACAACATCCAGGGGTTCCTATCGCAGGCTATCACACTTGTCTGGCAGACGTTTTACCCACTGAGCTATATCTGAAGCCCAGTACTTTTTAAGAGAATAATTGTTGCACGATTAACAAAAACCCAGAGATAGATATTAGGGTTCCACCTGAAGATCAGAAAAGCAAAGCAGGCAAGCTACCAGAGAGGTCTTATCTCTAGGAAATCTTCAGACTGAAAGAGAGTTAGTACCTGTCTCTTTCCGCCTTTTATTCCTCTCAAGTGCTGGAATTAAAGGTGTGCACCACCACTGCCCCAACCTCTATGGCTAACTAGCGAGGCTGCTGATATTAAAGGTGTGTGCCACCACTGCCTGGCCTGTATAGCTGACTAGTGTGGCTGTTCTGTGTTCTGTTCTTATGGCAAGCTTTATTTATTAAAATACAAATAATATACCACTATATTTCCCCTTTTCTAAAATAAAAAAGAAGACTTTAACTAATGTAAGAAAAACTATATACAATAAATACAATAACTATACACAATATATACAGGCAGTAAATACATCAACAATGTCTAGTTCATTTGCATTTGACAAATTCAGAGAAAATACTCCATGTCTATCTTATCTTGGTGAGTCCAAAGTCTTATACCGAATTTACTTTCTATCATAACTTGCTTTTTGTATCGGGTAAACAAAGAAAACTATAACTTCAACTCCTTCAGAGACCCAAGAAGGAAATAATATTAACTGAGTGAATAAGAAGTATGAGCAAGCAACTTCCAAAAAAAATGTGAAATGACAGAAACAGCTGCCTGGACAGTCACTCAAAGTCCCTCTGCATTTTGGGGTGTCCGTCTTTGGCCTACAGGCCTACCATATTTGACAGACTTTTCTTGTGAAGCAGAATATTCTAAAGGTCTGTTCTGCCTTGTCTTTACAATGCTTGGCAGTCACTTTCTTTTGTGTCTTGTTTGTCCAATTAGGACAACATACAGTCAGCAGTCGAGGCAAGGATATTTTCTTGCTCAGTGGCTTACTTTTGCCACAAAAAAAGGAAATTCCATGTGGAATTTCTTTGATGCCCATTATTTCTCTCAAGTAGACTTGTGCTTCCAGGAGCATACATGTCTCATTATCATTAAACAAAAAAGTACATATGTTATTAAAACATCTTAAATACCATATTCTGTAGATCTCTGAAATGTTTGAAGATGACTTGTCTTTCTAAAATATATCTTTATTTGACCTTGAAAACATATCTGATGTGACTTCAAGTTCAATTATCTAGGTGACTAACCTGCATTACATTGTTAAATAAGTTATAATGGTACAATACCTTGAACAAAAGTAGAAATGTATGTATAGCATGTTCTACAAAATTAATCTCAATTCTGTATCAATACACAAAATTTGTATACAATATACAAAAATCCAATCCAATGTAAAATGTTTAAAACTAGTAGTTGCTTTTTAAAAGTAGATTCAGTAATCTAACTTTTTAGTTTATTAATAAATTATTTCAATCTACAGTTATACTAGCTCTTCATAGAATGAAATATTTGGGGTCTTGTTTTAGGGCTTGATTTTCCTTTTTTTTTCTGAGACAGGGTTTCATGTATCTCAGACTGGCCCTAAACTTGTGTAGCTCTGTTTTTCCTTAAATTCCTGATTCTTCTACTTCCGTCTTCCAATGCTGGGATTGCAGGCATGTACACTATACCCAATGTTTACAGTGCTTGGAATTGAACCTTGTATTCATGTATGCTAGGCAAGCACTTTCCCAATTTAGCTACATCCCCAGCGTATGAAATGAGATTTTTGTAAATAAACAAGTTTACTGGTGATATTTCACATACATGTATGTAATTTATTTACATATATTTTATATTCTATTTGTGTTGACTCTTAGTGCTGACTTTGGAGATATAATATTTAATTTACATGTAGCAATTAAATATGTATGTGGATAAGTGTGACTGTACACAGACACACACACATATGGTAGGTAGTGATCAGATCAGGATTATTGGTGTACCTACTACCTCAAGACATTATTTCTTTGTTTTAAGGGCATACACAATTGTCTATACTGAAGATTTTGAAGTACTCAGTTAATTGTTGTTCACCATAATAATCCTACTGTACTATATATGACACAAATTATCCTATCCATTTATCTCTATATTTGTATCAATTCTCTGGTCTAATCTATTCCCACCATCTTCTTCTTAACACCCTTTCTAACCCTAGTAATCACTATGGGCAGTGTTCATTTGTAAATTAATTCATTACATTTCTGTAATGTGTTGTACATGATTGTTTACCTAACAGCTGATTAAATAGTAAGATAAATACAATGTCTGATGTTTCTGCTCTTCTAATTTGGTCATCAGGTCTTTAGTTGGAAACACTATTTTTACTCATTTACAGCTACTATATATACTACATTTCTTTAAAAAAAAATACCTTTCTTGATGAATGTTACACTGTATAAATGGTGAGCTTCTCAAGGTAGTGCTAGTGAAGAAACAGAGGCTTGCAGGGCTTATAAAAGGAAATGTCTGTTTCTTTTTAAACTGTAACAAAATCATAAGACAGTGGAATTGGGGTACTTTGAATAAATTTTATTTATTACATTTCATAATAACCCTGCCATTTTATGTTCTGATTGCCAAAAAAAACTATTTAAAGTCAGTAATTACAGAAATGTTGAATTAAAAGGTTGGGATTGTTTCTGAGAAGTTAGTTTACATACACTGTGAATACACAGTTAATTCTCAGTTGTTCTTACAGACCTGTTAATATTTCCTAGACCAAAAAAGTCAGTGTTTTTAAGCCTATTGATCTCTATTCCATTTCCTCCAAAACTCCTCAGTTCCTAATCAGACCTAGGAATTGTGCTTTCTGGTAGTTTACTTTAAAACATTTTTATATTGTAACAATACTTTAGTTTTTCCTGGGATATAGAAGTCTGGATGAAAGTGTAGAATATGTTCAGATTGTGTAATGACAGAAATAGAGCATTAGCAACTTAAGTAACATGAATCAGAGCTTTGTAAGTTTCTTACTGATCACAGAGCCAGTTTTTCTTCTTTAGGGTTTATTGTCTCCTCTGGCTCTGTAATTGGCCCAGGAGATGCATCTTAGCTTGGCACAAGGCGGTGCTGTCTATTTGTATGCACCTCTCATTTGGTAGCTGCAGGAATACAGTTGTATCCGCAGTTGAATTTCAATATACGGGATGTAGACAGAAACAGAGATGAAGATGTTTATTGTTATTTAATCCTTATTGGGAAAAGATTGTTTATATTTTATGTTTTTAGCAGAAATAAAACTTTAAAGAGTTGATAACAAGGAATTGCTGCCTTGTTCCTATTTGGTTACAAATGTTTTTATAATTATTAAATTTTGTCCCTGGTTTCTTTGTTGCAGTAGAAACAAACCAGATATTTATTGTATTACTTTATAAATGTTGACCTGGGCCATCAGAGTTAGTTTCTTTTATTAAGATTGATAGGCTGAATATGAGAATAAATTGTAAGCTTGAAGTAAAAATTGCCGAATTTTTTCCCCCAAGAAGAAAGGCAGTGTTGTTTGGTGACAGTCAGGGACTGACTGAGAGTTTTGGCAGTGTTCCGAATTCTGCCACTGACTCACTGTGGTTTTTGGCAGTCACTTGTTCTCTCTGAAACAAGTTCTTGATTCTTTACTTCTCTGTTTGTTAAGTTAGCATAATAATATCCTGACCTCAGATGTGCTGTGTAATATGTTCCTACTTCAGAACTTTCCAGTGTAAAACTGTAGAGTTCAGAGTCTGGCTCTTAAATATTTCAAAATCATTGTATCTTCATTAGGTAAGTATATCTGAGGTTGTTTAAACGTAGAACAAAACCCTCAGTGTACTGTTGAAATGTTGTAAAGCTTGGTGCTTATAGGTAGCATTTTAAGGACAATATAGAGTCTGAATGGTACCCCCTTCATTTTTTTCAGTGTCAGAAAAAGGAAGAATTTATTGAAAGAATTCAAGGTTTAGATTTTGATACAAAAGCAGCAGTTGCCGCACATATTCAAGAGGTAACTACTTATGTATACTTAATGTGTTTTTATGAAGTTTGCAGTGTGCTTTCTAATAATATCTCCCCAGATACTTAGTTACAAGATAAACAAGAACAATTGAAGATCAAATATAAATCAACCTTACTTTTGTGTAAATTGACTTTCTTTCGAGATAGATAATCCGCAGTGACATGTGTTATGTATGGCACAGTGCTTGCCACACATTTACTTTCTCTTCTCCAAGAGGACATGAGGATGTTGAATGAATTTTGTTTTTATTAGGTAGCACACAATGAATGATAGGCGTAAAGATAATAAACTTAGTCTGTGTCTTTTTCTTAAATGAATGATCATTTTTATTGAGCTGTTATTCGAATTGCACAAATAAATTGATTATTTAAAAATATTCATATAAAACAAATCTGAGGCATAATGTATCATGTCAAATTGTAGATGTTAATGTAATTTTTAATTAAAATTTATTTTAAAAGCTTCCACTTCCATAACTATTTACTCATGAGCTATAAATCTTACAATGTCTTTTGTAGAATTAGGTTATATATTAAATTTTGTGTGTTGGGAGAGAATTCTAAAATTGTGTAAATTGGTTGTACTTAAAATATTCTCAGATGGCTATTTCGTGTCATCTTTTTCTCTTAGTTAATTTCAGAGTCCAGATGAGAGTTTATTTTTTCAGTTAAAATGTTTAGTTTTGTCATTTATTTCAAATCTACTTCTTTCTGCTTTTATAATTGAGCTGATTTCGTACTAAACTGAAATCAATATTTAATTATTAGCCATTCTTTGATTGTTTGATTGCCTCTTTAAAGGTAACTCATAATCAGGAAAATGTGTTTGACCTGCAATGGATGGAGGTGACAGATATGTCTCAGGAAGATATAGAACCACTCTTGAAGAATATGGCATCACATCTAAGAAGACTGATAGATGAGAGAGATGAACATTCAGAGGTTGGTTCTTTCATTGTATTATGGAAGTTTGCTTTCTTAAAAGAAAAAATGTTTTCTAGAATGGATATTGTTTTTTAGTGGCAGATAATAAACTTTAGTCATTCTTTGGTGTCAGTGCAGTGTATTGGTTCTAGGACCTTCTTAAGTACTTGAGAGGCCCAGGAAGGTGGACCTCTGAGTTCAAGGCTAGCCTGATCTAAAGAGTGAGTTCCAGAACAGTTGTAGCTACACAGAGAAACCCTGACACAAAATGGATACTAAAGCCAAAAATGCTTAGTTTCTTTTCTTAAAAAAGGTACAGTGTTTACATATAAAACTACAGATATCTTGTATATTGTAAATCATCTTTTAATTACCTATAATAATGAATAGTATATAAATAATAGAAAAATAGTTGATATGCTACATTATTTATGGTGGTGGCAAGAAAAAGCCTGTACATGTGCAGTGCAAACACAGAGATTCCTCCTTATTATCTTCTATCCACAGTTGGTTTAATTTGCAGATGTGAAAACTAGGTGGTGCACGAACTATAATGTCTTTCTTTTTTTGTTTTGTTTTTTTGTTTTGCATGTGTGTGTGTAAAACACAAGAATTAGAATTAGAGAAGAAATAAAAGAGCCTTGGATTTCTTTTTTTTTAAGATTTATTTAGTTATCATGTATATAGTATTCTGCTTAAATGTATGCCTGCAGGACAGAAGAGTGCACTAGATCTTCTTATAGATGGTTGTGAGCCACCATGTGGTTGCTGGGAATTGAACTCAGGACCTCGGGAAGAGCAGCCAGTGCTCTTAATTTATAAGCCATCTCTCCAGTCCCCGAACCTTGGATTTCTAATAAGCGCATTATTATTAGTTTTTTTCTCTTTCTTTTAAATCATTATTATTCTGATTTTGTTCCTGTTTTTCAAGTTACCCCATTACTTTGGCAATAGTGCAGAAATGTGAAACTGAATATATAGTTGATATAAGTGGAAAATGCATTGCCTTGAAGCATAAGAATTTGCTAAATTTCTTGATTTTGTTGCCCATTTGATCCCAAGTTAGTTGAGGAGGGGACAAGCAGTTAGGGAATCAATGGTCAAACAACCCTTTTGTTTTATTTTATTCTTTAAAATTATTTTTACAAGGTCTCACGTACCCCAGACAGATCTCAAAGTTAACATGTATCTGAGGCTGACCATGAATTCCTCGTCTTGCTTCCAATTACCAAGTACTGTGATTTTAGGTGTGAGTAGCCAAGCCAAGGTCCCAGAGACCTTGTTAGTCAAATTGATCTAGAAGGAATCCATTTTAAATTTAATCATCTCATTTTAATGTGATGGTTCTAGTATCTCAGATTACTACTCAGGTTGATTTGAAAATTAAACTCCTGTAGCATATCAGCAATCAACAGTTATAACCAAAGTTTACAAACCAGTCTCTTTAGTTTTATTAAAGACATTATTATTTCCAGGTTTCCTGGTGATCATTGTCTAATACTTAGGTGCATTTAATTGTTCCTATGCAAAAAGTTTATTAAGAATTTTAGTTGATACCAACTTGGTAAATTATTCTAAAATTTGTATTTTAGAAAAATGTATAGTGGAGGAACTTAGTAGAAAAAGTCAGTAATGTACAGAAGCTTCCTATAGACTTAGCTTTAACTATCAAAGAGAAATTTAGAATTGTTAATAGGTTTAGACCTCTTACAAGTTTAGAAAACAGCAGTAGTCAGCCATAAATAACTTAGTACTCGATGAACAAGTACATCTCACATATACAATGGGAAAACGTTTGTTTAATTAAAACAAACACATATAGACCAGGTTTCAAATAGCAGGAGTAGCCAAATATTGTAGTCATTTTATCTGAAGATAATGAATACAGCTGGTAAAGACCAAGAGCTTTCTGACTATTGAAGATCTAGATGCAAATAATATTGTATAAAAGGAGCACTTACTGTTTGTCTTTGCATATGTAATACTTGAACTTCCTCTACAAAATGGCCATAACATTTAGGCAAAGCTTAGTATAGAGCATATAAGCCCTCAAATACATATGTATCCATAATTATAGACATAATGGTAGCAAATATAATCAATATATATTTAACAAGAGTCATAAAATACTCATTTAAATATGTTTTTAAATCAGAGGATTAAGATACTTTCAAAGATTTGCTTTCTCATCATGCAGTGGTAGCAAATGCCACTTGGGACGCAGAGGCGGGTAGATCTCAGTGAGTTCAAGGCTGGCCTGGTCTACAAAGCAAGTTCGAGGACAGCCAACACTGTTATAAAGAGAAACATTGTCTCAGGGGGAAAAATACTTTGTCTAAGTAATAAAGTAAACCAGTTTTTAAAGAAAACTTTGCTTTAAACATAGAAAATTATATCCTGCTTCTGTATTAGTATATATTTTGACCTTGGGAATTTTTTCCTTTTTTTTTTTTTTTCCTTCCCCCAGATAGGGTTTTACTTTGTTGCTCTGGCTGTCCTGGAACTCACTATGCAAAAACCAGGCTGCCCTGGAGCTCACAGAGAGCCACCTGCTCTGCTTCCTGAGTGCCAAGATTAACATGTGTCATTCTCCCCAGCCATGGGGATTTCTTTAAATACCCTTTAGTAATAGCCAGCCTAACCATACATTTACCAGTTATTTTTACGTTTCATCTGTCACAAGCCTTGTTGTGATATACTTTATTTAAATTTCCTGCTTTGTCCTTATATAAAGTACAGCTCCAGGCTGCCCTGACCCATTGATTATTGGAATATACCACCATGGACTGCTGTATTTTTCTTGGTTCTAAATTACTCGTATGTTACATAGTGAAATATTTTTAACACCTTTTTTGTGCTTCATACTATGCTAGATGAGAGGATGAAAGATACAGAGGAGGAATAACAGATTATTTCTGGTTTATTGAGGAAAAAAACTACATTATTTTTAAGTAGAAATGAAGGCTAGTATATAATTAGGTACTAATTGGTTTGTATAGGAATCAAATGTTCATTAACTATTATCTCCTAGGTACTATTATTAAAATCAGGGAGTGTTAGAAAAATTAAAGATAATTAAGACAACAAGAAAAATGAACAAAAAGTTGACTCTGGAAATGGAGCCTTCGTCCACTGTGGAGAATAATGTTGCATTGTCCATAAAGACAGGAATTTCCAAAATGTGCTTCTGGATGGGAGGATAGGTGTCTGTCAGGGACATATAAAGTCACCTTCAGGAGTAACAAGGAAGGAATTTGGTGCTTCTCTCTCTCTTTTTTTAAACATAGAAGCTGTGTGCATATCTTTGAATAACAAAAAGGAAAAATAGAAGTTTATGCATGTTTTGAGTGAAAATTATATAATAATGAAGCAGCTAACCCTAGGTGATTAGTTGGAGAAGAGGTCATTGATTGAGAAGTGATGATAGCAGGGGTTTTTTCCATTTTACATACTAACCCCAGTTCCCTTCCCTCCCCTTCAACCACCCCCCATCCACTCCTCAGAGAGGAGTAAGGCCTCCTTGTGGGGGTCAACAAAGTCTGGCATACCAAGGTGAGGCAGGACCAAGCCCCTCCCCCCTGCAGCAAATAACCATTTTTGCTATTAGCTATCATAATTGGATATCACAGTTGTAGACAGATCACTTTTTGATTTTCTTTCTTGTGTCGACATGCCTTTTATACCTTTCCAATAGTTGTTATCTTATTATTTTGTCATGTGATTTCTTTTATTTAAAAAAAAAAAACCTAGGGAGATGAAAAAAAAGCATTGATGTGTTTCAGTGTTACCTACCTGCTAAATACCTCAGGCATAAACTGTTGGATTAAAACTTGAAATGACAGCTAATATTAAAAAGAAAAAAATGGTATTTTTGTTGTTGTTATTTCCTTTTTTCAGAGACAGAGTCTCACCATGTAGCCATGGCTGAACCAAAAGTCACGAGTAGACCACACTGGCCTCAAACTCACAGTGAACCACCTACCACCTTCATCTGTGCCTCCAAAGTGCTGGGATTTAGGGTTTGCACCACCTCACCTGACAAAGTCTAGATGCTTTTGATTAATGAGTTGATCAAAATCAATCAGTGACTAGTGTTGCCATGTCTAGGTTACTGATGTTTAGAACAACACTAAAACTGATTCTGTGTTTACCCTGTAATTCTCAGACTATCGTAGAGCTTTCTGAAGAACGAGATGGTCTTCATTTTCTACCCCATGCCTCTTCATCTGCGCAGTCACCCTGTGGTTCTCCGGGCATGAAGCGGACAGAGAGCCGACAGCACCTCTCAGTTGAACTGGCTGATGCTAAGGCCAAGATCCGAAGACTGAGACAGGAACTGTAAGTCCCTGAGTTTCAGTGTTCTCTGAGACCATGTGGTAACAAAGATGACTTTAGCGGTATTTTAAGTTTGACAATAAACCATTGTCCTGTCTTAACCTAAATCAAATTATTTATTAGTGTTTTGTCAAACTGAGAAAAAATTGCCTACAATCCTTATACTCAAGTATAAGCAAGAGAACTCAGCAATTCATGGTCATTCTCAGATACAAAGTAAATCTGAGCTTAGTCTGGACTATGTGAAACCCTGCCTGAATAATAGTAGGAATGACAATAATGTTTTCAGAGACTGAATTGTTGACATAGATTATTACAAAAGTAATTTTATATGTATCAATGTTGTCATTTGTGTGCCAGTCATCTACTTAATAAAATATTCAGATTTCATTAGTACTGATAAAACTGAACTTTTAAGTTATCAAAGCTCACTACAGAAAATACAGTATAAATTTTACATATTCACTTTTGAAGGAACCACAAGTGAAAGCAAGACCAGTCTTTGCTGAATATTTTGTGTTTTGTACTTTAAGGAGAACAAAGGAATTTTGATTTATAGGTTTTTTTTTTTAAACAGTTTAATGTTTTATTATTATTTTTAATTTATTTATTTATTAAAGATTTCTGTCTCTTCCCCGCCAGCGCCTCCCATTTCCCTTACCCTCCCCCAATTAAGTCCCCCCCCCCAGCCTGAAAAGCAATCAGGGTTCCCTGTCCTGTGGGAAGTCCAAGGAACCCCCACCTCCATCCAGGTCTAGTAAGTTGAGCATCCAAACTGCCTAGGCTCCCACAAAGCCAGTGCATGCAGTAGGATCAGAAACCCATTGCCATTGTTCTTGAGTTCTCAGTAGTCCTCATTGTCCTCTATGTTCAGAGAGTCTGGTTTTATCCCAGGCTTTTCCAGACCCAGGCCAGCTGGCCTTGGTGAGTTCCCAGTAGAACATCCCCATTGTCTCAGTGTGTGGGTGCACCCCTCGCGGTCCTGAGTTCCTTGCTCGTGCTCTCTCTCCTTCTGCTCCTGATTTGGACCTTGAGATTTCAGTCCTGTGCTATAGGTTTTTTTCTTTTTTAAAATTTGTTTTCCTGGAATTTGAGCTTCAGAATGTAGATTTTAAATTTAAATACACGGAATAGTAATTACTTTTGTTTATTAATTATTTAAAGTAACTTAGAAAAGTGAATTGGATATGTAAGGTAGAAAAAGCATTAAATAGTCTGTAGGAAAATTTGAAAACAAAAAATAATCTTTCATTTGTGGATGTCTGCATTATTATGTGTCTATTGAAGTGAACACACCCAGGATATTCTATAAACAGCTGCACCAGGAAAATTAGAGAAGAGATTGCTGTTATTAGTTTGACTGGCAGCTAATGGATAGTCTAAACAGTGAGCACTAGTTCTTTCCATATAATTTAGCCCAATCTTCTCCAGTCTTTAGATGAAGCATGCAATTAGAGCTGCAGTGCTGGCTGTGAATTCATTTACCATGTTGCATTATATTAGAGTTTAATTTTCAAATAGAATTTACTTGGCCTTGGAATATATTAAAAATTCAAACAACCTTGAGAAGATTGACAAAAATTGTTTTCATGTGTAATGATTTGAAAATATAAGTGGAGGCTTTTGAGTGAGCGAAGATAGCAGATGCATGCAGCAAGTATTTGAGTAGCTACAGTTTATCAAACCCCATCTCTTTGAAAACGTCTTCTTTTATATATTTCTTAAGAGGACATTTACCAAATCTTTCTTTTGTTTCAAAAGAGACAAATATTTCCTGTAGTGGATTAGCAGCAGAAATCTTGGTTTAAAAAAAAAAGTCCAGACTGTTTATACCTAAAGGAAACTATAAAATAATTAGAATGTTATGGGTAATACCAAATAGTATAATTGATTTTGATTTACAGAGTAAAAGTATGATTTATGATTAAATGGAATAACTAATTCTTTATAAATTAAGATTTTTATACAATAATTAACATTATTGAAGACTTCCTTCAGTAGTCCTTTCAACCACCATTGGTTGTATGTTTTGGGAGTTTCTTTAATATAATGATTAATTATTTTATTAAAAAAGAAAATACTTTTGCTAAGATATAATTCAGAATCTGACAATTCCTCCTTTTAAAGTATACAATTAAATGAAATTTTAAGTTGTGCAATCTCCACAATAATTGAATAAAAGTTTCTTTGTCCATTCACTTTGCCCTCAGATCTTAGCAGTGGCTAATCTGTTGTATTTCCCTGAGTTTGCCTCTTTTTGACACTCACATAAAGGGAACAAATGCTGTATGGCCTTCTTGTCTAGCCTGGTGTCCTCCAGGTTCATCAGTGCTGTAGCATGTAGCTAATGTCTTGTTATAATGACAAAAGCAGAACCTTCTAATCTATAAAAAGACAAACAAAATGAGAGTTAGAAATAAGAGGGCAGTCAAGATGGTGCTTGCTGTTAAGCCTGACAGCCTAACTTTGGTCGCTGGAACCCACATGGTGGAAAGAAGGAGAGAACCTTTCTCAGTCAAGTTGTTCTCTAACCTCCACCCATACACCACGACACTCAGCCTCCTTCCTTCAGCAAATGAATAAATCGGGGGGGGGGGGGGCTGAAGAGGGGCTAATAAACCACCAGTAAGATTCCCAGTATTTTTTCTCTTCCTCGTGGTTGTAGATCAAGATGTGAGTTCTCAGTGGTTCCTTTATTTCATCATCATGGGCTCTAATCCTCCGAAACCATAGGCCAAATTAAACATTTGCTTTGTAAGTTGCTTTGGTCATGTTGTTTTATTGCAGCAATAAAAAAAGTAACTAAGAAAAAAAAAGAAATTTAAATAGCATGATGTTAACGTTCTTTAGCAGAGCAGTTTGACAGTATATATCAAGAACCAAGACTATAGTTTTCTTTTAGAAATATGTCCAGACATATAATACAGACTTTTTAGAGTACTCTTTAAAAATATATATATTATGTGTACAGCATTCCTCCCATGTGTGCCTGAAAGCCAGAAGGGGGCACCAAGTCTCATTATAGATGGCTGTGAGCCACCATGTAGTTGCTGGGAATTGAACTCAGGACCTCTAGAAGGGCAGTCAGTGCTCTTAACCACTGAGCCATCTCTCCAGCCCCTAGAGTACTCTTGTAAATTAAACACTACTCATTATATTGAAAACTAAAACCTACTTAGTAAATTATATTTCTTTTATCAGAAAAATTTGTGGGTTTTGAACACAGAGAAACATGAAGATATGTAAAAGTAAGCTGTTTATTCAGTGCCCTTTATTATTAGACAACAGAAAGCAGAAAATAGTTAAGTACAGTCTTCCTTTGAGAAGATTAGCTCTGATAGAAAAATTATGAAAAAATTAAAAAATAAAACAGTTCAAAAATTAATAAAAATTGAGACATATTGCTGAGCATGGTAGTGCATGCCTTTTAATTTCAGCACTTAATTTCAGAACAAGAGGCAGAGATATGGATTTTTGTGAGGTCAGCCTGGTCTACATAGTGTGTTCCTGGGTAGCTAGCATTGCGTAGTGAGACCTTGTGTCAGTATATGTGAACACCTATGTATATATATATATGTATGTATCTAACAATGTGTTAAGTAATATGTAGAGATTTGGGGTATATATATGGCAAATAGTAAGTGTATGGCTTCCTTTAGGCCATTGTAAATGTAGAAACTAGTTTGGTTTTCCTTTATGAGGAATTCCCCATACACAGTATATATAAAAATCATTCATGCTTAATTGTTTTTGAATTTGCAGAGTTGGAGAGAAAGTTAAGGTAGGAGGAGGACAGATGAAGAGATAGAAAGTATATACTAACCAGTAAGGAATTAGTTATTGTCCTTTTAACATCATTGGTGAAAGTTTGATAACATCTAGTCATATATTCATAGTATCTTTTTCTTGCTTTTATTTCCCCCAAGTGTTCTGGTTAGGGATAACACTCTGTTCAGTTAGGTTTTTGTTCTGCAACAGTGTATTACTGTATAGCTCTGGCATTTACTGCATAGATCAGACTGGCCTCAAGTTCATGGAGATCTGCTGGCCTCTGCCTACTTAGTGCTGGGATTAAAGGTGGGTACCATCTTGTCCAGCAGTGCTTTTCTTACTTTCATTTTATGTGTATGAGTGCTTCTCTGCAAACATGTATGTGTACTAAATGTATGTCTGGTACCTATAGGGGCAAGAAGAAAGCATTGGAATGCTTGGAATTAGAATTACAGACACTTCTGAGTCATTATGTTGGTGCTGGGTACTAAACCCTGATCCTCTGCAAGTTCAGCAAGTACTCTTAACTGCTGAGCCATCTACAACCCTCAGTTACTATGTGTCTTAATGTTGTGTTAATCACAGATTCTGGAAGAGTATGCTTATTCTTTAATAAATATCTTTTTGCATTTAAGGGAAGAAAAGACTGAACAGTTACTAGACTGTAAACAAGAACTTGAACAAATAGAAATGGAATTCAAGAGGCTGCAACAAGAGGTGTGTACCTAGATTTATTATATTGGAGAATGAAATAGTTGGAAATTGATTTATCTCATTGTAATTTATAATCATGACCTCTCAGTTACCTCATATATTTATATAAAGTCTGCTGACTTTTTATTGCCTTTACCAAAACGCAGAGCCAGAGCTAGAAATCAAGGTCTATTGTTCCTACTATTCAAACTTCTCCAAGATTCAAAGTAGTCCTTTTAGACTGGGGCAGTTCTAAGTCTGTCCCTCTTTTTTATGTCTTTGTCATCTATCGCTGGTTTACCCACATACCTCTGTGTACTGAATTGAGCTGTTATGGGTCTGTATGTAGTCTCCCATAGTGACTATATTAGGTTACATATACATTAAAATTTTTATTTATTCTTTTCCCATATACTATATCCCAAATGCAATTTCTTCTCCTTTCACTCCTCCCATACTGCCTCTCTCCCCCCAGATCCACTCCCCTCCATTCTCCTTCAGAAAAGAGCAGTCCTCCCAGGAATATCAACTGAACATAGCATAACAAATTACAATAAAACTAGGTACATACCCTCATATCAATACTGGACGAGACAACCCATTAGGAAGAAAGGGTTCCAAGAACTGACAAAAGAGTCAGAAACACTCCGCATTCCCTCTGTTAGGAGTTCCATATGAATATCAGGCTATGCAACAGTAGCATAAATGCAGAGGACCTAGCTCAGATCCGTGTTTGTTGCTTCAGTGATGGAGGAAGGTCATTGGTTAAAAAATAAAGAAACTGCCTTGGCCCATTTTATTGGTTAGAACATAGGTGGGTGGAGTAAACAGAACAGAATGCTGGGAGGAAGAGGAAGTGAGCTCAGACTCGACAACTCTGCTCTCTGGAGCAGAGGCCATGCTCCCCTCTCCCGGGCCGACATGCGATGAAGCTCCGACCCAGGATGGACATAGGCTAGAATCTTCCTGGTAAGCGTACCTCAGTGCTACACACATTATTAGAAATGGGCTAGTCCAGGTGTGAGAGTTAGCTGAGAAGAGGCTAGATAATAAGCAGTGTTTAAAAGAATTCAGTTTGTGTGTTGTTATTTCGGGTAAAGCTAGCCGGTGGTGGGACCTGGGTGGCGGAATGCAGCCCGCAGCTCCCACTACACTTCAGTCTCTGTAACCCATGAACCTGCTTAGTTGGTTCTGTGGGACATTTTCTTGTGGTGTCCTTGACCCTTCTGGCTCCTGAAGTCATTCCTCCCTGAGCTCCACTTAATGTTTGGCTCTGGGTCTCTCTGTATCTACTCCAGTCCGTTGCTGGGTGATGCTTCTCTGATGACAGTTGGGCAAGGCTCCAGTCTATGAATATCAGAGAATATCATTAGGAATCATTTCATTGACTTGTTTTGTTTGTTTGTTTTTGGCCGATTGTGTTTTGTTCTATCCTGGGTGTAGTAATGAGGTGCTGGGCTACCCAACCTCTGGTACCTGACCATCTAGGCAGTTCATTGGTTGACCACTCCCACAATTTCTGTGCCCCATTACCCCAGCATATTTTGTAGGCAGAACAAATTGTAGGTCAAACGTTTTGTGGCTGGGTTGATGTCTTCCTAGTCCCACCACTGGAAGCTTGCCTAGTTAAGAAGATGGCTGGTTCAGGCTCCATAACCCCTATTACTAGGAGTCTTCACTAGTCACCCTTGTAGGTTCCAGGGAGTTTCCATTGCACTTTCTAAAATGCCTCCCCAAATGTCCCCAGTTCCAGTTTTTCCACTACTCTCTTCCTCCATCCCCCCAACTGACCTTTGAGCCTGATCCCTCCTATTTCCATCCTCACCTGCCCTCGGCCCACCTGTAAAATCCATTTCCCCTTCCCAGGGAGATCGATGTGCCCACCCCCCAAGTCCTCCTTGTTTCTTTTTTTGTTTTTGTTTTTTTTTTGTTTGTTTGTTTTTGTTTTTTTGATTTTTGAGACAGGGTTTCTCCATAGCTTTTGGTTCCTGTCCTGGAACTAGCTCTTGTAGACCAGGCTGGCCTCGAACTCACAGAGATCCACCTGCCTCTGCCTCCCGAGTGCTGGGATTAAAGGCGTCCGCCACCACCGCCCGGCCCTCCTTGTTTCTTAGCCTCTCTTGGTCTGTGGATTGTAGCTTAACATCCAGTGTCACTTATGAGTGAGTGTATACCATGTCTGTCTTTCTGGGTCTGGTTACCTCACTCAGGATGATTTTTTTTTCTAATTCCATTCATTTGCCTGCAAATTTCATGATGTCATTGTTTTTAACAATTGAGTAATACTCCATTGTGTAAATGTACCGCATTTTTATTTTTATTCTTTGGTTGAGGGACATCTCTGTTGTTTCCAGCTTCTGGCTATTATGAATAAAGCTGCTATGAACCATAGTCAAGCAAATGTCCTCATGTATGGTGGAGCTTTCTTTGGGTATAAGCCCAAGAGTGGTATAGCTGGGTCTTGAGGTAGATCCATTCCCAGTTTTCTGAGGAACCACCACATTGATTTCCATAGTGACTGTATGAGTTTACATTCCCACCAGGAGTGTTCCCCTTGTTCCACGTCCTTGCCTGCAGGAGCTATCACTTGTAGTATTGATCTTAGCCATGTCCTTGCCTATATGAGCTGTCATTTGTGTTATTGATCTTAGCCATTCTGACAGGTATAAAATGGAATCTCAAAGTCGTTTTGATTTGCATATACCTGATGGCTAAGGATGTTGAACGTTTCAAGTGTTTCTCAGCCATTTGAAATTCCTCTGTTGAGAATTTTCTGCTTTCCCAATGTGATTATGTTAGGTGGTATGTATCAAAATGGTTTTTGTATTTGTCTTTTGGGTTCCCCCCCGCTTGAGCCATAGGTATTAAGATTTTTTTTAAGAGATTGTTAGAAAAGAAGGAAGAGATAGAATAGTGTGCATAAGAGTAAAAGAAGCTGGTGAAATAATCAAATTATATGTTTGTATTAAAATGTCATAATGTGCCAGGTGGTGGTGGCGCATGCCTTTAATCCCAGCACTTGGGAGGCTGAGACAGTTGGATCTCTATGTGAGTTCGAGGCCAGCCTGGTCTACCATGAGTTCCAGGATAGTCAGGGGCTGTTACACAGAAAAATACTGACTAAAAAACAAACAAACAAAACAACTAAAGTTTCATAGGAAAATCCATTATGTTTTTAATTAATATATGTTAATCTTAAAAACTAGTAACAAGAGGGTTTTTTAATATTTTTTGTATTTTTAAAGAATTTGCTTCTTTTAATCACTGTTTTCCTTAATTTTTCATTGGATATCTAAGCTTTCATGGGAAAATCTATTATGCTTTTAATTAAAATATGTTAATCTTAAAAACTAGTAACAAGAGGGTTTTTTTATTTTTTGTATTTTTAAAGAATTTACTTCTTTTAATCACTGTTTTCCTTAGTTTTTCATTGGATATCCAAGCCATAAATGCCAAGGATTGGAGTAAGGCTGGACAGTTATGTCTTTCTCTTATATACCTTGTCTGCTATTTTGAATGTTAAAAATTATATGTGAGATCATAAACTGAGACCATCCTACATGAATGAGCTGTAACTCTTATTCCACTTTTTTGATAACAGAGGTTTGTGTATGTGTGCACACACTTCTTTTGTTCCCAAAAGAGAGGCTCTAAAACAAATAAGACTAATAGAAGGAAGAAAATTTCATTTTTTATTTTTGCAAATCTCTTTATGCCTGACATAGAAGACTTACGATGTGGGCTGCAGAGGTGGTTCAGTGGGAAAGGCCCTGACTACCAATTCTGATGAGCTGAGTTCAGTCCCTAGGACCCGTGGAAGGAGAGAAGCAGCTTCTGTCGGCTGTCCTTTAACCTCTGTATTACTCACAAAATAATTTTAGTTAAAAAAAAAAACTTTCAAACTCTCACAGGCCAGTGACATTATGAGAGACTAAAAGTGAAAAGAAATCATGAAAATAGTTTTGACCTTATAAATTTCTGAATATTTTAGAGGTCCACAAAATTGCTCTGTATATTTTTAGGACTTCTGTTGTGATTGCAGAATTTCTTAAAAGATTATATTGTAATAGTTAAATGCAAGTAAGATACAGAAATATTTTACTTAGAAGCATTTGAAAAATTCAGCTACATTTTAGTAGGCCACATATGTGGATAAAAACATTTTTTCTAAAGTAGTAATTTAGTTGTATCACTTAGATTTTCTATATGTTTATAGTTGTGTATTTTCAAGTTACACTTTTATTAATCTTGTGTTTCTTGGTATTTTGCCTACATGTATGTCTATGTATCACATGAGTGCAGTGCCCGCAGAGGCCAGAAGGTGACAGATCCCCTGGGACTGGACTTACACATGGTTGTTAACCACCATGTTGGTGGTAGGAATCGAACAAGGTTCTCTGGAAGAGCAGTGCTCTTAACAGCTCTGAGCCATCCCTAAAGTTAACTTTTATAAGCTTTAATTGAATGTTGTGTTAAGTAGAGGTTCACTTAATTTACAATTCCTTTTTAAAAAACATTGCTAATAGAGAACATTATGTAAAATTTGTATATAAACATATATATAAAACCCTTTTAAAATTGGTTTAAGGAATATGTCCTCATTTTTAAGACACTATTATTATTTATGTACAGTTTCCTTTTAAATATATATGACTTATGACTTTTATTAAATTAATGAACTTGTCTGAACAAAAAATAATGTTTAAAGGGGAAAGTTAATATGAAAGCATTATTTTATTTATATTTAGAACATGAATTTGCTTTCGGATGCTCGATCTGCTCGAATGTACCGAGATGAATTGGATGCACTTCGAGAGAAGGCAGTCCGAGTTGATAAGCTTGAAAGTGAACTCAGCAGATATAAGGAAAGACTTCATGACATTGAATTTTATAAGGCAAGAGTTGAGGTATGTTGCATAGTTATTCATACTTTTTTCTTTAGAGTGTTAAGATTTTCAAAATTCATTTTATAAACAAGGAATTGAATATAAGAGGAAACATTAAGTTGAATTCATAATATGTTTAGTTCTGGGGCAGGGAGGTAGAAAGTGGGTGAAGCAAAAAAAAAAAAATCAATAATATAGTGCTAGTGCTTGGTAGCTTTCCTCCTGCACAGAAATGTCATAAGAATGGGTTAATGTGTTTATTTGCAATGATGGATTGTTATATTCTACAACCTTATAAAACATATATTAGCACATTTCTAATTCATTTTTTAAACCTTTTGAAATATTTATAGGAATTAAAAGAAGATAATCAAGTTTTATTAGAAACAAAAACCATGTTGGAAGACCAACTAGAAGGAACTCGAGCTCGTTCTGACAAATTACATGAGTTAGAGAAAGAGAATTTACAACTAAAGGCTAAATTGCATGATATGGAAATGGTAAGTTTGATGGGATTGGTCAGTTTTCCTGCTTTCTGAGGAAGAATCCCATGATTCATCTAAATCCTCGATAATGACAAGGATGGCTATAGTTCTTAATAAGGCTTTAACATAGATAAGATAGCTATAATTATATATTTTATATATATAAATTTTTATATTAAATTATATATTATATAACTTAAGATATCACTACCGTTACATAAAATAAATATACAGTAATATTTTCTGTTTTAATTAAAGATGTATATTACTTACTAAGTTTTCCCTTTCAAAAACAGTAAATCTATTTTATAACTTCTGTCTTAAAATGCAGAAGTTTTATAGATGTCAGGTAAAATTTAGCAGTGGCCATAATTATGTTGTTAGATGACTAAAATAATATACTGAGTGTGAAGGAACGTTTTCATTTTGTCCCTAAAGATTATTTGAAAAGGCCACATATCCAGGAATATATAGGAGCACAAATTAGGCTTGATGGGTTAAAAAAACAAAAGAGGACACAAACTTGGGCAGGTGGGTAGTAGGCAGGAGATTTAGGAGTTGGAAGAGGGGGAATGAAAACAATCCAGATGTGTATAAAATCCTCAGAGAACTAGGTTTTTAAGATCATTTTAAAAGGATGTCTGGTACCTGGTAAATAATGATCAGTGATGATTATAATAACTAAGTATTGCCTTCAGTGCAAAAATTGTAAGGAACTAAAGATATAATCAGTTTAAAATATGTAAAAATTAATGAATAATGAATGAAAACTACAGTACTTACTAGCTTTCTTTTCCTACTCTGTGCAATTGAATAGGAAAGAGATCTGGATAGAAAGAAGATTGAAGAATTAATGGAAGAAAATATGACTTTGGAAATGGCACAGAAACAAAGTATGGATGAGTCGCTGCACCTTGGGTGGGAGCTGGAACAGATATCCAGAACGAGTGAGCTTGCTGAAGGTAGTCTCAGTTGTACTTCATTTAATATAGTGTTGTAATTCTTTATTTTCTCTAGCCAAAGATCATACAAAACTACCAGTTGTCTCCAAAACTGCTATCTCACAAAGTCATATCTTGTTTTTACTTTTTTTAGGACTGGTTTTTACTCTGTATCTTAAAACTCAACTTTATTTGTTCTGGGAAAGGGGACTTTTTAAAAACTTGAATTTCCACACTTCTGTTTAAAATGGTCTTAAATAATTCTATTATAGCTTTATTTAGTATGTATATTAAATTAGTATACATTAGACAATATATAGCTTTTAAAAAGTATCTTAAAAAACAAAAAATATATTCGTACTTGTGCCTCTTTTTTTTTTTCCTGGACACTTTCTTAAAAATTAAATTCATGCGCATCTCTGTAAGTGCAAGGCCAGCCTGGTCTTCAAAAGCTAGTTCCAGGACAGACTCCAAAGCTACAGAGAAACCCTGTCTCAAAAAACAAAACAAAACAAAAGTTAAATATATTACAGTTGTTTGCATTGGGTGTGTTAATGCTGCTAACACATTTTGTTAATCATAGCCAGTTAAATTTATTCAAAGCTGATTAGTTCCATAATTCCTAATTTACACAGTATTAGATTATTTACCTGGAGTTCTTGAACAAATATTTATTAAACACTTAGAAATACAGCACACTATACTGGGCTTGAGGACATAGTTATCAGGTAGATATAAGCTCTGAAAGAATTTCTAGACTAGTTTTTATAGTTATTTGTGCAGATAGAAGCTTCATCCTGTGTATTATCTATTAGGTTTTTCTGATTTTTTACTTGAGAATTTAATAATAAAATTCTGGTGTCCTGTGTACTGGTTACATAATAAGTAGTGAACCCATGGTTTTACTTAAAGTATTTGTAATTTGGGGGGGGGGGGGTGAGGTTGTAGACAACTCACTCTATAGACTAAGCTGGCCTCGAACTCATAAAGATCTGTCTGCCTCTGCTAAGTGCTGGGATTAAAGGTGTGTACCAGCACCACTTGGCTAAATATTTGTAACTTTTTGTTTTACTTCTATAAATTGAGTTACAAGCAAGCAGCACAGATTTAAGTTTTCTGCTATTAAAAAGCCTATCTATGTGTGCTTACCTACTTGTAGAGGACAGAGGACAACCATGAATATTCTTCCTCAGGAGTCACTGTCATTTCCTTCCCCCTTGAAAACAGGGTCTCTCACTAGTTGAAAACTCTACAAGCAGGCTCGCTGTCTGGCTGGTTAGTTTGGGGGATTGACCTGTTGGCCTCCGCAGTGCTACAATTATAAGTACGTGCCACCCTAGCTCGCTTTTTTATCCCATGGTTCTGGGGTTTGAACTCAGATTCTCAAGCACTTTTCACAGTTCATAAAACTTCAGTTCATGAAAGTGCTCAACAGATGACGTATAGAGGAATGTAACTGAATATAATGAAAGCCGTGAGTCACAAGTTCTTGCTGTCACCATATACCCGACAATGAAAATATTAAGCCCTTTGTTACTTCTGTCATTACTAAGACAAAATTGGATATACTTGCCACTTCTTTTCAACATAATATTAGAGTTCTACAAGAGTAGTTACACAAGAAAAAATAATGAAAGGCATCCAAGTTAGAAAGGAGTTAAATTGTGTTTACCACAACATAAACTTACACATACCATAAAACTGTAAGTTTAAAAACAAAAAACTTAACTCGATAAAGATTAGGAATATAAAGTCAAAATAAGAACAGATTATTCAATAAAACAATCTCACTTATAGTGTCTATTAAGAAGAAACAGGACTGGAGAGATGTGTCAGTGGTTAACAGCATTGGCTTCTCATCCAGAGACTCCAACTTCAATTCCCAGCACCCACATGCTAGCTCACAATTGATTGTAACTCCAGCTCAGGGGAATTTCACATTCTCTGTTGGGTCCCGGTTGCCAAGACCCAAAATAATCACACAGAAACTTTATTATTTGCAATCCTATTTGGCCAGTAGCTTAAGCGTATGCTAGCTAGCTCTTATATCTTAAATTAACCCATTTTCATTATTTTATATTTTACCATGAGCCTCGTGGTTTACCATGGCATCCCCTCAACTCTGCCTACTCTCTTCTCCTCTCTCTGCTTGGAATTCCCGTCTTGCTTTATTCTGCTAAGCCATGGGTCCTGACAGCTTTATTCATTAACCGATAAAAGCCACACATAGACAGAAAGACTTCCCACACCAACTCTCATATAGACATACATACAGACATAACACCAGTGCACATAAAATAAAATTAAAAAAGTTGTTTAAAAAAGAAGAAATTAGACTGGCAAGATAGCTTGTAGGTAATTGTACCTGCAACCAGTCCTGATGACCTGAGTTCAGTCCCCAAGACCCAAATGGTAAAAGGAGAAAAACAACACATTAAGTGCCCACACACACAAAATAAAAATGTTTAAAATGTAGTTTAAAAATATTTTTATAAAGGACATTGATCCTATAATTTGTGATCCTAGAGAAGCTAAATAAGAAGGAAAACCTAAAGAAAAACATATACGCATCCTCCTGAATATTAACCTTCATCAGGCGATGAAAGGAGACAGAGACAGAGACCCACACTGGAGCACCGGAATGAAATCCCAAGGTCCAAATCAGGAGCAGAAGGAGAGAGAGCACGAGCAAGGAACTCAGGACCGCGAGGGGTGCACCCACACACTGAGAGAATGGGGATGTTCTATCGGGATCTCACCAAGGCCAGCTGGCCTGGGTCTGAAAAAGCATGGGATAAAACCGGACTCGCTGAACATAGCGAACAATGAGGACTGCTAAGAAGTCAAGAACAGTGGCACTGGGTTTTGATCCTACTTAATGTACTGGCTTTGTGGGAGCCTAGGCAGTTTGGATGCTCACCTTACTAGACCTGGATGGAGGTGGGTGGTCCTTGGACTTCCCACAGGGCAGGGAACCCTGATTGCTCCTCAGGCTGACGAGGGAGGGGGACTTGATTGGGGAAGGGGGAGGGAAATGGGAGGTGGTGGCGGGGAGGAGGCAGAAATCTTTAATAAATTAATTAATTAATAAAAAACCTAGCTAAACAAAAAATAAAACACCTCTGGATTAAAAAAATAAATAAATAAAATAAAAATATTTTAAGTTCCTAAAAAATAAAACATGTTCTCCCTCCTTCTGCTCCTCATTGGGACCTTGGGAGCTCAGTCCAGTGCTCCAGTGTGGGTCTCTGTCTCTATCTCCATCCATCACCAGATGAAGGTTCTATGATGATATGCAAGATATTCGTCAGTATTGCTATGGGATAGGGTCATTTCAGGTTCCCTATCCTCAGCTGCCCAAGGAACTAACTGGGGACCTTGGCTTGGGCATCTGGGAGCCACTCTAGGTTCAAGTCTCTTGCCAACTCTAAGGTGGCTCCCTTCACTAAAAATTGTGCTTCCGTGCTCCCCTATCCAACCTTCCTTTATCCCAATCCTCCTTTTTCCCCAAGTTCCCCCCATTCTCCCCTTCTCCCTTTTCTCTCCCCATCTCCCCTTACCCCCATCCCACCCCACCCCCAAGATCTCAATTTTCTCCCCGGCCATTTTGTCTACTTCCCATAGCCAAGAGGACAACTATATGTTTTTCCTTTGGTTCACCTTCTTACTTAGCTTCTTTGGGATCACCAATTGTAGCCTCCGTGACCCTTGTTTATGGCTAGAAACCAATTATGAGTGAGTACATCCCATATTCATCTTTTTGGGTGTGGGTTACCTCACTCAGGATAGTGTTTTCTATTTCCATCCATTTGCATGCAAAATTCGCGAAGTCATTGTTTTTTACCGCAGCGTAGTACTCTAATGTGTATATATTCCACACTTTCTTCATCCATTCTTCCATTGAAGGGCATCTAGGTTGTTTCCAGGTTCTGGCTATTACAAATAATACTGCTATGAACATAGTTGAACAAATGCTCTTGTCATGTGATCGGGCATCTCTTGGGTATATTCCCAGGAGTGGTATTGCTGGGTCCAGGGGTAGGTTGATCCCGAATTTCCTGAGAAACCGAAACACCGATTTCCAAAGTGGTTGCACAAGATTGCATTCCCACCAGCAATGGATGAGGGTACCCCTTCCTCCACAGCCTCTCCAGCAAAGGCTATCATTGGAGTTTTTTATTTTAGCCATTCTGACAGGTGTAAGATGATATCTCAAAGTTGTTTTGATTTGCATTTCCCTGATCGCTAAGGAGGTTGAGCATGACCTTAAGTGTCTCTTGGCCATTTGAACTTCCTCTGCTGAGAATTCTCTGTTCAGTTCAGTGCCCCATTTTTTAATTGGGTTAATTAGCATTTTAAAGTCTAGTTTCCTGAGTTCTCTATATATTTCGGAGATCAGACCTTTGTGTGTTGCGGGGTTGGTGAAGATCTTCTCCCAGTCAGTAGGTTGCCTTTTTGTCTTGGTGACAGTGTCCTTTGCTTTACAGAAGCTTCTCAGTTTTAGTAGGTCCCATTTATTCAATGTTGCCCTTAAAGTCTGTGCTGTTGGGGTTACACATAGGAAGCAATCTCCTGTGCCCATCTGCTGTAGGGTACTTCCCACTTTCTCTTCTATCAGGTTCAATGTGTTCTGTGTCTTTAATCCATTGGGATAAAACTGGACTCTCTGAGCATGGCGAACAATGAGGGCTGATGAGAAGCCAAGGACAATGGCACGGGGTTTTGAACCTACTTAATGTGCTGGCTTTCTGGGAGCCTAGCCAGTTTGGATGTTCACCTTCCTAGAAATGGACGGAGAGGGGAGGACCTAGGACTTACCACAGGGCAGGGAACCCTGACTGCTCTTTGGACTGGAGAGGGAGAGGGAGAGGAGTGGGGGGAGGGGGAGAAGGGTGGGAGGAGGGGGAGGGAAATGGGAGGCTGGGAGGAGGTGGAAACTTGTTTTTTTTTTTCTTTCTCCTTTTCTCAATAAAAAAATGGAAAAAAAATAAAACATGTAAAAATAAATTTAACTGGGGCTACAGAGATGAATCAGTGGTTAAAAGTGCTTGCTGCTCTTCCAGAGGACAGGAGTTACTGGCATCCATGCTGGGCGGTTCACAACCTCCTATAACTCTAGCAACAGATTATTTGGATTTAGCATACTCCTCTGGCCTTAAAAGGCACCCATACACATTAGACATCCTCATGCACAAACACAGACACAGGTACACATAAACAAAAAATGAAAATGAACTTTATTTTCAGTTGAGATAGGGTTTCTCTGTGTAACTGTTCTAACTGTCCTGGAACTTTCTCTGTGGACCAGGCTGACCTCAAACTCAAGTGCTGACACCACTACCCAGCAAAAGTAAACCTTGTAGAACACTAAAATAAAAGGAAGTGAAAGATGATTATGCTAAAACTGTAGGACATCACTGAAAAAGAAGAGGAATGGAATGGTATAACATATTCAGTAACAAAAATTGATGTTATTAAAATGTTCATACTATCCACAGTGATCTATAGATTCATTGCAGTCTACTAAAATACAGCTAGTCCCAGAAATGATAAACAATATTGGATGTGATGGTTATAGCCATGACTCCAGATAATCACAAGTTCAAATCTTCTCTAGGTAGTGAATTCAAGACCAGCCTGAGCTAAGAGAGTCCATCTTGAGAAACAAAGACATAAAAAGGGGAATGCTAATATTGATGTAAAAATATAAAGAACTATGAATAACTAAACATTCTGAAGGCTATAGAACACAGGGGAATCATAATACGTGATTTTAAAAGTCTACACAAATATATAAACAAAATAGCATACTGTACAAACAAATTCTGGCAATAACAAAAACAAAATAATAAACGAATGTAACAGAATAGCAAGCCCAAGGATAAATCCATGCATTATTTTCAACTGAATTCTGACAAACATGACAGGGAAATGACACCGAAAAGCATAAGTTTTTCAACAAATGATGCTGGGAAAATTACATTCTATTGTAAAAGAATAAATTAGACTGTGGTTTCACACAGGTATAAAAGGATGAAAGGCTTAAATAAATGGAAGACCTGACCTGAAACTGTAAAACTACCAAAGAAAACACAGGGAGAAAGTGTCATGGTCTTGGTATAGACACTTTTTAAAAAAAAATATATACCCAAGTCGGGCGATGGTGTCGCACGCCTTTAATCCCAGCACTCGGGAGGCAGAGGCAGGCGGATCTCTGTGACTTCAAGACCAGCCTGGTCTACAGAGCTAGTTCCAGGACAGGCTCCAAAGCCACAGAGAAACCCTGTCTCGAAAAACCAAATAAATAAATAAATACATACATACATACCCAGATCACAAACAGCAAAAACAAAAAAGTTTCTGTGCAAAATGAAACATTCAAGATCGTTTATAGCATAATATGTTTGCAAAATACACATTTGATCTATAAGAAGCTCAATAGTTAAAAAACAAGTAACCTTATTAAATACTGATCTGAGAAACAGGAGAAGTAGTTGGGTAGTAGAGTTCTTTCATAGCATGCAAAAGAGCCAAATTTAATTCCCAGGACCACAAGTATACACACAAAAGAGGCAAAGATTATCAGTAGTAGGCATTTCTTAAAACATGACAGTACATAAAAACACGTTGAGTGCCTTAATCATCATAAAGATGAAAAGCCACAGTCTATCTGCACTCCCTATTGTTACAGTGGCTATTAAAAACACGGAAGATAAGCACATAATCACTTTTCTCTTTGTTGTGATGTCTGACAAAATAGCTTAAGGATGGAAGAGTTGTTTGGGCTCATGCTTTAAAAGGGTACCGTCCATCCTGGCAAAGATGACAGTGCAGGAGCATGAGATAGATGGTGACATTGTAGACACAGTTGGACAGGAGAGGGAGAATAGCCCTGGTGCTCAGCTCCATTCAGCCTTTGACCCCAGCCAATAAGATTCACTCACATTTCTCCTTACTCTTAGCCACACTCAGAACTGTATCTCCTAGGTGATTCCAAATATAACCAAATAGACAAATGAAAATTAGTCATCACACTGAGGTTGTGGAGAAGAGGAACTTAATGCATACTCTTTTAACTGCAGTGTAAATTAGTATACCCAATGTGGAAAATAAGTTTCTCAAAAAAACAGCAAACAAAATAACATGTGATCCAGCAGTCCTACTCCTGGGAGTATACATAGCCAAAATTTGTAAAGTTTATGAAAGATATCTGCACTTTCATATTTATTTTAATAGTATTCACAGTCATCTAGGTTAGTGCATTTGTCGTGTGTAAAGGTAAATACTATATGATAGAGCATGCTTGAACTTGAGGGATATTATGTCATATGTAATGAACCATGTGAAAAGGTAAATACTACATGATAGAGCATGCATGAACTTGAAGGATATTATGTTATATTGTAATAAACCATGTGAAAAAGTAAATACTACATGATCTTGTGGGATCTTTAAAAGTTTGCTTGTGTTCCAGGACAGGAACCAAAAAGCTACGGAGAAACCCTGTCTCGAAAATAAAAAAAAATAAAAAATAAAAGTTTGCTCGTTAAAATGAGCTGTTGGACAAAGGGCACAGGATTTCAGATAGGAATAAGTTCATAAGGTCTGTTGTACATCAGTGGTTACAGTTAATAGCAGTCATTTATTTGTATGCTTGAGAATTGCTAACAGAGTAAAATTTAATGTTTTAGCCACAAAAATATGTATAGTAATACATATCTCGCCGGGTGATTGTGGCGCACGCCTTTAATCCCAGCACTTGGGAGGCAGAGGCAGGTGGATCTCTGTGAGTTCGAGACCAGCCTGGTCTACAGAGCTAGTTCCAGGACAGGCTCCAAAGCCACAGAGAAACCCTGTCTCGAAAAACAAAACAAAAAAAAAAAAAAACAAAAAACAAAAAAAAAATTCAGTAATACATATCTCTCATACCCTCATTTCGCTATTCCATAGGTGTCTATGTGTGTGTTAGAAATATAAATTGTACTTGTCAGTTAAAAATAAGTATGTTGGTACTAACATGAGAACCTAAATAAATTATGTGAAAATGTACATTTAAGATTAACATAAATAAGCCAGGTGGTGGTGGTGCATGCCTTTAACCACAGCAATTGGGAGGCAGAGGCAGGCGAATCTCTGAGTTCAAGTCCAAACCTGATCTATAGAGCAAGTCCTAGGACTGCCAGGGCTTTAACTTTTCAAAACAAATCCTGTCTTGAAAAACAAAATAATAAGAAATAACATAGACAGTTTCCATAATTCTCAATTTTTTGACATTCTTCAATGATAATAATAGAAAATTATAGGAATTAGTTATTTTGTAGATCAAACCATTATATATAATTTGAATAAACTGTGCAAAAGTTCCATATTGTAACAAGTGAACTTATTTTGTTCTTGTTTAAATATCTAGTCCAGGTTGAATTGACAGTGATGCTATACTCAAGAATGATGGGAGTAGAGAAATTGCTCAGAAGCTAAGAGCACTGCCTGCTCTTCCAGAGGTCCTGAGTTCAATTCCCAGCAACCATGTGGTGGCTCATAACCATCTATAATGGGATCTGGTGCCCTCTTCTAGCATGTAGGCATACATGCAGGCAGAGCACTAATCCATAGATAAATAATTTTTTTTAAAAAAACCTACTTATGAAGATGCTTTGTCATGACAAAATAGAGCAGATGGTGGTGGTCTTTGCTCCTAACTGAACGTTAGCATCTTAATCCAGAATATGAACAAGTATATAAGATCTCCAAATCGTTTTTAAGGGTTCTTCTTCAGCTGCCTTTTAATCTTTGAAATTGCTCCAAAATTTTATTATATGCCTTATATTTCTTATTTGAGTCAAGGTGATCTTGTAAAGATTGCAGGATAATAGCTGTAATTTATAGAGTAACCCAAGATTCGTTGACATGGACATGGCCATTACCAAATAATTTCTCATGAGTTAGAATTCTATAGTCTCTTTAGTCTAAACTGTATATGTTAGAAGCTCAAGACTTTGTTTCATTTAGTTTTTTAATAGTGTCTCCTGTATAACTTATGTTTTTATGAGGTTAAAGATCATTACATTAATCCGGATACATTAGAAATCAACATTTTTAATATTAAAAAGTAAAAATAATTTACCAGTGACATATTTTTCGATATTATAGCACCACAGAAATCCTTGGGCCATGAGGTAAATGAGTTGACTTCCAGTAAGTTATTAAAGTTGGAGATGGAAAACCAAAGCTTGACAAAAACTGTAGAAGAACTTCGGAGTACTATGGACTCTGCAGAAGGCAACACTTCCAAAATCCTGAAAGTTGAAAAAGAAAACCAGAGACTGAATAAAAAGGTAAATAAAAATTCAATTTTTATTGTAATGTTCAATGTTAGTATATAAATGTTAATATTATATAAATGTTAGTATATTTCTTTTCCATTTGTAATGTATTGTTTAAGCTCTTTTCAAATATTCTTAAATAGCATGGTTGCACCAAGCCCTCTGACTGTCATCCAGACTCAGTCAGTAATAGTGAGCTGAATTTGGGGCTGGGCATACAGCCCAGTGGTAGAGCAATTGCCTGGTAATATGGAGAATTCCTTAGTTCAATCCTCAGTACTTCAAAGAAAGAAATTTAAGAACCCAACTTGCAGCCAATCTTACTTTATTACTTCCTGTTTCCTCCTCATGACCATGGGATCAGTGTATCACTTTGAAAACAAAACATTAGAATGTTAATCTCCAAAAAGTAAGGAGTTTTTAGAAAACAAGAACAATGATGTCACAGCAGAAAAATTAACTTTTTAAAGGTTTTATTGTTTGTTTTTAGTTTATGTATATGGGTGTTTTGTCAGCTTGCGTGTCTGTGCACTGTATGCAGTGTCTGTGGAGGCCAGAAGAAGGTATCAGGCAATTATGAGCTTCCCTGTGGGTTCTAGGACTCCAATTCTTATCTTCTGCAAGAGCAGCTAGTGCTCTTAATTCCTTAGCCCTATCTCCAGGCCTCTTACTCTCCCAAATTAACTTTTTGTTGTTAAAAACAAATCTGTATTGCCCAGGTTATTCTCAAATCTCATGAATTCTAAGCAGTCATCCTACCTCAGCCTCCTAAGAGTCTAAGACTGTAGAGCACTACTTTATTTTAAAATAAAAAAATCCTTTGGAGGCCAGACGGTGGTACACGCCTTTAATCCCAGCACTCAGGAGGCAGAGACAGAAAGATCTCTGAGTTCGAGGCCAGCTTGATCTACAGAGGGAGTTCCAGGACAGGCATCAAAGCACTCGGGAGGCAGAGGCAGGCGGATCTCTGTGGTTTGAGACCAGCCTGGTCTACAGAGCTAGTTCCAGGACAGGCTCCAAAGCCACAGAGAAACCCTGTCTCGAAAAACCAAAAAAAAAAAAAAAAAAAAAAAAAAAAAAAAAAAAAAAAAGCTATAGAGAAACCCTGTCTCAAAAAACTAAAAAATAAAAAATAAATAAAAAAAAGTAAAAGAAAAAAATCCTACCGGGCGATGGTGGCGCACGCCTTTAATCCCAGCACTTGAGAGGCAGAGGCAGGTGGATCTCTGTGAGTTCGAGACCAGCCTGGTCTACAGAGCTAGTTCCAGGACAGGCTCCGAAGCCACAGAGAAACCCTGTCTCGAAAAACCAAAAAAAAAAAAAAAAACCAAAAAACCAAGAAAAAAATCCTTTGAAAAGTACTTCAAAAGTTTTTGTCAAGTTTTTCCACTTTTCTGACTTTATTCTGGTTTTTATTTTTTACATTGAATTTTTTGTTTGTTTGAGACAGGGCTCACTGGCGTGGAACTTGCTATGTAGACCAGGTTGGCTTCAAACTCATGGGGATTGAGTGCTGGGACTAAAAGATTATGTGCCACCATGGCTGGCTATGTTGTGCAGTAGGCTGACTATAGCTAAGAGATGTATAATTAATTACTGTATTACCAAAGTCTTCAAATTAGCATGTAAGTCCCCTCCATTTCTCCTAGCGTGTTTTCTGCTGACAGAATTAGGTATGTTATAATTTGTCCACAGTCTAGATTATGTTGCTTGCTTCCCTTGTTTTGTCACTTAGCAAGTTCTTTTGTATTCTGTATTTCTTCTTTTATCTACAGACTAAATGTGCTTTAAAATGATTTTTTAACCAAGAATATTTGTAGAGTATGTGTATATTTAATTTAGGAGGCATGTCTTGTTGTCTGCTTTCTGTTTTTTGTGATGTTACAGAAAGTTTAGTTCCTGTGATTAATTAGAGGTTTATCAAATTCTAATATGCTAATTATATTATTGCTTCATAATTTGTTAATTGAATTTATTACAAAGAAAGCTTCCTTTTGAAAGCTCCTGCTCTTAGATATGATTTACTCAAATCGTCAGCTGACTGAAGAGCTCTGGTACCCTTTCCCCTGACTCAGACTGTGAACTGGTTCCCTATGCCCTCCTGGGAGGACTCAGACTGTTGGTTATGTAGTGTTTGTTTGAGCTCATGGATTTTAAAATATTTGAGGCAATTCAGCCTACCATATTTATTTTACTTACTATCCAACTGTGGGCTGGTGAGAGCCTTTTAAAAATATTTTTTTAGATTATATCATTTCCCCTACTATTTCTCTCTCTACACCCTCCCATGTACCTGCTTCCTTATTTGATTTCAAAATACCTGACATGAAAAAGTTATAAATAGGAAAAAGTTACTTTACTCACGGTTTCAGAACTTCTCAGTGTACAGTGGACTTGCTCTGTGGCTTTTTAAAATAGTTTTTATTTTTATGTATGTGGGTACTTTTCCTCTATGTGTCTGTGCACTGTGTGAAGAGGGCATCAGATCCCCTGGAACTAGAGTTATTATTGGTGACGAGCCTCCACATGGGTGCTGAAAACTGAAACCTGGCCCTTTAGAAAAACAACCCTAACCACTGGGCCATTTCTCTGGCTCCTCCATTGCTTCTTGGCTTGTGATGAGGCAGAACTCAATGGTCAGGAGCACGGAGGTGAGCAAAGGAAGAGAGAGTGGAGGGTGCAAGGACTCCAGCTTGTTACTTCCTGTAGCCCCTTTCTTGTAACACCATAGAGTTGCAAGAATAGAGCTCGGTGACTGAAGTACTTGACTAGTGTGGTCAGTGCCACAACATGAGAGGTTTAATCCCCATTACTGCATAAATAAGTAAACATTTGAAGTTTTGTCAGGAGGTGCGCAAGATCTCACTGTTCACATGTCGCCGTGCCTGGTGAAAATGTAAGATTTTGCTGCAGTTTATTTCTTCAATAGTATTCTTTTTTTTCCTCCTTTTATTTTAGCCTTTTATTTTTGTTCTTGCCTTTTATTTTTGCCAAGTCTCTTGTTTGCTG
Source organism: Microtus oregoni (assembly GCF_018167655.1). NCBI lineage: Eukaryota > Metazoa > Chordata > Mammalia > Rodentia > Cricetidae > Microtus > Microtus oregoni. The sequence goes on from NW_024543078.1 coordinate 12,036,014, forward strand.
TTTTATCAAACTCCACATCTCTCTTTTTTGCCTTCCTGATCTTTTATGACTTCTTCCTTTCTTAATGAACTTTCTAGGCTAATGAAGATTGTATACTACAAATCCACTATAGCCAAGAGTTTTCCAGTGAGATCTGGGCAGTCCTCATTAGTACATGATACTCGCTTCTTGCTCTGCCTTTGTATTTCAAAATACAAATTTGTTTTAGCATGAAGAGAGAAAAAGAGTTTGTCGATTTTATTAAACTAAATTAACATGGAATGCTACTTGAAATTCTATATGAGATTCTTAACTTTTACCATTTGGATATTAAAATGATTTTAACTTTAGCCTTTTGATATGAAATGTTTTGTCTGGAATGTATTTATTATGTTTTGTGATTTTTCTCTAGGTTGAAATTCTTGAAAATGAAATTATTCAAGAAAAACGAAGTCTTCAGAATTGTCAAAATTTAAGCAAGGATCTAATGAAAGAGAAAGCTCAGCTTGAAAAAACAATTGAAACGCTTAGAGAAAATTCGGAGAGGCAGGTTTGTGTATTTCTCACTCAAACAGTTGTTTTAAAGATAATGTTTATACACCACTGCACGGAAACCTCCTAGAACACTCTAGATTTCTGATTAGCTGCAATGAGCTCCCTTTTATGTATAGTTTTGCTTCTGCCATTTCACTGTAACCTGCCGTTTTTACAGTTCAAAAATTTTAAGTCATCCTCTGTATCCCCGTTTGCAAAAATCAGCAGTCTATAAATTGTAAGTGGTCTGTTGTTCTCAGTAGCGTCCAGGCCATGCACGTGAATGGTTATGTTGCCCACACAAGTTCCCCCTTGCAGATCCACCACTGCCTGCTACTGCTTGTCACCCTGTGTCACAGTGTCACCTGTTCTTACTTGATAATGGCCCTAAGCTGCAAAATAGTAACATTAGCTATTCATGTCATAGTAAGTACTTCAGTAAGATGAGAAGATTCAAGTTTTCCATGTAGTGAAGAAAGGAAAAATACAGTGAGACCTATGATAAGATTATTGTTAATCTTCTTACTGTACCTAATAAATTATCAGCATGGTGTGTGGAAACAAAGCAGTACGTACAGACCCCGAACTCTTTGCAGTTTCGGACACTCATGGAAGATCTTGAAATAAATTCTGTCTTAGGGAGGAATCACTATATTGTTTTACATATCCTATGTCATATATTTTAGAAACTTTAAAGAGAAACTTAGAAAATTTAAATTGCTAGTTTGCTTAATAATGATAATTTATTATAAATGTTTTTCAGTTCCTATGCTTTTAGGTGTCTGTAGAATAATTTCCCTGAAGATTTTAAAGAGAAGTTGTAGAAAATTCACAGTACTCCCTCCCCAATAACAAGGGAGAAGTGAGATGACAGAACAGGTTATGCTGCAAGTTGGATAATTTGTTTTTATATGTACTAGCTCATATTGTTATTTATATGTTACCCAATTAAAGTTTCTTTTAGAAATGATTACACATACACACAAACAAGTAATGTACACATTCTTACCAAGGACCCATCTTGTGTAGGTAGGCAATATAAAGATTATTTAATGAAAATTAAAACCTTAGGTCTTTAAAGATATTTGAAGTAGATTTACTCTAAACAATCTGAAGATCATTTTAATTGTAAACACTTTTCTTTTAGACATTCCTTTAGATTGTAAAACCCCTGAAAACATGAACTTTAGTGGCCTGACAGTACATATACAAAGTGACCTTTCAGTAAATATTTTTCATATGAAAACAGTAAGCCATGCACTCTAGTATCCATGTTCTTTCCTTGTTAGGTTTTGATAGTTTAAAGACTATGTTTATTCATTGTAAGCTTACATTTTATTCTTTGTTTTAATTAGATTAAAATATTGGAGCAGGAAAATGAACATCTGAATCAAACAGTGTCTTCCTTACGGCAACGCTCCCAGATTAGTGCTGAGGCCAGGGTGAAAGACATTGAAAAAGAAAATAAAATTCTTCATGAATCTATCAAAGAGACAAGTGGAAAACTAAGCAAGATTGAATTTGAAAAAAGACAAATAAAAAAAGAATTGGAGCATTATAAAGAAAAAGGAGAGCGAGCAGAAGAGCTTGAAAACGAGTTGCAGCATCTTGGAAAAGAAAATGAATTGTTACAGAAGAAGATAACTAATTTAAAGATTACTTGTGAAAAAATTGAGGCATTAGAACAAGAAAATTCGGAGCTAGAGAAAGAAAATAGAAAATTAAAAAAAACTTTGGATAGCTTTAAAAACCTTACTTTTCAGTTAGAATCCCTAGAAAAAGAGAATTCCCAACTTGATGAGGAAAACTTGGAGCTGCGAAGGAGTGTGGAGTCTCTGAAGTGCGCAAGCATGAAAATGGCCCAGCTCCAGCTGGAGAACAAGGAGCTGGAGAGTGAGAAGGAGCAGCTGAAGAAGGGCCTGGAGCTCATGAAAGCCTCTTTCAAGAAGACAGAACGCTTGGAAGTGAGTTACCAGGGGCTAGACACAGAAAATCAAAGGCTACAGAAAGCTCTGGAAAATAGCAATAAAAAAATCCAACAATTAGAGAGTGAGCTACAAGACTTAGAGATGGAAAATCAAACATTACAAAAAAACCTAGAAGAACTGAAAATATCTAGCAAAAGACTTGAACAACTAGAAAAAGAAAATAAATCATTAGAGCAAGAGACTTCTCAACTCGAAAAGGACAAGAAACAGCTGGAGAAAGAAAATAAGAGACTCCGGCAACAAGCAGAAATAAAAGATACCACATTAGAAGAAAATAATGCGAAAATTGGAAATCTGGAAAAAGAAAACAAAACTTTATTTAAAGAAATTAGTGTATATAAAGAGTCCTGTGTTCGTCTGAAAGAATTAGAGAAAGAAAACAAGGAACTTGTAAAAAGAGCAACTATTGACATGAAAACCTTGGTGACGTTACGTGAGGTAAGTATGTTCACCTCAGCTCAACTATTGACATGAAAACCTTGGTGACATTACAGGAGGTGAGTGTGTTCACCTAAGCTCAACTATTGACATTGTTATCTTTGTACCCCACATTTATTGAACCTATTTTTCACTTGGATCATCTTTTCTATACTTCAGTGAATTTTGGAATTGGAACTAGAAACAATTTCTCACTTTCCTATCTAGATGAAAAGTTTAAATTGCATTTTAAAAATGTTAGTAATAAGGTATTATTAATTAGAGTGATTTTACCAGAGGAGTAAAGGAATCACATGTAGATTATACTCAAATAAATCGATATAGTTTTCACAACCAGTCATTAAATATTGTTTAACTTTCATATTAGCAAACAAGTTCAGAAATATTAACTTAACTCAGAATCACAGAATTAATAAAAGAATTAAATTTCTGCATTCAATCTCAGATCTTTCAAACTCCAAAGCCCTGTGATTTTTGAGATGCCTGAGAATGGAAATCAGGTTCAACTTAAACTGCAACACTGCACTATAGAAAATTCTGACATAAGATTAGGTTGGTGATATCTCTTATAATACTTGCTACATCAGAATATGTCAGAAAATAGGGTCTGTACTCATTCTCAGGTATGGGAATGGATGTTGGCATGAGGACCGGGATACCTTACAGTTCTGTGGTCTGCATTTCTATTGGAAGGCATTAAGAAGGAACTTCCCAGTATGAGCAGCAGGCCAATAAACATGTTCCTGATTCTTCAGATCAATGTGTTAGGCCTATTCTAGGAACTAATGTGCACGTAGGTTTTTGTGCTTCTTTAAAGACCTTGAGTATGTTGGAGGTTCCTTACAGTTTTCAAACCTGTCTTGTGTGTTTACTAGGAAAGAGTTTCTTCTCATTTTATAACATAGCATTATAAAGAAGTAGCAGCACATGGAAAGAGTTTGTTTCTAATAAAAGTGTTTTTCCAACAGTAATTTGAACAAGAGATTATTAAATGGTTTCAGCTTGGGTGTAATATACTACTTAGCTACTTGTTGGATTACCAACAAGGACAGTGTCAGTGACCTTATCTGGTTGTAGTTGACTTCTGCTGTAGTGATTAGAGTCTTGAGTGACTTTCTTTTCTTGACATATGAGTTGTGCATTCTTTTTAAAATAAGGACTTAGTGAGTGAAAAATTGAAGACACAACAAATGAACAATGATCTCGAAAAACTAACGCATGAGCTTGAGAAGATAGGTTTAAATAAAGAACGACTCTTACACGATGAGCAAAGTACTGATGACAGGTGAGTACTGTGTGTGTTTAGCAAATCACTGTAGTTTTTATCTGGCGAAACTTTGCCCAAACAGTAATATCTTCTTGTTTCTGGTTTCTTCCTTCTTTTGGAGAAAGTTCTGTAAGAACAGAAAGAATTGAATAAAGACCACCAATAACTAATAAGAAAACAATTTATATAAAAGCAAGATGCCAAAAGTAGCAGAAGATTAGAAACCACCTTTGAGAGTAGAGTGAAGAACCAACAAACAAAACATTCCTTTCAGGAAATATGTTAACTAACCTTTTGTTTTTCATTTGGCTAAGTGGCTCAGTTCTTTTATTTTGTTGCCAGACATGGATCAAAAGGAGAAAAATATAAAACAAAGGAAAATACATATTGAGATGCAATTAGTGTCTAAAAATGATGTGGACAAACAGTATAAAAATCACTCTTTAACTTTTAAAGTGGTTGATACTGATTTCTTTTAAAATTTTTGTTCTTCAATGTTAATCATAGTTTTTTAGTTAGGAATAATCTGATTTTGTTTTGTTTTACAAAACAGGGTTTCTCTGTACAGCTGTCGCTGTCCTGGAACTTGTTCTGTAGACCACGTAGTCTTTTATTTAGTATCCAAAGGGCCATGTGTTTCAACTAGACTTTTGTGGGCCAATAAGAAGGCTCAGTAAGTAGAGGCTCCTGAGGCCAAGTCTGTAAGCATAAATCTCAGGACTCACATGGTAGAAGGGAAACCAACTCTTGCAAGTTTTCTTCTGACCTCCATACACATGCTGTGGCTCGCATGCTCCTACACATGTGCACACATACATATACACAAATAAATGTAATTAGCCTTTTTCTATAATAATGTTATTTGAGGCTGGGGAGATGGCTCAGTGGATAAAGCCCTCACTTGGCAATCATGGAGACCAGAGTTCGGATCTTCAGGACTAACGTGAAAGCCGTGTGGGACATAGTGGCCACCTATAATCTTCAAGGCAAGCTTGCTAGATGGACAAACTGAAATTGTTCATTTTCTGGTTCATCAAGAGACTAAGCCTCAGTACATAAGAGTGATCTAGGAAGACACCAGATGTCCACTAGAATACATAATCACACACCATACACACAGAAAATAAAAATAATTCTGTTTTGTGTAGAATCAGTTTTAATTCATTGGTACCATACATTGATACAAGTTACATTGTATTATTTACTATTCTAGCTTTGATATCTTATGCATGTATGTTAATACAGATTAATATATACAAATTAGGAAGAACTAATGCTTATTATTTGGTATTTAATAATGCAGTTTTGGGACTAGTCAGTAGGTTGAATATTTAAATGGTCAGCTCTGTAATACAAAGAAATAATTTTAGGCATTTTCCTACTCAGTTATAAGTCGGGCAGCCAGGAGCCTAGAGATGGCACAATGGTCAGAGAATACTTGCTACAGCCTGGCAGTCGTTGGTGCACATCTGTAATCCCAGCACCTTAAAGATAGAGGCGGCCAGATCTCTGAGTTCGAGACCAGCCTTGTCTACAGAGAGAGCTCTAGGACAGCCAGGACTAAATGGAGAAACCCTGTTTTGAAACAAAACAAGAACAACAAAAATAGTTGTTGCTCTTAGAGAGGACAGGGGTTTTATTCCCAGCACCCTTGTGATTGTGCAGAACCATTCCTAATTCTAGGGTCCTATCACTTTTTTCTGATGTCATGGATATATATTTAGGCAAACATAACATAAAAATAAATAAATCTTAAAAATATTTAAAATTTAAAAACAAGTCAGGCAACTGTTATTAAATTAACTTCCTGAGGAAATTCTTCATTTGATTTAATCAGAAGTTAATTGCCAATTTAATCGACTATCTTTAGATTCTAAATGTATATCATTTCTTTATTCAAATTACTTTCAGTTTATAGAACACTAAATTTCAGTTTGTTGGCAAAGCATGTTTTGACCTAAGTGACACTTTCATTAAAAACTTATGAGCCCAGTTTCTTAGACTTGTCACCTCTTCCAATCCTTATTGTGCAGGAACGTGGTATTTATTGGTTCTTAGAGCAATTTAAAACCTGCAAACAAGATGTAATAACATCCATTATTCTGTGTTTGTTTATTATCATTGTTATTATTGTTTTTTCAAGACAGGGTTTCTCTGTGCAGCCCTGGCTGTCCTGGAACTTGTTCTGTAGACCAGATTGGCCTTGAACTCTCAGAGATCCACCTGCCTCTGCCTCTGAGTGCTGGGATTAAAGGCCTGCATGACCACACCCATCTCCACGTGTTTGTTTATGTAATGAGAGCTTTTGGGATTAGGGGGAAAAAAAACAGTATATTGTCAACTAAAACTTTCAGGAAATGTGATTGGAAACATTTGATAACTAAATTTGGGGAAAACAGAAAAGAATGCCATGTCTTAAGCCACTAGATCAGCTTCTTTTAACTAGTAAGCTTTTATGTTACAAATAAAATAGAGGCAAACAGGTACAAATACTTTTAATCTTTAATATTCTCCATCTTGGAATTTATGCCTCTCAGCGTGAGGTGATGTTCCTAATCCCTTTGTTACACTTGTCTTTTTAATTAATGTCACTGCCACTAAAGTTTGGTTTCTTATCATTAAAGCATATATAGGTTACTGGTGGGATCAAATATGTAAATACATAACAAAGTAAGTCATTGCTACAGTTGTGAACAGATGCTTTTGTCTCTTTATCCTATTTTCTTATTAAATATAGTTGTTTCTTGGAATTTATATTTTCTGAAATTTTATCTGCTCACCTGAGATTTTTATTTTTCTCTACGTATTGTATAACACTTCCAGAACTGTCTAAAATGATTCAACTATCAGAATTAAACACAGCCAAAATCAGGCCCAGTAAATGTATTAAAAACTGCATTAGAATCAATCCAGCAACAAAATGAATGAGATTTGTTCCAGTATTCATGAAACTTAAAATCTTTTCTGGCAGAAAATATAAAAACTAACTATAGATGCTGAAAAGAGGCTATGCCAGACTTGGTTAACTCTCTAATGGAGACCTTATCCTTTCTGAAGAGTGGATGGGGTGGATAGATGGAAGGTGTGGGGAGCAGGAGGAGGAACTGTAGTCAGTATGTAAATTGAAAAAATTTTTAAATAAAAATTTTAAGAAAAGAAAAAATAGCTATGTGGCTAAGAGTACTTGCTATATTTACAGAGGACCATGTTCACTTCTCAGCACCCATGTTGTATGACCCTTTTGGCCTTTATAAGCACCTGTACATTTGGCATATATACATTTATGCTCATAAATAAAGTGTTAACTATAGTAACAGGCAGGATGGTGTAGTGGGATATTCGCATTGTTACCCAGAGACTGCCAATAAACTTTACCTTGAATCAGAGAAGTGGTGGTGAAGCCACTAGTGACATCCTCTCTGTCTCCTTCCTTGATCCAAAAAGACCCATGAATCTTTCTAAGCCCCTCCCTACAACTTCCTTTGTCTCTATCCGTATCCTGGGTCCTCCAGAACCTCTATGACTACTTCTAGTCAGCTATTTCCTAAATCTGCCCTCTGAATCAAGGTAAACTTTATTTCTGGTCTGTATGTCAGTGCAGACAAATATCCTGCAACATTTCCCCCTTTTGTCTAAATAAAAAAAGAAAGGTTTTAACTGTAAAACTACACATAATAAGAGTGATTTCCAGGTATTGCCTAAATAAAAAGGAAAGGTTTTAACTTTGACAAAATAAAACTATTTACAATAAGAGCAATTATCAATTAAGAATTACATTTGCAATGTCCAATCAATTTTTATTTGACAAATTCAGAGAAAAGACTCAATCTGTCCTATCATGGTGACTCCAAAGTTTCGTACCTAATTTACTTTATATCATAACTTGTATTATCAACCTAGAAAAATCTTTAGACCTTAAAACATTTTCTCAGATAACCAACTTAAGCTTTTATGTCTCTCAGTCTTATACTTTACATCTCTTTTGTGAGTTTCTTTTCTTAATTTGGTAACATGGAAAACTGTAACTATAGCTTCAACCCCATCAAAACCCAAGAAATATATATTACATGAATAAACAGGAAGTGCAAAGCAAGCAACTTCTAAAACTATAGAAATGACAGAGACATCTGACTGCCTAGACCGTCACCCAAGGTTTTTCTGCAATGTTGGGACATCCATCTTTGGCCTACAGGTCTAGAATATTTGACAGATTTTTCTGTGAAGCAGGAAGTTTGAAAGACTGTCCTACCTTGTCTTGGCAAAGTTCAGCAGTCAACTTCCTTGGTTTTGTGCTTGTCTAGTTTGGACAGCATACTGTCAGCCGTCATGGCAAGCGTAGTTTCTTGCCCAGTGGCTAACTTTGCCACAATGAAAGCAAGCTCCATGTGGAGGTTCTTTGAAGTCCATCATCTTTTTTGAGGTAAATTGTTGCTGCCATTAGATGTGTCTCGCTTTCATTAAAAGCCTATTATTAAAACATATTAAATTCCATAGTCTGTAGATATCTGAAATGTTTGAAGACCATCCATCTGTTTAGCCTGGAAAATATACCTGTTATGACTACAACTTTGATTGTTATAGATGATAAACTACTAACCTGCATTTCTTTATTATCCTAAATAGTTTTTGATAGTAGCTTTCAACAACTAGAACTTTACATTTTTAAATGAACTACATAGGTAGAATACCTTAAACAGAGAAAACATATACAGTGTGTTCTAATAAAGACAACCTTAGGCCGGGCGGTGGTGGCGCACGCCTTTAATCTCAGCACTCGGGAGGCAGAGACAGGCGGATCTCTGGGAGTTCGAGGCCAGCCTGGTCTACAAGAGCTAGTTCTGGGACGGGCACCAAAGCTACAGAGAAACCCTGTCTCAAAAAACCAAAAAAAAAAAAAAAACTTAAATTTGTGTCAGTATACAAAAATCCATACCAATATAAAATATTTGAGATTAATAGTTGCTTTTTAGTTTAAAATTAGATTCAATAATATACACTTTTACACTGTTGTTCCTGTATCCCCCTTTTTCTTTTCAGAATGAAATCCCTGATTCTAATCTCCTTTGCTTAGTTTCCTTCCTGACTATGACCAGTTATAGCTTGCAACCAAACCCCTTAAACAATACTAAACATCCATAGTCCACTGAACAACCAAAAACCACTCACTACCTCTTGGGAATGTGGGTGTCATGTTCTTAAAATTAATTCCTGTTGTCTGAAGGCAACGGCATCTTTAGGGAACCCTGAGGAAATTAAGATAATGGTCAAGTCCTGGGAAAACTAGCTGTTGTCCAGTCTCAGTGTAATGGAAAGGGCAGGGCTTATCCAAAGTCCTGACTGTAGTAGTCTGTGAGGTGGACCATCTTAATTAGCCACTTTGAAGTTGTCCTGAGCAGTTTATAGTCCAAAGCTGGTCTTTGGGTCATTTTGTCAGCTTATCCAAGTGGATTCATCATTGTGGGACCCTACCATCTTAGAGACCTCAAAGGTCACTGTCAGGAATGGTCACGATTCCCTGCAGAAAACTTAAAATATTTTAAATGTCATATACAGCAGATCTCTGAAAAGTTAAAGGACCATAATCTGTTAAAGTATATCCATGGTACACAAACTTTTCTATTTACCTGCTTCAGACTCAAGCCTGAAGTCATGTACAAGAAGCTAGATGAAGCTTATTTCTAGAATTAATTAGTACTCTATATGACCATTAATATCACAACAGAACGTTTATATATAGATATATAATAATCTTATAAATTACACCTTAAAAAAGTTTTAAAAAGTCAAAACCAAAGGATTATGACATTAACGACGACAGAATAGTCCCTTAATTTTGGTTTTCTTCTGTCCCATACCAGGTGGCTCTTCTTATATGAGACAGACTTTGGATTCTTGTAAAGAAGAGAGCCATCCTCCAAATCCAAAGCCAGCCTTAATTTTTAAGGGAGTTGGTACTACAGAAGTAACATTTGCATTATATGTCTGTAGAGTACATTAGAAACAAACATTTGGGGAGGTTTATAAAATTCTATCATGTTGAAAATGTACTATACTGTTAGGCCAGTTTACTTTTCTTCTTGGGATATTTTTCGTTTGATTATTTGTCCTTCCGATGTTTCATTTGTCCGATGGTTTTGTCTTTAGATTTCTTTGTAGAGGGTTTTGTGTAGCTCATACTGGATTTTAACTAGTGATATTGCTGATAATGACCTCAAACCCTGCTCCTGATGTTTTTACTCTTAGGTGCTGAGATTACAAGTATGCACCACCACACCCAGCTCTATCTTTGGGAGCTTTAGGTATAAAAATTGCCGAGCTTGGCGGTGGTGGCGCACGCCTTTAATCCCAGCACTCGGGAGGCGGAGGCAGGCGGATCTCTGTGAGTTCGAGGCCAGCCTGGTCTACTAGAGCTAGTTCCAAGACAGGAACCAAAAGCTACGGTGAAACCCTGTCTCGAAAATCAAAAAAAAAAAAAAAGAAATTACATTAACTGAAACCTTTATTTTTACTGTATACTCTGCAATTGCTGTGCAAGTATGAGGACCTGAGTTTGTATCCTTAGTTCCCATGTAGAAAGCTGGGTATTAAGTATGTGTGCCTGCAACCCTGGGTGGGAGCAGAGATTAGGGATTGTATAATAGGAGGACGAGGAAGACCTTGGGATGTGATGGCCATCCTGCTTGACTGAAAAACTCTAGATTCAGTGAGAGACCCTGTCGGGACTAAGATAGCGACAGAAAATGATAACCCCTCTGTTCATCGCACGTAAATGTGTACACATATGCATACATGACATATGCATAATTTTTAAAACTACTTAATAACTGATTTATGAATTCTAACATATTGTAAATTAACTAGAATATTGGTATTTGTCTGACTCTCACCACTATGTGCCATGATTATAGCACTGTCTTTCTTACTGTAACTGTTTAAAGAAACAGCCAGTATTGATGTGTTTAGTTTTGCTTCTTGTTTGGTCTTACTATGCAGCCCTGACTGGCCTAGAACTCTCTTTGAAGGCTAGGCATGCCTGTGCCTTTCAAATTTTGGAATAAAAGGTGTGTGTCACCATGCCCAACTTACATTGAATTCTAAGTCTTAACTGCTCATATTGGCCATTATGTAAAAATGCATGCATAATATCACAGACATATATGTGATATAATAGATACATCAACTTTTTTTCTATTTTAGTCTTATAAAACTAAAAGAAATATTTGGAGATTTAGCTATTCAGTTTCCCTTTTTGAGCATTAATAGTTCTTTTAGTAGTCTTGACAGTAATTAGAGTTCTATTTAGTTACTAAAGTTTGATCTGTGACTACCACTAAGGGGAGGATAATTTACATCAAACATGAAGGCTTATAGATCTCAGTGTTGTAGTCATAGATTGTCTCTAAAAATGTTTTGACATCTAGTGACAAACTATTACTCTTATACTTCGATAGTAGGTACAAACTTTTGGAATCAAAATTAGAATCCACTCTTAAGAAGTCCCTTGAAATAAAAGAAGAAAAAATTGCTGCTTTGGAAGCTCGGTTGGAAGAGTCTACAAATTATAATCAACAGTTGCGCCAAGAACTTAAAACAGTAAGTTTTTTTTTTCAAAATAACTTTATAAGTGCTTGAACAGAAAAACATGAAAAATAAAAACTCAGCTGTAATTTATGTTAGTATTTCATTCTGTTTCATATATTTGGGAGTATACTTAAACATATCTTATTTGTTTGAAGATGCTACAGTCTACTCAGTGTTTTCAAGTATGTAGTAGTCCCTCTTAGAGGTGAAGACATAAAGGATTGTAGAAATGGGATGGACAAGAAGCAGGCTTATTTTGTTTCAGAAACTCAGTTTTGAGATACTAATATCTTTCCCTGGTACATTTTTCCTATTGAGCCTCCAGGTAGATTTTAATAAAGATACAGCTGTGAAGATGCAGAGGACAAACATAGATAGTTTGTGTAGGAAAACAGCTGGTCTGCTCACAAATAAGATGCTATCTAGGGGGGCTGGAGAGATGGCTCAGAGGTTAAGAGCATTGCCTGCTCTTCCAAAGGTCCTGAGTTCAATTCCCAGCATCCACATGGTGGCTCACAACCATCTGTAATGGGGTCTGGTGCCCTCTTCTGGCCTGTAGGCATACACACAGACAGAATATTGTATACGTAATAAATAAATATTAAAAAAAAAGATGCTATCTAGGTTTGCTTTGTGAGATTTGGAATTATTGAGTGAAGTTAAGCACTGTGTTCACTAGGTGAGTAACTTGAAGTGTAAAGGGCTCACCTATTTGAAGGGGAACGAGAAGAGTTCCATTCTGTGTTACTATTCCCTTTTTAGCCTCGGCATTGCTCCAGACGTTGGCTTTCTCTTAATTTTCCATTTTTTCTAGACAGGATCTCTTGTAGCATAGGTTGTCCTTAAATTTATCCTGTAGCCAATGATAGCCTTGAACTGATCATCCTATATCTTTCCTAAGCACAAGGATATTAGAAGTGTTCCACATGACAAACAGATGGAGATGAGATTACTGTAGGCCACATTTTAGACTGTTCTATTCACAGTAACCCTAGGAAGTACAAATAGATGGTTAGGCCGTGCTACGGGTCTCTCCTTATGATTATGTGAGATTCTTTAATTTTTTTTCGTTTATTTTTATTTACAGACTCTCTCTCTCTCTCTCTCTCTCTCTCTCTCTCACACACACACACACACACACACACCACACACACACACACACACACACACACACACACACACACACTGGGGTAGGAGCACACCACAGCATGCCTGTTGCCTATGGAGATCAAAATACAGCTGGTGGGAGGTCTCTCCTTTCTACCATATGGGTCCTGGGGATCAAACTCGGTTGTCAGGTTTGGCAGCAAACATCTTGAATGAACTGTCTTGCTGGTCCATGAGATGTATTTGTACCAGATTATGGTTCAAGCAAAACAGGAGATTTACACTGGAGTAGGAGAGCACTACCCTGGTTTGGGACTTGATGCTTCATAGCAGTCATTAAGCCTTACAACTCCAAAAGCATAAATCTAAAATCTTCCAAAATGTACATCCTGATTATAAGAGCTGCTGCCTGTAGAGAAATCCAGTAATCCTTGCTTCTATTAGGTAATTAGTTTTCCTATTGGAGATAGTCTACCAATCATGGGTGTCCCCCATAAGCATTATTGCCTAATAATCAAATATTCTAGTTTTATTATGCTTCTAGAGCAGCTGTTTTCAACCCGTGTGTTACAACCCCTTTGGACGCTACATATCATGTTTTATATTATAATTTGTAACAGCAGAATTACAGTTATGAAGTAGCAATGAAATAATTTTATTGTTGGGGTCACCACAACATTAAGAACTGCATTTAAGTATTGATGCATTATGAAGGTTGAGAGCCACTGTTCTAGAGGAACAGTTAACCAAATTAGGGTTTCTTTGGCAGAAAGGGAAGACTTTGTTCACCGTATACCCACAGTATCTTTTCTAGTGTTTGTTGCTGATTTTGCCATCATGGAACCTACTACACTGGTTCAGCGTTGTGCTTTGTTAGCATAGATAATTATTAATCAGCTTTGGGTCCTGAATTTTGTACTCTATTAAACAATATTAGTAGGTCACAAATAATGATAACTTCATGAAGCTACTCAGCAAGAAAATAAGTAGGTTTGTACATGAGTTAGTTTTTGTGTTTTAAGCCTAAATATCAGAGATACCAAATTCCATCTTTATCTTTAACTTTGGCCATTTTTCATAATGCTATAAACTGACTTATTCCTGTATACATGAATTCAAATGTACCTTCCTAAGCTTTCAATACTGTACATGAAGAGTTGTATTACTTGAAAATAGACCCTGAAATTTAGACATAAACAATGTAAACTAAGGTATAGAAATATAAAAGGGAATTTTAAAAGTCCAAAGGAAAGCAGAACAAAACAGAGAACAAAGTACAGATTGGACAAATAGAAAATAAACAGTGAAAGGGAAATTTGTAACCAAATCATATTATATTTACTGTAAAAAGGTCTAAACATTTCTGTTCTAAAGCAGAGATGATTACACTCAATGGAAAAGTAAAACCTAATGAAATGCCACCTACAAGAAATTTTGATGAAAAATAATATACCATTGTAACACTAATCAAAAGAAAGCTATTATGTATAAAGATTAGTTTTATAGTAATGATTTATCTCATCTAAAAATTATAAAATGATCATTTTAGCTTCATGACACAGCAAGATTAAATGTTCTCATGTCTAACAACAGTTTCAAACTATGGCGATGTTGATAGAACTACATGGAGAATGACCTGTCTGCGACTCTAGTTAAAGGATTTAATACCAATCTTACATATAAAAGGAACTTTATTAAATAAATAAGGGTGTTTTATAGATGACCTACACCGAATATCATCCTTAATGATAAAAGACTATTACTTTAAGGGGAAAAGCAAAGCTGTTCCTCTCAGTGTTTCTATTAAACACTGTGTTGTTGGTCTTAATGTTTTAGGATAAGGAAAAGAAATGCTGATTTTTTTTGTAAGATTTTGTTTTTGTGTATATTTGTGTGGGTGTATGTGTGGGTGCCTGTGGAGGCCAGAAGAGGGTGTTGGATCCCCTGAAGCTGTACTTAAAGTTGGCTGTGAACTACCTGATCTGGCTGGAATCAAACTTGAATGCTTTGGAAGAGCAATAAGCTCTCTTAACCACTAAACCATTTCTTTAGCTCAGAAATACAAATTTGAAAGGATGAAATATAGATAATTTTTTTGACTTCTGACATGATTATTTTGGCAAGAAATTCTAAAGAATTTATAGAAAATTATATGAAGTGTGTTTCATCAAGTGTCATAGGTTAAAGACTAGTTTATAAAACTCTTAGCCATATTTGTATATATTAGCAATTAGTAATTAGAGAATAAAATTTAAGAGAAAAATACCATTTATAGTACCATAAAATACCATGAAGTACTTTAAAGAACTCTGCATTAATAAAAGATAAAGAATACCTTAGTAAATGGAAGGGAGCCCCATATCATAAAATATTCTATGTAATTAATAGGACATATCTTAGATTTGGCTATAGCTCAGTGGTTCAGCACTTGTGAAGCTTGCACAAAGGCTAGATTCATTCTGCAGTACCAGGAAAAGTAAACAAGCAGATCACATGTGAATCTGTTAACTCAGCATAATACTGAACATACCTTAAATTAGATCAGTAGATAGATTAATTAGCTAATTGCTAAATTCTGGGTAGAATATAGCCATTTTTTAAAGATTTATTATGTATACAGTATGAGAGCCATCATGTGGTTCCTGGGAATTGAACTCAGGACCTCCTGGAGAACAGTCAGTGCACTTAACCTCTAAGCCATCCCTCCAGCCTGAATATAGCTATTTTTAAAATATTAATTTTGCTAATTCATGAACAAGGGAGAACTTTTCCATCTGCTAGAATCCTTATCTCTTCTGTGTTTTAAAGGTTTCTTTGTAAAGCCTCTTAGATTTACTCCTAGATATTCTGTCTTTTTTTTTAGTTTTTGTAAATGGGGATGCTTTCCTAATTCCTGTGTCAGCATATTCACTCTCAGTATATAGAAGAACTGGTTTCTGGATGATGATTTTGTACATGGCTATTTTAATAAAAATATTTATCAATCAGATCTAAGTGTTTTTGATAAAACCCCTAAGGTCTTTTCCATATAGGATCATGTTGTCAAAAAGTATGGATAGTTTGACTTCTTTTCTGTTTGCTCTTTTTTTATTCCTTTGTCTTGCCTTACTGGTATAGCTAAGACTTCAAGTCTAAATGAATAACAGTGGAGAAGATAGACATTCTTGCTTCCTTCCATATTTTAAAGGAAACAGTTTCAGTTTTGCCCTGGTTAGTATAATGTTGGCTATAGGTTTGTTGAATATAACATTTATTATGTTGAGGTATGTGCATATATATTATATTTATTTATATATATTTCTTCAGGGGTTTTTCATGAAGAGACGTTAAACTTTATGAGAAATTATTTCTGCACCTGTTGAGGGGATGCAATTTGTGTCCCAGAGGCTATTTATTATTTAGGTGCTGCATTACTTTGATCTATTTATTTGATGTGTGTATGCCAGACTGTTCATACATCCCTGGATGAAACCAGCTTGATCATGTTATCTGATTTTTTTTAATTATTTGTATGTATTGTGTGTCTGTGTATGTCTGTGTGTCTCTAGTATGATGCTTTAAGTTACAGGCACCTATGGAGACCAGAAGAGAGGATGTTGAAACCTTTGGAACTGGAGTTAGAAGCATTTAGTTTTTAGAAACCCAACATGGGTGATGGGAAATTAACTCAGGTCCTGTGAAAGAGCAGCAAGCTACTCTCAAGCAAGCCATCTCTCCAGCTCCTTGTCTAATGTTCTTCAAGTGAGAGCAGTTGAGGAATACAGTTCTGGTCTCCAAAAGCATGTGAACATATGTGTACACAAGCAAACATCTATACCCATATACACAAAAAATTAATTAAAAACTGGAATTAACACAGTGACCCTGAGCTGATAATTGAATAAAGAAAGTTTGGCATACCCATATAGTAAAAAACAATACAACAGTACAAAAGGGGAAAATTATTGATTAATTTAATAAATTCATTAGTAAAGCTTAAAATATGATCAGAAAAATATACATTAAAAGATTACATATTTTGTAATTACATTTATATGAAGTTTTAGAGCATGCAAGCCTAAATTTGGTGGGAAAAAAGCAAAGCAATATTGCTTTGTGAGTAGTAATCCTTCCAGAGTGATTGAAATCCTCTTCTCATGTTGTTAACTTCCATGGTATATATTGTTCTAAGAAATAGACTGCATATCTCTTATAATCAGTACATTAGAAACTATATATAGATTATACCTCAGTGCTAAAAGGTTACATTATCTTTGATAATCACTGAAAATTCAATTTTACAATTTAATTTATAATACTATTTTTAATTGCTTTAAACTTTAATGAACTTTACATTTTAAAGTGACTCTGCATTGCTTTGTTGTATACTATTCTGACTTGAACTTTATTTCCTATGTGAATATAAGGATTTTGACAAATGATATATAAGCTAAAAGAACACGTGAACAGACTATAACTCAGGAACCTTGAATAATGTTTTTAGCTCTCCTATTTTTGGTTGTCATTTTCCCCTCTTGTTATCAAATACAATTGAATTCTTCTTGCAAAACAAAAACAGTACATACCTGACATACATAACATTTTTCTTGTTATGTTACATCAGCTCTCCTTAGTATTGCATTTGACCACAGCCTTTGTAAGCCTAGGAAAAAGACTGTATGGGAAAATAGGAGTATCCAAGATCACTGACCAAACTTTACATTCCATTCCATCTTGGCTTTTTTTCTTATCATTTTCTAACTCACTAGTAATGCTAGTTTACTGCTAAATTAAAGACTTCCTTACATGTACAACATGAACTATTTTAATCATTTCTACCCTTAATATAAACTAGGGTGATAATTTTGAATGTACTGTAAATATCTAAAATAAACCAGTAAGTCAAGATAAGTTTAATAGTAAATCTGAATTAAAGAGGGACTAAGGAGATAGCTCAGCAGTTCAGAGTATACACTGTTCTTCCAGAGGATCTGAGTTTGATTCCTAGCACCCACAATAAGTGGACCACAGCCACCTGTAACTTCAACTTCAGGGGATCTGAAGCCTCTGGCCTTTGAGGGTTCCTATACTCAAATGCACAGGTGGACACACATACACACACATTTAAAAATAACATATTTAGGGGCTAAGGAGATGGCTCAGCAATAAAAAGCACTGACTGCTCTTCCAGAGATTCTGGGTTTGATTCCCAGCATCCACATAGCAACTCACAACTGTTCCATAACTCCAGTTCCAGAGGGTCTTCTTCTGCCCTTGGCAGGAACTACATGCACATGGTGTGCATACCTTCATGAGGCAAACATTCACACACAGAATTTGTTTTTAATCTTAAAAATAAATTTTAAAAATATCTAATTACAGAGAAGTGTTGAATTTGGCAATTTTGATCATTAAAGTGATCAGGATTTTTCATGTTAGTAGTGGTTCAAGCCTATGTATTACTCATTGTTTTCTGGGGTTATTGCAACCTAAGTCAATTTGAGGCCTAGTGTGGTGGCTGACATCTGTAGATTTAGGACTTGTGGTAGAAAATGGAGTTCAAGACCAGCCTGGGGCTGCATAAGACCTGTCTCAAAACAACAAACAAAACAGTCAACTCCAAACTAAAAGCTTCCTTCTGAAGATACATCCTTGAATTAGTTATTACAAGATAAATTACATGATGATGTATATGGATCAAAAGGTAAATGAATGTTACTTTATTAATATAATTAGCCTATATTAATTAAGTCTAGGTAATATATTATCCTTAGGAAATTAGATTCCCAAAGATACTCCCCTAACTAATTTAGGAATCTTTTAAAGTCAGTGTTAACAAGTAGCAAATATTTATTTGCTTTTCACATAGGGATCTCTAAATTGGTTAGCAGTTGCTGTAAAAGTAATTTTTAATATTAAGTAGCATATCAGCGTTTGGTTAATCTGTTATTGAGGGCCATTTTCTTCATTGTTGTTGTTTATTAGCTTTTATTTTTTTTTATCCTGGATTGTCCTTTCCTAGTAAGCATGAATTGTACATATGAATGTTGTTTGGTGTAATGTTTGATGTGTGCATGTAACCCAAGAATGTGTTGACATTAGCACTCCCTAGGAAGGCTGCTGAGGCCCATTCTCATTACAAGTAGGAGCACTCAGAGGAACCAACAACTGTCTTGTCCTTCTTCTAGAATAATGTACATTACAGTAGTTTTATGACATAGGGTCTCCTTTTACGGTTTAGTGTGTGTGTGTGTGTGTGTGTGTGTGTGTGTGTGTTTGGGGGGGAGTGGTGGTGAGAGTTATGGAACTGCCCAAACTTTGGTTCTCTGGAAGAGCAAGAAGTGCTCTTAACCACTGTACTGCCTCTCCAGCCCCCAAACTTGCGTTTCAAAAAGCTTTTGATCATAGTAATGGTAATCACACATATATCATATTTTTAGATCAAGTATCTGTAATATTCACCAAACCAATACAGACCCAAAGTAATTGAGAAATATAAAAATATTGATTTTTTTTCTTCCCATTAAAATATTTTAAATAATTTTAATATTTAAATAATTTTAGGTGAAAAAAAATTATGAAGCTCTCAAACAGAGACAAGATGAGGAAACGATGGTCCAGAGCTCCCTGCCTGTCTCTGGGGAAGATAACAAGTGGGAGCGAGAAAGTCAGGAAACCACCAGAGAGCTCCTGAGAGTTAAAGACAGGTTAATTGAAGTAGAAAGAAATGTAAGTATTTAAAAACTCTTAGTAGGGACAAAATTCTTCTGAAATAATGAATTGTTGGATATATTTATCTCTCATAAATTTATTTTGTACTTTCTTGTCTAGTTTATCATATAAAAAGTATGCTTTGCTCCTTACCCTCTTGTAAGTTACTCCCAAGTGTAATCAATGTTCCATCCATCATGTCTGCGAAACCAATATCATGTAGACAGTGCTATCAAGTTCTGCCAGGTAAAATGTGACCCGTAGGATTATGTGCAGTAGCCTCTGTGTGTCTTTCAGGCTGACTTGGTTGTTTTCTCCCAGGGAACTACTTCAGCAGTACAAAATCAACTCTGATTTTTTTATAGTGGAGTCTGGTGGCTGGAGTCTTGTACTCCACCCACCTTTGAAGTCCCAGTGAAGAGCAGGAGGCTTCTCTTTAATAATTACAACTACTGTCTCAGAACCTAGCTTGCCTATAACTTTATGCCCTCTCCTGCTGTTAGGCAATTTTTTTTTGACTTTTTTTTTTATTGAGAAAAGGAGAAAGAAAAAAAAAAAACCAAGTTTCCACCTCCTCCCAGCCTCCCATTTCCCTCCCCCTCCTCCCACCCTTCTCCCCCTTCCCCCACTCTTCTCCCCCTCCCCCCACTCCTCTTCCCCTCCCTCTCCAGTCCAAAGAGCAGTCAGGGTTCCCTGCCCTGTGGTAAGTCCTAGGTCTTCCCCCCTCCGTCCATTTCTAGGAAGGTGAACATCCAAACTGGCTAGGCTCCCACAAAGCCAGCACATTAAGTAGGTTCAAAACCCCGTGCCATTGTCCTTGGCTTCTCATCAGCCCTCATTGTTCGCCATGCTCAGAGAGTCCAGTTTTATCCCATGCTTTTTCAGTCACAGTCCAGCTGGCCTTGGTGAGCTCCCAATAGATCAGCTCCACTGTCTCAGTGGGTGGGTGCACCCCTCGTGGTCCCGACTTCTTTGCTCATGTTCTCCCTCCTTCTGCTCCTCATTGGGACCTTGGGAGCTCAGACCGGTGCTCCAGTGTGGGTCTCTGTCTCTATCTCCATCCATCACCAGATGAAGGTTCTATGATGATATGCAAGATATTCGTCAGTATTGCTATAGGATAGGGTCATTTCAGGTTCCCTATCCTCAGCTGCCCAAGGTTTGTTTTCTTTTTTCTTTCTGGTTGGCTGTAGAAGGAATAAAAACAGCAAACAGTAACTGTAAGCATTACACATTACAGCTCAGGTGGAAATGTATCCACGCCGGGAGTCAAAGAATACCACAAAGTCACACCACACAACAAACCTCACACAAGAGATTGGGAGGGAAACAAACAGGAGAGTGGCCGTCTCTACTCAGGCTAGAAACAGCAGAGAACTGAACAGAATAAGGCCTTAAACAGAGTTTCTTGGGAAGGGGGTGGAGCTTTCCAGGGTGGAGATTAGGGGATTTCAGGTCCAAAGATTGGGTTTTTTACTCTGTGGGGTGGGAGCAGGGTCCAGAAGTTAGGATATTCTGTGGGTGAAACCTAGCAGTTAGAGGTCCTCAGGTGAGGGGCCTGGCCACTTGAGGGGCTTACAGTTACCATGACACAGTATGAATGCTATCCTGTTTTTGAGATTTCCTCCACCAAAACAATTCATCTTGGAGGACTAAAACCATTTGTTTGCCAAAATGTAATGTGAATGGCCTCTATCTCAGTTCCCTTAGAGTTTCCCACTGTCTGTGTTTCTCTGCTCTCCAGAATCACATTAGATTGGCCCTTGCTTATTAGTGTAGTGCTTTTCTAGCCCAAAATTTCAAACTCTTCCCTATTGCTCTTGGATTCTACTTCCAAAGGCCTGAGGAGTGTGTGGCCAGGTTATCACAACAACAGGCCCACTTTGTAACAATACTCTCCAGTAGTTACAAAGATACCTGTGAGAAGCAACTTGAAGGGTCACAGTTCAAGGATAGAGTCCATCAAGGCAGGGAAATCATGGCAGCAGGAGCCTGAGGCCCTGCTCATACTGCATCTGCAATCAGGAAGTAGAGACACTATTATTACTCAGCTCACCTTTGTACTCCAGTCCCTGTGATGGTGCTGCGTCCTTAACCCCATTCCCTCATAGACATTGTTGACATTCATTTTTAACCATCACATCATACATGACTGACTTGGCTACATGGTGAGTTCAAGACCAGCCTGGACTATATGATACTCACATCAAAACAGCGAGAGAGAGGGAGAGAGAGAGAGAGAGAGAGAGAGAGAGAGAGAGAGAGAGAGAGAATATTCTCCACTGGAAAGGAAGAGGAGGAGGATGGTGATGCTTAGATGTGGGATTTAAAACAAGCTGAATCTGGATGAAGAACTGGATACATAAAACATTTAGAGAGAGAGAGAGAGAGAGAGAATGTGTGTGTGTGTGTGTGTGTGTGTGAACAAGACAGTGTTCCATGTTTTTTTCATCCATGGTTTTTTCATCCTTTCAACAAGTTAAAAAGAGAACAGTATAATTACCTACCTCAGCTTCTGCGGGTATTTGCTTGTTGCTGTTTCTGTTGTTGTTTGAGACAGGTTCTCCATACTTCGCTCAGACTGTCTCCCAGTTGCTGATGTTTCAGGCTATTATTAGAGCCACATACACCTTGATTTCTCAGTTTGATTTTATGGGGTCAAAGCACAACCTCTGTTTTGTACAGTGAAATGTTGTTTATACAATATAAAAGTGAAGTGTTCTTTAGAAGTCTTCTATTAAAGATACAACAGCTATTGTGATTCTTTGGATCATTTTTTCTGTCTAGTCAGTACTACATAGCCTAATTAGTTTTTTTATATATTAAAGTTTTATTTATGTTATATGGTAGATTCTTTGGTTATGCTTTTTAGTACAAATTTAGATTTTATGGAATGTAATTTATAAGTAATTTATCTTAAATGTATAATATCTATGCCTAATATTTTAATGTCTGTGACCAATATAGTAATTCACTTGTTTAACTGTAAGAAGAAATATGGTCATATGTACTGAAAAAATTGAAAATGATAAAAATTTTTGGATATACTTCAGAAGTCTTTAGAGATGAAATATAGTTTTAGTGAGAGTTTCATATTATGGATAAAGGAAAACAAAACATAATGCCAGTTAGGTCTATTATGAACTGCATTTATTTACCCAGGATCACCACTTACCCATGATACAGTCTAGTCACGTATTCTACCGCTAACCTATACCTTCAGCACTGAAAGAAAATACTTTAGGACATCAAAAAGCAGAAAGAACACAGGCACAATAGCATTTTAAGGTTGTGGCAGTATTGTGTCATTATGGATTAAATATTTACAACTTGTGATTGAAGAGGAAGGTTTTTCTTTTTTTAAGATTGTTCAAGGTCATTTTTTTTGTATTTGTCATATTCAGAGAAAATGCTTTATTATCAAGATATAGATTTGATAATATCTATATATACTATAATAGAGTATTTTCTTTTTTTTTAAATTTCAACGATTTATTGAGCTATTTAAGCAACATGACTTTTCTTGTTACACTGGAAATTGTGTCCTCTTATCAAACTTTTTTGTTTGGTTGGTTTTTTTTGTTTTTTTTTTTAATTTATTTATTTATTAAGGATTTCTGCCTCCTCCCCGCAACCGCTTCCCATTTCCCTCCCCCTCCCCCGATCAAGTCCCCCTCCCTCATCTGCTCGAAGAGCAATCAGGGTTCCCTGACCTGTGGGAAGCCCAAGGACCGCCCACCTCTATCCAGGTCTCATAAGGTGAGCATCCAAACTGCCTAGGCTCCCCCAAAGCCAGTACGTGCAGTAGGATCAAAAACCCACTGCGATTGTTCTTGAGTTCTCAGTAGTCCTCATTGTCCGCTATGTTCAGCTAGTCCGGATTTATCCCATGCTTTTTCAGACCTAGGCCAGCTGGCCGTGGTGAGTTCCCGATAGAACATCCCCATTCTCTCAGTGTGTGGGTGCACCCCTCGCAGTCCTGAGTTCCTTGCTCGTGCTCCGTCTCCTTCTGCTCCTGATTTGGACCTTGAGATTTCTGTCCGGTGCTCCCATGTGGGTCTCTGTCTCCTTTCATCGCCTGATGAAGGTTAATATTCCTGAGGATGCCTATGTGTTTGTCTTTGGATTCACCTTCTTATTTAGCTTCTCTAGGAACATGAATTATAAGCTCAATGTCCTTTATTTATGGCTAGAAACCAAATATGAGTGAGTACATCCCATGTTCCTCTTTTTTAAAATACTGTTACCTATTAAAGAAAAATGTCCCATGTTTATTTTTAATAAGTGTGGTATCTTTTTCTTGTTTTAAGAATGCTACACTGCAAGCAGAGAAGCAAGCGCTGAAAACTCAACTGAAGCAGCTTGAAACACAGAACAATAATTTGCAGGCCCAGATTCTTGCACTTCAGAGGCAGACAGTGTCATTACAGGAGCAGAATACCACTCTTCAAACACAGAATGCCAAACTTCAGGTTGTACTAAACACTTAAATTATGCAATATTATAGAAAGGGAACCTAGACATAGAAACATTGTTCCTTAGTGAATTTAAGAATTGAAGATAGATGGAAATATTTTTGTTTGCTTCTATGCCAGACTCTTTAATGTGAATGTTTTTTAAATGTCAACGTTTATATAAATTACTAAATTCACCCACAGTATAAGTGAAAATAATTATATTTAGTTTAGAATCTTTCTATCCTTTCAACAAGGTGATTCTAATTAGTTGGTACAAACCCCTTATTTCAGAGTATGATTGCAACATAGTATTCTTTATTTCATTCTTAAAACATTCTTAGTTTAGTTATTGAAATGCATACAGCATAGCAATTTTGTCTTTAGATTTTTTTGTCTAAAGGATATATTTGATGTAACCAAAAGGATCCATCTTCAATTTAACAATGCCAGTGTCAGTTCACACAGAACAGTCCAGGAGGGAGGAAAAGAAACTGGTTCCCTCTTTAAATCTAAATGTTCTCTCAGTGGTGAAGTAAACGCTAATTTAGACTTCTCAGAGACTTTCCAAAAACAGTTTTCAGCTCCAAAATTAAACAGGTAGCCTTAATTCTTTGAGAGGCTACAATCCAAATTACTCAAAATAGGAATGTCTGCAGTGATTTAATTAGATAGAACTTATTTAAGTTAACACTGTAACTTTTTGTTAAAAAGAGTAACAAGTGGGTTGAGGAAATAGCTAAGTCAGGCAGTAAAGCACTTCCAAGCAGGAGGACCTGAGATCAGTCAGGTCACAGAGAAACCAGTCATGGTAGTAAATGCTTGCAATTCCAGCACTGAGGAGGCACAGACAGGTGATCCCTGTAGCTCACTTACTAGCCAGCCTTGCCTAACAGTAAGTTCTGGGCTAGGAAGAGATCCTGCCCTTTAAAAAAAAAAAAATAAGAAGAAGAAGAAGAAGAAGACTAGCAAGCAAGATGGCTCAACAGACAGAGCTCAGGCCCTGCAGTCTGCACAGGAGGCGCGTGGAGCTCACTCTACAGGCTGTCCTCTCACTATCACATGCATACACCACATATGTAAACTTCTTTTGTTCTCTCTACTGCTTGCTCTCTTAGTCATTTGCTCTCCCAGCGATCTGTCTGTCTCTTCCTTCTAAATGCTGGGATTAAAGGCATGTACCACCATGCCTTTTCCTTATACTGTTAATAATATACACATTCTTACAGGTTGAAAATTCCACCCTTAATTCACAAAGTACTTCACTTATGAACCAGAATGCACAGCTTCTCATCCAACAGTCTTCCTTAGAAAATGAAAACGAATCTATAATCAAAGAACGAGAAGATTTGAAATCTCTTTATGATTCTCTGATAAAAGATCACGAAAAGCTGGAACTTCTTCATGAGCGACAGGCTTCAGATTATGAGTCTCTCATCTCTAAACATGGAACCTTAAAGTCTGCCCACAAGAATCTTGAGGTGGAACATAAAGACCTTGAAGACCGGTAACTTATATTTTATTGTGTTAATTTAAAACAAATTTTCTCTGGGTAGTATAATAAATTTTATACATTAGACCCATCTAAGATAATTTTTTAAGGGAATTTATATAAATTTATATGTCTTTTTATGTGATGCTTGTTAAATTTATCATTTCCTTTTCTAAAATATTTTCTTTGTTAGAACTATTTAATGCTAAATACCTAACTTTCCCTCCCCAGTTACAATCAGTTATTAAAACAGAAAGGACAATTGGAAGATTTGGAAAAAATGATCAAAATGGAACAAGAAAAAATGCTGCTTGAAAGCAAAAACCATGAGATGGTAGCTGCAGAGTACAAGAAACTTTGTGGTGAAAATGATAGGTAATGATACTATGTATTTTATTTTCTATGTCTTCTCTCTAGAGAGAAAGTGTGTGTGTGTGTGTGTGTGTGTGTGTGTGTGTGTGCGTGCATGTGTGTGTGTGTTTATGATAGCATCCACAATTTTGACTTACCATGGAATTTTTATCATCTCAGCGGTGTACCTGTTTGTATAAATGTTTGTGTGTGTGTGTATGTTCTGGTGCACATGTATACAACTCAACTTTATAATTATCTTGTGCTTACTTTCTTTTTAAAAAGTCCTAACACACTAGAACCATCTTCATCTTGATACTCTGAAATTCTGAATTTAGTTTTCTATAGATGTTACAGCTAAATATTCTGTTGTGAAGATATTGGACTTAAGTAATCACAGTACAGAGTTAAAATAGACTGTAATAGAGGATGCTGTATGGATAGTACAAGCACTTAAGACCATATTGTGACAAGTTATATAATAGAAAGGTGGGGTCATTTTATTATATATTAAACTTCAGAGAAGTATAAAGGTCTCATCTTGTAGCTAACTATTGCTGGTATTTTAAGAAGTGGCTGGAATCATGGACTTTAGTTGGGCTTTCCAAGCATCAAATTGTACATTTCTGTGGCATCTCCAGAACAACTTGGCTAAAATGAAAAAGAAATCTTGTATGATGAGTTTGACCAAAATAATGTCCCAGGCTTGGAATGAAGTAAAGTATTTTCTGTGTCTCAGGTCTGTTCTTGCCCAGCATTTATTTATTAATGTCTGTGTTCTCTCGAAAATTCAAAAAAAATAAATAAATAAAAGGCTTTATTAAGTAAAACATGAAAGAGCTATCACACACACACACACACACACACACTGATGATTCTAAATATCCTGTGTAATCACAGATAATACCACAGAAAGTTTCTTTCTTAGACTCTGTTGTTTTGACCTCTGCTGTTTACTGGATTTCATTTGGCACTGTTGTTTTAAAGGAAGATATAAAAAATTCAGAACTACTTTAGCACTTGTTTTTAGGAGGTTTTTGGTTTTGGTGTGTGTGTCGTTATATATGTGTTTACATGTTTGTGTGGGAGCATGGAAGTAAGAGGTTGGCATCAAATATCTTTAATTGCACTTCACCATTTTTTCCATTTTCATGTGTATGTGTGTGGTGTGCATGTTGTGTATACATATTTGCATGAGTGGGACATGTGGGAGTACGTGTGGAAGTACAAGGTCGATGGTGAAAATTATTCTTTAATACTCTTTCTCTTAATTCATTTTTGCTAAGATCTCTCAAATCAAACTCAGAGCTCACAGATGTAGCTAGTCTGACTAGTACGTTTGCCTTGGGGATCTCCTGTGTTCCACTTCCCAGAACAAAATTACACTGGGCCACCAGGGCCACTTCACACTTAGGTTTGCTCTGGGGATTACAACAGGTTCTCAGGCTTGCACTGCAAGCCATTTAGCCACTCAGCCATCTTCTTAGCCCATCTTCTTTATTTATTTATTTTAAACTTTAAAATCTTATTTTCTGTGTATTAATGTTTTGCTCACATGCATGTCTGTGCACTATGTGCATGCCTAGTACCCTTGGAGGTCAGAAGAGGATGTTAGATCACCTGAAAATGGGGCGGTAGGCCTCTTTAAGCAGCCATGTGGGTGCTGAGAATCAAACCAGGAACAATGTAGAAGAGCAAGGACTATTAACTGCTGAGCTGTCCTTCCAGAATGCCACCTTATGTTTGTGAGAGAAGTTCTTTAACTGAACCTAGAGCTCTTCGATTGCCTCTCTTTAATGACAGCCATATAATTCATTTTAGAATTTGTGATAAATTAAAAGACTTCCTACACTGTCTCTCTCTGCTACCTATTCCCTGTGAAGTATCAGTGAAAAATTTTTATTGTCCTAAGTATTGATATATACCAGGTAGCTATATGGGTGGTAATGCTTTTGTTCATGGATTTCACCTATTTATAATACATTTACCAGATGTATAAAGAGTTTGCCATTTTATCATCATTTCATGATTTTTTAGCAAATATTTCATAGCTTAGATTTTTGTAAGCTGACTTGAATTCTTTGATGAATGAATTGAGTGAACTATTAGGTATTCTGGACAAAGACCACCTAGGCAAGATTGTGATTTGTTCACTGTGCCCCTTTTGTGGATTCCTGATCTTAATGATACAAGATAAATTTTGCATGTTACTAAAAAATTTAAATCTCACAGTAGTAATACCACTGCCAATGTAGTAAGTTAGATCAGGCCAAATTAGTAAGACCAGAGCAAAGCAACTTCTGGGTGACCCTTGGGAGGGCAGGGGAGGAATCACATGGCAAATACAGCTAGTAGGCCTGATACAGCCTGTAGGCATGGTGTTGAGCAGCCCCAGGGAGAGCTGAACTTTTGATGGACTTTCTGAGGGGCAGGGTTTGAAATGGGAGGAGTGAGACCAGAGTGTGGAATGGGGCCCCAACATGGAGCTCTCCAACATTCCAGCCTTTTGGGGTATATATGGACAGAGGTAGGGCTTCCACCTTAACAGTTCCAACTATTTCTCTGGACCAAATCCAGCTATCTACCTGTGTCATACATAACAGCCCCAAACCTAAAAAAGTTAAATGTTTTTGAAGAGTTAGTGGGATGGGGAAAATAGAATGCTACAGGGACTGCGTATGGCCTACTATGTCCTATGTACTTACTTTCTCGTTAAAAAATTATCAGTCTCTGTCCTTAGAGGTCAGTAATACTTTGTTTTGAAGGTAGATTGTGAGGAGGAAGAGAAATAGCTATAGCTTGATTTTTACAAAGTGATAAGTGGGGATTACATAAAAATTATTTGCCACAATTGCAGAAAGCTACATATCTTTAATTTGTTTGCTGCCTGTATTTCTCACTTTTCAACCAGCATATTGGTTTAGTATTTAATACTGGATTGATTTGCTTAACCTGATCTTTGTTCATGTTTAATTTAGAGTCTGAAATTTCCATGAAATCATAACCAGATTGGTCATTTTTTTCATAAAATCTAATTACTAATCAATTAGTAACTAGCAAAATAATTTTTATATTTTCTAAACATGTCTGAATGATTTTAACAGCATGTTCATATTGTGAAAAGTATTGAAATATTTCTGATGATTTTTAATTATAGGTTAAATCATACATATAGTCAACTTTTAAAAGAGACTGAAATTTTACAAACTGACCATAAAAATGTGAAAAGTCTTCTAAATAATTCTAAATTGGAACAAACAAGATTAGAAGCTGAATTTTCAAAGCTAAAGGAGCAATATCAGCAGCTGGATATCACATCTACCAAGCTAAATAACCAGTGTGAGGTGAGCACCATCAGACTTACACATTGTTTCTCCTTTTAGGTGTCAAGTCATGCCTAAAAAGTAATGAGTCGTATTGCAATGACGGTCTTGGTATACACAAGTAATTAAGAAAAACTATTTATTTCATACCTTTTTATTAATTGTATAAACTTAAAATGTCCAGATGCTTTGAAATGTGTCACATTGTGCGCTTGTTTATTAAAAAATGTTTTGTGGTGGATGTGGTGATGTGTGCCTTTAATCACAGCACTCAGGAGGCAGAGGCAGGTGCATCTTAGTGAGTTCGGGGCTAGCCTGGTCTACAAAGTGAGTTCCATGATAGCCGGAGCTGCTACACGGAGAACCCTGTCTTGAAAAACAAAAAAAGAAAAAGAAAGAGAAAAAGAAAAATGATTTTGTACATGTAGCATGAAATCATAAACCAATAGGATGAAAAATTAGTTTGTAATCATGTACACTTTAATACCCAACATAGCTCAGAAAATTCAAAGCATTCATTCTGCCTGTGATTTCATTATAAAAATATTTATATAGTTAGGATTCTACTAGAATGGTAGAGTGAGAAACATTGTACTAAATCAAGTCCTTAATAAACAGCAAAACAATTGCATAAAGCTGGGGTGGGAGAGTCCCATTTTAGGACTCCAGAACTCAAAGAGTGACCTACAGAAAATCAAGGTACACATCTGTTTAGTAGCATGCAGCACTTGTACCTGTGGCTTCTCTGCTCTGTTCTTCTCTTCCCCTTCCCTGGTGCATGCTGACTTGATTTGGAGCAAAGTCATTGCAGTAGGGTAGAGAAAGAAAGGAGAAGTTCAGGTTTTCTTTTAGCTTATTATTTTATGTATATGAGAATTTTGCCTTATGTGTGCATAGTGCCTGAAAAGGCCAAGAGACTAAAATTTCCAGGAATTAGAATTATAGATAGTTGTGAGCTACCAACTAGGAGCTGGGACTTAAACCTGGACCCTCTGGAAGAGCAGCCAGTGCTTGTCACCGTGGAGCCATCTCTCTAGCCCCATTTTTCTACAAATAATACATAATATTATTTAGCAAACATTTAAATAAACCATGCATTGTACAAAGTTGATAGTTGCCTCATGGAGGTGGTGGTTTACATGTACTTATAATAAATAATCATTCTTCCTGGTCTTCTGTACCACCTGAGAAGTTTCAAATGTTGGCTTTCTTTTTCCCTTTGAGCAGGGTTGGGTAGTGGTTATGAGGGATTGTTTACTGTTAGTTCTGAGAGAGCACATTTCTGCTAGGAATACTGACTTGATTTGGAAAAGAGTAGAGAAAGCCCCTGTCTCTGAGAGTCATCAAAATTAACCTTTTGATAGCCTTAGGTTGAAATACTTTACCCAGTATATGACAGAAAGAAACTTGGGGAGTGGTTCAGATGAATGCATTCCATCATGGCAGAGAAAAATATGGGAGGGATATGAAACAGCTGATCATCTTTCATCCTCACTCAAGAAGCAGAGATAAATAAAGGAATTTCAAAGAAACAAAGGGATGCTAAGAAGATATTTAGAATCAAAGTGAATAGAGCCTTCAACCAGTAACTGATGTAACCAGATCCAGAGATCTACAACCAAGCAACAAGCCAAGCTCTGGTAATCCAAATGAAGAGAGGGAGAAGGGGCTATATGAGCAAGGGATCATGACAGAGAAATACAAAGACAGCTGAACCAAGCTTGTGAAAGCTCAGGAACTCTAAACCAACAGCTCTGGAGTGATGTGGGATGTCCTTCTGTACATGTGTTACTTTTATCAGTTGATTAATAAAGCTGTTTCAGTCAATGGCTTAACAAAGTAAAGCCAGACATGAAATAAAGAGAGGGTAGGTGGAGTCGGGAGATGCCAAAGGAGGCAGGCTCCATGTAGCAGCTGAAGAAGCAAGAGATAACAAACCATGAACCTTGTGTTAAAATATAAATTAATAGAAGTGGGTAAAGATGTAAGAAGACTGAGCAAATAGGCCAAAAAGTATGGTAATTAATATACTTCCTGTGCAATTATTTGGGTCTGGGCAGCCGCGAAACGAATAAGCAATTTCTACTTAAAATGGTTAGTAAGGAGGCTGCTAGTTTGTTCCCAGCCGCTTAGCCCCAAAATAATCACACAAAAACTGTATTAATTAAATCACTGCTTGGCCCATTAGCTCTAGCTTCTTACTGACTAGCTCTTACATATTAATTTAACCCATTTCTATTAAGCTGTATATCTCCACGTGGCTATGGCTTACCGGCTAAAGTTCCCAATGCCTGTCTCTGGTTGCTCCACGGCTTCTCCTTGACCCCACCCTTCTTTCTTCTAGCATTCAGCTTAGTTTTCCCTGCCTAGCTAAGTTCTGCCCTCCTATCGGTCCAAAGCAGTTTCTTTATTCGTTAATGGTAATCACAACATACAGAGAGAAATCCCACATCACCTCCCCTTTTCTGTTTAAATAAAAAGGAAGGTTTTAACTTTAACATAGTAAAATTACATATAACAAAACAGGTATCAAGTAAGAATTAAAGTTACAATATTCATATCTACTTTATCTTTTATTCTAACTAAGAAAAACTATAACTATAAATTATTCAACTCCATCACAGACTCCAGAGGATACACTGTTACCTAAGTAAACAGGAAGTGTGTTGTAAGCAACTTCTAAAACACTAGAATTGACATCTCGCTGCCTGGATAGTCACCCAAAGTTTTTCTATAATGTTGGAGCATCCATCTTCAGCCTACAGGCCCATAGTATCCAGCAGACTTTTCCACGAAGCAGGAAATTTCAAAGACAGTTCTGCCTATATTGGCAGTTCGTCAGTCACTTTCTTCTGTGTCCTGAATGTTTCTGGCAGACTTTTTCATGAAGCAGGAACCCAAAAAGATTGTCTCACCTTTAGGCAAGTTTAGCAGTCATTTCTCTGCAGGTCCTGCATGTCCAGTTAAGCAGTCCAGGCAAGAGCAGTCTCTTGCCCAAATGGCTAGCAAACTCCATAAGGAGCCTCTTTGATACCATCATCCTCTTGAAGTTATTGGTACTGTCATAAGCAGATGTGTCTCACTGTCATGAAAAATCCTAAGTTCTTAAACATTTTAAATGCCATATTCTGTAGTCTTTGAAAGATTTGAAGAATGCCTAGCCATCTGAAATACATCTCTGTAGATCTGGAAAATCTAACTAACATGACTACAAGCTTGATGATTATCTATTAACCTATATTTCTTAATTATACATTATGTTTTTAAGTGAGCTGGACAAACACAGTACCTTGATCAATAGCAGAAATAAACATATAAAAAAATGACCTTAAATTTGCATCAGTAAACCAAGATCCATGTCAATGCAAATTATTCATATCTATATCATATCCCCCTTTAAATGTAAACAAACATTTATAGACAGTATTTGGGAATATGGGCATAGTTTTCTCCATACTGCTTCGTGCTGTTTGGGGGCATTGTTAATCAGGTCTTTCATGGTCTATCCTATGTGTTAGGTCCACCTCAGTTAGAAGTTGGGTGAAGTAATTTTTTGAGGGGTGTCAAACCATATTAGCCTGGAATGAATCCACAGATTCTCATCCTCTGTGGAAACAAAAGAAGAACCTCTTTTCCAAAGCAACATATCCTTAGACTCAAATTCTGAAGTCAAGATACCTTTATAATACATATCCTGGTTTAGCTTAGTAGCCTGTACAATGAAATGTCTTTCTGTACTTAGCTCCTTCACAGCCAAAAAATTCAAAGAAATCACAATAATATAGATAATCCAGACTTTCTGTGAATTTTCCATCTTTACATGACTTGTTTTTCTTTACTCCTTTTAATCTATGACTGTCTGTTCTCTGTGTCTTTAAAGACTTCGTTTTATTTTTTAAAAACCCATTTACTTCTTTTTATGACTCTCTGTACTCTTTTTCTTCTCTCTCCCAAGCCTATGTACATTTATCCAACACTGTGACCCATTTAGAGGTCTTTTATGTCTGACTCTGTCCTATTGTGTATTTGCATTTCTTTACTATCTTGACAAACTTTTAAAATGGTAAGCAGCTTGGTTGCAGCAGCTCTGGACGCTAGCTCCACCTCTCACCACTTTCAGAATGGTGGAGGTACCATTACTGCCATCTCTGGGACTGCCAGGTAGGAGCCATGCTCAGCACTTTAACTCTGAGAATGAGCATACAGCACATATCCCTTTTTATCTGAATAATAGCTAAATATGCCATGCAGTGCATTGCATGGCCTGGAAATATCTCTGTGTATGGCAGTAGGAATCCGCCATGCTCTCCTGCCCATGCACACCTAGCAGTCCTGATCCTGCTGCCTGCCCAGGTGGGGGGCGCTGAGCTGCAGGCATGGACTCAGCTACTTTCCCAAGCAGATATACAAGCACCCAGGCCCACAAACCCTATTTAAATGCTCCATAGCCGGACCTACAGAATTTGCATCAGCAGCACAGCCCAGAAAGCTGGCATTTCAGAATGACCATGGCTTTTTTTTCTGCTACTGCTGAGTCAGGAAAACCTCTCTTAAGGGAGCTGAGTGTGCCACCAGCAAACAAAGTCCATTCAGAAAAAAAAATGTGACTAAACTTTGTTCTTTTGTGTCTAGAATTCCTTTTTAAGCCCTCTCAGGTTTTACGTGGATTTAGTTGGCCTTGTGGGCACAAATTTGTAGTAAGGAGGCCGCTAGTTTGTCCCTGGCTGCTTAGCTCCAGAATAATCACACAGAAACGGTATTAATTAAATCACTGGTTGGCCCATTAACTCTAGCTTCTTATTGGCTAACTCTTACATATTAATTTAACCCATTTCTATTAATCTTTATATTCCCGGTTGTGGCTTGCTGGCTAAAGTTCCCAGCGCCTGTCTCTGGCTGCTCCATGTCTTCTCCCTGACTCCGCCCTTCTTTCTCCCAGCATTCAGCTTAGTTTTCCCTGCCTAGCTAAGTTCTACCCTGCTATAGGTCCAAAGCAGTTTCTTTATTCATTAATGGTAATCACAGTATACAGAGGGATATGCCACATCAGGTTTAGGCAAACAGACCAATGAACTGGTGAGAAATTGAACTAGGAGTTCCAAGAAATGAAACAACTACAGTGGGTTTGGTAAGATAACACATGTCCCTGATGATCTAGAAGGCTACTCAGCAAACATTAGAGTGTGTGTGAACTGTTTGCTCTAGGTGTTTGTAATATTTTTTTTTTTTTGTTTTTCGAGACAGGGTTTCTCTGTAGCTTTGGTGCCTGTCCTGGAACTAGCTCTTGTAGACCAGGCTGGCCTCGAACTCCCAGAGATCCGCCTGCCTCTGCCTCCCGAGTGCTGGGATTAAAGGTGTGCGCCACCACCGCCCGGCTGTTTGTAATAATTTGAGTAAAGTATTAGCCCTTGATTGGATACAAAATGATAGAATAAGATTTGGAGAGGTAGAGAGGCCAGGATGGGAGTCAGTTTTGGTAGGGAAGGATGGTAAATAGAGAGCAGCACACAGCTTTTCTGAAGGACAGTTCTTGCTCTGTTTCTTGATATGGGCACTAGTTTAACATGTAACCCCTGGCAATTTACTGAATTATGTTACATTTACATTGTTTTCTGTTTTCTGACTATCTTTTGTCACAGTAATGCTACATAAACAACAATAGAACCTCAGTGATAATGGGAAATGGGGGGCTCAAAAAGATATTGATATATCCACTAATATTTAAGCTCAAGTGTTCACTTCTGCATCTTTAGTTGGAAAAGACACTGTAGGGCAGGTTGGTCTGTGGTGTTTGTGCTGTCTCTTCTCTGTTCGTCATAATTTCCATCTTCTAGAAGCCCCAGTGCTTTGAGTGGAAACACACAGTACCTGGTGCCTAGGTTTGAAATTTTCATGTGTAATTTTCACTTTTTCTTGGCCAAACCCATTTCAAGTTTAAAAAAACGTGTATTATTTTTCTATTGTTGTGGAAAAAAAGCATTGTGACCAAGGTAAATTATAGAAGAGGTTTATTGGAGGTTATAGTTTCAAAGAGATCTGAGGAAGGATGTCCTGGGAGGGATGCATGGTAGCCAGGGATCTGTGGCTGTCCTGGGAGGGATGTGTGGTAGCCAGGGATCAGAGGCTGTCCTGGGAGGGATGTGTGGTAGCCAGGGATCAGAGGCTGTCCTGGGAGGGATGCATGGTAGCCAGGGATCTGTGGCTGTCCTGGGAGGGATGTGTGGTAGCCAGGGATCAGAGGCTGTCATGGGAGGGATGCGTGGTGGCAAGCAGCAGGCATGGTGGCTGGAGCAGGATGGTGAGAATTAGAAATCTAGAAGACTTTGAAATCTCAAAGTCTACCAGGAGTGACAAACAGTAAGGCCACATTTTCTAAACTTCCCCACACAGTGCCACCAACTAGGGGCCAAGTGGTCAAACATCTGAGCCATAGTGGTCACATTCTCATTCAAGCCACTATAACAGGCTGTAGATTTCACTGCTTGATAGGAAGAGTGAGAATTCATACTGCAGGAGTAGAGATTTAGCTCAGTTGATAAGGGTTCCTTCTAGGATGTATGAAGCCCTGGGATCAATCCCCAGCATTGCATAAACTAGACATGGTGAGATATAGGTGGGGAAATCAGAAGTTCAGGGTCGTCATCAGCTATATAGCAAGTTATGTGGCTGGGGTTACATGAGTCCATGTCTCAAAAACCAAACAAAACTTTAGATAGGGAAGAAAATGAATGCATTCAGTTTTTTGACAAGTCTTATTACATTTTAATTTTATAATATGAAAATAGACAAAACATGATACAGTACTACCATTGTATCTTACTGTTATGTGTTATGTGTATTCATTATGTATATTCCTAAGTACCATTCTTTGTGGTACCTTTGAGAACTCTTAAATATCTGCCTTCCCCTTTAGAAAGTAGGGCACAGTAGCTGTTAGACTTGTTCTGCTTGTTTCGCTGCTTTTAATACAGATTTCTAGGCTGTTTAAAGACTGTTGAAGCCTGATGCTGGGGTTCAGAAATCCACCCTAAAAGGAATGATAACCTTTTAGGACAATTCCTTTGAGTTTTGTAAACTGTGGCTTAGCTAGTGTATATTTCCAATTTCTGCTGACTTTTTACAAAAAGTCTAAATTAACTTGATACCAATCATTGATTAAATTACTTTACTCTCTTTGATCAAGCCAACCCAAATTATTCGCAGACTTATATGCTTACAGGAATACATTGGTTGGGAAAAGGATAAGCCGTGTTAAGTAACTACCATGTTACAACCAGGTACTTTACCTAAATTATTTAATTTTTGCTGCAATATAGGTAGGATAGAAGCTATCCCCATTGTATAGATTCAAGAATTAACTATCCTATTAAGCATCTATTTCTTAGTTACTAAATAAAAGGTAAGATATTTGAATGTAGCTTTTGAATAAATCTGAATATAGAAGGCAATGATTTTGGAACTAGATATATTATACCCAATATTTGTAAGACTTAAGATATACTTATTAGCAGGTTATTTAGCATAGTGTCAGTGTTCTGATCAAGTGATTCTTCATGAAATACTTAATATATTTTAGATGTTTCAGGTAATTTGTATAAAATGGAAATTTGTCTTCAAAAATAAATATTTGTGTCTAAACAGTTGCTCAGCCAACTTAAAGGAAATTTAGAGGAAGAAAATCGTCACCTATTGGATCAGATCCAGACACTGATGCTGCAGAACAGAACGCTGCTGGAACAAAACATGGAGAGCAAGGATCTCTTTCATGTTGAACAACGACAGTACATGTAGGTACCAAAGAGTTTTGTATTCGTGATGTTACTGCTGTGCCTACTGGCAGAGAAAAATCCATGCACATTTTTCTTGATGTTATTACATCATTATTTCAGTTCGTATTTTTTATTTAAAACTATCTTATTGCTTAGACAAATTTTTGGTACTCTAGTGAACTGGACAACAGGCATTTCCATTTGGGAGTGAAGACTCACTGTCTTACAGTAATGAGTCGGTGAGTGAATTTGGCACTCTATTGCTGACAGATGGAATTTAGCATTCTTATCCTTTCCATTCTTCTCAAGATGTTGAGAAATAGCACCGTCTTTCTCATATGAGTGGTAGAGTCTTTAGGTAGATCAGGAGATGGCGTTTTGGGCCTCAAATTCTCAAGATTCTACTACCAGTCCCAAATAGACTTGTGTAGCACCATGTTGAGTCTCTCAGGATCACAATGATTTGTGAGGGAGTCAGATTGTAAATCTTCTCCTTTACATCACCAGATGTCAGTCTTCCGTCAGGTAAGAACCCTGCCAGAGTCGGGCAGAGCTGACCGGGACAGGCCCTTCCCAGGGTGAGCATGAGACCGTGCTGGTGATACTGTCAGCCAAGAAATAACTTAGGGGAGATGTGCTGCCCTAATAGGATTTTTCAAGATTCTTATATTCTAAGCATTCTGCTAATAACCAGAATACTAATACTAATACTAATACTAGAAAGCATTTGGGACCTGCCCTAAGAGAATTATTATAAACAAGACATATGCCTGTAGTCTCAGCAGTTAACAGACAGCTTGACTTTACAAGTTCAAGACCAAGATGGACTGTAGAGAGGTCTCATATAAAGCAGTCATTGGTAGTCCTTGCCTGAAAGCAACCCAACCCTCTTGTAATAATCAAAAATATCAGAAGGTCTAGGTCATCCTTGGCATATAGAGAATCAAGGTCAGCCTGGGCTACATCAGACCCTATCTCAAAAAATTTAAAAAAAGACCCCCCTCATCTAAAGTAAAACAAAAGACAAGAAATGCAGATATATTGTGTATACGTGTAATAATTCTGTAATGAGAGATGAATCTTAAGGGCTACAGAAATTTAGCAAATGCTAAATTACTTGTGTCTGAGAGATGCAAAATGAACTTTTTTTTTTACCAGGCTGGCCTTGAACTCACAGAGATCCACCTGCCTCTGCCTCCCAAGTGCTGAGATTAAAGGCGTGTGTAAAATTAAGCTACAGGTAAGCACCTTAAATTCAAGGCATTTCTAACTGAATGTCTCTATCCTGCGACTCTGGCAGGACTGACAGCAAACAAGTATTCCTAAAGTTGGCAGCTTATAATTATATTCATCAGATAAAATGAAAATAGTACTGGGAGCTGTGACCTTCTGTAGTGTAGCCATTAGCTTCTCAGCTATCACCTATCTCTACCATGTGGGTTCCAGGAATCAGAGGCTCAAAGTTATAGGGCTTGGCAGTCAAAGTAACAGTGAGCCATTGCACAGCCCTTTTTTCTTTCTCCAACCCTATCCTCAATGTAACCCTGGCTGATCTAGAACTCATTATGTACATCATCTTGGCTTCAAAGTGTGGGTAATTCTCCTAGAGTGATAGAATTATAGTCATGAATTGTCATACCCTGCTTAATATAGCCTTCATCTTCATGAGGATTTTTCAGATGTTTAAGATAGAAATGTTTTCCCTTTTTAAGTTTATTATATTTCCACAATACTATGTTTGGTTATTATTATTGCCTTGTAATAGTCACACATACACACAGACACACACACACACACACACATATAATATGTTCTCTTTCCTACTGTATTAGAAGCAAAACACTTTTAACTTTTCATCTTTATATAAACTTCATACCTTCCTCAATGTAGAGCATCATTAAATAATTGTTGTACAATTAGTATTTTTTGGCATTGAAAGCTTTTTTAAAGACACTGCTCTGTGATCTTCAATGTTTCTGTATGTAATAAATACTTCTTAGTTAGGGTTTCTATTGCTGTAAGAGACACCATGATCACAGCAACTCTTTTTTTTTAAATATTTATTTATTTATTTATTATGTATACAATATTCTGTCTGTATGCCCAAAGGCCAGAAGAGGGCACAAGACCTCATTACAGATGGTTGTGAGCCACCATGTGGTTGCTGGGAATTGAACTCAGGACCTTTGGAAGAGCAGGCAATGCTCTTAACCTCTGAGCCATCTCTCCAGCCCCACAGCAACTCTTATAAAGGAACACTTAATTGGGGTTAGCTTACAGTTCAGAGGTTTAGTCCATTATCATCATGCAAGGGGCATGCATGTAGACATGATGCTGGAGAACTTCTCCATCTTGATCTCAAGCAGCAGGAAGTGAATCATCACGCTGGATGTGGCTTGAGCATATGTGTTACCCTCCTCCACGGTAACCCAGTTTCTCTAACAAGGCTGCACGTACTCCAGCTGGGCCACACCTCTTAATAGCGCCACTTCCTATGGACCTAGCATTCAAACATACATCTATGGGGGTCATACCTATTTAAACCATCACAATTAGCAAGAACATAAAATGAGACTAAGATGTGAAGAATAGAATAATACTCATCCATTGGGGGAAGGAGTGTCAGAACTAAATCTTTAAAGGTAAGTTAAGCATGAGTAATACAGCCTAAAAGGAAAGAATATTTGCATGAAGAAGTGGGAAAATAAATATCTAACAGTTTTTATTTATTTTTAAAAAAGCATGCTTCATTATAAAAATGTTTGAGATGCTAAAAGGCTAGGGAAAAAACAAAGCTGTTGACAATTATATGATGAGATTATATTTAGAAAATTTCAAATAAATCCTCTTGTAAAATTGAAACTTCTAAGCACTACATACCTTTATTTAAATACATTTAAAGAAAGGAGAGGCCGGGCGGTGGTGGCGCACGCCTTTAATCCCAGCACTCGGGAGGCAGAGGCAGGCAGATCTCTGTGAGTTCGAGACCAGCCTGGTCTACAAGAGCTAGTTCCCGGACAGGCTCCAAAACCACAGAGAAACCCTGTCTCGAAAAACCAAAAAAAAAGAAAGGAGAGCTATGGAAGAAACTCATGTTCCTTATTTAGGTCTCAGTTACTAATAATGGTCTGTGGTGTTTATGTTTTGGAATGAAGATCATGGTCGTGAGTCATCTTATAAGATATTATGCATATTCTAAAATGTAATTTCCATTTTTATAGTGATAAATTAAATGAATTGAGACGACAAAAAGAGAAATTAGAAGAGAAAATTATGGATCAATACAAATTTTATGACCCATCTCCTCCTAGAAGGTACCACTAATCAAATTTTATGGATCTTGTTTTGAAGAAAACCTTATCTGTAGTATTGTTGAGGCTTTTCATTTTATGAGGTTTATTGTTGAACTTTAGACTAAGAATTCTTTTAATTCTATTAGGAGAGGCAACTGGATTACTCTAAAAATGAGAAAATTGATAAAGTCCAAGAAAGATATTAACCGGGAACGTCAGAAATCTCTAACATTAACGCCTACCCGCTCAGACTCCAGTGAAGGATTTCTTCAGCTGCCTCATCAAGATAGTCAAGATAGCTCATCAGTAGGGTCAAACTCTTTAGAAGATGGCCAAACTCTGGGGACCAAGAAGAGCAGCAGTGAGTGCTAAGTATTTAAACAGAGTATTGATTTAAAATCTTGTCTAAAGATTTCTTTTAAGAAACAACTTCCATCAGTCTTTTAGCTTGATGAATGATATTTCATTTTGACTTTGTTTCTAAAATTAATTGCAGACTACAGTAGTGTACAACTACCTGGTTTTCTGACATGTACATAGAGACAGCTGTCATTATACTAGAAAAGTAAAATATATAAAAAGAACATTGAAATAACAGCTTGGCTATATCTGCTCCTAAAATGTGCTGTTAAATAGGCTTCACAGAGGAATTGTAAGGATAAGAAATAAGAATGAGATTTCATTTCATTAGTATTTATAACTTACACAAAATAAGGTGCTTTATAATACGGTTTTTGCTCATGTGCTTTGGGATATAAAATTGGAACACAGTTATTGTATTGGGGAAGTAAAGAAAAATAAATACTAATTTGAAGAGGTATTATAGAATTGTTTAAAGTTAAGGAATATTTGCTAAGGTTTGATTAAAATGAAATAAAGATAGGGAAATGTAAATGTATAAAGTTATAATTTAGTTTTTGTTAGACTTAAAGTCCCACATAATACTGATAAAATTTATAGACTTTTTAGTTCATTACTGCTGGTGTGTGTTTTAGCTAAATAGCAAGACCAAAGAAAGAGCCTGAAAAGTATATATTTTAAGAAAAAGAGAAAAAGAATTCAATACTCAAGTCTTTGAAAATGTGTACAAAGTTGATTGTATTCTCATGAAATACCTGAAAAGTATATACTTTGATCACATCATTACCAGTGTTACTAAATTCATACATGTTGCCAGGTGTGGTGATACATACATACCTGTAATCTCAGTGGAAGCGAGAAGATTGGAGTTCAGAATCTTCTAGTGGTATATAGCAAGATAGCAAGTTCAAGGCCAGCCTGGCTACATGAAACCTTTTTTTTTTTTTGGCTTTTTAACACAGAGTTTTCTGTGTAGCCCTCCTGCCCCTGCCTCCTGAGTGCTGGAATTGAAGATATACACCACCACCACCACCACCACCAGGCTTAAAATAGTCTTTCTAACAGACTACACTATTCTTTTGAAATAAAAAGTAAACAAAGGCAGATGCTGCTTCTCTCAGAAGTAGACTATCCATGTGGATGGCTCTCAAAATACTCAAAAAAACAAAAGGTACAATGTTATGACCTCATGAATTGTCTCCAAAAGGAGGTGGTATTTGGACGGTAACATATATTTCACAATACAGTTTTAGCAGCCTAGATAGTCAATCAGTGATAACAACAAAAAATACAGATGCATACATAGCTTACATCTCTAGAAAGCAGTACAGTCCTATAGCTCCATGGAAGATGATTATTACCAGGGTCTTTTGCCATCTAGCCTTGTTCCCCTAATTGATAAGTACTGGTGTGGTGAGGTCGTCAAGTTTTCCTTTTCACATAGCTAACAAGTCAGCTTATCTGCTACCTTCAGACACCTTCTGGCATCCTACTAAGAAAATGTAATATATGTCCTTTAATTATTTTAAGTTACAGATGTATAAATTAGACATGAGCGTGCACACACACCACATGCTGCAAAGGTCTTTTTTAAAAAAAAAAATATTATCCTATCTGTCCAAAGTGTAAGTCATTCTTTCACACTCCTCCTGGAATATTCAGGATAAAATCAGAAAGAAACAATATTCTCCTTTTCGTCAATTGTTCAATTTTAGATTTTGATTTTTTAATAAACATAAACTCAGTACTAATGTACCCTTGATATATGTATGCTCTGGGAAAAGAACATTATATGTCTCAAACATAATTGCCATGAGAAGAATCACATCCCTGGCAAATTTTAAATTCTTTTTATCCTGTCCATTTTGGAAGAATGTCTGTCTGTCATGTCAGTAAAGCAGTCTTTGAAAAACAGCTGAAAACAGAAAAAGGAAAAAAAAGAAAAGTATCACACATGACATGTGCATGCTGCACCCATTCAGCTTTGTTTCAGCTAAGTGTCCATTTTTACATTGCGTTTGGTTCATTCCTTTTTGATCATTCAGACCAGCTATGTTTATCAAGCATGAAAAGATATATGTCAAATTAAAAAGCTTAGATGAATCATGACTCTGCTCACAGCAGTCAGACAAGTTAAGAAGCTAGTTTAGTTTGCACCTCTTTCAATGAATACTTAGCAATTTATAAAAAAATAGCTTTTAATATTTATTTGCTGATGACAACCTTCTGAGAAAGAACATAGTTATTAAGGTTGTATAGAATGCTTTCATAAACATAATTATTTTTATATTAAGCGCTACTGAGATGTAGCTTAGTGTTTGTTCTAATGATTCCTATACTTGAGCAATAGTCCTTTAATTCACAAAAAATATTTTTGTGGAGTGCTTCCTTTTGTATTTTTTTTTTGCATAAATCTACCCTATGGGCTCTTCAAAATACATTTTAAACTTGTTGTTTATTATTATGTTATTTTATGTGCATGAATGTTTTGCCTGCCCTTATGTCTGATATGACATGCATGCCTGGTGCCTTCAAAAGCCAGAAGGGGGCATTGGATCCCCTGGAACTGGAATTGCAGACAGTTGTGAGTTACCATGTGGGTGCTTGGAATTGAACTCGGGTTTTCTGAAGAGAACTGCTGAGCCCTCTCTCTTTCAGCCCCCAAATACCTTTAAATGTTTCCCTCCCATTTTGCTTGCCTTGGGGTTCCTTTTTTGTTACTTTTTTTTTTTTAAGAACTTAGTGCTAACACTTATTGCTGATGTCAGACTATTCTTTTTCCTCCTTCTCTCAATTAACTTTTTGTAAAATGAGCCTGATATACCTGCTGTTTTATCTTTAGGAAGACTTGTTAAAAAAAAAAAAAGTCTTGTTGAAAGAGTGTGTATCTCCCCAGCGCTGCTAAACAGTGCACTGGATTCCAGTTGAAATCAGTGTTTTCTTTATTAAACTTTAGGAGACTAACAAAAAAATAGGCTTTTTTAAAAAGCTCATTTTGCTTTAAATATCTAACCACCCTAATTTTGGTTGATATGTGTGTATTATCTGCATCTGTATAAGACATAGATATACACACATATATATATATATTACTAAAATTCTCTTGGTGGGATATGTGTGTTCCTAACTTTTTTAAAGAAAGCCTTTAAACTTAAAATTTTTAAATAAAATAGATGCTTGTGAGCCTTATATGCTTCATACTTTATAAGCCACTGGTAGCTGGATTTTAAAAGTGTACTATTACAGTTTAACTAGGAAATTTGGTTTCTTCCTAAGTAATTCTAAGCAGTTCCTGTTTTTATAGGACTGTAGCCAGTGCTTTCAAAATACATGTTCCTCATGGTTGTCTTCAGTGCTTTCTAAGTGTTTACAGTATCAGAGTGCATGCTTCCTGTTTCACTATCCTCAGCAGCATGAGGTATTAGCTGTAATGTAGCGTACATAGTGAGACCAACATTCATTCCTGTCCTTAATTTCAACATTTAACTCCCATCTGTTCTTCTCCCTTTTTTCTTT
Organism: Microtus oregoni; assembly: GCF_018167655.1. Taxonomy (NCBI): domain Eukaryota; kingdom Metazoa; phylum Chordata; class Mammalia; order Rodentia; family Cricetidae; genus Microtus; species Microtus oregoni. The sequence continues at coordinate 12,080,156 of NW_024543078.1, forward strand.
CATTTCCCTGTTTCTGTTTTTCCTCATGCTCTGACATTAAAGTGGTTGCACTGAAAAGACTGCCCTTTTTGAGGAACAGACCGAAGGATAAAGACAAAATGAAGGCCTGCTACCGTCGTTCCATGTGTAAGACTTTATGACAGTTCAGCTTCTTTCAAATGACCACACTGGCTTCCATCACTAATTTTTCACTAACCTTTCTCTGGACTGTACTAATTGCTTATTTTGCAAAGTGCAGTCTTCCTTTAATATGAGGAGCTGGAAGAATATTTTTTCAGAAAGGCATTGAATTTGCATTATATGTATATTCATACATATATATGCATATGTTTAGTAATACATGTAATATACTTGTAAATGTCCAGTGCATTCTTAAAACTGGCAAAAACAAGCAAACTTAATTTTATATGCCATACAGCTTTTTCCCCAAAGAAGTTTAAGGAAAAATATTACAAACCCTTCAGCATTAGGAATTTATTTTCTTAATGAACCTAATTAAATGAATGAATGAATAAAGTGGCCTATAACCCTTGAAAATGTTTGTCATTCTTTATGTAATAATCATGGCTTTCTCTTTTTAAGTGAAATGGGTAATGACATAATCACATTAAATGTCTGTTACTTTGAGTATCTCTTTCAGGTTTTTATACATTGGTATATTTACTTGAGTTATAAAGATGAAGAATTTATTCAGTAACCTGCTCTGACCAAGGACTCTTTTTTCATTTTCAATAATGGCACTGTAATACTGCTCTCCATCTTATTTCATTCCATTTTGCCACCACAAAACTACATTGTGAAGGCTTCTAATTCATAGCGCAAAAGCATGGCAGTTGTATATAGTAAAATTCCTTTCTGTCTTCTAAAGGCAGTGGGGTGGGGGTGGTAAGAGTCCTGGAATTTATCAGCCTTTGGCATCATTTCATTCAGTTGAATGCATGTCATTACTCAAATGGGCTTGTAGTTACAGTTTGGGGCCCATTTGCATTAATTCATAGACAAAACCAGATCATTTATAATACAAAATAGAAGAGCCAGTCCATTAACCATGCTGATTCATTTGCTCTCATTTGCATCCCAGCCATGAATGACCTGGTGCAGTCCATGGTCCTAGCAGGAGGACAGTGGACAGGTAGTACTGAAAATTTGGAGGTCCCTGATGATATTTCAACGGGTAAAAGGAGAAAAGAATTGGGAGCTATGGCCTTCTCTACTACAGCCATCAACTTTTCAACTGTCAACTCCTCTGCAGCCTTCCGATCCAAGCAGTTGGTTAATAATAAAGGTATAGGCCGTCTGCTATTTGCACTGTGCTGTGATACTGTTGGCAACGGAAATTCTAATATGACTTTCCTATGTACTTTTTTTTCCTCAAACAACCTGAAGTAATTATCAAGCCATTTTTAGATTTGATATGGGGAAAATTCCAAGTTATTTCAAACTTTTAAAATAGTATGTAAATAATGAAAATCTTTCATAGGCCTCCTCTCATAATAAATAGCTAATGAGGTTACATGAAGAGAAGAAAACCAAATAAAAAGTGGAGAAGAGGAGGGAGTGGTATGTTTCTTCTTAAAACCCAAAAGCACTGCAACTTAAGAGAGCTGCATAGAACCACCCAGGCTTTTGCTTTGCTTTGCAGGGTTACAGAAGAGATTGTTTTATTGCTTCTAGTGTTTTCTTAACAAGTCAGTTCTTATCAGAGCTACTCTTTTCTTCTAGTTCCAGTTTCTACCTGAATCTGTGAATACATTAAATCAAGATGCACTTGTGTGACTGAAAAAGAATATCCACATTCTGTATAAATATTATAGCAAAAGTGTTTTAGTACAAAATATATTTATATCCATTTTACTATTTCATGTAGATACTACATCCTTTGAAGACGTAAGTCCACAGGGTATTAGTGATGATTCTAGTACGGGATCCAGAGTTCATGGTAAGCAACGAACTTAACTTAGACGGTATATGTTAAATACTGAATGGGAATGCTGAGATGCTTGCAGTGAGTCAGTGGATGTGGCATCACTTCTGTTTCTTCTAATCTAATATGCATTCTTCCCTCTTAAGATTACTGTTTCATGTGAATATTCTCTTTTAATCAAGGTCATTTACAAAGTATGCCTACATAATCTTCAGAGGTAATTTTGTTACCATTCTCAAATGCAGTTAATTATAAGAGTTACATTTCATCACTGGGTTTTAAATACTTATTTTGATAAAAGATAAATTTTAGATTTTTTAATTTCTATTTGGAAAGTCCTGTTACTAAATGAAATTATTACTAGTAACAAATAGATAACATGCTAAAAGAAACTTTATGAGTAAGCAGGTATGTAAGAAGTTACATGGAGCAGTGTTAACGGGATAGCTTCCCTTGTATAGATAAGAATATAAGATGTATGAGGCTAGAGAGATAGCTCAGCAGTTAAGAGTGCATACTGTGCTGGGCAGTAGTGGCACACACCTTTAATCACAGCACTTGGGAGGCAGAGACTGGTGGATCTTTGTGAGTTCAATACCACCCTGGTCTACAGAGTAAGTCCCAGGACAGGCTTCAAATAAACCCTGTGTCAAAAGAAAAAAAAAAAAAAGACATTCCTACTACTGTTGCAGAGGACTCACATTAGTACCCATCATCCACAGGGAGTAGCTCACAAACTGCCTCTAAATTCAGGGGCACTGACACCCTCTTCTGGCCTTTACAGATACTGCATTCACATGCATAAGTCCGTACTATATTCTATAAAGAATATAGGTTATTATATGTTATTAGAGACATATATGTTATTAGAGACAACAGAATGGCTCACACAGGTACTTGAGTTTAACCCACAGAATCCATTTAATGGTGGATGGAAAGAAAATTCCAGATTTGCCCTCTGACCTACCCCCATGTGCACAGGCACTTGTGCATGTAAATGATAATAATTATAAATTAAAACTTTTCTTAAATATGTAGGATGTTGGGGGCTAGGAAGATGGCTCAATAGTTCATTTGCTACTCTTGCAAAGGAACTGGGTTCAGTTCCTAGCACCCACGTGGTGGCCCACAACCATCTGCAACACCAGTTCCGGAGGATCTGATGCCCTTCTCTCACCTGGGGCATCAGGCACAAATATGGTACATATACACTCAGGAAAAACTCATACACATAAAATTAAAACAAAATAATGTAGGGCGTGTGTGTGTTGCTAACAGAGTAGATGGTCACATTCCTCCACTTCATGGCATCTCTGAAGCATGGAGGTTCCTTACCTCTTCTGTTGTAAGTTACCAAATCTGTAGCATTTGGCAGAGATGAGGGGAACATGGAATTTTATTAAATTGAAAAAGTTGTGGTATCCATCTCTAGAAATCATTTTCAAATATAAATGTGATCTTTTTCCTCCTTTCTTTCTCCCTCCCTCTCCGTCTTTTAATTGCAGCTGTTTTTCCAGAAGTGCGTGTTTCAAAGCATCTTAGTGAACTACTTAAAGATGTCTTTTCTTTCTAATCTGTATGATTCACCATTCTGTGAGCATGCCCAGGCTGAGACAGTATGCATGATCATTTTCTCAAAGCCTTCTGTGGCCAGCATGTAAAATTCAGTGCTATCAGATGGATGTTTCATTATACTGTCTCCTGATTTTTTCATTTAGCTTCAAGACCAGCCAGCCTTGATAGTGGCAGAACTTCCACTAGCAATAGCAATAATAATGCTTCACTCCATGAAGTCAAAGGTATGCTGTAGGTAAATGAACTCATGTGCTCCCTCTGGTTTCCAGTATTGTTTACAAGTAGGACAGTTCAGTGGTAGAGCACCTTGTACTTAGTATGCACAAGGCCCTGAGTTTAGCTCTAGAACAAGAGTGGAAAACGTTGGAAATGGGATGAAGTTTCTGATGAAAAGTGCAAAATCCAAATTATCTATGTTTGAAACATAGTTCTCTGGAATGCTTGCACTTTTACATTGTGATACAGATGTATTTCAATGTAGAAAATGTAAAATCAGGAGCATTTATTTTGGTTTCAGTTCTTCATTTTCACAGATAAAATAGTCTTCACTGTAATCTTTGTTTCAGAATTATCCGTAGGCCCGTATTTTAAGTGACATTTTGTGCTTGACATCTAAATGGGTGTCCTTCAGTTTCTTCATGATGCATGTTCATTAAACTTGCCTTGTTTGTATTTTAGAAATATTGTTAGCTTACTCTGTCAACAGAATACATACCTCTTTTTTATTTTTTGTGTGTATATGTATATGTCACAAAGGAATTATATGGATGCACATATGGCTCATATAAAGAATTATTTCAATATTCTTTTATTTTGTCTTTTAATGTGTATTCCAAGGTGAGGGTTCTAATAACTGGAACCTTTAACTAGTACCTTTTTCTTTAAAATATATTATTGCCTTTACAGACTCTTGTGCTTGTTAAACACTTCCATAGCTATTCTCTATGCTCTAGAATTGTACAACTACAATGAATGCATTTGTTCTGTTGCTTTTTGATTATAACATTATTTGTCTTAGTCATTATTATAATTAATTTTATGACTTATTACAGTGATCAGAAACATGATTTTGAGGGGAATTAATTTTTCTTTTTATGAATCATATCTGCTAATATAGTCTGAAACTATGAAAAATCCCTTCTGATTTGAAAATATAAGAAAATCTTAGTTCTAAAAAATAATATAATTTTAGAAAATTCTTCCATGACTGCCTTTCTCTTTATGATGGAATAATTTTCTATCGTGATGTACTGTACAGTTTATTGCTGATAATCTGTCCTATAAAGGAATAATGCATATGCTTACAAACTTTATTCTAGAACGAGTGTCCCTGCTATATGATTCAACCTCAAGTAAACTTAAGGTTATGTGGTAGCAGTACTAACAGTGAACATCAGAACCAATCAGATATTCCAGATATTGAAGAAAGACTAAGCTACACATGGTGACATACCTGTAATCCCAGCATTTGGGATGGTGAAACAGGAGAATTGCAAGGTCTAGGCCAGCTTTGTGTACATACCACGTTCCAAACAAGTGTAGGCTATCCAGTGAGATGCTTTCTGAAATACTTTGTTTTCTTTTTTATGGGACCTGTCTAATTATTTTATGTTTGACTTCCCTTTGTGTATGCTGTTTAAATTTTTTTAGACATTTTAGAATTTTTCATTTAATATGAAATCTTCGAATAAGCAATTGAATCAAGACTTCATAAAGACAGAATTAAAATACTTTTTGCATTTACATGTTTTGGGCTTTAACATTCTGAAATAATTTGAAATACCTTCTTTTTGTAAACTGTGAAATATTTTATAGTTATTAGAACCTAAATTGTTAATGTTTATTACTCTATTCATTCATTTAGTCTTCAGTATATTGAATGATTGTTTAACGTGAAACTTTCTTTTGGCTTTGACTTTGGTGATAAAAGTATATTTTGCCCTTATAGAATTTAGAATATTTGTCAGTTTAATAAAGCCAGAAAAGCAGCTGTGGCATGCAGTTCTTAGACTGAGGAACAAGTAAAATAGCTTTCCTAAGCATGTCTAAGTGAAGTTTAGAGTCAGTGTGGCTACCTACAGAATTAGAGCTCTGCTAACAAATTTTACATAATATTATTATCTCATTTCTATTATTCAAGTCTCAACATAGCATTTACTCCGAAAGCAGGTGCAGTTAATAACCAAAGCAGGCCACAAAGCCACAGCAGTGGAGAATTTAGTCTGCTTCATGATCATGAGGCTTGGTCCAGCAGTGGTAGCAGTCCAATCCAGTATCTGAGAAGACAGACCAGGTCAAGTCCTATGCTCCAGCACAAAATGTCTGAAACAGTAGAAAGTCGAGCACATCACAAGATTAAAGCTGGTTCCCCTGGAAGTGAGGTTGTTACCCTACAACAGTTCTTGGAAGAAAGCAACAAGCTTACCTCAATACAGGTTAGTTCAACAAATGGTGACCTTGATTTAACACTAGTTAAATGTCTTGTGGATGAGCCTTAGAATTTTTTTTTTTAATTATGGAGCACTAAGAGATAACAGCACCTGAATAGTGTATAGTTCAGTTTATCAGGAGACTCCATATATGGTTATATTCAGTAATCTGTATTGTTTTTTCTTCCAACAGTTGAAGTCCTCAAGTCAAGAGAATCTTTTAGATGAAGTAATGAAAAGTTTGTCTGTCTCTTCTGACTTTCTGGGAAAAGACAAACCAGTTAGCTGTGCCCTGGCCAGGTCAGTAAGTGGAAAAACTCCAGGGGACTTCTATGATAGACGGACAACTAAACCTGAATTTTTGAGACCGGGTCCTCGAAAAACTGAAGATGCCTCCTCCATTAGTTCTGCAGGGAAACCTACACCAAGCACTCAAGGAAAAATAAAACTAGTAAAAGAAACCTGTGTGTCAAGACAATCAAAAGATAGCAATCCTTATGCCACTTTACCTCGTGCAAGCAGTGTGATCTCTACTGCTGAAGGAACAACACGAAGGACCAGCATCCATGATTTTTTGACCAAGGACAGTAGACTGCCCGTGTCAGTTGATTCAGCACCACCTACTGCTGATAGCAGCATCACTGCAGCATCTAGTGAGTACCATTTACAGCAGTGGTCTTCGGATGTGCTGACACATGCTGGAGGGCGTCAGCTCCCAGGTGATTTAGCTGCAGACACATCTGAGTCTCTTTATACCCAGACTAGAAAACCAAAACCAGGAAGGCCACATTTTCTAAGACAAACTTTTGCCACTGTCAAAATGTCTGATGATGCATTTGGAATATCAGCTAACAGTAGTCATGGGCCATTTACTGTGGTTCATTCATCTCAACCATTTCTATCCCTGAACACAGAGTTGGTTAGTAACATAAGTGGGTTACCTCCCAAGTCACTCACTAGAGTAACTGACCAGGTCTCTGCCTCTTGGGGTAAAGCTGCACAGAAACATAATGAACAGTTCTGTGATAGTCAGAACCCTAGTAACAGTAACCCACAGTCCTCTGTAGATAGCAACAGTCTTCTCACTCCTGCCTGCCTCTACCCTGATGACACTGAAGCTGCATTATCAGTTTCAGAGGATAGTCAGACTGTTTGGTATGAATATGGTTGTGTTTGATCAATGATGTTATTTGCTAGGTTTATATTTTTAAGATTGTTACATAGAGTTCAGCTGTATAAAAAGGCATGTATATAAACGTGTAACCACACCAAAGTCTGCATGAAATAGTAATTACATTGTACTTTTTTTGCACGCCTTTAAAAATCCAACCATACATGTTTTTCTTTCACATCTTTTGTCACTTGATAAAGATGATATTCTTTGATATCATGAAGCATGTTAAAATAGTTGCATGTTCTGTTACCAAGAAAGCGTATCCAAGTCGTTTTTTGGCTGCTTCTAAAAAGAGTGTTCATTTGCTCTTCCTGCCTCCTCTGTCTCACTCTTCTTTATTTCCTGAGTGTGCACTTCATGTTGCATATGTACAGTATTAATAATGGAAATGGTTTTGAAAATGTCATTTTCTTTTGTCACTTAATCATGTTATCTGTCCTGTTCTCTTTTCAAAGAAATAATTCAACTTTATTTGGACTAATTCTCATATTCATAAAACATTGTTCAAATTTAAAATACTGTTTAATCATAAATGTGTTATTCTTAAATTTTTCCATCAAACTTAAATGTGATTTGCACAGTGACTAGGAACATTTGTGTTATAGTCACCTTCTTGGTGCCGATCTTTTCCTGCTAAACACAATAGCTCAAGACCACTATTTTTTTTTTTTGGAGTCCCTTAATAAAATTTTTTTCCAGTTTTTTTACATATGAATCAAAGAGAAATAAACCTAGTTATTCATTATCTTGGGATTTGTATTTTTACTTCTATTCAGAAGCATAGCAAGTTTTTTTAAATGATGAAAAATTTAACTTGTCATTTACTACTAAATTAAATGTGTACATCTATAATGCAGACTCTTTAAAAGTTAATACATTGTGTTAGAGTATAAAATTAGGACTTGGGAGCGTGAAAATAAAAAAGTAGATAGTCTTCATTCTAAAATTTGTTGTATTAAAAACATAGTCTGAGCCAGGTGGAATGTTCCTTGAATCCCAGCATTCGGGGAAGGCAGAGACAGGTGAATCTCTGTGAGTTCGAGGCGAGCCTGATCTACAGAACAAGTTCTAGTAGAGGCTCCAATTCTTTTTTTTTTTTTTTTTTTAATTTTATTAAGTATACAGTGTTCTGCCTGCCTGCATGCCTGCAGGCCAGAAGAGGGCACCAGATCTGATTACAAATGATTGTGGGCTACCATGTGGTTGCTGGAAATTGAACTCAGGACCTTTGGAAGAGCAGGCTCTTAACCACTGAGCCATCTCTCCAGAAGGCTCCAATTGTATAGAGAAACCCTGTCTCAAAAAAAAAACTTGAAAGAGCTAGAGAGATGGTTCAGTGATTAAGAGCACTGATTGCCCTTCCAGAGGACCTGAGTTCAATTTTCAACACCCACATGGCAGCTCACAACTAACTGTCTGTAACTCCAGTTCCAGAGAATCTGACATCCTCACACAGTCATACATACAGACAAAACAACAATGCACACAAAATAATAAGTAAATTTTTAGGAATTTTTTTTAAAAAACAAACAGTCTTGCCTGATGTAGTAGTATATGTCTTTAATCCAGCACACCCAGCACTGTGGGAGGCAGAGGTTGGTGATCTCTGAGTTCCAGGCCAGCCAGGGAGGAACCTTGTCGCAAACACTCCAAACAAAAGCAGAAAAGCAAGTCTTTAACTCTCCATCCCCCAAAACAAAACTCATACAAGATGGAGATACTATTGATAAACATGGACTCCAGTTTCATATCATTTTGTCTTTCTGTGTTCATGTCACTTTGAAGCAAATCAGCTTCAATCTTTCCGAGTATTTAAAAATCCATAATCCTGACTGACTTATTTTTATAGTATATATAGCTGTCTCAGGAGTGTTTTTTCCAATTTTGATTCAGCTTAAATGTTACTGGTAATAGCTCAGCCTAGGTGGGTGCCATAGGCACTCTATGAGTGAAGGAGCGTACTGTACACTCACTGTATTGCACTGTTACTATTAATACTGGATGGAAGGGAACATCTTCAACAAGTCCTTGTTTAATTAAATTTGTATTGTTTGTAAAAAGGTTCTCCTCTTGTATGTACACGGGGTCACTGCGTGGGTAGACCCTTCTGTTTATATCTTTTCTTCCAGCTACTATTAAAAATAGTGCTGGCACAGGTACCAGATGAACACATGCTGCAGTTTTATATAGTTTAGTGCCACCTAAACAGTTTCTGCATGAATATAGCATTGCTTTGTACTATTAGTTTTTGTTTAGTCAGTATTAATAGTTAAGATATTTTTGTGCTATTATTTTTACTTTTTTCATAGCCTACTAATAAAATTCAATGGTAAACAGCTGATATTAATGGGGACTATGTGACAGAAATGCTTTACTTAGTTTTTGATATCATAAAACTGGCCTTTACACTTTTTACATTTAAATTGTTGCTAATTTTGTTAATTAAAATACATTTAAATTATGTATTTTATTAAAAGCTATATGGGTTATTTTATGAAAGTAAACTTAAGTACTTTCTCCCTAATGTCTGTAAGGATATATTCAGCATGTTTTCAAAAATACATACACATTGCCTGTAAGACATGTCCATGTTTCCCGAGGGTGGACTAAGATCACAATGTAGACTTCCTCCAGAAAACATCACATGCTATGGAGCCAAGGTTTCATCAAACCTTGTTATGTTTTCAGTGGCGGGGGAAATAGAGTTTATAGTAATCATATAGGAAAAATGTTTCCCAAAAGATGATTATGTCAGCATTAAGAAGGAAGCACCTGTGATCAAGCCACCTGCATTTACTTCCCCTGAAATAACTCCATGTCTTGTAACTCACAAAGATGGTTAGAAGATTCAGTACCCTGGTTTCCATAAATAATAAAACTGATAGCTATTATAAATTCCTGGCCTGGCCTTTTGTAAATTATATCCTTATGACTAGTGTGATCCTGAGCAGCTTCGGGTATAGGTATACCTGAGCCCTGGTGTTCACAGTGTAGATGTTTCTACTATTGTACTGCAAGACTTTCTAACATAAAATGATGTGATGACCATTACCATATTACTATAGTATAAGTATGCAAGCCTCTGAAACCAAGATGGAGAAAAGGTAACTCTTAAATTTATAAAAAATAGTTACCACGTTCATAGCTGTGTTGCTTACAGCTTTAAAATAATTTTTTAAAAAGGCTTTCACATAATAGATTAATAATTTTCTCAGGTTCAAATTCCTCTATGTCCTGCTTATTGAGCATTTTCGTCTTCATGAATTGTGTTATATTTAACCTTTGACTAAATAACATGAGCTACTTTTCTCCCACAGATGTGAACAAAGTACAAGAAAGCAGAAATTCAAAAAGCAGGTCTAGGGAGCAACAGAGCTCCTAATTCAGTGACCCACTGCATGACGTGGGCCAAGTGGTGAGTTTCCTGCTTGAATCGTAATTGAAATTGGTCTCATTTCTACAGACTAACAGAATTACATATGATAACAGTGCATACTACATTAACAGATTCAATTTTGCTTGCTGAATCCATTGACTTTCTCTCCTGCTTACTTAATAAAGACTAGTTGGCTGCCATAGGTTTTTGCCTGTCTGTGTGGGTGGCAAACCTAAGTATTTTCTCTCAATTTATATTTAATTTTAGTTGTGAATAATGTGAAGTCTGTCTTGTATGCGTTACAACTTGTGAATAATGGGTAAGAATGGACTAAACACCTATCTTACACAGAACAGCTCAGATGCTGCCTTTGGTTTTCTGTCATTCTCATCTCCGTATAAATAGCTGGTGCATGCTGTTGTTACACGAGCTTCGCTGACTTTATATCCCTCTGTCTTCAAGCTGTTCTTATGTTTTCTTTCTTCTTTCTGTCTTTCAACAAAATACAGAGAGAAAAGTGTCCTTCAGTTTCTCAGTATGAAGACTTTATTTCTGAAGTAACAAGACACCTTGCAACTATAGGAACTATTAAAAAAATCATAAGACGATTTTAACACATCCCTTCGTGAATAGAGCAGGCAAGAATACAAACTTCATTCCTTCCTTGAATCAAGGAGCACTACTGGATCCAACTGCCAGAAGTTTTAGAAGGTTTTAGATACTATACTGTACAGTGCTTTAAGCTCTACTGAATAAAGGACATTCTCTCACTAAGGATGAGTGTTTTAAGGTCAAGTATTCTGAGAACAGCCTACTTCTTTCAACATTTATTAATTTATCCATGTTTGCTTACTGCTTCTGCTAAGTATTACCCAAAAGCTAGCCATTTCTATTTAGTTGTGTAAATCTGAATGAAGTGCTGTAGTATTTTGTGGGAATGTACTATATACAAGACACAGAGAGAACTGTTCTGGCATGTCAGGGTTTTTTTTGGTTAGCAGACTGCATGTGTTGGTACGCCCTTTACTGGTTTTGTTTTTATAGCCAATTGTTTGGGTGCACTGCAAAGGAAATTCAGTTCATAAGATATGCAGAAAATTCCATAATGACATATTAGAGTTATAAAAACTATATGATATTAATCTTACAACTTTCTCTGCTAAGCTGCACTAGGCATTCATAAATGGATCCAAAATAAAATAATTTTTCTGAAACTTTTTTTAGTGAGATGGTTTTCCAGAAAATAGTATTCCCAAGATAAATCAATTTTGTTTTAACTCATTTCCCTTCTTTGCTATTGGGTTATGTATATGTTTTTTTAAACGTGAGAGCTGATTATTGCTTAACAAGTTTTCTTATGGTAAAATAATGTAAATCATTTCTATGATCTACATTTTTTCAGGAACTCATTTACTATTAAGGTTGTCATTTATTACTAAGAATTTTTCTGTTTTTGTCCTTTATATTATATTAAACTTGATAACTATTATAGGTAACTTTGAAATATTTGTATGTGTTTGTTATCTTAAACATTTGGGGAAAAAAAAGCACAAAAATGTAGATTTAGTTAACCCAGAGAAACACGAATTTTTTTAGTAGTAGCAATTTTATATCACAGTTTTATTTTCTTATGAAGTTCAAAAAACACATTGCTACTCATTAAGACAAGTTCATTATTTAACGTAAAAACCAGAATAATCTTTTGAAATAAAAAAATACTATTTTTATTTTAACAGTATACTTCTTAAGCTCTTACTACCAGCTCTAAAGAACTTTTTGGAATAATTACATATTCCATAACGTGGTTTTAAGGTGTGTCATCACTAACCCAGTAGCCATGACAAAGGTCTCTTTTCTTTGCTCCCCATCTTTGTCTCTCTCCCCCTCCCCCACTCTCTGTAATAGGCCACCTTTGGAAAGACCATCAATAAAAAAGACATAAAATGCTTAGTTGACCAGAAATTGAAAGTTAGAGAACTTGGATTTATTTAATTCAGTGTTGCCATAAAGTAGGCTTTGCCAGAAAATAATGCTATAAAATGAAATCACTTTGAAACTCTTGAATGAAAGGTGCTATATATATGTAAATACAAAGGATTCTTACTGAAACCCAAATGCTACACAACAGAAATACTGAAAATCTATTCTCTAGACTTGGAAATCTCACTGCATCATAAGTCCTTGAGTTCAAGTATCAAATTGGGAAATGGGTACACGGCAGTCTAGAGACATTTGCATGTAAAATATGTAAATTCACTTGATCGAGAAGTTGAGAGTAAGTATAGAATTATGTTTTAGCTAAAAATAGTAAGTGGGTAAGTTAGATTTATATTACTAGCATCCAATTTGCACAATTAGCACACATCCCAGGACAATTCATGAGTGTGAGGTGACCTAATGAGGGTGAGTGATAATGCAGTTTGACCTCTTTATACTAATATCCTAAAGCAGAGCCTGCTGGTTAACGAGCATGACCACTTCAGCTGAAAGCGTCTGTGATGCATTAAAGTGGAGTAGGCCGACCCTGAGAAGAAGAGAAAACCAAGTAAATACAATGAAACTATTAAAATGTTCATAATTCATTACCTTCCTCATACTGTTTCAAGAAAGGACTAAACAATAACCACAAGAAGTTTTTTTCTAGAAAATCTAGTTCAGAAGCAGACTTCGAAGGAAGCTAAGCCAAGTGGAAATGAACCAGAACTGATTTTCTAAACAGGCTTAAACCAGCCTTTAGTTGTCTGGTTCTTTCTATTCCTTAACCAACCCCTAAACCTCTAAGAACACTTAAAAAAAAAAAAAAAAAAGCAGAATACCAGCACCAGCCCAGAACTCTAATAATATGCCTCCTGGCTGGCCATGGCAATGTTTTGACCCAAGTTTTTTGAGTTGGTGGTTACCAAAGACTTCATAAGACAGGTTCATGTGTAGCACCTTTCATGCAAGGCATGTCAAAAGCCTATTTAAAAATCACTGTGTATATTATAGAATTGTAGCCACCTCACAAATGGAGCACTACAGCCTGTACTGTCTTTAACAGTTCATGTCAGGAAGTGAAATCAATACTGTACCAAACCTGGAATTATAATGGGAATTATGTATTCTAAATTACTTTTGTATTTAAGTTACTCTTTATGAGAAAAGTGAATTGTTTTCTTTACAGCTATTTGTCCTGAGATGTATGTTTTTCTTTAAGTCTTGAGTATGAATACCACAAAAAGAGCCCATTTTATAATATAAACCTTGATGTACACGTTAAGCTATTTGGACAATGAAAATGCCTTAAGAGGAATGCTTAATAGATAATGTTGCATTTGTAACATCCTTTGACAAAACCTGATTTTAAATTGTCCTTTTCATTTCTACTAGTTTTTTTCTGTGTTTGCCATTGTACTCACAACTGTTATTAAGTACCAAATCAAATAAAAAGCTGTAACATTTCCTTAAAAATTAATGCTAAAAGGGAGGTAGAGTTGAATGGCAAAACGGTTTTACTTGGTGGTGCCTAATATCAGCCCCAGGATTCCATGCATGGCAAGATACCATTGTTTGGACTGTCTTTCACAGTCACTTTCCCCTCCTTTGACTCTCCTTACAAATATATATGCTGGATTAACTGATATAAAGAAATAAAAAGGTGAATTTTTTAAACAAATTGTTATAATCATTTTAAAATTGCATATTAGTCACGTGTTAGTTTTTGCCCTGGAGAACTTTTTCATTCTTTATGTATTTTACCCTAATCATTTTTGGTTATTAAGAGGCTTGAGGAGAAAGTCAAGTTTTGTCAATCCTAAAATATGTTTAAATGCAATCTATAGTCATTTCCCTTATCCATGAAGGGTATGCTCTAACACTCCCAATGAATGCCTGAATCGGCTGGTCTTTTTGTTTTATTTTTCCCATACATTTAACACTGAGAGCTTACATCATAAATTAGGCACAGTAAGGGGAACAGTAGTCACTAATAATAAAACAGAGGTATAACAATACTGTTTGGGATTTTTGTTTTGTTTTCTCAGGGTTGATTTTGTTTTTGTTTTGCGGGGTGAGGGGTACTGCTGGAGATTTTACCTGGCCTGAAGCATGGGAGATAGGCTGGCAGTCTACCACTAATCTGTAGGCCAGCTCCTTTCTCAGAACTTGTTATTGTGCTGTATGCACTCTCCTTGTGATGTGACATAAAATAATTAGGTGGTGAGATGATGTGATATAGGAAATATATTGTTGAACTAGTAGGTAAGGGTTGTTTGAACACCAGCACTGTGAGAACACAGATACTGTGGCAGGTAGTGTATATGGCATGGATATGCTAGGCAAAGCCATGGTTCAATGATGACTTCTCCTGCCACTCAAAATGGCATGCAATTTAAAACTTACTGTTTAATTTTGGAATTTTCCATTTAATTTTGGATCACTTAACTACAGGTTACTAAAATGTCAGGAAGTAAAACTGCCAAGAATGTGACAAGCTGCAAAATTAATGTCTTTGTGGGGGCTGGAGTGATGGTTCTGTGAGTGAGAGCATTGGCTGCTCTCGCAGAGGAGCCAGGTTCAATTTCCACATGGCTGCTCACAACTGTCTGTACCTCCAACTCCAGGAAATCCCAGCGCCCTCTCTTGGCCTCCACAGGCAATTTACACAGGTGGTGCACAGACATTCATGCAGATAAACACATAAGATAAAAATAAATTTAATGTTTTATTTTTACTTACACACTTGAGGCAGCCAGCTGAGTCTTGCCACATCATTCTTCCAAAGCCTGTTTTCACTACAAACAAGACATCCAAGGTCTACAAAGCCTGTTTTCACCACAAACAAGACATCCAATGTCTACAAAGCCTGTTTTCACCACAAACAAGACATCCAAGGTCTACAAAGCCTGTTTTCACCACAAACAAGACATCCAAGGTCTACAAAGCCTGTTTTCACCACAAACAAGACATCCAAGGTCTACAAAGCCTATTTTCACCACAAACAAGACATCCAAGGTCTCCAGTTCCAGGAGATCCAGTGTCCTCTTCTGACTTCCACAACCACAGGCAGGCACACATGTGATATGTAGGCAAAAATCTTAAGATGAACGATAATCTCCAAAGACAAAAGTAATAAAACAGCTGACAGAAATGAGTTTATTATAAGCATTAGCCTAATTGGCTTGTTTTTGGACACAGTATCTGAATATGTAGTCCTTGGGTGACCTAGAACTCAAGAGACCAGCCTGCTCTGCCTAGAGAACTAGACCATGCCCAGCTCCCAGTCAGCTTTTAATCGAAGTTTAGAATTATGGGATCATGTCCTGTAGCATTTACAAATATGAGCAAGTCTTCAAGACTCAGTTCCATGGTTACAGCATTAGTCACTGGATGGAAGTATACTTCTTCATGTCCACCTTCCAAAAATGCTGAATCCTAAACAAACTTAACCATCTCTATCATCACAGAAGAGTGCCAAGGTGTGGCACAGCCTTGACCAATTTTCACTTTTTCTAGCATGGCTGTTTCATCAGCAAACCGAAGATTTCCACTCCCAATTCCTAACTGCTTGCCAAGATCATTTAATTTGTCTATCATGAAGAACTGCTACCAGCTAGTAGTTTTTCTTCTTTTTCTTACTGTGTCCTCCTTTCAAATGTTGAATATGAAGCATCATTTCTTCTACTGTAAACACCTGCAAAATATCACACACATAAAGTAGCACACATATGTACAACCACAGTTGTACCTAATTTGCCTGGTGGCTGAAAGACTTGGGGAGTACTCTGCTCTGAATTTAACTAGTAGAGACCCATCTCTATTCATTATAAATGTTTTTTATTTTGCTTGAGGTTGAGCTTTTGGTGCTGGGGATGGAACCAGAGCACTATGCATGCTAGACAAATTGGGTCCCTCTGATCTAAACCCTCAGTTTCCAAATACTTTATAGACCTTGTACCCTGTTAAAATGGTACTCTGGGTAGGGTTAGGAACAAGAGTTCAGATAACTGCACAGCAAAACCCTGTCGGAGAAACAAAAAAGCCTTAAGTCATTACAGTTGCTAACCTCAGGACCTCAGTTTTTCTTAGGCCAGTTTTCTATCCCAGAACACTAACAAAGCCGCAGGTGCCTGAAAAGCTTACTGCTTTTGAACTTTTTGCAGTAAAAGTTTGTGGCTGTCCTTAATATTTTCTTCCAGAATACCTGACAATCTCCACTATACAAGAACACTGCAGGAGAACTTAAGACCCTGGGTTAGTACATAAAGAACATTAAAGGAAAAAAAGGCACCGTACACATGAATGTAACTAACTGGAAGGAAGGTCAGAAAGCAATTTTGTGTGGCCTTTGTAAAGATGGGGAATAGTAACCATGTATTTTTGTCATTATAAAATGTGTACCTCAAGCCATACCTAATTTCATGGTAGTTTCCATAAACTACCTTGCAAATCTCTAGTACAATAACTCATGTTAAAATTATTAAGGTATTTTTGTTTATGACACGTACAGGTGTGCAGGGCCAAAAGAAGGCTGAGTCCACTGGAGCTGCAGTTTTAAATAGGCAGTTAAGAGCTCAATGTGGATACTGGAAATCAAATTCGTGTCATCTGCAAGAGAAGTACGTGCTCTTAACGGCGAAACCAATTCTCCAGACCCAGGACTTTTCTGTAATTGTTTGCGAAATGATTGTTGCCTTGCTGCGGTGGTATCCGAACTATCCAAAGTAGTAAAAATCAAACCCACCTTAATGACCGGCTTTGGTCTTTGGTACCTGGTACAGCACAGGTACTTATATAGGGTTGCCACTTAAGTGGAAGCGTTGCAGCTAAGTACCTTCATCTGCATAAGGCGGCAGCCATCCCGCCCTCTTTAAGTCACACCCATCATCCCAAGACAAGTTCATGATAACCGCAGTTTCAAATCGAAAGACCTGCGAGTTCCTGTTGGATCCAAGAAACACTCACGCTATGGCCCCGACCCGGCCCCGAAGCCTCACCTCGGATTTTCGAGACAGGGTTTCTCTGTGGCTTTGGAGCCTGTCCTGGAACTAACTCTTGTAGACCAGGCTGGCCTCAAACTCACAGACATCCGCCTGCCTCTGCCTCCGGAGTGCTAGGATTAAAGACGTGTGCCACCACTGCCTGGCACTAACATTAATTCTTAGATCATATGTTACACACTCCCAGTAAATGCATCTGTATGTGTTTCTGCATAGATATAGAATGGCTGCAAAGGTTTGAAGATGAACAAAGGTTTAAAGCAGAGTTAAGGACTTTCAAAGAGGCCTGAGAAGCAGAAGCTGAAAACAGTACACACAATGTCTACTGGAAAGACAGTGACCCCAGGCTGGAGGTTTGCGGGAATGATGATAATTCAAAAGCATTTGAACTGCAAACAGGAGGTGTGGTTGAGGTTGAAGAGACGAAGTGTCTGTACAGATGCAGGAAAATTAACAAATGGCTGGAGGTTAATTTTAGTAGGCTGTATCAACAGTATTTCTACTGGTTTCTCAATTGCTTACCGAAGCAAGTGAGAGCAAAGAATTGCTTGCAGAAAATGAACTCCATTAGATGTTTTTGAACAGTAGGTAAAATGGTAAGAACTGGAATGAACTTAAGGCATTTTCAAGTGTGGGAACAGTGGAGACTCTGATAAAAAGATTTCCAGGAGTCTTTACTCATTAATTAATATTGATTGTAACCCTTTGTGATGGGAAGGGGAAGTGGGTGCTGAGATGACTAACTGGGTAAAGGAGTTTACTGCCAAGCTTAAGTTCTTCAGTTCTATCCCTTCGACCTTGTGGAAAGAGAACTGACCCCCACAAATCGTCTCCCACCCCATATACATACAATTTTTAAAAAAGGGGAAAGGGCCGGGCGGCGGTGGCGCACGCCTTTAATCCAGCACTTGTTGAGGCAGAGGCAGGCGGATCTCTGTGGGTTCGAGGCCAGCCTGGACTAAAAGAGCTAGTTCCAGGACAGGCTCCAAAGCTACAGAGAAACCGTCTCGAAAAAACAAACAGCCGGGCGGTGGTGGCGCACGCCTTTAATCCCAGCACTCGGGAGGCAGAGGCAGGCGGATCTCTGTGAGTTCGAGGCCAGCCTGGTCTACAAGAGCTAGTGCCAGGACAGGCTCCAAAGCTACAGAGAAACCCTGTCTCGAAAAACTAAAAAAAAAAAAAAAAAAAAAAAAAAAAAACAAACAAACAAACAAATAATGGGAAAGGAGTAGGTTGAGAGGCCTGAGTTAGGGTAGACAATGGGAGGTAAGTGTAAGCGTGCTTTGGGGAAGAAACTTTCCTATTCCATTATTCTGTGCAAGTGTTAGATGTAAACGAGTTAACCTCAACGGGTGGTGACGGCTCCAAAAAGACTCCAAAATGGAGAAAAACAACGAAAATCAAAACCAAAAATGTTTACATGAGCAAGGTGCTCTCAACAAGTCACTGAATTATGAGGTGAAAAATAAAGAAGTCGAGGCACAGAGCGTTGACAAAACACCTCCCGGTCCAGATACTGGGAATGGGCGGGGCTACCGTGCCCGCGAGGTGACTCCTTAAATCCTGTTAGTGCTCTCTATAGCCACCGGACACCGGTTCCTTCCTGTTAGAGACGCGCGCGCGCGCGCGTGTGTGTGTGTGTAGGACACGTCCTCCCCGTGTGTGTGTGTGTGTGTGTGTGTGTGTGTGTGTGTGTGTGTGTGTGTGTGTGTGTGTGTGTGTGTGTGTGTGTGCAGGACACGTCCTCCCCGGGGAGGGATGAGACACGCCGAGCGCCTCCGCCAGCCACAGACAGCCCCCAATGCCCTGGGAAAGGCGCTTCCGGCGGGACCGGAAGCTCACCGGGGACCTTGCAGAAGGGACGGACTGACCGACCCACAATTCTGGGTCCGGAAGAGGTCTCGCCCGGGAGCTGAGTGAGTGGAGTCTCTGAGCGAGGGTGGTCTCGAGTGCCAGTGTCACTTGTCGCGGCTTGATGAGTGACCACGAGCGCCCCGGTGCACGCTCCCCGGTGGCTCGCGTGGCGGCGGCGGGGTTTGGTTTTCACAACTACTTTTTCCTTTCTAAAACCTGTAGCTGATCCATTCAGACGTTTCTGTTAATGCAGCTTGGCATTTGCAGCATACCCACCCTCTCCTCGCATTGACCTGAGTTCCAGTGCGGGTGGCTACTAACCTTATGGCAGTAGGGAATGACCCCTCTGAATTCCAGTGTCCTCTGTACATGAGAGGCTTTGGAATATTTAACAACCAAGGTTCCTTCCAGGGTTGAGATTTGGGTTATTTTTCCTGATGTGTCTGATTCCTCAATTACATTTTTCTGTGTTGATTTGCCCTGTGGTCTTTACCATTCCATTCATCCGTGCCCTTTTGTCAATCTGGTTTCACAACTCATTTAAAAGCGAGCGTAGGGGCACGCGCCTTTGATGCTTTAAGTGGTAGCATTCTAGAAGGAGAGACAGGCAGATTTCTTGAGTTCGAGGCCAGCCTTGCCTACATAGAGAGTTCCAGGACAGCCCGAACTACATAGTGAGACCCTGTCTCAAGAAAAACCAAAAGAAAAAAAAAAAAGATTTAAGGAATCCTCTACTCTCTGAGCACTTCCTTTCACTTCTTAGATCAGAAGCATACGCCTACTTGCTTTTTGAGGTATATGATAGACATGTAAATGCTTGGTTATTGGATTTTTTAAAAAAGCGTGTGTGTGTGTGTGTGTGTGTGTGTGTGTGTGTGTGTGTGTGTGTTATGCTTATAGAAGCAAGAAGAAAGTGAGATTCCCCTGAAGCTAGAGTAGTGGAGTTGTGAGCCTTCCAAAGCAGATGTTTGGGATTGAGCTAAGTTGTCTCAAAAGCAGCAGTGCTCTACCAAAGCCATCGCTTTGGCCTCTTTTCTCCCCTCAACACCGCAGATTGAACCTGAGGTCCATGCACTCTCTTTCCTCTCTCTTTCCTCTCTCTCCTCCCTGCCCCCACACTCCATCCCCCTCTTCTTTTTTCTCTTTTCTTTCTCTTTTTCTTCTGAGTGGTGGTTTGTCTGATATATCTAGGCTGCCCTTGAGCTCCCTATGTAGCCAAGGATGGAGACTGGCTTTGAACTTGTCATCCTCCTGCTTCAGCCTTTGGCTGTTGTTGCCAGGCCTGGCTCGAATTTCTAAGTCTTTCTTCATTTATTTGGAATGAAGCCAGAATTGCTTTTGATCCTTACTTGGGTGAGAAGGTAAGATGCTAACTATATTAAACACAAAGCCTCAGAACTATGTCCAAACGAGCAAGAGAGTAACTTGTGGATGTTTTTGACTAATGGTGGTGAATCTTCAAAGCATGTCAGTTATCAGTGAGAAACAAATAAATCATCTCATGTTCTCTTTGTGGCCTCGTTGTAGACAGGACAGATAGTTGAACACTTTTACTTTCTTTTTACACAGATGAGGAAAATGATGTCCACAGGACAAGAGTGACTTGCTCTGCCATGATAATGCTGATTTGTGTCAGAGCAGGCGTCCACCCAAGGTTCTTTGGTTACCTCTCCAGGTACTTTCTTCACGACTTTACTGTGTCCTTTTTGACTCTTGTTTCTTTCCTTTTATCTGTTTTTTTTTCTGTGCATTTGTGATGTATGTTGTGTGTATATGTGCAGGTATGTCACGTGCATGTCATGGACCACATGTAGAGGTTAGAGGACAATTTGGGGGAGTTGAACCTTTCTTTCCATGTTAAAATGGATTCTGGACAATCCATGTTGTCAAGCTTGAAGATTGTTTTTGCCTGCTGAGCCATCGCACCAACAGTGGGGTTTATTTTTTGTTCGTTTTATTACTTTTTGAAACAAGATCTCCTGAAGCCTGGGTTGGCCCCAAATTCACTCTGTAGCCAAAGTTGGCTTTGCACTTCTGATCTCCATGCCTCTGCTTCCCAACTGGCAGGGTTACAGTCACCATCACCACACTTGGCTATCATTTCTTTCTTTTAAAAACAAACAGCCAAGTGATGTAGGTGGAGGCTGCTTATTCATTTCCCAGCCGCCCAGACACAAAATAAGCACACAGAAACTGTATTAATTAAAACACTGCATGGCCTATTAGCTCACACTTTTTATTGGCTAGCTCTTATATCCTAATTAACCCATTTCTCTTAATCTGTGTATTGCTCTGTGGTTGTGGCCTTCCTGTAAGTTTCTGTCCAGTGTCCAGCATCTGTCTCCTGCGGCTACATGGCTTCTCTTTGACTCCACCTACTCTCTCCTCTATCTGCTTGGAATTTCTGCCTTACCCTATTCTGTGCTTCAACAGGCCCAAAGCAGCTTCTTCTTCTTCTTTTTTTTTTTGTTTTTGTTTTTTTTTTTTTTTTTTTTTTGAGACAGGATTTCTCTGTAGCTTTGGTGCCTGTCCTGGAACTAGCTCTTGTAGACCAGGCTGGCCTCGAACTCCCAGAGATCCACCTGCCTCTGCCTCCGAGTGCTGGGATTAAAGGCGTGCACCACCACCACCCGGCCCAAAGCAGCTTCTTTATTAACCAATGGTATTCCCAGCACAGCACACGGAGGGGCATCCCACATCAGAGTGGTGGTGATGCACACCTTTAACCCCAGCACTCAGGAGACAGAGGCAAGTGAATCTCTTGAGTTTGAGGCCCATCTGGTCTACAGAGCAAGTTCTAGGACTGCCAAGACTACACAGAGAAACTCTTATCTGAAAACAAAAAGAAAAGAAGGAAGGGAAGGGAAGGGGAGACAAGGGAAGGGAAGGGAAGGGAAGAAAAAAGAGAAAAACCCAAAAACATTCATGGGAAGGCATGGTGGACATGTCTCATCACAGCTTGTAGAAGTGGAAGCCGGGGATTATGAGTTCCAAACCAGCCTAACAATACAGTGAGGTCTGTCTCAAACAAGTCAGTGTATTTACCCTTCCAGAGCCACAGAATACATGTGAGGATGATGAATTGAAATGTTCCATTAAGATCATAGTTTAATGTCTTATTATGTAGCAAACTCACTTCCATTTCTTTGATCATGTCTTATGCTGTTGCTATTTCTAAATATTATAAAATATTGATATTCATAAATCCTCTATCAATATAAACTATGTTTATTGCAGAAATACCATATTATATGATGAGAGAAACAGTTAAAAGAATTTTCAGACAACATCAAAATTGAAAATTTTGTTCCAGATAGCTCTACAGCAGTGGTTCTCAACCTTCCTAATACTGTGATCCTTTAATACAGTTCCTCATGGTGTGATGACCCCCAAGCATAAAATTATTTCATTACTGCTTCATAAATGTAATTTTGCTACTGTTATTATGTTATTATGTTATTACTGTTATTATGGTATTATGTTATTATGTACATTTCCAGCATATCTGATATGTGACCCCCCACAAAAGGGTTGCAACCCACAGGTTGAAAACTGCTGCTCTATACGATTAAGGTAAATTCAATGCAATACTCTCTAGGTTTTTTTTGTTTGTTTGTTTTTGATTTTTTCGAGACAGGGTTTTTCTGTGGCTTTGGAGCCTGTCCTGGAACTAGCTCTTGTAGACCAGGCTGGTCTCGAACTCACAGAGATCCACCTGTCTCTGCCTCCCGAGTGCTGGGATTAAAGGTGTGCGCCACCATTGCCCAGCAATACTCTATAGTTTTTATTCTTTTTGTAACATTAAAGAATAATGCTTGGGATCGGAGTGATGGCTCAGAGGTTAAGTGCACTGGCTGCTCTTCCAGAGGACCTGAGTTCAATTCCCAGCACCCACATGGTGGCTCACCACCATCTGTAATGAGATCTGGTGCCTTCTTCTGGCCTACAGGCATACATTCAAGCAGAAAACTGTATACATAATTAATAAATAAATAGATATTCAAGCAGAAAACTGTATACATAATAGATAGATAGATAGATCTTTTTAAAAAGAATAGTACTGATGTTATAAAACAACAGTATATTCTTTACTGAAGATTTTAAAAGCTAACATAGTGCGATGGAGAGACAACTCAGCAGTTCAGAGCACTGGCTGCTCTTCCGGGAGACCCACATGGTGGCTAACAATTGTCTGGAACTCCAGTTCTGGGATATGATGCCTCTCTGGCTTTAGGGGACATTGCACCCACCTGGTACACAGACATACACACAGGCAAAACAGGAATAAATCGAAAAAAAATAATGTAACTTCACTTATATAAGAAAAAATATAAGTAGAGAGAAAAGGCTTTAAAATGAACGTTGAAGTATTTAACTGAGACTGTGTGTGTGTGTGTGCCTATATGTGTGATCAAACTCAGGTTCTTGTATATGCTAAACAAGTATTTTATGATTCTCCAAGCCCCTGAAAAATAAAAAATTTATAGTTATTTGTTTTTAGACAGTGTCATATGTAGCCAGAGTAGGCCACAAACTGTAGCTAAGGCGGACCTTGAGCTCTGCTTCCACCTGAGTGCTAGGATCCCCTGCCTGTGCCATACTCAGCTGAGCAGCGTTAAGCATGTTAGAAAGCGGGCTGTAGCGCTGGCCCCTGTGAAGTGTTTGCTGTAGCCTGTCAATCATACAGCAATGGTAACAAGAGCAGTAGTAATAGCTGTTTTCAGGAGAGGACTTGGCATACAATCTCATCTCTCACTAGACCGTGAGTCCTCTGAGGGCAGAAACCCAGTTTCATTTGTGACGTGATCTGCATATAGTAAATCTTCAATTCCTATTTGCTAATTTGATTTAACTATTAACCAAAATTTTGTTTTAAAATTGTTTTTACCCCTAGGAGAAGCATGAACCGGAAGCTACTGAAGTTGGAACACTTGCTGCGACTCCACACTGTCTGTAGGCAACTGCGCATCTTGAGTCAGGAAGGACTGCTCTCGCGGTGGAAACCCGGCTTCTCACCGGCTTCTCCAGTGTGGGCCGAGCAGCTGTGCGCCCGGCCCTGGCAGACGGACATGCTCGCTGGTGTCGCCTTGCAACAGCACAGGCTTTTTGTGACAAAGAAGGTTGTTGCAGATATCCATCATCTCCATTACCTGATCCGAAGTCAAAGTGTATAGAACTATGTATATTTTTGAGCATTTTATCATTTATAGAATGTTGTATGAGGCCATATTCTATACAGATCTTTGTGAGAACAGGTAGTTCTGCTCTTACTGTTGTGCAATTTAAGTGTTTACAAGAACTTTGCTGATAGGAATAACTGTAATTGTGGTACATATTACAAAATAAATCTAAATTGTCACTTAAATTTTTTTTTAATATTTTATTTATTTATTATGTATACAATATTCTGTCTGTGTGTGTGTCTGCAGGCCAGAAGAGGGCACCAGACCTCATTACAGATGGTTGTGAGCCACCATGTGGTTGCTGGGAATTGAACTCAGGACCTTTGGAAGAACAGGCAATGCTCTTAACCACTAAGCCATCTCTCCAGCCCCATGTCACTTAAATTTTTCTTCCTTCAGCCAGGCATGATGGTGCACACCCTTAATTCCAGCACTTGGGAAGCAGAGGCAGGCAGATCTCTGAGTTCCAGGCCAGGACAGCCAGGGCTACACAGAGAAACTCTATCTCTGCGGGGAGGGGAGGAATGTATTTTTTTTTCCTTCTCGCTTATGTGTTCTGTCTTTTTAATAGGAAAAAAAGCCATCAAGATCTCAGCTGTCTCCAGTGAAGTCTAAAAGGGACGTGGAAGTATGGGTCGGAATGACTGTGGAGGAACTGGCCAAAGCCATGGCAAAAGACGTAGGTGAGCCCGAGAACTTCACAAGGAAACATCCTGGGGGCGAGAAAGCATCGGGGTTTTGCTTTTGTTTTGTTTTTCTGAGACAAGATTTCTCTCTTTAACAGCCCGGACTTTCCTGGACCTCACGGACCAGGAGACCAGGCTGGCCTTGAACTCACTGAGATCCACCCGCCTCTGCCACCAGAGTGCTGGGATTAAAGGCATAAAGGCATTTTGCCGGGCTAAACTTTGGGTTTTACTTGCAGTGAAGTTAAGGCATCCTGGGTGAGCTGGATTAGTGTTTCAAATGTTAAGTTATACCAATTCTTTTCATTTTAGGTTACAAACCCTAATCATTTCTTGACTCCATCCCAAGTGTCGCTCTTTTAGCTTTTTATCAGTGACTATGAGAAAGGTTTTCTGTATGGCTGTATGGATGGAGAGGTTAAGAGAATTGGCTACAGCCCACATTGGAGGTACACACCTTTGATCCAAGCAATTGGGAGGCTGTGAATTCAAAGCCAGACTGGTCTACATAAAGAGTTCCAAGTGGCCGGGTGGTGGTGGTGCACACCTTTAATCCCAGCACTTGGGAGGCAGAGGCAGGTGGATCCCTGTGAGTTCGAGGCCAGCCTGGTCTACAGAGCTAGTTACAGGACAGGCTCCAAAAGCTACAGAGAAACCCTGTCTCAAAAAACAAAACAACAACAACAACAACAAAAAAGACATGCCTGCCTGCCTGCCTGCCTGCCTGCCTGCATGTCTTTGTGCTCAAGGAGGCCAGAGTAGACATAGGATCCCCTAGAAATGGAGCTATAGACAGTTGTTATAGGAGGCCATGTGCATGCTGGGAATCAAACCCAGGTCCTCTGGAAGAGGAACCAGTGCTCTTAGCCACTGAACCATCTCGCCTGTTCCTAATTTCCCTTTCTTTTACTGTAACGTTCTGATTCCTTTTTCTCAGTAGTTTGACAAATTATTTAAGACCAGAAGAGATATATTTGTGGGAATAACTCTAGCTTTTCTTCTTAAAAAATTTACACATTTTTAAGTGATACTTTTATACTTCCCTCCTTCTTTCCGTCTTTTTCTTCCTCCCTCCCTCCCCTGTTCCCTCCCTCCCTCTTTCCCTCCTTCCTCTTTTCTAGTGTTAAAGATTGAACTCGGGGTCCTATACATGCTAGGACTCCTATTTTCAAATGGCACTGGCATGCTACCCCAGCAGTCAGGAAGTTGAGCCAGGAGGATCAGGGATTCAACACCCACCTAACCTACATGTTATCTGGTCTCTAAATAAATCATAAACAAAGGTAGTTAAAACTCATGAAAACTTTAAAAAGTTAACGTATTTATTTATCATGTATACATGTCGAAGTGTGTATGCAGCCTGAGTTCAATACTTACTATTTTCATTGCCTTTGGGTTATTAATACCTATCCTATCTGTCTAGTGGAAACACAGCCTCATGGTGTCGTAGTACCCATCTCTTGCCATCTGCAGCCGTGGCAAATGTTGGTGACGTGAGATCAACTGTGATTGAAGGAATTCTGTGATGGGAGCTGGAGAGTCCTATAAATTTCCTTTATTGGTCTGTCTTTCTTTCTTTCTTTCTTTCTTTCTTTCTTTCTTTCTTTCTTTCTGAGACAGGGTTTCTCTGTAGCTTTGGGGACTGTCCTAGAACTCACTCTGTAGACCAGGCTGGCCTCAAACTCACGGAGATCTGCCTGCCTCTGCCTCCCGAGTGCTGGGATTAAAGACGTGTACCACTGCCCAGTCTTTTATTAACAGCTTCCCTATTTACTAACACGCCACTAAAATGAATCTTCATTGCTCTCTTGCGCTCTCTCTCTCTCTGTTTTTGTTTGTTTGTTTGTTCTTGAGAAAGGTCTTACTGTGTAGCTCAGGCTAGCCTCTAACTCCTCCCTAAGTCTCCTAAGTACCAGAGCTATAGACACATCCACCACATATATTCTGCTTACTTAGGGATACCTTCTAATACTGTAGGCACCAGGCACATACATGTGCTAAACAGACACACATGCAGGCAAAACACCCATGCACGTTAAAAAAAAAAGTTAAATGATAAAAAGATTATTCAAAAATACACTGCTTCAGCCTGTGATGTTTCTCTGTGTATAGAAATAAAGCTATGCCTGGCGGTGTAGCACATGCCTTTAATCCCAGCACTTGGGAGGCAGAGGCAGGTGGATCTCTGTGAGTTGGAGGCCAGCCTGATCCACAAGAACTAGTTCCAGGACAGGCTCCAAAGCTACAGGGAAACCCTGTCCCAAATAAATAAATAAATAAATAAATAAATAAATAAATAACGCTATGTGTGATGAAAATAAGTGGTTTTGTGTCTCCTACACTATGTTGGGAGTCTGGAGACACAAAACTTCTTATCATCCTCACAGATACCTTTATTTTTATACACAGAGAAACATCACAGACTGAAGCACTGTGTTTTTGAATGATTTTTTTTTATTATTTTACTTTATTTTTGAATGTACACGGGTGTTTTGCCTGCACGTGTGTCTTTATAGCACATGTATGTGCCTGGTGCCTACAGAGGCCAAAAGAGGGCATGGGACCCCTGGAACTGAAGTTACAGGTAAATAACTCAGGTCTTCTGTAAGAGTAGCCAGTTCTCTTACCTGCTGAGCTGTCTCTCTCCAGTCCCCAGAACTCACTTTTTAAACCTTTTAATTCATGATTATAAGAGATTGTGTTTTATCCCAACCAGATTATATATATGAAGCTTTATTGAACACTGCCATTGACATAGATTCATTAGAAGCAAACTCACATTTAGATGAAGTCTGGATCAAAGAAGTTATAAAGAAGGCAGGTATGAAGCTGAAATGGAGCAAATTAAAACAGGAGAAAGTAAGAGAAAACAAAGATGCTGTAAGAAGGTAAAACTTACCTGCATGTTAACTAATACTTCACCGTGTGCTTCTACTCGGCGTCTTAGCGAAAATTTACTTTGAAGTTTCTTTTGTGGTTAAAATGGTCTGTGACTATAGAGTTAATATTTATTCAAAGCATCAGAAACTATATTCAGCTTTTTATGAAATTGAGTGTGATTTTTCATAGCTTGCTGAGTACATGTATTAGTCTGAATTTTAAATCTTGATTTAGCTCCACCCACTAATCGGAAGAAGCCAACCCTATAACAAACGTGAGTCATTGGCTGTTCTGACATAAGTTGTTCTGTGTGAACGGGATAAATCGTCATGGCTAATCAAACCTGGATGTTGTATTCTGTTGTTAATGGTAGCTTGTAGTGATAGCTATGAACCAACTCACAATTATTTCTGACATTTAAGGAATGAAACTCCTTTGCTGTTAATTGTAGGCCCCAGGCAGACCCAGCTTTATTAACACCAAGGTCCCCAGTTGTTACTATAATGGGTCATGTTGATCATGGGAAAACGACGTTACTTGACAAACTTCGAAAAACTCAAGTGGCAGCAATGGAAGTTGGAGGCATCACTCAGCATATTGGTGCCTTTCTTGGTATGGACACAAATAACATTGCAATGTGCTTGGGAACCCCACTTACTTGTTTTCTTTAGTCAAATGCCGTGCTGTGAAGTATACAGATTCAAAGAGGCTGCATCAAGCCACTGGGATGAGCAAGTACCGAGCGGGCAGTGAACAGTTATCTCGGACTTGCTGTGCAAGCAAAGCTATTTTGCTCTTTTGGGTTTAATGAACCTCGCCTCTTTGGTTGTGTGTATATAATATAAGATGTAGCGGATGGTGTTCTTAATGACACTTAGATGGTAGCTACGTTTACTGAGCGCTGACCATTGCACTTGCTCTGCTAAGCATCTTCTGTGCTTTGTCTTTTTCACCACACATCATGAGGCAGGTATTAGTATTCCCTTTATGACCTGTAAGCCCCTCAGGGGCTCAGTAACATGTCCAGAGCACATAGCTAGGGTTTGCACCTGTTACTATTGCACTCAAACTGGAAGCTGTCAACTGTCTACTAAATTGCTTTTTTGTGGCTCAAGATAATTGTATAGCTGCAGTTTGCTGATGTAGAAGTGATCACTATGCATTATTCATCTATGAAAATCTAAAGAATAAAAAGAAATATGTAAATAAAAAAAAGTGATCATTATACAACTAGTTACTGGTGGGTTCTCTCTCCAGAATGGTAATCAATCAATACATTTATCAAAGCAGCTATATCCTCGAAATACAAAGACTTTTGGCTTGGAATTATAACATGAAAAGGAAGATCTCTTGGCTTCACTGTATTTTGTTTTCATTATGAAATTTCCATCTGTGTTCTTCTGGTTAAAATTAGTGGACGGAATCAAATTTAACAAACTAGTGAACTAGGTATGTTAGCACACTATCTTCAATACCAGTACTTGCTAGGCAGATTTCTATGAGTTCAAGACCAGCCTGATCTACATAGCAAGTTCCAGGCTGGCCAAGGCAACATACAAGGACCCTAGCTCCATATATACATGTGTATGTATGTATGTGTGTGTATGGTATTGTGATATATATATATGTACACACACACATGTATTCCTTCATGTTGAAAAGTAAATTGAGTGACTGGTGTCCTCGCATTTCTGTTTCCATAGTCTCTCTGCCTTCTGGAGAAAAGATAACCTTTCTTGACACTCCCGGACATGCTGCCTTTTCAGCAATGAGAGCCAGAGGCGCTCAGGTGACTGACATTGTGGTGTTGGTCGTAGCTGCAGATGACGGAGTGATGAAGCAAACTGTAGAGTCTATTCAGCATGCCAAAGAAGCACAAGGTATGGGAGGTGCCCTGCTGAACTCAAAATGTAGGACATTGCCATTTGTTTTTTCTTTTTAGAGGCATACTACAAAGATTATAGGTGGGCAGCAGTGGCGCACGCCTTTAATCCCAGCACTCAGGTGGCAGAGGCAGGTGGATATCTGTGAGTTCAAGGCCAGCCTGGTCTATAAGAGCTAGTTCCAGGATAGGCTCCAAAGCTACAGAGAAACCCTGTCTCAAAAAACAAAAAATAAAATTAAATAAAAAGTATTGGTTATTCCCATGTTGTTCATGACACATTGGTACCAGTGACCGTGTCTTACCAAGCAGTTAGCAGTGTAGTTGAAAGGGCTAACAGCTGTGTATGATCGATGGCTATGCCGGTAGGAGTGAGGTTTCAGATCCGTACACTTGGTTCTGCCGTGTGGAATCTTCAGCATGAGGTATTGGAGGCTCAGAAACTGGAGGATCCTCAGCTCCATAGTGTGTTTCTAGCCAGCCTGGACTAATGTATCTCAAAATAGACATGGAGCAGTGGTCCCCAACCTTCCTAATGCTGCGACTCCAATACAGTCCCTCATGTTGTGCTGGCCCCCAACCATACAATTATTTTCATTGCTACTTCATAACTGTAATTCTGCTACTGTTGTGAATCAGAATGTAAATATCTGTGTTTTCCAAAAGTCTTCGGTGACGCCTGTGAAAGGGCTGTGTGACCCCCAAAGGGTCAAATAGAGGCTGGGAGCCATGGTGCATGCTTTTAATCCTAGCACTCAGAGGCAGAGGCAGCTTAGTTTGCATAGCAAGTTCAGGCCAACCAGGGCTACATAGTAAGACCCTGTCCTCCCCCACCCCCACAGGGTTTCTCTCTGTAGCCCTGGCTGGAACTCACTCTATAGACAAGACTGGCCTCGAACTCACAGAGATCCACCTGCCTCTGCCTCCTGAGTGCTAGGATTAAGGGAGTGTGTCACCACTGTGACCTGAGCCAGTGTTCTGAACCCCTGACTCTTCTCTCTAGTCTTTCTTTTTCTTTCTGTCCAGACGACAGAGTAGGATAATGTGAGTCTAAAATAGGTCTTTTAAATATCTGCATCCGTCGAGTGAAGAGAAAGCCAGAGCAGGTCGGCATTTCTCCCAATGAATGCCGAGAATTAAAGGAGTTTTCATCTGCACTTTCCCTAACTCTTGCTCTTCCAGTTCCTATTATCCTTGCGATAAATAAATGCGACAAAGCAGCTGCTGATCCCGAAAAAGTGAAGAAAGAGCTCCTGGCTTACGATGTGGTGTGTGAAGATTACGGTGGCGATGTTCAAGCCGTGCATGTGTCCGCACTTACGGTGAGTGCGGCCGTCTCAGGACGGTGCGCAGCTGTGAGCGCTCAGTGTTCTTACTACAGCAGAGGGCATGTGTCCCCACTTCGGGTGGGTGCAGCCGTCTCAGGACGGTGTGCAGCTGTGGCGCTGGGTGTCCTAACAGCAGTGCTTACCCAAAGAATACTCCTTTTTCTTTTGAGATAGGGTCTCTCTTCTGACTGACCTAGAACTCACTAAGTAGGCTGGCCTGGAACTCATAGCAGTTCCCCTGCCTCTGCCTCCCAAGTGCTGGGATTGTTGGTGTGCGTCACCATACCTGTCCTAAGCCTGTGTTTTAAGCAGAACTGGTGACTAGTTGATAAAAAGTACTTATGTTTCATGCCTTGTCTGAATAGAAAGCAATAGAATAGGTCTTTGGGTACTTAAGAGGGATTTAAATACATAAAAATTACTAATATTATTAGCTAATTTTTTTAAATTTGTAAATTTGACAGTATCTAGAATTGCCGAAGAGATAAGACTCTGGGATTATCTATGGGGGATTGTCGTTTTTCTTTTCTTTCTTTTTAATAAATTTATTGTTGAACTGGGCATAGTGGCACACACTTTTATCCCCAGCAGAGGCTGGTGGATCTGTGAGTGTGAAGCCACGCTAGTCTGCATAGTGAGTTTCCGGCCAATTAGGTCTACATACTGAGACCCTGTCTCAAGAAAACTAAAAATATTTAAATTATTGTTTTTGCCAGGATGTGGGAGTGCATGCTTTTAACCCCAGTACTTGGGAGTTAGAGATGGGTGCATCTTTGAGTTTGAGGTCAGCTTGGTCTATATAACAGGGCTGGCTACACAGTGAGATCCCTTCTCAAGAAACTTTATTGTTTGAGAATTTCCTTCATTTTGGGTTTTTGTTGTTTTTTGAGACAGGGTTTCTTTATGTAACCCTGGCCATCCTATAACTCATTCTATAGTAAACCAGGCTGGCCTCAAACTCAGATATCTGCCTGCCTCTGCCTCTGCCTATATAAGCCATGTACCACCTGGCTTATATATATAAAATGTATTTTCTCTGCCTCCTCCTATTCCCCCCACCACTTTTCCCTGCCACCTTCAAGACGGGTTTTTTTTTTTTTTTTTCCAGCTTTGAAGCCTGTCCTGGCACTAGCTCTTATAGACCAGGCTGGCCTTGAACTCACAGAGCTCTGCCTGTCTCTGCCTCCCAAGTGCTGGGATTAAAGGTGTCCATCACCAATGCCCATCAAGACCTTTTTTTTTTTTTTTTTTTTTTTTTTTTTTTTTTGATTTTTCGAGACAGGGTTTCTCCGTAGCTTTTGGTTCCTGTCCTGGAACTAGCTCTTGTAGACCAGGCTGGCCTCGAACTCACAGAGATCCGCCTGCCTCTGCCTCCTGAGTGCTGGGATTAAAGGCGTGCGCCACCATCGCCCGGCCAAGACCTTTTTTAAATACATGAGTCCACTTAGTACTGCCAGCATGTGATGGTGTAGGACCTTCCACCGGCGCAAGGGCAGCCCATCCACTGCCACATCCCTGAGGGAAACCGGTGCCCTCCCCCGCAGCCATCAGTTGCTAGTAGCCGGTGATGTGTCTAGATGCAGTTAACGCTTGTGAGGATGCAAGCCGAGCACCACAGCCATCGTCTGTTCATTGTGCTCCTGCCGTCACAGCTTTCTCACGCTCACACAGGCAGAATCAGCCCAACTTGAATCGCTCATTACATGTGTTCCCACAGCAAGAAGCAAAGTACTGTACAGGCTGGTCTTGTTGTTGCCCATGGGATGCTTCTGGTTTTTACTAATAACATTTATATTGAGCTTCGTTTTATTTTAAATTACCAATTATTTTCTCTCTGGATGGAAACCAAAACTAACTATATTTATTCTCTAGTTATGATCTAGAACTTGTAACTCTCCTCTAGGTCAACAACTACCCGTTCTCTTCAGGCTGCTACTGAGTAATGATTTCCTTTGCCCATTCTTTTATTCTTTTCATATTTCACAGTTTCCTCATAATGACCGTCCTCATTCATTGAAGGGACAGTTCTGGATGCCGTTATTTTTTTCTAATTAGTTTTTACTTCACCTATTTTCCCAAAATTTGGTCCCTCTAAGATGCTTAGGAATTATGCTTCTTTCAATAGTAAAACTGTGTCTAGCAGAGGACATGGGTTTGACGATGAGATGCCTTACCTGGTAGTAGTGGCGTACACCTTTAATCCCAGTACTCAGGAGGCAGAGGAAGGGTCTCTGAGTTCAAGGCCAACCTGGTCTGTAGCAGGAGTTTCAGAACAGCCAGGGCTACACAGAAAAACCCTGTCTTGAAAAACCAAATATTAGTTAAATATTAGTCCTTGAGTCAGGTTTTTTTTTTTTTTTTTGGTTTTTTTTTTTTTGTTTTTTTTTTTTTTGCTTTTCCGAGACAGGGTTTCTCTGTGGTTTTGGAGCCTGTCCTGGAACTAGCTCTTGTAGACCAGGCTGGCCTCGAACTCACAGAGATCCGCCTGCCTCTGCCTCCCGAGTGCTGGGATTAAAGGCGTGCGCCACCACCGCCCGGCTGAGTCAGGTTTTCTTGCTGATAGCTCTCTATCTCCTTTTGTTTTGATAAAATTGGTTATTTCATGATTTTAATTCTTAAAAAGAAAACTGTAGCTGTCAGGATTCTTCATCCTTCTTATGCTGACATTTACTAGTAGTATTTGCTGACGTGTACTAACTCTGTTACAGGGAGACAATCTGATGGCTTTGGCAGAAGCAACGATTGCTCTCGCGGAGATGCTGGAACTGAAAGCAGATTTCACGGGTGCAGTGGAAGGGACGGTGATAGAGTCTTTCACCGACAAAGGAAGAGGGTAGCGATTACTAAACGACACTAATAATTTTGTTTGAGGGGTTGTGTGACAATATATATAGTGCATAGCTTTGGTTTCAAAGAATGTATTTTCAGTGTGTTCTATTGCACTAGTACCGAGAACACAAAAGTGAAGTTGTCATCACGCTTGGATGACTAGAGTAGTTAACTTGGTTTGCACGCCCCCACCGCTCAGATACTTGTGTTTGCAGTAGACTAGCAGTGAATGAGAGTGCAGTGCCAGGTGTTACATTTTAATTTCTAGTTCTTTGACTTGACCCAAAAGTCTAATGTGTAGGAAGGTCTTTGTAATGTCATGTTCTTCTTGAATGTTCTGCCTGGAAGCACAGGAGATTTTCTCATTGTTTCGTACACTGTTAGCAGCTATGAGCAGTCTCATAGCCATGTGTGGGATGGGGTAGAAAGGGGGGTAGGATTGAGTCAGAA
Source organism: Microtus oregoni (assembly GCF_018167655.1). Taxonomy (NCBI): domain Eukaryota; kingdom Metazoa; phylum Chordata; class Mammalia; order Rodentia; family Cricetidae; genus Microtus; species Microtus oregoni. The sequence goes on from NW_024543078.1 coordinate 12,114,703, forward strand.
CAATCTGCGCATGGCTCTTCCCCTGCCTGGATGGCAGTCACACAGCGCTTGCCCATTCACGCTGCCTCGATTCAGTTAGCAGGGTTTAGGTTCCCTCCTGTGTCCTTTAACAAGCTGTCCATCCGTCTGCTGAAGATGTGGGGCTGCTTCTACTCCTTTTTCTTTACTCCTGGGCTGTTGTAAAGAATACTTTGCTTTGTTTTTGGCTTTTGTCATGAGGAGGACAAGCCTGAGGCCTGGCCCAGTATGGTTGCATATGTCTCTAATCCCAGCATTTTGAAGACTGAGGCTGGAAGAGTCAGGGCCAGACTAGATTAAGAGATGAGGGCCTAGAGAATTGGCTCTGCGGTTAAGAGCACTTGCTGGTTTTGCAAAGGACCAGATTCAGTTCCCTGCCCCTTTATGGTGCCTCATAGCAGTAATTCCAGGGATCTGATGCCTGCTTCCAAGAGCACCAGACAAACATGAGGTGCACACATACATGCATGCAAGTGAAACATTGAGACTCATAAATAAACCCAACACAACCACACTGAAAAACAAAAGTCTGGGATTTTGCACGTTTAGGCAAGTATACCTTGATAAATCCTTGGCCAAGTAAAAGTCTTTATAGTATCCAAAGCTTATTGAGGAATTGAGAAGGGAATTAATCCTATATGTTCATATTCATACATGTGTGTGTGCACACGCATATGTGCACATGCTCCATAAAACTACTTTTTGCTCTACTTAAGAAAGTACAATGATGGCTGGAGAGATGACTCAGTGGTTGAGAGCACTGACTGCTCTTCCACGGGACCCGAGTTCAATTCCCAGCACCAACATGGCAGCTTACAACTGTCTGTAATCTCAGTTTCAGGGGATCCAACACCCATGGCAAAACACCAGTGCACATAAAGAAAAATGTTTTAAAAAGTACAATTACATCCTGATTATAGCATTAAGAATATTTACTTTTTATATTCATTTTAGTCCTGTTACAACAGCTATAATTCAAAGAGGAACTCTGAGAAAGGGCTCAATTCTAGTTGCTGGGAAGAGTTGGGCGAAAGTTCGACTAATGTTTGATGAGAACGGTCAAACACTTAATGAGGCCTATCCCAGCATGCCAGTGGGAATCATAGGCTGGAGAGACCTCCCTTCTGCAGGAGATGAAATCCTTGAAGTAGAATCTGAGGTATGCAATCCTAATTCTTGAATGTTAGCTACTAATGACGGCTTTATGTACCAGTCTATAATGTTTAATATTAAATAAGAGTGCTAATGTTAATTATAGTTTGTAAGGGGCTGTGAAGACGCCAGGGTACCATTTTAGAATTTAACTGTAGTATTGTGTTTTTTAGATAGTTTTAAAACTGTTTTAATACAAATTTCCTAAAGTTTTATTTTTTGAAACTTATGAGTTGAGCTCCTAATAGGGAAAACACAGCTTTTAACCCAGCAGACACTGGTGTCTGTTTCAGTAAAATCATAACAGTTTTCCCTGTAAAGCCAAGGGCCCGAGAAGTTGTTGAATGGAGGAAGACTGAGCAGAAAGAGGAAAAAGGCAAAGATGACCTGAAAATAATGGAAGAAATGCGAAAGGAACACCAAGAAGAGCACCGGAAAGCCCGTGCAAAGTATGGCAGTCTGCACTGGAAGAAGAGGTCGTATATGAAGTACCTTGAAAGAAAAGAACAGAGACCCTTAAAACCCAAGGAAAAGGCAGAAAGGGACTCAAATGTACTTCCTTTAATTATTAAGGGTAAGTTTTTGAAGGTTTTTACTTTTCTACTCACCATTTAAATTATTTTTGTTCTCATAATTTAGAACCCCTCTCCTTTATCTATTGGGGCGGGGGTGGCAGTCTTGTTTTATAGCCCAAGCTAACCTGGGTTTTCTGAATGCCTAGGTTACAGATGTGCACTGCCCCCAACAAACCCTTAAATCAAAGTAGGTTTCTACTTTGATTTTTTTTCAGTGGTTTGATGTTCAAATTTTTTTTTTCTGAACAAGCATATCTTGTATTGATTTCATTATAAAATGTTTCTTTAAATTTCTTTGTATTTGTATATTGTAAGTTCTTAGAATGCTAAACTTAAATAAAAGTGGTTTTAGTTATTAACACCATTCCTGTCTTGGCTTTAAAATAGATTTTCATTTTACATACCTGCCTCTTACAACTAACACATTTTAAACTCTTGCTGTATCTGTAGGTGATGTTGATGGGTCTGTGGAGACCATCTTGAACCTTCTTGATACATATGATGCTTCGCATGAATGTGAACTAGAATTGGTACATTTTGGATTGGGTGACATTAGTGAAAATGATGTCAACTTTGCTGAGACATTTGATGGTAAAGATTCTATGGGCTATATATTAATCTGTGTGAACCCATCATCTTCTGTACCTTCTCACTTGTGTCTTGTGATTGGCTGATCATTGGCTAGCATTCTCCTCCTAGTGCATCAGTAATCACATCTGTCATGGCCAATGCAACCTTGGGAACTAGTGCAAGACCAAGTACTGATCCTTGATTTGTTTTTTTTTATTACCCTGGTCCCCAGCAGCACACACACTCCAGGTATCTCTCACTACCCTCTGAGTGTTCATTGTCTGTTAGCCATCTATCCAGTACTTTACTTCATCTTGTGACCCTGTAATGCCAGTTCCAGGAAAGCCGACTCCCCTCTAACCATCATGCATGCTTACACATTATACACACAATCAAAATAGTCACAATAAATAAATTAAAAAATTGTTTTAAGTCATAAAACTTCCTTTTAAACATGGTGCAATTTATAAAATCCAATAATAAAAATTAAAATTTTACTAGTTTTCATGAGAATAGTCACACAATAGCTATGTAATTACAAAGAAGTAAAACAGTTTAGATTTGACTTCCTGCCTCAAAGATAAGTGATTGTCCTGATGCTTGTGCTAGTGTGCTCGCTCATCTTGTCCCTGCTTGCTAGGTGTTATTTATGGCTTCAACGTGGATGCAAGCAAAGCTATCCAGCAGTCAGCTGCACAGAAAGGAGTTAAGATTAAACTTCACAGAATCATCTACCATCTTATTGAAGATCTGCAGGAGGAACTAAGCAGCAGGTTGCCTCACAGGCTGGAGGAATACCCGATAGGTGAGTGCTGGCTGCAGCTTTCCAATGTTTACCTCAGCTGCTGCAAATAGGACCTAAAAGCAAAGCTTAGGGAAATAGATTTGCTGTTCCATACAAGGCTTATGTTGTAGAAAAAATGATACCATGAGGTGAGAATTCAGTAACTTGTATGTGACTTGTACGGTGACAGAGTTCATTCAAGCCCAGAGGATATAAAACCAAAGGGACTGAGAACTTGCCTCAAGTCTACACATGAACAATAATGGTAATACAGGGTCATAGAGGAGCTTTTGGTTTTGCTCTGAGACTGACAGATGAATACACATTGAAAGCATATTAAATAGTACGTATTTTCAAGTATTCTAGCATATTCTTGGACGGATTGACGGCCAAATTTATTTAAAATTGTTAAGTATTAACTCTAATAGTCTAATCCAGTCTATGATCAAATTTTATCTAGTTTTGAGACAGGGTATTATGTAACCTAGGCTGTCCCCAGCTGTATACCAAAGTATAGCCTTGAACTTCTGATCCTTCAGCTCCCAAGCCCTGGGATCAAGTCATGTGCCTTGGCCCCACAATGTACTTTTTAAAGTAGATTTCTCACCTAGATCAGGCCCATCAGGCTCATAAATTACACGCAGTTGTCACGTCTCTTATAATCCTATTTAATCTGGAATAATTCTTTCATCTATCCTTTTGACCTTAACATTTTTAAAATGTGAACATCAGCAACTTCATTTACCACGTTTGTTCCCTTATAAGGTCTGGTTTTGTAGTTTGGGTCTATATAGATTTACTATAGGCTAAATATGAACTGTATACAAAAATGTTGTTTTTATACCAAGAGTAATTTGGAAAAGCCAACTGAGGGTTTCCAGAAGTGGACACACCAAATATTACTGACACCATCAGTCAGGAAACATTCAAAACTGGTCACTTTGATGTTAGAACTTGAGTTACAATTAGTGTTCAGTATATGGAAAAAAAAAAACCCTGAAATGATTTAAAGATAGCAACAGTCTGCATTAGAAAACAGATTGAGCCAGACAATGGCTCAGGAAGCAGAGGCAGGTGGATCTCTGTGAGCTTGAGGCTAGCCTGGTCTACAGAGTGAGTTACAGGACTACACAGTAAAACCATCTCGAATAAACCAAAAAAGAAAATGTACTGAAGGAAAGCCAGTGTTGTTCTTTCAGACTGGGTTTCTCTATATATGTGGCCATCCAGGAACTCTCTGTAGACCAAACTTGGCCACAGACTCAAGAGATTTGCCTGTGCCTGCCTCTGCCTCCCAAGTGCTGGGATTAGAGATGTGCACTACCACCACCCAGGAACAGTAGATTTTTATGGAGCAGAGAAATACTCAAGGATTTTTATGTGTATGGGTGGGGTTTTGTTTGTTGGAGACAGGGTTTTTCTGTGTAACAGCCCTAACAATTCTAGAACTAGCTCTTGTAGACCAGGCTGCTTTAGAACTCAGAGATCCACCTGTCTTGAGCGGTAGGTGTGCGCCACCACCATCCAGGTATGTATGAGTGCAGTCTCTACAGTCTGGCCAGTGCCTGTGAAGCCAGAACAGGATGCTAGATCCCTGGGACTAGAGTTACAGAAGCTCATGAGCCGTGTGGGTGGACACTGAACATTAAATCAGGGTCACTTAACTATAATCTCTGCAGCCCTGGGGTTCTCCACCTGTTAATTCTAATTACTGGTTATGAAAATTAAGTTAGTGGTATCAAAGAAATACTATTTCCCAGACCAATTGCGGCTAAGACAGGGTACGAGTATGTAGTGCTGGCTGGCCGGGAACTTACACATGACACTTTCCTCCATTGTGTTCTTCCTGAAGGGGAGGCTTGCATACTAGCTACGTTTGCTGTAACAGAAGGGAAGAGAAAAGTTCCTGTGGCTGGCTGCAGAGTTCAAAAGGGTCAGTTAGAAAAACAGAAGAAGTTTAAATTAATCCGAAATGGACAAGTTATTTGGAAGGGTAAGTAATATTAAAACCTATTTCTAAATCATAATCAAGTCCTGACTGGGTAACATCCAAAACGTATGCATTTTTTCCCTTGCTTAGCCTTAGCTTGTGCCATTTCCTCAGCTCTGACAACACTCCCAAGATTAGTCTTGGTTCTGTTAAAAAAAAATCACCTGTGTTCTGTTCAGCCCCTGTACTGTCCTCTGGTCCCAAGGTCCCCAACATTACACATCAGGGCACCACCCCCTGGCTGGTCTTCAGATTTGCCTGCCATCTTTTGTGCATTTTTTGATACAACCTCAAGAGTGCAGTTTTAGACTACCTTTAAAATGGGAGATTTCATATCAGGTCAACTTTTAAGTACTTTTTGAACTTCCTTGGTATTTACTCTTACCTAAGGTCTATATTGTGTGGAAGGGCACAGTCAAATAGATCCCCAGGTAAGGCACTTGCCACATAAGCCTGATAACTGGAGTTTAATACCCAGAACCCACATTAAAGTAGAAAACCAAGTTACACCAAACCATGTACCCTTTAGGTAGGTATCTCTTACTAACAGTGGCCTTTTCTTTTTTTAAGGCTCATTAACCTCATTGAAACACCATAAAGATGACGTTTCAGTCATCAAAACCGGAATGGACTGTGGTCTTACTTTAGATGAAGAAAAAGTAGAATTCAAAGTGGGAGATGAAATTGTTTGCTATGAGGAAAATGAAGTGCCAGCTAAGACTTCTTGGGATCCAGGATTTTAAAAGTACAATAAAAATGATAAACGTATTGTTTCGTGTCCTTTATTTAAAGACGGGGTCTTGATACTTCTTGATACTTAACACAGGCTAGTTAAGCAATCTCCTGCCTCAGCCTCCCAAGTTGTGAAAATTTAAACATGCACCACCACACCTAGCTTTTTCTTATATAGCAAATATCTTTGCCTTATCAGAGTTAAGAATTCACAATGAGCCAGGCAAGGCAACACACACCTTAATCCCAGTCAGAGGCAGACCTGAATCAAGGCTGGCAAGACCCTGTCTCAAAAAAAAAAAACAAAACAAAAACCCCAAACAAACCAATGAACATCCCCCCCCTCCCCAAATTGACCCCTCCTGCATACATCAACATACATCAACAGGGAGTATACTTGTGACTCGGGATGCTATGAAGAGCAGCCAGTGCTCTTAACTCTGAGCCATCTCTCTAGTTCAAGTGATCAATTCATCTGTGGGGTGAGATTCATATCTTAAAGCAAGGTCAAAGACTAATCATTCTCTAAGGCAAAGGACATCCCCCAATCCCTTAAAAAAATCTGGCTCAAGTCAATGCAAGCCAGGCAGCTGGCACCTAAGACAGGAACCAAAAGGACTAGTCACACAGCCCAAGAAACAGTCTTTAAACATACAACAAAACTCAACACTAAACATCAATTCCTGTCTTTTTATTTATTCATACACAACTACTTGTCTTCCGGCTTGTTGAAGCAGTAAGTCAGACAGCACTTGCCACAATAATGTCTGTCAAAGTGACTGGCCATGAAAACTCCAGCACCACATTCATCAGAAGGACACTCCCGACGAAGACGGCTAATTTTGCCATTTTCATCCACCTGAAAAAACAAAAACTTACTCTAAGACAATTCCACAAAACAAACCCTGAAGTCTGATTTAAGTGACTCAAGTTATTAACCGCTGGACCTTACAACACCAATAATTTCTAGTGCCTTTTAGGGGTTGGAGTGATGGTTTAGTGGTTGAGGGCATAAACTGTCCTCGCTGAGAACCTGCATTCAGTTCCCAGCACCCACATCTGACAGCTCACGCCTACAACCCCAACTCTAGGGGATCTGACATCCCTGCCTTCTTCACTCACATGCAAACATATTCACAAGTAAAAACACTTTGATTCCCACTTCAGCAGCTCACCTTATAGTACTTCAGTACAGCCAGCTTCACCTTCTTCCTCTTATGCTTGTTTTTCTTGGGGGTGGTGTAAGACTTCTTCTTCCTTTTCTTAGCACCACCACGAAGTCTTAACACCAAATGAAGGGTGGACTCCTGTTGTGAAGGATCAAGGAGGCATCAAGCCCTGGAGCATCAACAATCCTGACTCCAGTCTGTCAACTGCTAGGTGTGATTGTGCCTGCCAGCAGCAACCACCCCACCTACACTGCACTTGGGGGTGGGAGCATCTCAGGAGTGCAGTACGACCCTCCTGGACTACAGCAGACTTCTCCCCACAAAGCAAAACGATCAACCACCATCACATTTTAACAGTAACAAGCTGCAGTGCTTCTCCCATGGAATCCAATCCCATCTTCCCTATTTCTGCAAGTTTCCCCCCAAACAAACCTTTTGGATGTTGTAGTCAGACAAAGTACGGCCATCTTCCAGCTGCTTGCCAGCGAAGATCAGCCTCTGCTGATCAGGAGGAATTCCTAATTGCAAGAATAAATACCGGGCTTAATCGAACTAGGCGCATACCAAGCTACAGATACCCCTCTATCAAACAACTGCGAACAGTGGCCACTGACTTAACTACTCAACTCTTTTCATGTTTGAACGTGCTTGAACATTTAATACATGCTAACAGCCACCGTGAGACAGTACACTGGAGAAAATAAATTCACACGTAGAAACAAAATTATCATGCAAAGTTTCCAAAGTTAATCCATTTTCTACCCTAAAAGCAAATATGCCTAGGTCACATAACCATGGATTTCTCTAGCGACAAAACATCACTTGCCTTCCTTATCCTGGATCTTGGCCTTGACATTTTCTATAGTGTCCGAGGGTTCAACCTACAAGTTTTAAAACACAGTTAAAAGCTAAGAAACTAGAACATCGATCTCAGCCAATGTCCACGTTACACAAAGCCGGCACCTATTCAAGGCGGGCGACGCAGTGCACAGCCTCCCGGGAGTGCTACAAACCAACCCCGTTCCCAGGCCGGGGCGAGCGCCGGCCGCTGGGGCCAGCCACGCGCTCGAGCCTGCGCTGCGACTCGGAACGGGGCAGTCGCCGCCAACTTTCGGCACCGAAAACCCAACTCTGGCGCCTGTAAGCAACCCATCCTCGGCTCACGGCCAAGCTTCGAACTCAGAGACGCGCTCAAGCCTCGGGCGGCACTGAGCTCTCCGCCAGGCCGCGGCTCTCACGCCGCCGGGCCCGTACCTCGAGCGTGATGGTTTTCCCCGTAAGGGTCTTCACGAAAATCTGCATCCTGGCGGCGCTGCCACCTGCATTCGAAAAGAGACGGATTAGAGCCGACGACCCCGGTGAGAGCGGACGCCTAAGGCCACCGGCCGGAGCCGAACCACGGAGCACACACTCACCACAGATGGCGGATCGGAAAGGAAGAGCCTCGCGGGCCAACGCGGTTTCCCGGCCGAAGGACCCGCCCCTTAGGCGTCCACGCCCGTGCCTGCGCGTTGCCGCCAAACCGCGGCTGTCTAACGCAGTGCCAGACTAGCGGGCGCTCCATCTCTCTACGCTCTTTCTCCCATTTGGGTCCTCGAAACGGTGTGCTCCACTTTAAAATGTTTCAAAAGGCGCTCTTATACAGTCGATGCGACCAAGAGGGGCTTTCCTTTACAGGGGGCTTGTTAGCACGAGAAAAGAGAGGTAACACAAGTCTAGCTGGGAATTGTAGTTTTTTCGCTGCTTTCTTCTTGCTAAAACTACTTGTCCCAAGATGCAGTTCCACACTTCCGGGCGGGCTGTCTGGTTACAGTCTCTAAGCAGGTTTAGGGACTCAGGTGAGGACCTGGGGATGGGGCCGCGCCGGAAATGCCTAGAAAGGCAGGGTTAATGAGGAGCCGCGGGGTTCCGCTGTGCTGGCCCCCGAGAGAAGGGCGTCCTCAGCCGTCCCCAGGACAGTGGCGCCCACACCAAGTCTTCCAGAGTGCGGGTGCGGCCGCTTCTTTGCACCTCCATTCCTGGCCCTCAGCTACCTTTTCTCCAGTCTGAGGAAGCTTCTGAGCCGCACGCGCCGTCCTAGTGTGAAACGGTTAAATGTATCGGAATTTTCATCTCTGCACCTTTTAAAAGCCGTACTGTAAGGATACCTGCAGAATGATTGTTTAGGCCTCGACTGCAAGCTCGGGCGTGGAGGTTGTCCATCCTGGGAAAAAGGTGCTGTGCCTGATGGGAAACTTCCTAGAGCTCATTAGACAGCCAAAGTAGCTAAATCCTGGGCTCCAGGTTCAGTGAGAGGTTGCGGGTTAGGAGAACCGGCAGTACAGCCACGTGACAAATGTGTTTTAAAATAAGGTTGAGCCTTCAGTCAGTAAAGAGAGTTGACATCTGTAGTTCTGTGCGGGGATCCAAATGGTGGAGAGTGTCGTCGTCGTCTCTCTGCCCCCACCCCCCACCCCCGCACGCCCAAACCAACCAGGAGACCAAGTCCCCTATGCAAAAGCAAAGAGCCATTTATTCTTACACAAGTTTGCAAACTCGGTCTCTCCACGTGTTCAACGTTTGAGAGTGATAGGAAAGCCCTGAGCTCAGTTAAAGTTGGGTTTTTGTAGTAGCAAAGTGGGGGTGAGGGATTTCTAAGATTCAGGACCCCTGATTGGCTGACATTTGTCTAGGGGTGTCCTGGTGAAAAGCGACGGGTGTGTGCTGGCAGGTGGTCCTAACTACAATGGTTGGTTGGAACTGTAAGAATTTCCTGGGTGGCGCCTGGGTGGTCTCAGTTTGTGGTCTTTACCGGAACCAGGTATTGCCTCTGGGTAAACTACTGACTCTGACCTCTATTGATCCTCTCAGGGCTTAGATCTGTAGAGACAACCAACTGCAGCAAGTCGCCCTCAGCCTTTTACAGTGTTCCCTACCCCTAAACCAACTAAACGATAGAACACTTTTAAAATACGGCGTAGATGGGCTGGAGAGATGGCTCAGTGGTTAAGAGCATTGCCTGCTCTTCCAAAGGTCCTGAGTTCAATTCCTGGTAACCACATGGTGGCTCACAACTCACCTGTAATGAGGTCTGGTGCCCTCTTCTGGCCTGCAGACATACAGAATATTATATACATAATTAATTAATAAAAAAAAATCCAAGCCAGGCGGTGGTGGCGCACGCCTTTAATCCCAGCACTTGGGTGCCAGAGGCAGGCAGATCTCTGTGAGTTCAAGGCCAGCCTGGTCTACAAGAGCTAGTTCCAGGACAGGAAGCAAAAACTACGGAGAAAAATTTTTCAAGGAAACCCTGTCTCGAAAAATCCAAAAAAAAAAAAAAAAAATCCATGGCCTCTTATAAAATTTTTAAGGCATAGAATGATCCAAGGACACCCCACACACATGATCCTCCTGGCCCCACATCTGCATGTACTCACAGGAATGTGGACCTAGAGAAAAGTGTCATCTACCCTAGTCAAATACTTTACCTCGGGGTTAAAGGTTATCTGAGTTGTAGGGTATTGACCTAGCATGTGTGGGCCCTAGAATTGATATCCAGCACTACAAAGAATAAAATGCTTTACCTTCAAACATGAAGGACGAAGACATAAGAAGATAGTCAGGGAAAAAAGTTGTTGACCCCTTAAAGGGCATTGATAGACCACCAGAGCTTGAGGATGTGACCACACGTGCCCAACAGTTGGGCCCTTCCCTTTGACTCTATGTGCTGTTTGCTGTTACCTACCTGTACTTGACTGGCTTACTAGACTGTGAGCTCTGAGGAATCAGAACCTTATCTTACTGCTGAATCCCTAGCCATCAAATACAAAATAGACCTTGCAAAAACTAGTGGTTTAACCAATGAGTAAACAAGTTGGTTCTATTTGAGGGAACTTTAGGCCAATGACGCGGCTCAGTGAGCTAATGTGCTTTCTGAGTTCAGTTCCTCCACAGGGAAGGAGTGGAACCGACTCCCATAAATTGTCCTCTGACCTCTGTGTGTACCATGACAAGCATGCACCCACCCATATATACACAGACACTAAGTAACTTTGTTTTTCCAGACAGGGTTTCTCTGTGTTAGCAGCCCTAGCTGTCCTGGAACTTGCTTTGTAGTGCAGGCTGGCCTCAAACTCACAAAGATTCACCAGACTCTGCCTCCCAAGTGCTGGGATGAAAGGCATGTGCTACCTTGCCAGGCTCTAAATAACTTCTTTAAATTAAAGAAGATTTTAACCATACATTGTTTGTGTCTGTGGTGGGACTACTTTATGTCCTCTTGTAAATTGACTTTTGTTATCCAACTCATCAGTGTAAAGATAAATTTAGTCTTTTGTAATTTAAAATTATTGTGATGTCTCCTTTATTTTTTTATTTTAATTTGTTTATTTGAGACAAGGTCTCACTATGGAGTCCTGGCTGGCCTGGATCTCACTATGTCAACCAACTTAGCCCTCTGCCTCCCAAGTGCAGACTGTTGTCCTGGTTCTTATCTTTGTGATATTTAAAGTTTGATATGTTATTTCAGATAACTGGTTATTAATTATATTGCCAAAACATAAAGTTAGCTGAAACATTTATTCAAAGCAGCATTATTTATAGTGTTTAATGGGGATGGCTAAATAATTAATGGAATTTCATACTATGCAATAAATGCTATCTTTAGAAAAAAACTAAGCATTTTATTGTTTTTGAGACAGAGTCTCACTTTGTAACCCTAACTGGTTTGAATTTCACTGTGTAGACCAAGTTGGTCTTGAACTCACAGAGATCGAACTATTTCTGCCTCCCAAATGCTAGGATTAAAGGTTATGTTCTGTCTACCATAGCCAAGAGGGAATTTAAAATTTTTCAGTTTCTATTCATGGATAGTTTAATCTATTTCATGGATTTTCATTCTTTTCACCATCACCCTGCCTCATTCGTACACTTTCCCCTGCTGAAAACTCTCCCAACAAGGCCTTTTCTGCTGCCCTGTGTGTGGAGTTTAAAGAGGTCTGCCTGAGTGTTTGGGAAGAAGGCATGTGTGCTTTGGGAGTCACCATGTGGGTGCTGGGAATCAGTACCCAGTGCTCCTAGCTGGGGAGCCCGCCCTCCAGCCCCAGAACTCATGCTTTGTTGTTGTTGGGGTTTCATTTATTTATTAAATCATGTAGTGCATGCCTATAATCCTGGCATTGAGAAGTGGGAGCAGGAAGGTCTTCAACACCATTCTCAGCTACATAGGGAGTTTAAGACCTGCCAGGTTTGCAAGAAACCCTGTCTCTAAAATAACAATTTAAAACAAAACAAAACTCACTCACCTAATAATTATTTGTGCCCACTGAGTGAGGGAGTGGTGCTATAGGGCTAGGCAGACACTGAGGTAGAGAAGTATTGTTTGTATCGGCAAGAAGCACACGCGGTAGTTCCCACATGAAAGAAACAAACCTCCCATTGGAAGAGTGGAGTCACAGCTACTTACTATTTCATGCATCCTTACAATTATTAAAATGTAATACAAAAATTTTAAAAAGAGGGACTGGGGTATCCCTCATTAGTAGACTAATTACTTAGCATGTTCATGACCCTGATTTAGTCCTAGGCATTGTAAAATACAAAGTTTGTAAAGTGTTGAAACCTATGAAGCTATCACCTAAATGATACCATCAGAGGAATCCGCTTGGTTTCTAAGGGAAGGGTTGTTTTCTCCATTTGGCCATCCTTTGTGTGCATAACTGGGCAGGGGGCTTGTGTGTGGCAGTCAGAGGACAGCTTAGTGCAGTTGGCTCTCTCCTCCCATCTTGAGCTGGATTCTGGGTATCAACTCAGGTCTTCGGGTTCTCTGGCAAGTACCTCTGCTTGATGAACCTTCTCATTGGCCCTAAGGGGAGAGAGAGTTCTTAATTGTCTGACGTATTTGGGGATATAGCAAATGTCTGTAGAATAGCATGGGCATTTTAATTCTTTGACTGAAATATTTATCTCAGTGACAGATCCCTAAGAATTTTTTTTTCTGAAAAATGCATATTTTGAAATTGACTTTTGATGTAACATTTGTAGGTTTATAGACTAACTGATGGTCATGTTTTATTTCAGGCTCACTAAAGTTTTTTGGCTTTGTTGCAAAAGAAGGTCAAATTTTGATTTTTCTCCAGTGAACAAGCCTACAGATTAAGATTTATGTCACTCCAGGAAGTAAACAAACATGCAGTTCTTCCTCCCATCATTAGTAGATGTGACAAGGAGTTTTTGGAAAGCATACAAAGATACATAATTACAGAAACCAAGAGAGTGGGCTGCAACGAGGAAGGACCTGCTGACGAGTATTTCACCATATACCGAAATGTTTTCGACAAGGTACCATGATGCTCTTTAAGACAGGACATTTCCAGGAGACTATACATTACCTAGCTTAACCTCTGCCTCAGAAATACTACTGCCTTGTCGGCCACGTTCTGTATACTCTTTGGAGAATCCAGAGTTCGTTAAACAAGGATGAATGGGGAAAGCTCGGTGCTGCATTTACATTTCCTAACTGCTACTTAGAGTCAATTATTTTAGTTTAGCAAGATACTTTTTTGTCACCAACTTGGCTGTGCCCTCTGGTAATCATTTTTACCCTTTCCTGTTAAGGTGCCATCTGATTTGCTGGAATTTGCATTGTGAACAAGAGCTAGTGGTTTATGTTCTAGGTTTATTCCTGATATCACTAAAATCTTGGTCTAGATATGATATGACATGCTAAATGTAACCTCTTGAGTCAGCTGCTGTGGCACATGCCAATAATCCTAGCTGGTAGGGAGGCTGGGAGATCCCTTGCAACCAGGAATTGGAGGCCACCAGCAAGATGACTCATGTCAAAATCCATGAATAAATCAACCGGAAGTTTCATCTAAACGATGTGAGTCCTGATAGAGGTCTAGATCTGGTGCATAAAGGCTTTGGCTGATTGTAGCCCTGGAAATAATGGGACTCAATTAGAAAATGTCATAGTTTTACATGGCATGTCTGATTTTGTTCTTCGCAATTTTGGAAATTACTGTCTCTTCTTGAACAACTGCAATTTGTTCATTGATTCTAAATTGTTTGCCTAGCATTTCCTGTCCCATCCTTTGGAAGATGCCCTGACAACAAAAGTGAATCACCATCCTTTCCTACTTCTTGGAGGAAGAATGCAGCTTAGACTTTTGTCCCAGAGTGAAACACACAAGGCAGAATCAGAACTCAGCCTTTCTGAAGCTCACTATATAGCCCTAGGTGGCCTGGAACTCACGACATAGACTAGGCTAGCCTCAACCTCACAGAAATGGCCTGCCTGGGGAACTCAGTGTTTTGGTTGATTTTTAAACATTCCATTGAGTTTTGTTTCTTGTGTGAATAAAAGCCTAGTTCCTTCTGAGGATCATTAGGCCATCAGTGGTTGCTGGAGGCTGGGGAAAGAGACATTTTCTTCAGTATTGTAGTCACTGGTCAGTTGCTTTATGCTCTTATGAATAATCTCTCACTTATGCTCATATAAGCGATCCAATTAAGCTCATTGAGTCCCCAAAATAAATAAATATAAGGTAGAAGTAGCAAGTGTTTGGGAAAAGGAAGTGGATTAAAATTAAAACACATGTATGGAAATGTCATTATGAAACTCATTATCTATGATGAATATATGCTTAAAAAGGCAGTTTTTTAATTTAATTTTTACTTTATGTGCATTAGTGTTTTGTCTGCATTCATATCTGTGTGAGGGTGTTAGATCAGCTGTAACTGTAGTTACAGACAGTTGTGAGCTGCCTTGTGGGTGCTGGGAAGTGAATCTGGGTCCTCTGGAAGAGCAACCAGTGCTCTTAACCACCAAGCCATCCATCTCTTCAGCCCAAAGAAGAGTGTTTTAAAAGCCAAATTCCTTACTCTAAGGAGAAGTAAGTACAGAGAAAGGGAATGTAGCTTGGGCAGCAGGCACAAGGCTCTAGTTCAGTCCTCATTACCGCATGGTTTAACTCTGGCATGTAATCCCAACACTTGGGAGGTGGAGGCAAGAATATCAAAAGTTTAATGTCATTCTTAGCTATGTAGTGAGTTGAAGGTCATCTTGAGACATATGAAACCAAAGGAAAAGAAGAGAAAGGGAGGGCTGGAAAGATGGCTCAGCGGTTAAGAGCATTGCCTACTCTTCCAAAGGTCCTGAGTTCAATTCCCAGCAACCACATGGTGGCTCACAACCATCTGTAATGAGGTCTGGTGCCCTCTTCTGGCCTGCAGGCATACATGTAGACAGAATATTGTATACATAATAATAATTTTTTTTTAAAAAAGAAAGGGAAACAAGAAAGTAGAAAGTAGCATACCCACCAAAGGAATGAAGAAAAGTAGAGGTCGGAAAAATATTCTAAAAGAATCATATAGGCTAGGTGAGCAGATAGGGAATGGTGGAGGCTGTAGGAGAATGAAGAGCCAACCCAGTGAACCTGCCGTTAAGGCATGGGGCTTCTGTAGTCTTAGTCTAGCAGAATTTTCAAGGAGCTATCAGCAGATTGGTGGTAAAGAAGTCCCCAACTTTTAAATGTTCTGTGTGTAAGGTGACATTGCCAGCTCTGTTCTACGGGTGGTGTGCCAGTTTGCGTCCTCCACTTTAGTGCTTTTCTGTGTGTTCAAAAAGGTATCCATGTGTGTTCTACTGCCACCCTCTAATGTGTATGAGCTGGATTATCAGAGGCTTACAGGAGCATGCGAGACAAGGTGAGCAGGAGCAGGGAGCAGGAGACCCAATGTGGGAAGCCTTTCCTCAGGAAAGTTCCTGGTTGGGGCACAGGTGGTGTGCGTATGGGGAAAAGCTGCATCTCCAGAGTAATGACCTCTCTAGACCACATGTGGTAAAATGCACATCTTCCCGAATATCTTTGTTTAGATACTATTTACCTAAAGAAAACTCATGGAGGGTAGCAGACCCAAGAAATGTCGCAGAGATGAACAAACGTAATTTCAGATTTGAAAGTTTATTCTCTATATATCATCCCTTTATTCTCTATATATCATCAGTATGTGAAAAACGTAAATTTTCTGTTTATTTCTTAACCTTTTTAAAATTTTGATAATTGGCCGGGCGGTGGTGGCGCACGCCTTTAATCCCAGCACTCAGGAGGCTGAGGCAGGCGGATCTCTGTGAGTTCGAAGCCAGCCTGGTCTACAAAGGGAGTTCCAGGACAGGCTCCAAAGCTACAGAGAAACCCTGTCTCAAAAAAACAAAAACCAAACAAAAAAAATAAAATAAAATTTTAATAATTTATTTTTGTATGAGTGATACGTATACAAGATTAAGGAAAGAAAGCCCTAACAAAGCAGTGTGCGCCGTGGATTCAGCCCCTTGCATTGAGACCTGTCTTTTCTTCAGGCACTTAGTTTCTTTGTTAACTTACTGTTGTTCTTTTCCTCTGCGATCCTTCCTGATAGAGGTTTTGCTCAAATATTATTGGAAACCATGAGTATGTAGTGATAAGGGTTTTCACAGTTGTTTCTGACATGTTGAAGTCAGAGGTGCAATTAGGAACGCAGGAACTCTGATTTTCCTAGTGGAAGTGAATGAGTTCAGATTGCAGTATCTCAATGGGGGCAAGAGAGATCGCTCAGTGGTTAGGAGCACACCCAGCAGCTGTGAGGTGGAGGTGCACGCCTTTAATCGCAGCACTCGGGAGGCAGAGGCAGGTGGATCCCTGTGAGTTCAGTAACTCACAGCATGTATTTGGTGGTTATTGTTTTTAGTGCATAGTCATGTTGAGTTTGCTGTAAGATGTTTATATGTCTAATTAGTAGTCTTTACTCACCTAAAAATAATCTGCTTGAAAGGCTTTTGATTACAGTATCTTCTGTTAAAAAAAATTCAGTACCACAGACAGAGAAATCTTATTTCAGGTAATAGACTATGTCAATTCATACAAGTCCATTCTTACTTCAATCAAAAAAGAATACGATGCCTTTATTGAGACAATAAAGAAAGGCCGAAGAACTGCTTTTTATCTTCATGGGAAACTTAAAATCTTGGCAGCAGAGCCCACAACACTGGTGTATCACCAGAGAAGAGCCATCCAACTTGAAGCAAAGTGAGTATGTCAGTATTGTGTCATGCGGCTCGATGCTAATAATTGTTGGTCGTTAGTCCTGCTGTTTGGTTTATTATTTTGAGACAGGGTGTCACTATTCAGCCTAAGCTAACTGTGTATTCAACATGCTGGCCTTGCTCAAGACCTTCAGCCTTCAAGTGCTAAGGTAATAGAATTATACCATGCCTACATTTAATTACATTTGATGTTTTTTTTGTTTGTTTATAAATGTTAAAGCTGTAGTTTTATATTCCCTTCTACCAAATGTATTATTATGTATTTTGAGTAAAACTGTTAGATATTTTTGCTTGAGGATTTTATGATCCCTCTTAGTATAGTGGAGGTACATTGTGGTATCATGAAAGTGGGAGGTCATTTCATGCATGGGCGATTTGACAGCACAAGTTCATGATTCCCATCAAAATTACAGCACTCCGTCCGGTGATTCCCCAATAATAAGTGACCCACCAAATAATAAAATGCCCTTTGAAAAACAATGTTTTTGAGATAAGGTTTCACTCTGTAGCTCTGGTTGAACTCAAACTTACAGCAATCCCCCTGTCTCAACTTTGTAAACTCTAGTTTCTCATACTTCAGTGTGGTGTACTAGATGTCATACTACTTTGGGACTTCTGGCCTCCAGAATGATGAGAAGATAATGTTGCTAAGTCTCAAGATTTGTAGTGATTGTTGCAATAGCCCCCAGCAAAGTAACAGTTCTCTTTTCCTTTCTCTTCTTCTTTTGATTGTTTAAAGCTTTTCTTTAAGCCTAGTGAAGTGGTTCACGCCTGTAATCCAGCGCTGAAGGAGCAGGCTCACAAATTCAAGGCCAAATCTAGCTACATGATAAGATCCTTTCAAAAGAAAGAAAAAAGAAAATTAAAAATACTTTTTCAGTTGTAGCAGTTGTTTTTACTAAACGGAATAGATGGTGTTTGTAAACAGATTATAGCTAATGCTTGTTGACTTGCAATGGGTTAGAAATAATAGTACTTGCTTTCCTTGGCATTCTGAGCAGAATTGTTCCCTATTTGTGTGTCAGCTTTCTCCAGGCATTCTTTTCTGAACATCTAGTTCATAGCGAGCCAAATCAAGCAATAATCTAGCCTGTTTTACTTTAGATATTGTGATTCAAGAATTAAATTGGTTGCGACAGGCACACAAAAGCATTTCTGTTTTTTCTTTCAGAGTGAGGATTATTGAAAATAATTCCAAAGAGATTCAGTCGCAAATAGACGAGATGAGACAGCTGAGGGCAAAGTATGACAAGAAAGAAGTGAAGCTCTGTGCTTCCACCAGGCAGCTCTGGAGACCCATCCCAGGTGCAGCGTCTCCGCGTCTCCTTCACAGCCCCATTTCAGGGAAATCCCCAGCGTGTCCAGCTGACTGTCTCTTACACAAACAGCAAACATTTTTTACAAAAAAAATTGTATAATCTGCTAATGTATGTGTTGTACAAGCAACTTTAGACAGGGTCCTAGTAGATACTCAGGAAAGAGCAAACTTGAAGCAACTCTGAAAGATGTCCAGACTGCAGTCTGGTGAGCTCACATGATGCTCCCACGTTGATGTTGCAACCCTTGAGAATGATCAAAAGTAGAAATCCTTGTGTTTGATGGACTAGTCAGGTGTCTGCTGCTGTGCACTGAGTGTTCAGAGCCCTCTCCCTAGTGAGAGCCGGTGTCCACTCTAGAGCAGTGCTAGGGTGGACAGACAGGCAGAAACAAGTGGATCCTTGGAGCTGCTCGGCTGGAGGAAGACACATGATATAGAGCATGTACTTACACATGTGTGTATGTACACCTGCTGCATACACACACGCACACACACACACACACACACACACACACCTTTAGATCTCATCTCAGACTTACTATGTCAGAGACTTGATGAAAGAGTCCACTGGGTGCTGTTGTCTCAAATTCTGGTTATTCTGATACACTCTAAAATTTGAGAGCCACTGGTCTATTAAAAATTATAGTGTTTAAAGTTTGCTGAATGTTTTTCATGGTGACGTCCACACTCAAGGGTTTCATGTCTTCAGGGCTTTAGTAAATGGAGTATCTCTTGGCTTCATCCAGGACTCAGAGAGATTAGCATGATGAACAGACTGACTCACAGGACAGGATAGTAATCTGAGGTCAGTAACTTCAGAACTTAAAGGGTTTTTGTTTAGTGTTTACCCAGAGGCAGAACTGGTAGGTGGGAACTTCAGGAAGACAGATTTCACCTAAACTGAAGAAGCTGTGTTTTGTGGTAATTATTCTATATTACAAAATTTTGACTCCAGTTGTCAAATCCTCTTGTATTTGGTAATAGTAGAGATTAGATTTACTTTCAAATGTGAAACTGTGACTAGCAAACTCCAAATAATAAATGTAAATAAACAGAGAATACACAGCACATTGTCTAACTTCAAAGAAGATTGGGGGCGGGGGAATGCTTAAAATACAAAAGGATTGATCCTGAGGGCGGAGAAATTCTGGTGTGTCCTTTTTTTTTTTTTTTTACTGTTTTAGTTTTTATTATTATTTTTAAAATTTTATTTTATGAGTTTAAAAACACATGTTATGGGTTTTAAAACATATGTGTTTGTGCACCATGTGCAGTGCCTGGCGCCTGGAGGCCAGAAGAGGGCTTTGGATCTTCTGAAACTAGAATTACATACAGACACTTGTGAGCTACTATGTAGGTGCTGGGAATTGAACCTGAGTCCTCTATAAAAGCAGCCAATGTTCTTAACCATTGAGCCATCTTTCTAGCCCCAGTTTTGTTTTTTTATTTTATATGTATGTGTATTTTGTTTACATGTATGTCTGTGCACCACATGCACACCTGGTGCCCGTAGAGGTCAGGAGAGGCATCAGAGCCTCTAGAACTGAAGTTACAGGAGGTTGTGAGTTACCCTGTGGGTGCTGGAAATTGACCAGTCTTCTAGTAAAAGAACCAGCACTCTTAACCAGTGAACCATTTCTCCAGCCCTGGGTACGTGTCATTTATTTATTTAGATGGCTAGTTAGTTTAAAGATGGGTTCTCTCTATGTAGCCTGGCTGTCCTGTAACTTACTTTGTAGATCAGGATGACCTTGAGCTCGCAGAGATCCACCTGTGTGTCTCCCCTTTCCCCCCCACTCCGTCCCCAATGTACCACTACACCTGGATGTGGGTCCTAATGTCAGTAATTGGCCAGATGAGAAAGGAAGGCATTTGAAGTGTGTGTGTGTGTGTGTGTGTGTGTGTGTGTGTGTGTGTGTGTGAGAGAGAGAGAGAGAGAGAGAGAGAGAGAGAGAGAGAGGTGTGTAATGAACAGAAGGGACATTTTAAGAATAAGAGACATTCCAAAATTTGGTTTGCATCAGTTTGTGTTGGAAAAAAAACCAAACCATTGTCCCATGGTTAGTTCTTGGAGAGTAGTAGAAGATGTGGTTTGAGAGAAATTTGTTGGCCTAATCTTAGCTCTGTCATTAGATGTTTGGTTTGTATGTTCTAGGAACAGTCAATTTTCACTGAATTTATAAAACTCAGCTGGGCTTTGAGAATTTGCCTAATTTGCATAAAGCCAGAGTTCTCAGCACCACAATAAACAAGGAGATATAAAAACAAAAAAACTATTGGCATTAAAATATTGTGATAATTGTATTTATGTTTAGAAAGCTGTAAGTTCCCATTTCCATTTCTGAATTTTATCATGTAGTAAACCATCCTCCATGAGACTCACTCCTGTTTGTTTTTCCTCTAGGGATGACTCTTCAAGATTCTGTCAATCTGGATGCTCTCAATAAATATAAGCAGCATCTTGAAGATAGATATATAAAGTGTAAGCAAGATATGTCAACAGAGTATGTACCAGCCCAAAAGAAGGCTGACCTGGATGAGGAAATGATTGTGTTACTGAAACGCCGAGATTTAGCCGAAAGTCTGAACAAAGACCTGAAGTTTCGGTATGAACATGAGTTAGCTTAGGTTTCCTCTCACCTTCCGCTGAGTGGTCCTAGCTCAGGGTGTGGTTGATGCTCTTCTTTTACAGCCATCAAAGACTGCAGGTTATTTCACACACACTTACTTCATGGCTGAAGCATAACATGAGAATCCCATTTGAAGACGTCTTGGAGAAAATTCAGAAAACCAAAGCAATCTTCGGTAGTTATCTGTCTCCTACATCAGCATAAGCAGTAGAAGGTGCTCCCCCAGCAATAAAGGGTTTCTAGGCTGAGTTTTAAAATACACTACCTCCTCTAGCTCTCTCTTACCCTGTGGGTTTCTTCCTTCAGCGCCTGACAGATGATTGATGAAAGAGTAGACGTGGTAAGGCAAAGAGAGACCTGGGGCTGGGGTTAGCTCAGTGGGGAAGAACGCTGACTGCTTTCCCACAGGACCAGGGTTCAGTTCCCAGCACCCACAGTGCTGCAAACAGTTTACTCCAGTTCCAGGGGATCTGACACCCTCACACAGACATGCAGGAGAGAGAGAGACAGAGACAGAGAGAAACAAGCCTGAGGGTATTCCTGAGAATGAGGCCAGGGAGAAAAGTGACCCCCTTTAGGAAAGGGTTGGTGTTGTTTGAAACCAAAGCAGTAAAATAGCCTAGCTCACCATTACAGATTGTCCTTTCACTGTTTAGGTGATGAAAGCATTGTTGATGAGCTGTTTGAAGATGACCCAAGCAAAATGAAAGAAGCTATAATTATTCTTTACTACATTGAAAGGCAAATATCATTTGTATTTTGGGTTTGTTTGTTTGGGGTGGGTTTTTGTTGTTGTATTTATTTATTTGTCTTGTTTTGGTTTTTGGTTTTTCAAGACATGGTTTCTCTGATTAGCTTTGAGCCTGTCCTGGTACTCACTCTGTAAGCCAGGCTGACTTTGAACTCACAGAGTTCTGCCTCTGCCTCCTGAGTTGGGCCTGTTTGTTTTGAGTTACCATCTAACCCCAAACCTCAGCGTGTAGTGTAGGTTGACCTTAAACTACTGATCCTCCTGCCCACCTCCTGACCTGTGGCTTATAGGTTTGTCTTTTGTAATTTAAAAATTCTGTTCTTGGAGGAGGAGTGAAGGGGGAGGAGTAGACAGGAGGTGGGTGGAGGGAGGGCAAACTGTGGGGGAGGGAAGGAAAAAATTTCTGTTGCATTTGACAAATTAGAAAAAAGTTAGAATTTCCTTTTTTTCATAGATTTTTATAAAAATCTATGAATTTATCAGATAATTTTAGATTACTGTAGCTAGTGTAATCTCTTTTTGTAATTATTTTTATTCTATGATAGGTTACTTATTACTATATATAATATTTTTTAATTAATAATTAATTTTTGTTTTCTGAAACAGGGTTTCTCTGAAACAGTTCTGGCTGTCCTGGAACTAGCTCTCATAGACCAGGCTGGCCTTGAACTCACAGAGATCCACTTGCCTCTGCCCCCCATCCCAAGTGCTGGGATTAAAGGCGTGTGCCACCACCACCTGGCTTATTTTTAATTACACTTTATTTATTATTTTGTGGGGGTAGGTAGGGGCCCTAGCAGTCAGAGGACAGCGGGTTTGGTCTTTCTACCGCGTGGATCCTGGGAATGGAACTCAGGTTGTCAGGCATAGTGCAGAGCACCTTACCTTGCTGAGCCAGTCTGACCCTTGCTCTAGTGGGAGATTCCAGGTTACAGACCATCACCATAGTGAGGTCAAGGAGCGAGGGGCCTGAAGCGGCTGGAGTGGTATATCCACAGCTAAGACCAGGGAGCAGTGAACTAATGCCTGTTCTATATGTGTAATCTGAGATAGGTGTAAGCTATTCTAAGGTTAATTTACAAGCTATCGGGGTAATGAAAGTGGCATATTTAATATCCAAAATGATAAATGTTAAGCAGTTTCCACTTGTTGATTTGTTTATTGTTGTGGTAGAAAGAAGTGGGTAAAGATGATTCAAAGGTTATTTTTTTAACTATAGATTTTCCTGAGTCTACCAGGATTTTTAACTTAATATCATTTTCAAATATGTGTTGTTTTTAAGTATGTATACATACATGAGTCTGTGCTCATGAATTTCAGTGCCCACAGATGCCAGAGGAGTCAGATCCCCTAGATCTGAAGTTACAGGTGCTTATGAGTCACCCAGTGTAGATGCTGGGAGTCAAACAGGTCTTCTGCAAGAACAGTATGTGTTTTTAACCACTGAGCCATCTCTCCAAAAATTAATATAATTTTTAATTTTTGTGAACTTTGTATGTGCATGCACGGGTGACTAGGTGCATGAGTCCAGAGGCCGGAAGTCAGTATTAAGTGCTGTTCTTTTTTTTTTGTTTGTTTGTTTTGTTTTTCGAGACAGGGTTTCTCTGTGGGTTTGGAGCCTGTCCTAGAACTAGCTCTTGTAGACCAGGCTGATCTCGAACTCACAGAGATCCGCCTGCCTCTGCCTCCCAAGTGCTGGGATTAAAGGAGTGCGCCACCACCGCCCGGCTGCTTCTCCATCTTATTTACTTAGTTATTATTATTACTGTACACATGCACATACCACTGCACTCATGTCAGGGTCCCAGGACAGCTTTGTGGAGTCAGGTCTTTCCATCCACCTTTGCGTGGGTCGCTAAGGTCAGTTCAGGTCACCAAGTTTCACCAGGCACTGGGGGGTCCTCTGCAGTGCCGGTGTGCTGGGGGCGCTGAGGCAAATACTTCACGGACCATGCCTTTTCCCAGCTGACTCCAGCTACCGTGGCTGTTCGTAGTACTCTCAGGTTTTCAGATACGAGGAACACTTTTGTTGAAATTCTGAGTCTTGTTTGGTTTGGTTTGGTTTTGGTCTTGGTTTTGGTTTTTTGAGACAGGGTTTCTCCGTGTAGCCCTGGTGGACCTAGAACTCAGTCTGTATACCAGGCTGACCTCGAGCTCACAGAGATCTGCCTGCTTCTGCCTCCCGAATACTATGATTAAAGGCGTGACCACAATGTCTCCAAGATTGCAAGTCTTATTATGCATTTGCATGTTTCTCTGGTGTCTTTCCACTGTGTTCAACTTTCCTTTGCAACTCCATATGACTTCTCTTTCCCTGGCAGCTAGTGTGGGACCTTTGCTGTGCGGAGAGGAAGAGTAAGGGCTTCCTGAGCTATTATCTCTGTGGTCACGGGGAGACAGGCTTCTGAACTCCTCCTGGTACTCCCACTGGGCTGCATCTGTGTTGTTATTTCCCAGGCTGAGTTTCTAAGCAGATAGCTCTTGTGTTCTTCCTTACTGGTTTCTACGTTGAGGCCTGTGGGGACAAGGTGCAGGGACAGGTACAAAGTTACTGAGAAGGTGAGAATTTAACCCTGACAAGCAGTCAAACTCTAGAACTCAGAGAAGAACTGGACATCCTCCTGCGTGGATAAATCTATAACTTACTGCTTTGTTTTCACTCTGCCACTGTACTTAGTTTCTAATATCTGTTTTTTGTGTATCATTGTAATGTGTTTTGAAATGCAATGGCTGTAGGTTCAATGAGTTAATCTCCCTTGGCGAATATGAGAAGGCAGCTTGTTTTGCAGCAAACAGTCCAAGAAGAATTCTTCAAAATATTGGGACAATGAATAAATTTAAGGGTAAGCAAATCTTTCTGAAATACATATGTAAATTATACTTTACTTTTTCTTAATAGAGTGAAAATAATATTACGGAGAAGCTAGGCCTTTATTACCCTCCCCTTTATTATTTACTGCTTCCTTAGCTGTCATATCTAGAAAACAGTTATCAGCAGAGAGTCCTGGGCCTCTGGTTCTTATGATCTTTCTGTTCCCTCTTCTGTGATTTTCCTGAGCCTTTAGGGTTACGCTGTAGATGTATCATTTGGGGTCAGGCACCTCAGTCTCTTTTCTCTGCATTTTGACCAGTTGCAGATCTCTGTAGTAATCTCCATTTGCTGCAAAATGAAGCTTCTTTGGTGAGGAGTGAGAGCTACACTTATCTGTGTAGATAAGTATTTTGAATACAGTAAGAAATTCTATTGGCTTATGAAAATAGCTATAGGAGGTTCTCCTCTCAGGTCTGTGACCTCTCCAGCCACAGACAGTTGTCTAGATTATAGGTGTGTACTGCCTTCTATGAACGGGGAAGTATCTAAGCTGCTGGTAGCTTTCAGCAACTTTGGCATCCTTTGACTTGCAGGTAAATCACTATAGTCTCCATCTCCATCCTCATGTGGCCTACATAGTGATGATAATAGTGATAGTACAGGTGGTTCATAGTGACACACAGCCATACATAGCGATACATAGCAATATATAATGATACTGTTATAAAATGTAAACTGTATTCTGTATCCATTGTTAAAGGGTTAGAAAATGTAAAGAAATTGAAGTAGTAATATGAAATAAGAAAAGGCAAACTCATTCTTAATGTATTTGACTCAAACTTCTTTTTTTTTTCTTTTTGTAGCTGTTGGAAAAATTAGAGGAAAGCCTCTCCCATTACTCTTGTTTTTTGAGGCTATATTTAGCACGAGTCAGGCCTTCAAACGCCCTATTAATGCTGACCTAACCATGGAGGGAATCAAATGTGGACTGTCTGAAAAACGACTTGATTTAGTTACCCATTGGATCACCCAGGAAAAGTAAGCAATTTTAAGCTGCTAACTTAATTTTGACATATGATTAATACGGTTGTTTTTCTCTGACTTAGAAAAGTTTGTTGCTTGTGGGCTAGACTTTCCCAGTGTAGCCTAGACTGGCCTCCAGGTCTAATCCCTCTGCCATAGTCTCCTACCTGCTGGGATTATAGGCTTGTCACACTACATTCAGCTAATGCTTTGATATAAATGCTGTGTTTTAGAATTTACTTCAGTTCCCTGTTGAAATTAATTAGAAAGTGTCTCTGAAGGCCCAGACACAAGGAGCGCAGACTAACAGTCACTTCAGTGACACTCACAAGATAAAGCATGGAACTTAGTAGCAGGTGGAAGTTGAGTGTCATGGACACAGAAGGGTTGGTCAGTCGCACACTTCTTGGGAAGGAAAAGACAAGGAACCTGATTCTACACAAGCTATAGCCCCTCGTAGAATAACATGGGAGACAATATATATTGAGGAAGAACATCGGCCATGGTTATCATGAGAAGTTTTGAAGAACACTTAAGCCAGCAGGTGGCAGCCTCTTGAAGTCAGGTCTCCTACAGACTGGCAGATTTGTGCTAGTGTCTGTAGGCTTGCCTCTCTAGAACCAGAGCCTGAGATGGGGTGAGTGGGAAGAGACTGGGCTTCCTAGTAAAGCTGAGTACAGTCAGAGAAGGACATAGCAAAGCCTTAGCTGCACCCCACAGACAAAGCATGCTTGAAGCTGTTCCACCTTGAGGGATTGGCCCAGCCTTTCTTATCTACCAGCTTGGCTGGTTTATAAAGAAAAAGTGAGTTTTCTGATTCTTGAACTACCCTCCACTCTCTACCCAAATAAATACAGAGTCCTTTTTTTTTTTTAGCATGTTAAATCACAAGACATTTTGTAGAGGTATCAGGATTTCATTTTAATGTTACTGGCATGTTGTTAGAAGTATACAAACACTACCAGTATTATGTGAGCCCTGCTGTTTTGCAGCCATTAGTTAAAATATGTGACTAAAGCACAATCCCTTGTAAGCACTAATTAGAAGGGACTTTTCTGACCGTGCCCAGATGTTCTTCTGGCTTATGCTGAGAGTTTCCAGGTAGCATTTCTGTGATAGCACAGATGGCTGGTTCACTTTAAAACATTGTAGCCAATGAAGTGATGCAGTCCAACTGTTGGAAAAGAACTGCTTCCTCGGTTTCTCCTCATGGATAGCGCACCGCTCCCCACACTTTCCTTCTTATTATTTAGAACATGAAAATTAACGGTGCTGAGATGGATGTTGGGGTGGAGGACATGAGGACTTCAGGAAAACAGGATATGATGTGGAAATGGAGTTTTCCTTTTAGTACAAATATTTGCAAATCTAATTATGAGCCAAAATTTTTCCCACTATCTAACGTCTAATAAGTTTATAGTATACTCTGCAGAATGTAGACAGACTTTGGGTAACTTATAAAAGCACCGAGACCCCCCCCTCCAGTTGCATGAAGACTTTGCATCATACCTAGCAATCATTTATTTATTTAGTTAGTTATTTTTGTTTTTCATTACAGGGTTTCTCTGTAACTTTGAAGCTTGTCCTGGAACTCACTCTGTAGACCAAGTAGACCAGGCTGGCCTTGAACTCGTAGAGATCCACCTGCCTCTACTTTCTGAGTGCTAGGATTAAAGGCGTGCGTCACCACTGCCTGGCCTTTACCTGCCAATTTTAATTCTGTTAGTCTTTGCAGGAGAGTTTAAGTCTTGCTTACAGACCTTAACAAATTTGATCTCAATTTTACCAAAGTACCTTTCCAAATTAGTAAGTGCTGATTTCTTTTGATTTTGCCAATCTCAAATGTGCTTAATTTCTACTCATCACCAGTTGCTTATAGGTTATTTATAATCCATTCTTAGAGTCCTGAATATTCAATATTTCAGTCTCAGCCATGCATCAAGAATTCCCTGACATGTGCCTTGATGATCTGCTTGCTTCAGGCTGACATTTTCTGAGAAGGCTGGGGATATTGTTTTTGCTTATGGGGAGCAGAACACATACCACAAGCCTAACTGCTTGGCTTTAGCTCAGATTATCTACAACGAATGTGGTTTACACAAGAAAGCTCTTCTTTGCCTGTGTAAACAGGGTCAGATTCATGAGGCCGTGGAACAGCTTCAACAGTTAAAGGACTTCACCTTTGGTGAGTAAAATGCCTGCTTCCTTCCATACAGCTTACCTCTGACGTCTTTCGTAGCAGCTGGCTCTGTTTGAAACTAAGCTTATGAAGTATTTTATACACACTGATAGGAGATTTTTTTTTGTAAGTTTACATGAAACTAAGTATAATTGAATTTTATGATATGCATTCTGCATTTTCTCAAAGGAAACATTTAATGTGAGGCTATTACTAGAAATATGTAATATTAAAGACAAATTTACTTCATATGATAGACCATACTACATAAAGAATTTTTAAAATAACTGAAATTTTCATATATAATGTATGTATAACAATGTACTATAATAATTATGAATGAAGTATTACAGAAATGACACTAATTTCAGAATTTTGATACCCGGCTTGTAGCGGAATGTGACCTGAGAGAACTATGAATAGTAGTCCGACCCCAGTGCAGTGAGCAGATCTCTGACTGTGAGTCCCAGCCACAGTGACTTTAAGGTCCCTGCAGTCCTGGTACCTCCCATTTCCCAGGCTTCCCCCCCCCCTATTTTGAGAAGTTATAGAAACAAATAAGTCAATATAAAAAAAGAAAGAGGTTGCAAAGCAGACCGAAACAGCAGCTTTAAGCCATATTTTCCAGGAAAAAGGATATATGATTATTGAATCTGATCATTTTTCAAGTAGTACGTGTACTGGTGAAGTGTGTGTTTGAAAGCCCCGTGTCTTCCATTACCGCACTGCTGAGTAGGAGCTGCGCTCCTGTGCATTGTTCCTCCTCGTCCTTGTGTTGAGTCTGAAGTGACGTCACTTCTAACATCTGCTTTATAGACAGAGCAGGCCATGTTTTCCCAGGGAGGCAAAGGCACACTGGGGCGTTTCCCGTAATTATACAATAACAGAGCAGTCTGGTAGAGTGGGTGGGTACCACTCTCTAAATTTGTTGAGTGAATTATGGATTATATTACTAATTAAGAATACAGATTCAGTTTCTGTGCTGTTTTTCATCTGAAAGAATTATATTAGTGTTTATATCTAAAATATGAGAATATTATGGTTGGAATATTTATGAAACAAAATGTGATGTTTCAGGCCTAGGGAGATAGATAGCCTAGTCCACAAAAAAAGTTTGCCTTGCAAACATAACAACCTGAATCTGCTCCCATCCCATAACCTATGTTAAGAAGCTGGGTGTGGGGCTGGAGAGATGGCTCAGAGGTTAAGAGCATTGCCTGCCCTTCCAAAGGTCCTGAGTTCAATTCCCAGCAACCACATGGTGGCTCCTCACAACCATCTGTAAGGGGGTCTGGTGCCCTCTTCTGGCCTGCAGGCATACACGCAGACAGAATATTGTATACATAATAAATAAATAAATATTTAAAAAAGAAGCTGTGTGTGGGCCAGGTAGTGGTGCACACCTTTAATCCCAGTACTCAGAGTTAGAGACAGACAAATCTCTGTGAGTTCAAGGCTAGCCTTCTTTACAAAGACATGTTTCTTCTTAGATTTAAATGACCAATTTTATATTTATAAATTAAAAACAACCAAAACCAAGCAAAGCAAGGACAGTTCCTGAAAACATTATGCTCCAAAAGTATATATCTTTTTTAGATGTAAAGTATCGCAGCCCCTGAAGATCCAGCTTCCAGGCTGCACACAGGGCTCAAAGGGAAAGTCCATAGCACAATCTGAGACTTTTTTATCTGAGGGGGTTAGGAAAAAAGACACTCATGCGTTCTCTTGATGATGTCTTTCTTTCTTCTCACATGTTGAATTTTTCTTTGTTCTTTACAGCTAGATATACCCAACAAAATTGTTCAAGCAATATAGGAGTTATATTTGAAGGTCATATTCCATCTCTTTTTTCTTTTTCTTTTTGGTTTTTGAGGCAGAGATTCTCTGTAGCTTTGGAGCCCATGCTGGAACTCGCTCTGTAGACCAGACTGGCTTCAAACTCACAGAGCTCCGCCTGCCTCTTCCTCCGAGTGCTGGGATTAAAGGCGTGCGCCACTGAGCTCACATTCCATTTCTTAAGGAAATGATAAAAAGAGTCATCCCGATAACTCACATGCAATAAATCTAAAATTGTCACAGTCAGCTCCTTACTTGGTGGCTGTAACTTATAGCTGCAGAGAAAGAGCCAGTCATTTTGTCATCTATCTAGAGAGGTGGTCTATAAAGGATTTTAAAGGCACTATGAACCTAAGCTACTGAGGAGTCCAAGAATATAAGGAAATTATGTACTATAACTTCTACTTTTGAGTGTATGTAGTGGCGTAAACGAATGCAGACAGATTGTAAAAATATATATAGTTTTAATGTAGAAATAGACTTACAGAACCACCTTTCCCGCGGAGACCAGGAAAGCAGAAGAGACAGCTCGGAGCCCACTCGCCAAATTTATAGGCAGACATTAGCCAGAGGCGAACACGCCCCCTAAGGGGCGGGACTTATCCCTACATCTCCCCTTTTTGTCTAAATAAGGCAGAACTAAACCAAATACAACTACATACAATAACAACAAATAATAAATATAACAAACAATACTGAGAACAAAAGCTTTGCTAAACATTCTATCTCAAGGAGTCCAAATAATGTAAAGAGTAACTACAATTATATAATCTTCAACAAGATCTGAGAAGGGAATAAACACTACTCAACAAACGAGATATATCCAAAATGTGCAACAATTGACAGAGACAACTGACTACCTGGGCAATCACCCAAAGTCTCGTTTGCAATGTTGAGTCAACCAATTTTGGCTAAGGCCTAACATAACTGACATACCATTATTAAAGGCAAGGAACTTTTCAAAACTATCTTACCCTGTCTTGGCAGGATATGACAGTCCTGTTTTATCCATTGATGCACACTCTGTATCTGTGTCAGTGGTTGAGGTATGGGCATTTCTTTGCCCAAAGGCCAGTTCTGCCAAATAGAAAGGCTCCAGGTGGAGTGTCTTTGGTGCTCAACATTCTCTCGGGAATAGAGCGGTATTGCCAGGAGCAATTGTGTCTCACTATCACAAAACTCTGAGTTAGATTAAAGGCCATTTTCTACAGCTCTTTGAAGAGGTTGAAGATTATCTATCTATACTGAGTATAATCTCTATATATCTAAAGAACCTGATTAGTCTGATTATAAATGACAAACTTAGATGACTATTTGTCTATATAATTCTCAATATCTAACTTAAAGACTAAGAAAATAAACAACTGTGTAACAAATTAGGATAATGACCTCCAAATATAAACACTGTACAAATATACATTGCAATATGGTAAATATATATCAATACACAAACATTATATAAGTATCTTAATCAGAGGTAGAAATGTACATTGCAATATGGTAAATATATACAATATATATATCAATACAATATATGTCAACACATAAAAATGTTTTAAACAGACATAGAAATATGCATGCATACAATAGTCAATATAATTTAACTTTGTTTCAATATATAAGAATTGATACCAATATATTTGTCTAAAAGCAGTAACTCACAATTATAAATCTATTATCCCATCATTCCCTCTTTTTTTTTTTCAAAATGATCCCTGAGCTTATAAAATTCCTCCCCCAACCTCCCAACCCCTAAATGATGTCCCTAAACCCAGGGGTAAACTTTACTGGGAGAGGGGACGTCGTCCTCTAGAATTACTTCCAGCTGTCATGGGGGCGACGTTCTTTCTGGGGGATCCTGTGAAAGTAAAATGATGGTTAAATTTCAAGATCAATGTCTTTTAAAATTGCAAATAGTCTCTGAGTATTTTGTGGAGGTCTGGCCAGAATGTTGTACAAGATGTGCACCATTTCAGCTAACCAAGTTGGGATCGTCTTGTGCAGCTGGTACCCAAAACAGGTCTTGTAGTAGCGCTATCAGCATCATGATGTCATATCAACCAGGTAGAGTTGTTGTTGTGGGGCCCCATCTTCTTCCTGGAAACTTCAAATGTCACTTCAGGAAAAACTCATTGTTCATTGTGAAAAACTTAAACATTAATCATATAGACATATATAGACATACATATATATTCAATGAAAGGCATGATAGATATATTCAATGAAAAGTATGATAGATATGAAGAAAAGCAAAGATGTTTTCTAACCTCATATTTCTTTCTGTCCCATATCATGGTTCTTGACATGAGACAGAAACACCAGAAACTCTGGGTTTTTCTCTTACTAACAGGCTTGGAATTGGAGAGGGACTGAGCCAGAGTCCAACTTCAAAACCAGCTCTATATATTTATAAAGAAATGTTTAATAAGACATATAAATAAAAATTAATACTTACAAAATGTGTCCATCCATCAGTAATTAAATATTCAGGGTCCCTCAATTTCTTTGAAGATGAGTATTTTCATGTGGAGATAAGAAAAGAACCCTGCCTCCAACCAATCTGTATTTCTTACCATCAGTATGTTCGCCATCCTTATGAAAGAATTGTTATTTATCTTTTCCAAGTGGCTTCTCTTCTTCAAACCGAACCTTTATTAATTTTGATGGTATCCACAATTTTTCCTCACCTGTGGAGATAAGAGCAAAACCCCTTCCCCAACGTAGCACATATCCAGGCTTCCATTGTGAGGTCAGCACATCCTTGAAATAAACTGGTTGATTTAGTTCAGTAGACTTTTCCATTATCCAATGTCTTTCTGCAGCCGTTGTTCCCTTCTCATTAGCGTTGAGAAAATTCAAGGTTAACAAAGCATTATGTAGCCTATTTCTGGGGATGTTTTCCACCCCTTTCTGTTTGTTCAACATATCTTTTATAGTTCGATTTGATCTTTCTATGACTGCTTGACCTGTAGGATTGTATGGTATACCTGTAACATGCTTGATATTGTAATAATCAAAAAACCGTTTCATTTTCCTAGAAACATAACCAGGACCATTGTCCGTTTTTATTTGTGTAGGTATACCCATGATAGCCATGACTTCTAATAAATGAGTGATTACTGAATCAGCTTTTTCTGAACTTAAAGCAGTTGCCCACTGAAAGCCTGAATAAATGTCAATGGTGTGATGAACATATTTTAATTTGGCAAATTCTGCAAAGTGGAACACATCCATCTGCCAGATTTCATTCCTGTGGGTGCCCTTTGGATTAGCCCCTGCAGGCAGTGGCATTTGGTTATAGAAAGAGCAAGTAGGGCATTTCTTTACAATCTCCTTAGCTTGTTGCCATGTAATTGAAAACTCTTTCTTCAAACCTTTGGTATTAACATGATGTTTTTTATGAAATTCAGAGGCTTGTAGCACACTACCAATCAATAATTGATCAATTTCTGCATTACCTTGTGCTAGAGGACCTGGCAGACCCGTATGGGATCGGATGTGTGTTATGTACATAGGGCAAAGCCTGTTCCTGATCAAATCTTGAACCTGGAGGAACAATGAGGTTAGTTCAGTATCATCAGGTATAAATTCAGCAGTTTCAATATGTAAAATAACTCTTTCTGCGTATTGTGAATCTGTAACTATATTAATAGGTTCTTTAAAATCCCTTAGCACCATAAGAATGGCATATAATTCCGCCTTCTGGACAGAATTATATGGACTTTGTTCCACCTTATACAAGTCTTCTGCTTTGTAACCTGCCTTCCCTGATTTATTGGCATCAGTATAGAATGTACGGGCTCCAGTTATTGGAGCATCACGGACGATTCAAGGAAGAATCCAAGAAGTTCTCTTTATGAAGTTAAGCCGCTTGCTTTTTGGATAGTTGTTATTAATGTCTCCCAAAAAATTAGCACAAGCTCTTTGCCATGGTTCATTATCTTCCCATAATTTCTTTAGTTCATCAGCAGTGAAAGGCACTCTAATTTCTGCTGGGTCTATGTCTGCTAGTTGACGAAGTCTCAGCTTGCCTTTTATAATTAACTCAGAGACTTTTTCCACATACGTTTTCAGTTTCTTACTTGGTTTATGTGGTAAAAAGATCCATTCCAAAATAATATCATCTCTCTGCATTAAAATTCCTGTAGGAGAAATTTTTGATGGTAGTGTGACGAGAATACAATCGAGCTCTGGATTCACCCTGTCCACATGTGCCTGTTGTAATTTTTCCTCAATCATTGTCAGTTCCTTTTCTGCTTCAGCTGTTAATTCTCTGGGACTGTTTAAATCTTTATCACCATCCAAGGTTTTGTTCAAATGAATTATTAGATCAGGTGTTATTCCAATAGCTGGTCGTAGACTGGAAATGTCTCCTAACAGTCTTTGAAAGTCATTAAGAGTCCGTAGGCGATCTCTCCTAATTTGTGCTTTTTGTTTCTTAATTTTTTGCAAACCTATTTTATAACCTAAATAATTAACAGAATCTCCCCTCTGAATCTTTTCAGGAGTGATTTGCAATCCCCATTTAGGTAAAAGTATCTTTATTTCTTCAAACAGTCTGTTCAAGGTATCCATGTTTGAATCGGATAACAAAATGTCGTCCATGTAATGGTATACTATATATTTGGGAAATTTCTTGTGTATTATTTGCAATGGTTGGTTCACAAAATATTGGCACAGGGAGGGGCTATTTAACATACCCTGGGGGAGGACGGCCCACTGGTACCTCCTCGAAGGTTGAGAATTGTTATAAGTAGGCACTGTGAAGGCAAATTTTTCTCTATCTTCTTTTTGCAAAGGTATAGTGAAAAAACAATCCTTTAAATCAATAACTATGAGAGGCCATCCTTTTGGTAATAAAGAGGGCAAAGGAATTCCAGATTGCAGAGGGCCCATAGGTTGAATAACCTTGTTGATGGCCCTGAGATCTGTCACCATTCTCCATTTACCTGATTTTTTCTTAACCACAAATACAGGAGAATTCCAAGGGCTGGTAGATTCTTCTATATGTCCAGCATCTAATTGCTCTTCTACCAGCGGTTCTAAAGCCTGTAACTTTTCCTCAGCTAAAGGCCATTGCTTTGTCCATATTGGTTTCTCAGTCAACCATTTTAGAGGCAAGGCTGTTGGTATCTCTGAAGGGACATCAATTGCTTGTTCTTGTACAGCCTGAATGGCCGGTTTTCTCCGTTTGTAATATCTTTTAATATTATTCTCAGAAATATAGGCTCTAGATTTAGCAGGAATGTTAATTTCGGTATTCCATTGTTGTAATAGGTCACGACCCCATAAATTCATTGCGATATTGGCTACATATGGCTTTAATTTTCCTATTTGTCCCTCTGGCCCTATACATTCAACCCATCTCGTGCTCTGCCTTACTCGAGATAGGGTTCAAATTCCCAGGAGCTGAACATTTACATTCTGAAGAGGCCAATATGGATGCCAAGATTCTGGGGTAATGATACTTACATCAGCACCTGTGTCCAGCAGGCCAGTAATAAAAATGCCATTTACACACACTCTCAGTTTAGGTCTTTGATCATTTATAGAAGTTTGCCAAAACACACGTAACTTATCTTTCTGATCATTATTGCTTGTAACAGTAGGCATGGGGCTTCCTAATTGTCCTGATGAGGCACGTTCTCTGCAGAAACTGGATATGACTGAACCATGTTTGCCATGGGGGCCTGTGAGGCCCCCCCTCTTACGTTTCCCGACTGTATCAGGTTGCCTTGTCTATCTCTTGTAGACCTGCATTCATTCGTCCAATGTCTGCCTTTTCCACATCTTCTACATAAATCTGAAGGCTGAGTCCTCCTATTTCTGTTATTTCTAGAAGATGCATTATTATTATTATTTCTGAAAGATGCATTATTATTATTATTATTTCTGAAAATCCGTTGTCTACAATTCCTTTTCATATGACCCATTTTGCCACAATTAAAACATTTGGTATTCTGGTGTCTCCTTTTACCATTGGAAATTGCTTCTTCTACCCATGCTTCAGTGCCATAATCAAATGTATCAACATTGAGTGTATGCAAGACCCATTCTTCCAAAGGCGCTGATCTGAGCTTTAAAGGCCCCCAAATCCTTTTGCATTCCACATTTGCATTTTCATAAGCCAAAGACTCAATCATTATACGTCTTGCTTCTGGGTCAGATATCCCTATTTGTACAGCCTTAGTTAATCTTTCTAAAAAGTCACTAAAGGGTTCTCTCTGACCCTGTTTAACTCTGACAAATGATTCCATTCTCTGTCCTGGGTCTTGTACCCTGTCCCAAGCCCTTAAGGTTGCTGTAGTACACATGGAGAGTGTGTTTCATCCAAATTAGCTTGTTCCTGAGGATCGGAAAAGGCCCCTCACCTAGAATTTTATCTAGGGAAATGTCAATTCCCTTCGCCTTTTCCTGCTGTATAGCCTCTTGCCTGAATAAGCATTTCCATTTCAATTGCGGTCCACTCTCGAGTACCGCAGAGCTCAGCTGGAGCCAGTCCGAGGGGGTTGCTCTGCTTGTCGTGGCCCAAGATCTTAGCATCTCTTTAACAAAAGAGGCTTGCATCCCAAAAATCATAACAGCCTGTTTAATTTCCTTGAGGTCATTCATACGGACAGGCTCCCATGTATCCTCCTTGATGACCCTAGGGTTTCTGGAACCAATCACCTTCTCTGTTGTTATTACTGGAAAGGCAGGTAGAGCTGTAGGTAGAGCTCTGTGGAAATTGTCCCGGAGAGACTTACCCACAGATGTAGTTAAAATTTGCCTTTCTACCCTTTGCTCTTCTTCATCAGAATTTAGAAATTCCTCAATCTTTTCAATTCTATTCACCATTGCCTTCTGCAATATCTGAATCTCCTGTCCAGAATTATGTTCCAAAGCCTTCATTGAGGATTCTAAAGTATGAAGTTTTTCCGTTAGAGATAACATCTCATCTTTGGACATAATTTTTATGGCATAAACCGTGCCTTCTTGTATTGACAATCTTTCTGTCAATCTGTCATAAGCTTTAGACAAAATCCGATTGTCACATTCAGCAGTTTTGATTCTCTCAGTTAATGTTTCATTTCCTACAGAAAGGGACTGAATGTTATGGTCCAGATCAGCTGTTCCCTCTTCCATAGTAATGAATTTCTCCTTAATATCAGCCACTAATGTTTCAGTTCCCACAGAAAGGGACTGAACCTTACGATCCAGATCAGCTGTTCCCTCTTACATAGTAATGAATTTCTCCTTAACATCAGCCTGGAGAACTTCAAACTGATTCTTGAGAAGATTGTTATCAGCCTGGAGAACTTCAAACTGATTCTTGAGAAGATTGTTATCATTCTCAATTGTTTTTAAGCATTCAATCTCTGCCTTCAGAATCCTGGATTCGTCTAGTAAAGACTTTATCATATTTCTATTATCAAACCATTTGGTGCCAATGAAAACTACGAATCCCAGAAGGATCCATAGATGTGGGGTGATAGACACCTCTTGTAAAATCTCCCACATGGTACAATTAAAAAAACTGTTAAATTCTTGAACAGTAATGTGTTCAGACATTTTATTTATAAAAGAAAAATTTTTTACCTGCAATGATCGGTTCCTGCCAGTGGTGGTCTCTGTGTTTTTGGAGCCTGTCCTAGAACTAGCTCTTGTAGACCAGGCTGGCTTTGAACTCACAGAGATCCGCCTGCCTCTGACTCCCAAGTGCTGGGATTAAAGGCGTGCACTACCACGCCCGGCAGGCTTCAAACTCACAGAGTTCCGCCTGCCCTTGCCTCCCAAGTGCTGGTATCAAAAGCGTGCGCCACCACTGCCCGGCCAAGTTACTTTGTATCAGACCAAATCTGATGCTGTGGCAGCTTTTGTTGCAAAACCGCAGGTACTTGAGCTTCTGCTAATTCAGGCAGTGGGGTTCCGCTGCAAAACTTAGCCAAGGCAGGCAGAATGGGCCTGTGTGGCCGAGTATGTCTCGGACTCGGCACTGGGGCTGGAGTCACGAACTGAAAAACAGCACCCTCCTGTTAGCTAGCAGGCTACCCGCTTGAGTTGGGGACAAAATAGCCCAACGTTGGACGCCAAAATGTAGCGGCGTAAACGAATGCAGACAAATTGTAAAAATATATATAGTTTTAATGTAGAAATAGACTTACAGAACCACCGTTCCTGCGGAGACCAGGAAAGCATAAGAGACAGCTTGGAGCACACTCGCCAAATTTATAGGCAGACATTAGCCCGAGGCGAACACACCCCCTAAGGGGCGGGACTTATCCCTACAAGTGTATGAATATTTTGAACTAACAGTCTGTGGTTAGGAGTCGTAAAATACTGGGATTTCTTGGATTCAGGGGTATCATGTTGTCTTGGACAAAGACAGTCAGGGCCCCATAAATGTACTAGTACAGACCCAGGTCAACTTTCCTGAGCTACCATAAATTCTTAGAAACAACTCAGTTGGCACTATCTGAGGCATGGTGACACTAAAAGCGTTTTAAATCTTAGAATGTATTTTCTGCCTGTGTGTAATTTTAGACCATAAAAAAATGAAATTTTTGCTGGGTGGTGGTGGGGCACACCTTTGATGCCAGCACTTGGGAAGCAGAGGCAGGTGGATCTCTGCGACTTTGAGGCCAGTCTGGTCTACAAGAGCTAGTTCCAGGACAAGCTCCAAAGCTACAGAGAAACCCTGTCTTGACAAAACTGAAGGGAAAAAAAAGGAACTTTGTAGCTCTTTCTCAGATCTGTGAAGTTAAATTATTTTTTTTTGTAGCTCTGGCCAGTTAGAAAATCTTTCCCCACAGTGATTCTGAGCAAAAACTGTAATTAATTATTGTCCTAGGTCATCAGTCAGACCTAGCAAAGAAAGTGTGTGTAGCAATTAGCTTGCTTTGCACTTTTAGCTCTGGCTTAACAAATCACACAGCTCAGCTATAAGTCCTTGTAAGCTAGGTTGCTTTTCTGGGAATAGTTTATCTTAAAAACTGTTAACAAGGCATCTGGTCTAATCTAAAGCTACGCTGAAGTTTTAGGTCAGCTGATAGTGCACAGCTATCCTGGCAACTGGGGAAAATTCAACTGTTTTCCTAATTGTCAACTTGAGCCGTGATCTAAAGCAGCTCCTAGGGGGACTCATAGATACCGACTGTGTAGTAATTCTTTTTGTTCATTGTTATTCATCAGAATTTTGTATCAGCTAATATTGTTGATATCAAGTAGACAATGCAGCTGAAGGAGGTGTCACCTTCTGGACAATCACAGATAAAATGCCCAGTAGATCAGGAGGTATTCATGAGATGAACACATTATGATACAGGGACATTTGCAGCAACACATGTGAGGTTACAGACAGAAACAAAAGATATTCCAGAGTCTGTAGCCTCATGGCCGTTCCTAACGAGGTTTTTCCCATCAGAAAGTTTTCCTCCTGGTGGGATGACACCTTGTTCTTAAGACAAGACCACAGCAATAAATACAATAAAGATTGTAGTTATTTTTTCCCCTTTAACCATTTCTGGAATAAAGCCTGAAATGAAAGCAGGTCATGGTAGTACACACCTATCGTCCTAGCACTTAGGTGACTGAGGCAGGAAGATTACAAGTTTGAGGTCAGTCTGTTATATATGACAAGCTCCAAACCAGCCGGGGATACATAGCCAAGACACTCTACCAAAAAGCAAAACTCAGAAGCATAACCAAAATGCCTGAAATTATTTGTTTGCTCATCTTTTCCACCAGTGAAGTGAACTTAGTAAGCATCTATCTAGAAACTGTTTTATCCTAGATCACATTTTCTCAAATGATCTTTTCTCAGGTCTCACTTGAACTATTACAGTGATTTTATACACACACACACACACACACACACACACACTTATGGATATATATATATATAATATTTAAAAGAAAATGTGAAATATTTAGCAACTTATTTAAAGTAGCAATAATAAACCCGTAACATGTTTTCATAAATAATTTTATGAAAAACAACTTTGTTTTCCAGAATCTAAAAATTTAGTCAAAAGAGTAAAATTATTTTACATTTTTATTTCTTTGTAATGTTTAGGTGTTGATCTCTTTCCCCCCAACCAAACATCTGCCATCTTCATGAGTTCAGATGGGCCCAATTATGGACGATCATTACAGTGGGGTTTGCTGACTATTGAGGGAGCCAGGAGGGTCGCAGAGCCTCCTCTGAGTATTAGCTACCTCCCAACAGTATGCACTTCTGCTCTGGCTGCATATGGCTTTGATGTCTCAGGGAGGAAAAACATTTATAGGGTACAGAAGACTAGACGTCTAATGGCAAAGCCATTGTTAGTGCATGGTGAAGACTGTCCAATGTGGTCACTTTGATGTCACCCATCACCATACTTTTATAAATAAGCCTAATAAACTCATGGATTCTCCAGGGGAACTTTGGTGGAACTGAGTTTGGTTTGTCGCTGGGACTGTTGGAGGAGGGAGATAGATCTTTCCTAGTGCCCCACAAAGAGAAGATTCTTTTTTTTTTAATGTTTATTTATTTATTATGTGTACAATGTTCTGTCTGTGTGTATGCCTGCAGGGCAGAAGAGGGCACCAGACCTCATTACAGATGGTTGTGAGCCACCATGTGGTTGCTGGGAATTGAATTCAGGAACCTTTGGAAGAGCAGGCAATGCTCTTAACCGCTGAGCCATCTCTCCAGGCCCAAAGAGAAGATTCTTAAAAATAGATGGCTCATCGTGTCTGCTGTAACACCACACATATGATCTCTAGAAAATACTGCTGTGTGTTTGTAGAAGAGTGAGAGAGAAAAAGAAAGACAAGTAACCTAGGAGCTATGACATTGTAGACCATAGACAGTCTTTTGAGAACCACTGCTCTGGGCATTTGTGGGTGAAGCAAGTAACAAGCTTACGTTTTTATTAGGACAGTACATGGGAGATAAGATGATTGACACATCACCAGCAAAGAGTAGGAAAGCAGATCTAAAGGACAGTAAGCAAAGAGGGGCAGATTAGAAATGCTATCCTTTCTAATTAGACATCAACTCCTGCAGGTAATATTGGGAAAGAAATCAATTTACAGGAGAGAAGTTTGAATAACTATTGAGTGTAATAGAAAGAAATGAGTTAATTTTAGATGTTAAAACTGAGTGATTCAGACAGGCAGTGGCGGTGCGCGCCTTTAATCCCAGCACTCCTGAGGCAGAGGTCGGTGGATCTCTCTGAGTTCAAGGTCAGCCCGGTCTACGAAGCAAGTTACAGGACAGGCTCCAATGCTACTGAGAAGCCCTGTTTCGAAAAACCAAAACCAAACCAAAAACAACTGAATGATTCAACCCATTATCTTGTTACTTTTCTAAGAAAATGTTTTCTTGTTTGTTTGCTTAATCATTTGAATATTTTTTTCTGAGACAAGGTTTCTTTATATAGCTCTGGCTGTCCTGGAACTAGCTCTGTAGACCAGGTTGGCCTCGAACTCACAGAGATCTGCCTGCTTCTACCTCGTGAGTGCTGCAATTAAAAGAGTATACCACCACTGTCTGGGTATTAATTGCTTCTTAAAACCTTCAGTTTTGAATTTCCAAATACTTGATACTTTTAGGGGAGAAATGACTCTGGGTTCTGTTTTCTATGGAGCATACAGAAGGAAAGATGATATTAGACTCCCTAGAGATTGGTCTGTATGTGAGCGAAAAGAAACGCACATACTTGCACATACATAGGCAAATAATTTTAAAAAGCCAACTACAGTGATTATTTATTACTAAGAAACAGACAAGATAAATACAACCTAGTGTCACATAGAATCTTTGTTTGTTTGTTTTTCAAGACAGGGTTTCTCTGTAACTTTGGAGACTGTCCTGGAACTAGCTCTTGTAGACCAGGCTGGCCTTGAACTCACAGAGATCCGCCTACCTCTGCCTCCCAAGTGCTGGGATTAAAGGTGTGCGCTACCACCACCTGGTGTGTTGCATAAAATCTTACAAATTCTCTACAACTCTAACTCTAGTACTTTTGAGGTGTGAAAACAGAGTCACAAAGACAAATGACTGGTGGGTCTGTGCTTAGAAGTCAAGTCTCTGATTGCCCACAGAGTCCTTTTCCTCAATATTATTTAATATATATTTTTATATTTTCAGATACTCCTTGCTCTGAATTGTCCTTTCTTTTTTCTTACTTTGTTTAAAATAGAAGAGAATACTGTTGAGTTTAGACTTGGAAGTGTGGGAACAATTGCTGATTGGCAGGAGTACACATGGGCTGTTTATGTCTAGGTGATTGTCACCTCAGGATAGTGAGATTTGGTTTTCATTTTCACTTTCAGATGACCTGATAAACCTAATAACAGCGTGTCCCCAAACTGAGTTAGTTAAATGTCTTACTCAAGAGAGGGATGGAAAGCCACCATTTTTATCTTTTGCACTTGCTGTGCTTCATCTGTTTTCTGTGGACATGAA
Source organism: Microtus oregoni (assembly GCF_018167655.1). NCBI lineage: Eukaryota > Metazoa > Chordata > Mammalia > Rodentia > Cricetidae > Microtus > Microtus oregoni. The sequence continues at coordinate 12,156,744 of NW_024543078.1, forward strand.
AAAGGTTGGCATTAAGCTGCTTCAGGAGATCAGTAAAGGCGGGAAAGGTGAGTGAGCCCGTGACGCACTGAGGAATGAGAGAGACTTCTGCTCAGTATGCTTTGACCAACTTCGAATTCTCCACTACTCTCCCGTGTCGTGTCTGTAGTTTGTGGTCCGTGGCCTGTCAGCTGCCTGGTGTGTGTGTCTGTTGCCTGTCTGTCCCTAACAGAGGGCTTTGCACTGTGTTTGTTGAATACCACAGAAAACATGGTGTGGGAAAGGAATGAGAAGAAACCTTTAACAGTTTTACAAGGGAAGAAATTATGTCATTGACCCAGAACAGCTCAAAACCACAATCAGATATTATCAACCTGTATGCAAACATTGCGTCCAGTATTTATAGGGTTTTTTTTTTGTTGTTGTTTAAGGTTGCTTTCAACCTGTTTGCTGTTTTTTCCTTCCTTCCTTCTTCCTCCTTCCTTCCTTCCTTCCTTCCTCTTTCCTTTTTTTCCCTTTCTTTTCCTTTCTTTTTTCTCCCAGACAGTTCTGGCTGTTCTGGAACTGGTGTTGTAGACCAGACTGGCCTCAAAGTCACAGAGATCCGTCTGCATCTGCCTCCCTCATGCTGTGATTAAAGGTGTGTGCCACCACCACCCAGCCCTGTTTGCTGTTTTGAATAAATTATTATTACAATCCCCCCCCCACACACACACCTTTGACAGAGGCATAGGAAAGTACACAGTTTAAGGTCAAAACTGTTCATTTAGCTTCACTTGTAAAACATGATGAAGTGGGAAGGCCAAGGCACACTAAGGTCGCTTTCATTATTTTCTTAGAGGCAGGTTAAACTTAAAACAGGCTGAGGACATTATAAGTCACCAGACTGAGTACATAGTTTTAAATGATCTTAAAGCATATTATAACTTGATTTTAAGATCTGACCAAAGTTCATTCTCTTTGAAGGCAAGAGGTATTTTCAGGAAAATATGTTACCATAAATAAGGAGCTTCAAGTGCTGTTGCGAAAGAGATAGTAATGAGTTATTTAGGGAGAAGTCCAAAATGATTAAACTCAGATTTTCCAGAGTTAACTTTTAGAGTTTATAAATGTGAAGATTGCCATGTTAGTAAGTCTCTTGTCATTGGCATATGTTTGTTGAAGGAATTAGAATGAAAAATCTTTACTAAGCCCAATGAGAATGCCATAATCATTGAAAGAGGCAACACTCTTATAAAAACTTTATATATGACAGGCAATGGTGGCGCACGCCTTTAATCCCACCACTCGGGAGGCAGAGGCAGGCGGATCTCTGTGAGTTTGAGTAGCAGTCTGTGCTACAAGAGCTAGTTCCAGGACAGCTAGGGCTGTTACACAGAGAAACCCTGTCTCGAACAGCCCCCCAAAAGCTTTATGTAATTTATCATTATCATTTATATATATTAGATATTAATTAGCTATTGATAATTTAATTTCCAGATCCATTATATACATATTTACGAGGTCCTCCCTCCCTCCCTCCCTCCTTTCTTTCTTTCTTTCTTTCTTTCTTTCTTTCTTTCTTTCTTTCTGAGACAGGGTTTCTCTGTAGCTTTGGTTCCTGTCCTGGAACTAGCTCTTGTAGATCAGGCTGGCCTCAAACTCACAGAGATCCGCCTGCCTCTGCCTCCTGAGTGCTGGGATTAAAGGCGTGCACCACCACTGCCTGGCTTGGGACATTCTTTCTTAATGTAACTTTGCAGTGAAGTTGAAGAGCTGTTAAAACTTAACATATCCTCCCTTTTCATTAATTTTATATAGAAGCTTAAGCAGATAACTTTTCAAATTATTGTCTAAGGCCAAAGAAAAAATAGTTAGTTACCTGGAAATATATTGAGGAAGATAATCTAATATTCTGAATTTATCATTACAAATAATGATTAAAGTATTTAATAGGAAAATAACAATTGTGCTCAAAATAAAATAGTAGTGATGATAGTAATCAAAAGAGAAATCTTCTGTAACCAAGTTTTATAAGCAGTGCAGATGATAGGTAAGGTATTGGTTCCATGAGCTGATGAATACTAGGTTTAGGAGGTGGCTCTGTCAGTGCTCAGGTCCAGAACATGTGTGAGAAAGTCAGGCATGCTGGCTCACATTTGTAACTCCTTCAGGCCAGTGAGAGCCCTATCTCAGAAATAGAAGGCTGGTAGTTTTTAAGGCTTTCTCTCATGTGGACACCTGTACACATACATCTACAACCTCATGTGCATCCCTCGTACATAGAGTAAATAAATATGTGATAAATACCAGCGAGAGTTACTATCAGTTTTCTCTCAAAACTAATCATGTTAGATTTCTTTAATGATTTATTTATTTTTATTTTATGTTCATTGGTGTTTTACTTGCATGTTAATCTGTGTGATGGTGTCAGATCTCCTGGAACTAGAGTTACAGACAGTTGTGAATGACCTTGTGGTTGCTGGGAATTGAACTTGAGTCCTCTACAAGAGCAGCCAGTGCTCTTAACCTCTGAGCCACCTCTCCAGCCCCCATATGAGATTTCTAAAAAAGTAAACTGATTTCATTTTTTAGGACAATATTGATTATAGATACCGCATGATTACGAGGCCTGTGTAGAAGAAGCATGCATAGATTGCTAAGGAGTGTCTTAAGTCCTTGGGCAGCACTACTAAAATGTTTATGAAGCTATTTAAAGGGTCATGAGAATCCAAGTGTGAGGTTCTCAGCATGCACTTGTTTCCAGGAGTGCATACGGACTGTTAAGAAGGGGCCCCTGCTCTTCACTTTCTGAGCTCACTGCCTTATACCCTTCAACACCATCTACCTTACAAGAAGGAGACGAGTGAGGTGGAAGGGGAACACAGAGGGCTGAGCTGATGCAGTTAAGGAGAAGAAACTGGCGTTCAGGAATGTGCAAGGTCTGGACCTGAGCATGTGTCATAGCACGAAACTCTGGGCCAAGGCCCGGCTTGAGAATAGCTGTATTGAAATGGGGCCTCTTCATTTTCGAAGGCTTGCTAAGTGTGGATTGTCAAGTAAGAGGAATTCTATAGTGTAATGCTTTATTTCTTTTTCAGATGAAATAGAGCATCTTATGATGGATGATCCATTTTGTTCCTTAGAAAAATGGCAAGATATGGCAAATATCTGTTTACAGAATGGTTTTGAAAATTTGTCTAGTGACATCATGTCCATTCTTCGATCCCAGGCTGGAGTTTCAGAAATTTCGGAAGATGATTCCATCAACTTAATGGAACATGTTTTTTGGTAGTTCTACGTTTTGTCCAGCTGAGAGCGCTTGTACAACATTTTATAGGATTGGCTGGGTAAACTGGTTTTAGCATAGTTAACATGAATAAATGTTAAGTATAATGCTCTCAGCAATAAATGACACTTCCATTATGATGTTCAAGTTTGACCTTGAAACCATTGCTTCCTTCCTACCATGTGGTCACTTCTTATAGCAGATCTAGAGCAAATCCAAGAGTATAGCTCTGCGTAAAGATAGCATAATTTGAGACAGGGTTTCTCTGTGGCTTTGGAGCCTGTCCTGGAACTAGCTCTGTAGACCAGGCTGGTCTCGAACTCACAGAGATCCGCCTACCTCTGCCTTCCGAGTGCTGGGACTAAAGGCTGCGCCACCACCGCCCGGCTGGCTACCTTCTCATCATCTAATTTGATCCCTGGAACTGAAGAAGGTGTGGGCGATGCTCTCCCTTTGCACTGACTTTCTAAATGTCAGATATTTCAAGCTTGCCTCTGCAAGAAAAGGAGATGTTACTTGGAGACTGAGTGTGCTGGGAAAGAACTAGACTAAGTTTGTCCTACTGATTCAAGGATGGCTCCAGTCTTTGATGTCTGTCTGCATATCCATGGACACACATGGACGGACACACACACACACACACACACACACACACACGTACGGATGATAACCTTTGCCATTTTATAAACGGAAAAGGTCAGATTCCAACTGAGCTTTAGAATCTTGGCATGTTTTTACTTAAAGGAAAGACCAGACAGATTGCCTTGGGTACTCTTGGGCATGGAAAATGGATCTTTAAAAAAAAATCATTTTGCCGGGTGTTGGTGGCGCACGCCTTTAATCCCAGCACTCCCGGGAGGCAGAGGCAGGCGGATCTCTGGGAGTTCGAGGCCAGCCTGGTCTACAAGAGCTAGTTCCAGGACGGGCACCAAAGCTACAGAGAAACCCTGTCTCGAAAAACCAAAAAAAAAAAAAAATCATTTTGTACTGTGTACAGTGTTGAATGCCTAAAATCCTAGTTCTCAGGAGGCTGAAGCAAAAAGGTGATGAGTTCAAGATCAGCCTGGACTGCATAGTGAGAGTGTCTCAGAAGCCAAACAAAATAGAATAACAACAAAGCAAAACCCACCCAAAAAGACAACAAGAGATAATTTTTAAAAAATAATTGCAAGTATTTGAAATTTTAGAATTCTTTTTTTGGGGGGGATAGTTTTATTTTTTAAAACTATCTACGTTGGTGTTTTGCCTGCATGCATGTCTGTATGAGGGAGTCTGATTTCCTGAAACAGGAGTTACAGACAGTTGTGAGCTGCCATGTGGGTGCTGGGAATCAAACCCAGGTTCTCTGGAAGAACAGCCAGTGAGCTTAACTGCTGAGCCATCTCTCCTGCCCAGAAGTTTAGAATTCTTTACTATGGATAGATATAATATTCAAAATATTTAAGAATCAGTATGGCATGGGTACCAGTCAAGTAGAGTAGACATTCAGCCAATCAGAACAGCTTCCCGTTCGTGTGTCACATCTGTGCCTCCAACCCCTGGTTCTGAAATGGAGTCTCACTATGCAAGTTCAAGCTGGCTTTAGACATGGTATACAGCTGAGATTGGTCAAAACCTGCAATGTCCCTGCCTCTGCCTGCAGCATACTGGGGTTAGAAGTGTGCTCCATCACATTTTACAGAGTTGACTCCTTGTGAAGGGCCTAAGGGATCTTCTCTGTGTCTCTCTACATCCTCTTCTTCTTCTGGATTTCTGTGTCTAAATCTGAGCATGGCGGCTTAAGTGTGTAATCCTGGCACTCCACAGGCTGCTGCAATCGAAGCTACACAGTGAGTCATAGGCCAGCTACAGAGTGAGGCTGTCTCGTGTGTGTGTGTGCGCGTAACACAATATATAAAAAAATAAATGATACAATATGCAAATATACAACAATAAACATATATAGGTATTACATCTTATTATATATATATATATGTGTGTGTGTATTATATCACTCATATTGAGTTAGAGTTCACCCACTATAAGATGACTATATCTCCAAATAAAGTTACATTCTGTTGCACTGTGGGCTAAGACTTCAGCATGTAAATTTGGGAAAAACATAATTCAGACACAAACATTTTCCATTATTTCACCAAAATAAAAAATAGTACTGGGCACAAAATCAATTTTCAATGAACAGTTGCTGATTGAATCTATTTTAGGCAAACCTAGAACTTTCATATTTGATATTAACCTTGTAAATTCTCTTCACTCTTGCTTACATTCACAAAATTATGTTACACATTTTAGAATTTTTTACAAAGCAAACACATCTGTATAACTAATCTCCACATGATGAGATAAAACCTTTCCAGAATATTCCAGCCTCCTGTCCTCCTCCCAAAGCTACTCAACTTCTCCTGCCATTAATGACCTTTTCCTGCATTTGAATTTTAAATAAACAAAATAAGGCATTCAATTTTTTGGGTCTACTTGCTTTTGCATTTTACTTTTTGTGATATTTTTCCATATTGTTTATAGTTGCAGTTGTTCATTCTCATTGTTCCATTCTGTAAGTGTGCTACCATTACACCATACATAGACCGTAAGTTTTTCCAGCGTGTATCTGTACAGTGCTCCCTTGGCCATTCTTCATGGCTTGGCTGTGAAATCTGTTTGCATGTCTTATTCTTTGTTTTTCAAGTTGTTTGGGGGTAGGTGTATATATATACAGACTCATAAATAAGTATAATTTTCTTAGCATTTAGGACTTCCCCTAAATACCAGGTTAACAAATGACCATTAATCATTTTTAAAGCATTTAATTAATTAATCTATTTATTATGTTTGTGGGATAGTTTGAATGTAACTGGCCCCCATAAAGCTCATAGGGAATGAATGACACTATGAGGAGGTGTGGCCTTGTTGAAGTGGATGTGGCCTTATGGTGAAAGTGTGTCACTGTGGGGGCAGGCTTCAGTCTCACATATGCTCAAGCTATGCCCAGTGTCTCAGACCACTTCCTGTTGCCTGCGCAAGATGTAGAACTCTCACCTACCTCTCCAGCACCATGTTTGCCTGCAAGCTGCCTTGTCCCACCATGATGATAATGGACTGAACCTCTGAACTGTAAGCCACCACAATTAAATGTTTTCCTTCATAAGAGTTGTCATGGTCACGGTGTCTCTTCCCAGCAATAGCCACCCTGATTAAGCATGTGTGTGTGTGTGTCTTGTTATGTGGGGACCCGAGGACAGCCTTAGGTGTCGTCCTTCAGGCGCCATCCCCTTTGTTTCTGAGACAAGGTTTCTTACTGACATGGTGCTCACTAAGGAGATGAGGCCATCTGGTCAGTGAGCCTCAGGGACTCACTTGTCTGCTACCCCAGCCACTGTTTTTCCGGTGACTAGAATCATGTTAGGTTGCTAACATGTAAGTTAGAAGTCTTGCTGGTTGCTATCTGAACTTGCTCCTGTGCACAGAATATGCACAACTCATCTACTTCATTCACTCCTGGGGGAAAAAAGCACTTAGCAAAGTTAAATCAGTGAATACTGGATATACAAAGTTATCAATAACTAATAAGTTATAATTGGTTGTATTCTTTAGTAAAAACTGCATTCATTACACACACGCACACACATACGGTACTGGACACGGGGCATGGCTCAGCTGGTAAAGTGCTTTCTGTGTAAGCATGAGAACCTGACTTTCGATCCTCAATACTCATATAAAAAAACTAGGAGTAGCACATGTAATAGCAGTCCTGGGGTAGCAGAGACAGGAGTGTCTTCAGGGCTTGCTGACTAGGTAGTCTAGCCAAAGCAGTGGCCTCTAGGTTCAGCAGAGACCCCCATCTCAACAATTAATAAAGTGGCGAGTAACTGAGTTCACCTCAGGTCAACCTCTGACCTCCACACACAAAATAAAGATATTCTTATGGATGTGTCTCGTCTTGTTTCTTTTTTGCCAGCATCTACTGGTACTCCCACGGCCTTATGAATCCATGTCAGTCTCTCCTTGGTGTGCCCAAGTATCTGTGGGGATCTAATACTAGTGTAAGTTAGTAAGACATGTCTTGTAAAGATAAGTCCCGCCCCTTGGGGGGCGTGTTCGCCTCAGGCTAATGTTTGGCTATAAATTTGGCGAGCGTGCTCCCAGCCTTGCTTCTGATTTCCTGGTCTCCCCTGGAACGGTGGTTCTGTAAGTCTATTTCGACATTAAAGCTATATATATTGTTACAATCTGTCTGCATTTGTTTACACCACTACATTTTGGCACCCAACGTGGGGCTATTTTGCCCCCGACTCAAACGGGTAGCCCACTAGCTAACACAGCACCCTCCCCGGGTGCTGTTTTTTAGTTCGTGACTCCAGCCCCAGTGCCGAGTCTGAGACATACTCGGCCACACAGGCCCATTCTGCCTGCCTTGGCTAAGTTTTGCAGCGGAACCCCACTGCCTGAATTAGCAGAAGCTCAAGTACCTGCGGTTTTGCAACAAAAGCTGCCACAGCATCAGATTTGGTCTGATACAAAGTGACTTGGCCGGGCAGTGGTGGCGCACGCTTTTGATACCAGCACTTGGGAGGCAAGGGCAGGCGGATCTCTGTGAGTTTGAGGCCTGCCAGGCGGTGGTAGTGCACGCCTTTAATGCCAGCACTTGGGAGGCAGAGGCAGGAGGATCTCTGTGAGTTTGTGGCCAGCCTGGTCTACAAGAGCTAGTTCTAGGACAGGCTCCAAAAACACAGAGACCACCACTGGCAGGAACCGATCATTGCAGGTAAAAATTTTTCTTTTATAAATAAAATGTCTGAACACGTTAGTATTCAAGAATTTAACAGTTTTTTTAATTGTACCATGTGGGAGATTTTACAAGAGGTGTCTATCACCCCACGTCTATGGATCCTTCTGGGATTCGTAGTTTTCATTGGCACCAAATGGTTTGATAATAGAAATATGATAAAGTCTTTACGAGACGAATCCAGGATTCTTAAGGCAGAGATTGAACACTTAAAAACAATTGAGAATGACAACAATCTTCTCAAGAATCAGTTTGAAGTTCTCCAGGCTGATGTTAAGGAGAAATTCATTACTATGGACGAGGGAACAGCTGATTTGGATTGTAAGCTTCAGTCCCTTTCTGTAGGAACTGAAACATTAGTGGCTGATATTAAGGAGAAATTCATTACTATGGAAGAGGGAACAGCTGATTTGGATTGTAAGCTTCAGTCCCTTTCTGTAGGAAATGAAACATTAACTGAGAGAATCAAAACTGCTGAATGTGACAATCGGATTTTGTCTAAAGCTTATGACAGATTGATGGAAAGATTGTCAATACAAGAAGGCACGGTTTATGCCATAAAAATTATGTCCAAAGATGAGATGTTATCTCTAACGGACAAACTTCATACTTTAGAATCCTCAATGAAGGCTTTGGAACATAATTCTGGACAGGAGATTCAGACATTGCAGAAGGCAATGGTGAATAGAATTGAAAAGATTGAGGAATTTCTAAATTCTGATGAAGAAGAGCAAAGGGTAGAAAGGCAAATTTTAACTACATCTGTGGGTAAATCTCTCTGGGACAATTTCCACAAAGCTCTACCTACAGCTCTACCTGCCTTTCCAGTAATAACAACAGAGAAGGTGATTGGTTCCAGAAACCCTAGGGTCATCAAGGAGGATACATGGGAGCCTGTCCGTATGAATGACCTCAAGGAAATTAAACAGGCTGTTATGACTTTTGGGATGCAAGCCTCTTTTGTTAAAGAGATGCTAAGATCTTGGGCCACAACAAGCAGAGCAACCCCCTCGGACTGGCTCCAGCTGAGCTCTGCAGTACAATTCTCAACCTTCGAGGAGGTACCAGTGGGCCGTCCTCCCCCAGGGTATGTTAAATAGCCCCTCCCTGTGCCAATATTTTGTGAACCAACCATTGCAAATAATACGCAAGAAATTTCCCAAATCTATAGTGTACCATTACATGGACGACATTTTGTTATCCGATTCAAACATGGATACCTTGAACAGACTGTTTGAAGAAATAAAGATACTTTTACCTAAATGGGGATTGCAAATCACTCTTGAAAAGATTCAGAGGGGAGATTCTGTTAATTATTTAGTTTATAAAATAGGTTTGCAAAAAATTAAGAAACAAAAAGCACAAATTAGGAGAGATCACCTACGGACTCTTAATGACTTTCAAAGACTGTTAGGAGACATTTCCAGTCTACGACCAGCTATTGGAATAACACCTGATCTAATAATTCATTTGAACAAAACCTTGGATGGTGATAAAGATTTAAACAGTCCCAGAGAATTAACAGCTGAAGCAGAAAAGGAACTGACAATGATTGAGGAAAAATTACAACAGGCACATGTGGACAGGGTGAATCCAGAGCTCGATTGTATTCTCGTCACACTACCATCAAAAATTTCTCCTACAGGAATTTTAATGCAGAGAGATGATATTATTTTGGAATGGATCTTTTTACCACATAAACCAAGTAAGAAACTGAAAACGTATGTGGAAAAAGTCTCTGAGTTAATTATAAAAGGCAAGCTGAGACTTCGTCAACTAGCAGACATAGACCCAGCAGAAATTAGAGTGCCTTTCACTGCTGATGAACTAAAGAAATTATGGGAAGATAATGAACCATGGCAAAGAGCTTGTGCTAATTTTTTGGGAGACATTAATAACAACTATCCAAAAAGCAAGAAGCTTAACTTCATAAAGAGAACTTCTTGGATTCTTCCTCGAATCGTCCGTGATGCTCCGATAACTGGAGCCCGTACATTCTATACTTATGCCAATAAATCAGGGAAGGTAGGTTACAAAGCAGAAGACTTGGGTAAGGTGGAACAAATTCCTTATAATTCTGTCCAGAAGGCGGAATTATATGCCATTCTTATAGTGCTAAGGGATTTTAAAGAACCAATTAATATAGTCACTGATTCACAATAAGCAGAAAGAGTTATTTTACATATTGAAACTGCTGAATTTATACCTGATGATACAGAACTAACCTCATTGTTTCTCCAGGTTCAAGATTTGATCAGGAACAGGCCTTGTCCTATGTACATAACACACATCCAATCCCATATGGGTCTGCCAGGTCCTCTAGCACAAGGTAATGCAGAAATTGATCAATTATTGATTGGTAGTGTGCTACAAGCCTCTGAATTTCATAAAAAATATCATGTTAATAGCAAAGGTTTAAAGAAAGAGTTTTCAATTACATGGCAACAAGCTAAGGAGATTGTAAAGAAATGCCCTACTTGCTCTTTCTATAACCAAACGCCACTGCCTGCAGGGGCTAATCCAAAGGGCACCCAAAGGAATGAAATCTGGCAGATGGATGTGTTCCACTTTGCAGAATTTGGCAAATTAAAATATGTTCATCACACCATTGACACTTATTCAGGCTTTCAGTGGGCAACTGCTTTAAGTTCAGAAAAAGCTGATTCAGTAATCACTCATTTATTAGAAGTCATGGCTATCATGGGTATACCTACACAAATAAGGATGGATAATGGTCCTGCTTATGTCTCTAGGAAAATGAAACAGTTTTTTGATTATTACAATATCAAGCATGTTACAGGTATACCATACAATCCTACAGGTCAAGCAGTCATAGAAAATTCAAATCGAACTATAAAGGATATGTTGAACAAACAGAAAGGGGTGGAAAACACCTCCATAAATAGGTTAAATAATGCGTTGTTAACCTTGAATTTTCTCAACGCTAATGAGAAGGGAACAACGGCTGCAGAAAGACATTGGATAATGGAAAAGTCTACTGAACTAAATCAACCAGTTTATTTCATGGATGTGCTGACCTCACAATGGAAGCCAGGAGATGTGCTACACTGGGGAAGGGGTTTTGCTCTTATCTCCACAGGTGAGGAAAAATTGTGGATACCATCAAAATTAATAAAGGTTCGGTTTGAAGAAGAGAAGCCACTTGGAAAAGATAAATAACAATTCTTTCATAAGGATGGCGAGCATACTGATGTTAAGAAATACAGATAGGGAGACGCACAGAGGCGGAGCGGCGGCGGCGCCAGATGCGGCGGAGCGGCAGCGCCAGACGCGGCAGAGCGGCAGCCAGACCCAAGCGGCGGGGACAGGCGTGCAATAAGGAGAGCAGATCGCCCTACTACAATTGAATCAAAGAGGTAGGCCTTTGGTTGGCCAGGTCACTGGCACAAGGGGAGCCTGGTCCTGTCCTGAAGATCCTTCGGAGGGGTGAGAGGGTTCTTGGCCTACAGCAGGAACCACGAAAGAGAGTGAGGGCATTTTGTAAGCGGAGCCCTTGGCCAGCAGGGAAACCTGATCCGGTTTCTAAAGGACCCATTGGATAGGATCAATAGGAGGAGATGGGCAGGCGCCAAGGCAAGAACTCACCCAATAATCCGAAAAACAACATGAAAACATCAGAACCCAATGATCTTACAAAAGAAGTATTTGAACAACCTAACACAGAAGAAGTGGAAAAAATCGACTTTATGAAGATAATAGAGTCCCTTAAACAACATGTAAAAAATGCCCTTATAGAAATGGATGAGAAGTATAACAAAAAGTTTGAAGAAATGAGTAAATACGTACCTGATACCCTGGGAAACCAAGAAAAAACCATCAAACAGGTAATGGAAACAGTTCAAGAATTGAAAACTGAAATGAAGGCAAAGAAGAAAATACAAACTGAAGACCAGCTGGATATGGAAAATCTAGGCCAACGAGCAGAGTCTACAGAAATAAGCATAATCAATAGAATACAAGAGCTAGAAGAAAGACTCTCAGATGCTGAGGACACCATAGAGAAAATAAACGAACAGATCAAAGCAAACAGCAAAGCCAACAAATTCTCAACACAAAACATTCAGGAACTATGGGACACAATAAAAAAACCAAACCTAAGAATAATAGGACTAGAAGAAGGAGAAGAGTCACAGCTCAAAGGCCCAGAAAATATTTTCAACAAAATTATGGAAGAAAACTTTCCCAACTTAAAGAAAGATACATTTAAATATTCAAGAAGCATACAGAACACCAAACAGACTGGATCAAAGAAAAACATCTCCTCGCCATATAATAATCAAAACACAAAATATACAGGTTAAAGAAAGAATATTAAGAGCTGCAAAAGAAAAAGGGCAAGTAACTTATAAAGGTAAACCGATCAGACTTACACCTGACTTCTCGATGGAAACTATGAAAGCCAGAAGGTCCTGGATAGAGGTTCTGCAGAAGCTAAGAGACCATGGATGCAAACCCAAACTACTATACCCAGCCAAGCTATCGTTCACTATCAACGGAGAAAACAAGACATTCCAGGATAAGAACAAATTTAAACAATACGTAGCCACAAATCCAGCCCTACAGAAAGTAATAGAAGGAAAATCGCAACCCAAGGAATCCAACACTGCCAACACTGCCTACAATAACCCAGGCATCTAATGACCCTTCACGAGCACATCTCAAAGAAAGGAGACACACAATCTCTACTACCAAAAGCAATAAGAATAACCGGAGTAAACAACCACTGGTCATTAATATCACTTAATATTAATGGGCTCAATTCACCTATAAAAAGGCACAGGCTAAAAGATTGGATACGAAAACAGGATCCAACATTCTGCTGTTTGCAAGAAACACATCTCAACCACAAAGACAGGCACCTACTCAGAGTAAAGGGTTGGGAAAAGGTGTTTCAAGCAAATGGTCCTAAGAAAAAAGCAGGTGTGGCCATACTAATTTCTAACAAAACTGACTTCAAACTAAAATCAATCAGAAGAGACCGAGACGGTCACTTTATACTCATAACAGGAACAATTCATCAGGAGGACGTCTCAATCCTGAATATATACGCCCCCAATATAAAAGCACCTACTTATGTAAAAGAAATATTACTAGAACTCAAGGCAGACATCAAACCACACACACTAGTAGTAGGAGACTTCAACACACCTCTCTCTCCAAGGGACAGGTCAATCAGACAGAAACCTAATAGAGAATTAAGAGAATTATTGGAGGTAATGAAGCAAATGGACTTAACAGACATCTATAGAACATTCCACCCAAATAGGAAAGAATATACCTTCTTCTCTGCAGCTCATGGAACCTTCTCAAAAATTGACCACATACTCGGAAACAAAGGAAACCTCCACAGATACAAAAAAATATCAGTGTCCACCTGTGTCTTATCAGATCATCACGGATTAAAGTTAGAAGGCAACAACCACGCTGCCCCCCAAAAACCGACAAACTCATGGAAACTGAACAGTCAACTACTGAACCACACCTGGGTCAAGGAAGAAATCAAGAAAGAAATTAAAGTCTTCCTTGAATTTAATGAAAATAAAGGGACAACATACTCAAACCTATGGGACACAATGAAAGCAGTGCTAAGAGGAAAGTTCATAGCACTAAGTGCCCACTTAAAGAAAACGGAGAATGCATACATTGGGGACTTAAAAACACACCTGAAAGCTCTAGAAAAAAAAGAAGCAGACGCGCCCAGGAGAAGTAGAAGACTGGAAATAATAAAACTGAGGGCTGAAATCAACAAAATAGAAACCCAGAAAGCAGTCCAAAGAATCAATGAAACAAAAAGCTGGTTCTTGGAGAAAATCAACAAGATCGACAAACCCCTATCCAAACTAATTAAACGACAGAGAGAGAACACGCAAATAAATAAGATCAGAAATGAAAAGGGGGACATAACCACAGACACAGAGGAAATTCAGAGAATCATTAGATCTTACTACAAAAGCCTGTATGCCACAAAACTGGAAAATACAAAAGAAATGGACATTTTTTTAAAATAAGTATCATATACCAAAGCTAAACCAAGACCAGGTGAATGATCTAAATAGACCGGTTTCTCGCGAAGAATTAGAAATGGTTATCAAAAATCTCCCTTCGAAAAAAAGCCCAGGACCAGATGGTTTCAATGCAGAATTCTACCAGAACTTCCAAGAAGAACTAATACCTATACTCCTTAATGTATTTCACAATATAGAATCAGAAGAGTCATTGCCAAATTCCTTTTATGAAGCTACAGTTACCCTGATACCAAAACCACAAAAAGACCCAACCAAGAAAGAGAATTACAGACCGATCTCACTCATGAACATCGACGCAAAAATTTTCAATAAAATACTGGCAAACCGAATCCAAGAACACATAAGAAAAATTATCCATTATGATCAAGTAGGCTTCATCCCAGAGATGCAGGGCTGGTTCAACATACGCAAATCTATCAATGTAATCCACCATATAAATAAACTGAAAGAAAAAAACCATATGATCATTTCACTAGATGCGGAAAAAGCATTCGACAAAATTCAACACCCCTTTATGATAAAGGTCTTGGAGAGAATAGGGATACAAGGGTCCTACCTAAATATAATAAAAGCTATTTACAGCAAGCCAACAGCTAACATTAAATTAAACGGAGAAAAACTCAAAGCCATCCCACTAAAATCAGGAACACGACAAGGATGTCCACTCTCGCCATACCTCTTCAATATAGTGCTTGAAATTCTAGCAATAGCAATAAGACAACATAAGGAGATCAAGGGGATTCGTATTGGAAAGGAAGAAGTTAAGCTATCGTTATTTGCAGATGATATGATAGTGTACATAAGCGACCCCAAAAATTCTACCAAAGAACTCCTACAGCTGATAAACAGCTTTAGTAACGTGGCAGGATACAAGATCAACTCCAAAAAATCAGTTGCCTTCCTATACACCAAGGATAAGGAAGCAGAGAGGGAAATCAGAGAAGCATCACCTTTCACGATAGCCACAAATAGCGTAAAATACCTTGGGGTAACCCTGACCAAGGAAGTGAAAGATCTACTTGACAAGAACTATAAGTCTTTGAAGAAAGAAATTGAAGAAGACACCAGAAAATGGAAAGACCTCCCTTGCTCTTGGATTGGGAGGACCAACATAGTAAAAATGGCAATTCTACCAAAAGCAATCTATAGATTCAATGCAATCCCCATCAAAATCCCATCAAAATTCTTCACAGATCTGGAGAAGACAATAATCAACTTTATATGGAAAAACAAAAAACCCAGGATAGCCAAAACAATCTTATACAATAAAGGATTGTCTGGAGGCATTACCATCCCTGACTTCAAACTCTATTACAGAGCTACAGTATTGAAAACAGCTTGGTATTGGCATAAAAACAGAGAAGTCGACCAATGGAATCGAATAGAAGACCCTGACATTAACCCACAAACCTATGAACACCTGATCATCGATAAAGGAGCTAAAAGTATACAATGGAAAAAAGAGAGCATCTTCAACAAATGGTGCTGGCAAAACTGGATGTCAATCTGTAGAAGAATGAAAATAGATCCATATCTATCACCATGCACAAAACTCAAATCCAAATGGATTAAAGACCTCAATATCAGTCAGAACACACTGAACCTGATAGAAGAGAAAGTGGGAAGTACTCTACAGCACATGGGCACAGGAGACCACTTCCTATGTATAACCCCAGCAGCACAGACACTAAGGGCATCATTGAATAAATGGGACTTCCTGAGGCTGAGAAGCTTCTGTAAAGCAAAGGACACTGTCACTAAGACAAAAAGACAACCCACTGACTGGGAGAAGATCTTCACCAACCCTGCAACTGACAAAGGTTTGATCTCCAAAATATATAAAGAACTCAAGAAACTAGACCGTAAAAGGCTAATCAACCCAATTATAAAATGGGGCACTGATCTGAACAGAGAATTCTCAACAGAAGAACTTCAAATGGCCAAAAGACACTTAAGGTCATGCTCAACTTCCTTAGCGATCAGGGAAATGCAAATCAAGACAACTTTAAGATACCACCTTACACCTGTCAGAATGGCTAAAATAAAAAACACCAATGATAGCCTTTGCTGGAGAGGTTGTGGAGAAAGGGGTACACTCACCCATTGCTGGTGGGAATGCAAACTTGTGCAACCACTCTGGAAAGCAGTGTTTCGGTTTCTCAGGAAATTCGGGATCAACCTACCCCTGGATCCAGCAATACCACTCTTGGGAATATACCCAAGAGAGGCCCTATCATACAACAAAAGTATATGCTCAACTATGTTCATGGCAGCATTGTTTGTAATAGCCAGAACCTGGAAACAACCTAGATGCCCTTCAACGGAAGAATGGATGAAGAAAGTATGGAATATATACATATTAGAGTATTACTCAGCAGTAAAAAACAAGGACTTCTTGAATTTTGCATACAAATGGATAGAAATAGAAAACACTATCCTGAGTGAGGTAAGCCAGACCCAAAAAGAGGAACATGGGATGTACTCACTCATATTTGGTTTCTAGCCATAAATAAAGGACATTGAGCCTATAATTCATGTTCCTAGAGAAGCTAAATAAGGTGAATCCAAAGACAAACACATAGGCATCCTCAGGAATATTAACCTTCATCAGGCGATGAAAGGAGACAGAGACAGAGACCCACACGGGAGCACCGGACAGAAATCTCAAGGTCCAAATCAGGAGCAGAAGGAGACGGAGCACGAGCAAGGAACTCAGGACCACGAGGGGTGCACCCACACACTAAGACAATGGGGATGTTCTATTGGGATCTCACCAAGGCCAGCTGGCCTCGGTCTGAAAAAGCATGGGATAAATCCGGACTAGCTGAACATAGCGGACAATGAGGAATACTGAGAATTCAAGAACAATTGCAGTGGGTTTTTGATCCTACTGCACGTACTGGCTTTGTGGGAGCCTAGGCAGTTTGAATGCTCACCTTACGAGACCTGGATAGAGGTGGGCAGTCCTTGGGCTTCCCACAGGTCAGGGAACCCTGATTGCTCTTCGAGCAGATGAGGGGGGGGACTTGATCGGGGGAGGGGGAGGGAAATGGGAAGTGGTTGTGGGGACGAGGCAGAAATCCTTAATAAATAAATAAATTAAAAAAAAAAGAAATACAGATAGGTTGGAGGCAGGGTCCTTTTCTTATCTCCACAGGAAAATACTCATCTTCAAAGAAATTAAGGGACCCTGAATATTTAATTACTGATGGATGGACACATTTTGTAAGTATTAATTTATATATATATATGTCTTATTAAACATTTCTTTATAAATATGTAGAGCTGGTTTTGAAGTTGGACTCTGGCTCAGTCCCTCTCCAATTCCAAGCCTGTTAGTAAGAGAAAAACCCAGAGTTTCTGGACTTTCATGTCAAGAGCCATGATATGGGACAGAAAGAAATATGAGGTTAGAAAACATCTTTGCTTTTCTTCATATCTATCATACTTTTCATTGAATATATCTATCATGCCTTTTATTGAATATATATGTATGTCTATATGTGTCTATATGATTAATGTTTAAGTTTTTCACAATGAACAATGAGTTTTTCCTGAAGTGACATTTGATGTTTCCAGGAAGAAGATGGGGCCCCACAACAACAACTCTACCTGGTTGATATGACGTCATGATGCTGATAGCGCTACTACAAGACCTGTTTTGGGTACCAACTGCACAAGACGATCCTGACTTGGTTATCTGAAATGGTGCACATCTTGTACAACATTCTGGCCAGACCTCCACAAAATACTCAGAGACTATTTGCAATTTTAAAAGACATTGATCTTGAAATTTAACCATCATTTTACTATCACTGAATCCCCCAGAAAGAATGTCGCCCCCATGACAGCTGGAAGTTATTCTAGAGGACGACGTCCCCTCTCCCAGTAAAGTTTTCCCCTGGGTTTAGGGACATCATTTAGGGGTTGGGAGGTTGGGGGAGGAATTTTATAAGCTCAGGGATCATTTTGAAAAAAAAAAAAGAGGGAATGATGGGATAATAGATTTATAATTGTGAGTTACTGCTTTTAGACAAATATATTGGTATCAATTCATATATATTGATACAAAGTTAAATTATATCGACTATTGTATGCATGCATGTTTCTATCTCTGTTTAAAACATTTTTTATGTATTGACATATATTGTATTGATATATATATTGTATATATTTTCCATATTGCAATGTACATTTCTACCTCTGATTAAGATACTTATATAATGTTTGTGTATTGATATATATTTACCATATTGCAATGTATATTTGTACAGTGTTTATATTTGGAGGTCATTATCCTCATTTGTTACACAGTTGTTTATTTTCTTAGTCTTTAAGTTAGATATTGAGAATTATATAGACAAATAGTCATCTAAGTTTGTCATTTATAATCAGACTAATCAGGTTCTTTAGATATATAGAGATTATACTCAGTATAGATAGATAATCTTCAACCTCTTCAAAGAGCTGTAGAAAATGGCCTTTAATCTAACTCAGAGTTTTGTGATAGTGAGACACAATTGCTCCTGGCAACACCGCTCTATTCCCGAGAGAATGTTGAGCACCAAAGACACTCCACCTGGAGCCTTTCTATTTGGCAGAACTGGCCTTTGGGCAAAGAAATGCCCATACCTCAACCACAGACACAGATACAGAGTGTGCATCAATGGATAAAACAGGACTGTCATATCCTGCCAAGACAGGGTAAGATAGTTTTGAAAAGTTCCTTGCCTTTAATAATGGTATGTCAGTTATGTTAGACCTTAGCCAAAGTTGGTTGACTCAACATTGCAAACGAGACTTTGGGTGATTGCCCAGGTAGTCAGTTGTCTCTGTCAATTGTTGCACATTTTGGATATATCTTGTTTGTTAAGTAATATTTATTCCCTTCTCAGATCTTTGATGGAGTTGAAGATTATATAATTGTAGTTACTCTCTACATTATTTAGATTCCTTGAGATAGAATGTTTAGCAAAACTTTTGTTCTCAATATTGTTTGTTATATTTATTATTTGTTTTTATTGTATATAGTTGTATTTGGTTTAGTTCTGTCTTATTTAGACAAAAAGGGGAGATGTAGGGATAAGTCCCGCCCCTTAGGGGGCGTGTTCGCCTCGGGTTAATGTTTGCCTATAAATTTGGTGAGCGTGCTCCCAGCTGCTGCTTCTACTTTCCTGGTCTCTGTGGGAACGGTGGTTCTGTAAGTCTATTTCTCCATTAAAGCTGTATATATATATATTTACAATCTGTCTGCATTCGTTTATGCCGTTACAAGTTTTCAATACAGTCAGTAATTATATAAAACACAAGGACCTGATGATCAAGTCCCTGTTTTCCTTATTCCTTTGGGTCCAGAAGAAATCATTGTATATCTCCTGCTGTTGGATTTATTCCCATGTGTTGTATATAACCATATATAGGCCTATAGGAATTTTTCTTCAGAATGTATAGATTTGTTATGACTCAACACTAGAATGAGAGCCCAGTGTCACAGAGAGCAATGGATCTCAAGAGACATTTTGTTAGTATTTAGGCACACCCTGTCACAACACCTCATGCCCTATGCCTGGCTGTACAGCAAATGGTGCCCTGTCCCATTAAGAGATGCTCTGGCTACTTCTAGTCTCTCTAGTGCTCTCTCTTCCTCCCTGCTTCCCTCCCTCCCTCCTTTCCCCTTCTGTCTTTTTCTCTTTTTTCCCCACTGAGGCAAGCAGGTCTCAGCCTCTTTCCTTTCTCCCTCCTCACTCTCTCTCTCTCTCTCTCCCTTCCTCATGTCCTTTTCTCTTCTTTACACTCCCCTTCCATCTGCATGTCATATTTGTCTTTCCCTTATTATCCATGGTTTGAACCTCACCCACGTGCTATGGGACCGGGAAAGATTTCCAAATGTCCTATTGGCACACTGGGAGTTCTTTAACACCATCAACCCTCAAGTACTGCAAATCAAAGTTCAATGAGTTGATACTTGATATCATTATGATGGTGAAAATACAAAAGATAAGTCAGTCATGGTGGCACAGTTCTGCAATCCCAGCACTTGGTAGAGGAAAGTGTGTGTGTGTGTGTGTGTGTGTGTGTGTGTGTGTGTCACATATATGAGGTTGAAGCTGGACAACAAAATCTGCTATAAAAATTGAGAAGTACATGTTGCATGCTGAGGTCACAGGTAGAGCAATTGTCTAGCATGCACAGATGCTGGGACACATGTGAAAGTGTAAAGATACTGGAGAACAGGAACCTGCTATGTTATTGCTGAAATTGTAGATGAAGATAGTGCAGCCACTAGCGCCTGACCATTTACAAAAGAAAGAAGGGGGAAACCCTAATTACCTACTGCTTGATGAGTGGGTAAATGAAGGGTGGTGTGTTAATACAATGGTCTAGTTTCTAGCCATGAAAAGAGGTAGAGAGCTGATCCATCCTATAATATGAATAAATATCACAAACATTAAGCTCAGTCGAAAGTAGCCAAAGGACTGGAGAATGGGACACTTCTTTATTAGATGATTTGATATCTATTAAATACCCAGAATGAGACACTTGAAGCAAAAAGTTATATTGGTAACTGATAGGGGGTGGGGACTGGGTGAACAAAGAGTAACCACTCACAAATAAAGGGTTTTTGTCTCGAACGATGAAAATATTTTTAAAATAAATAGGGTGATGGTTGCATAATTTTAAGAACATACTAAAACAAACTACTAGGTTGTATACTTTAAAAGAGTGAACTTACTACATAAATTACGTATCAATATTTATAGATCACATTTCTTTCATGTCTATGTATGTTTTGTCTGCATGTATGTATGTGTGCATGTATATATGTCTGCATGCATGTATGTGTGCATGTCTGGTGCCTGCAAAGACACAAGAGGGCGCTAGATTCCCTAGAAATAAATTTACAGATGTCTGTGAGCTTCCTTCCATGTAGGTGTGGTTTTAGGTTGAAGGGTTTGTGCTGAGAGGTATTGAGGACTGTCTTTCTCCTCCAGGAGCATACAGACTACCTTCCAGTACCCTGAACTCTGGTTAGTAGGTGAATAATCTAGTTAGACAGCAGCTCAACTTCTCCATATTCAGTGACAGAAGTGTCACCTTTAGAAACAAGACCCTAACATCAGGTTTTGTGAGCAACCAAGAGCCTTGGCAATAGCTGTGCTGTTTGCTGGTTTCCAAGGGTCTCTTTGGTTAATGACTCAACAGGCGGTAACCTGTTCCTGGCACTGGAGGTTTCATTTGGTGGCACAAATGTCTAGCGGAAGCCTTTTCTCCCCTGTTGTTTTTTGTCTCAATGTGGGTTCCTTTCACATATGTATAGGAAGCTTTTAGGGTACTCAGTTTCCATACAGTTTTTCGAAGAACCTTTAATATTGGTTGTCCCTCTCTATTTTCCCTTCTTTACCTTTCTGTCCCATCCCCCTTTTACTAAACCATCCAATTCTAGTTTTCCTTTTAGCTTCCAAACACTATAGACTACTTCCTTTCCTTGAGAGATACTCTCCTCCCTCCTGGTCCCTTTGTAGGTTCCAAACCTCTGTGTATTATGATTGTAGTTGCCATATCAGAACCTTAAAAGGGAACATCCTTAAAAGAGAAAACATACAATATTTGTCTACATGTGCTAAGTACTGTATGCTTTTGTTGGTGGAGTCTGAAATGCGCATGCGCAGAATACTCATGGTGCAACAGCTGCTGAGCACCATTGTGTGCTCACAGCGCATCACTATGCCCATGGAACTGTGTTGCTAAGGAGGAAGCAGAGTTCAGCTCACACTGAACCAAGGATCTGCCCTAGCAGGACGCTTATTTGGTTCAGTGGGGAAACTTAACTAGGATTTTGAACATTTCTTATTGGGTTTGGGAGGGTACGGGTGGCTAAAGGGGAAGGAAGGGTGGGTCGGGAGGGCCGGGAGGGCCGGGAGGGCCCCGGAGGGCCAGGAGGGCCGGGAGGGCCTGCAGAGCCTTGAGGCTCAATATGCTGGACGACTTCGAATATGATGCCCTGACTTTTAGAGCCCCTCAGCGGACTCATTGGTACACCCGCCTGCGGCCCACATGCCTGGGTCATGGGCGCTTTGTTCGGAAACGGCCGCAATTTCAACTGTACCTAATTGGGTATGACCCTGTGGGGCAGCTACAAAGGGCGGCCAGCGTGGGTGATGTGGCATTAGTTCAAAAATTCATCAATGGCAACGAACACCACATAAACGAACTCGACAAGAGAGGAAGGTAATGGGGCCCAGGGATGGTGAGGGGCAGGAGGGGTGGAAAATGTTGGGAACAGTCAGGGTCTGCCAGGGAGAAACATACTTTCTAGATCTGCAGCCTGAGGGAGGGCAGAGGTCATACTGCTTAAAGCTCTTCTTTCATGGAGACCACTGGGCTTTGTGCCTGCTTTAGGCTCGTAGGCACCTGCTCACCTTGGAAGGGCAGCTTTGAGGCCTTCTTTAAGAAAGCAAAACAAAAATCTTCAGTTAGTTTACAAATCCTTTTACATTGTCTCTTTTAGAGCACTCTATTGGGTGCTTTAAAGGGATTTAGCTAAGAAAACCACGTACATTTTTTTATGTGTGCACTTAAAATTTTATAGGTTTGAGTGTTTTGCCTGCATGTATTTTCAACATAACACACACACACATAAGAAGAGGGTGTTGGATCTCCTGGAAGTGGAGTTTTGGACAGTTGTGATCTGCTATATGGGTGATAGGAATCAAACCCAGGTCCTCTACAGAAAAACTAGAGCTTGTAAATGCCAAGCCATCTCTCCAGCCCTTAATGTATATGTTTTTAATGCTGTTATATGCAACACAGAATTGTATCATGAGATAAATTTTCACATAAGATGTCCACTGGAAGCCAAAAAAAGAAAGAAAAGAAAACATATGTCAGTTTCATGCTCGCTGAGGAATCTCATAAGGAAATTTTCAACTTGAACTATAACTCTGTCTCCCTGCCCCTTATATACCTGTTGTGTGTGCTTTGATTTTGGTACATACATGAAGGCTAGTGGTTGAAATTCTCTTCAAAAATTTCTTTTCATCACATTACAAAAATCATAAGTGTGTGGGGCTCCTGTGCCCCAACCATGCCAAGTAAGTGTGTGAATTTCAGGAGAGAACTGTATTTGACCATTGTGTTCTGCCATGTTGTGGGCTCTGGGAATTGAACTCAGGCCATTGGGTCTGCCAGTGGGTGCCCTCACCTGATGAACTACCCTGTGGTTTCTACATCTCAGCTTTTGAGACAGATTCTCTCACCCAAATCCCCACTGTGTTTGACTGATTGTCTTGGAGTATACTGACTCACCTAGACTTGCAGGCAAGCGAGCTTTGGGGATCCTCCTGGATCCATATCTCCAGCACCAGATTCTCAAGGTGCTTGGGGTTCTGAAGTCGGTGTCTCAGGCTTGCAGGGTGAGTGCTTAGCAACTGAGTTTAAACAATCACTGCAGCCCTCTTTCCTAATCCATGTTTCTTATTTCTCACTAGATCAAAGGCAGGAAATAATGGCCCTCAACAGTAGATTCTCCAGAGCTCACATGCTTCTTGATCATGTCTGGAGTTGTGAGGTTACTTAGTCTATAGTTATTCAGTCTTCCAAATTAGAGTGTCATACAAATAATAGTAAATCATTGTTTCAAAGTATTTTTTGCTTAATAAATGTATCCATTCAGAACACTGAATTCTCCAGCTATACTTATCCCTTCTGCCAAACCATTTATTCCCCACGTGTAACTTAGATATCTACTGTACAGCATACACATCTACTAGCTCTCAAGATCCTCTCATTCTGAAAAGATTCACGTTTCTCTGCCCAGTCAACTTTCCTTACATTCTATATATTTAAATATTGAATAAAATGAAAGATGCCCAATTGCATCCCTAGTATTTTTTGGCCAGAAGCTTTTTGGAAATCAAAGCAAGGGAGCTATGAAGCCATGGATTATCTCCTTCTCGAGAGATTTGCTCAATTATGGTGCTAGATCATGGACACATTGAGAGGTTTAAGACAAAGGCATTTGCTACCTTCTGGTGTCTGTATTAACATGGATAGTCTGTCTATTGTCTGAGGACTATGCTGTGTTTCTGTTGGTAGCAAACATAGAAACATTACATCTGGGCACTGAGAAATGAAAACGTCAAAGTATTGATGACTGAGGATTTAGATTTTTGTTTGTTGTTATTTCTATTCTAAATCTGTTTACATTTCATAGTCTTAAGAGCTGAAATTTACATAGATACATGTGACCTTTAGAATTATCATGGGCCTGTGGATTGTGTCGTTTCATTTGATGTAGGCACAATGGATTACATGATGACCTTTTATTTTGTATGGCAGCAAAGTAGAAAGCATTGCTGATTATAGTCATCAAATATCATGAATTAAAAGTGGCAGATGTCAGTGATGCTAAAGTGTGAAATAAAGAGTAAGGTAGGTGCAGTGGAACTGCCTGCATTCCTACCTACTGGGAGGATTGCCAAGTTCAAGGCCAGCTTAGGTAATAGAGTTTTAAGATGTGGTAAAGGTATTTGAATAAAAAATTTTGCATCTGCTGTAGTATAACATGAGTTCTGCGCTCATTAGGGTTTCTGTCCTACCCAGTCCCCCAGCCATGTAGTCCCAGAGAAAATAGCACAGAGATCACCCACCGTAAGTTATAAAACTGATAGGCCCATTAGCTCAGTCTCCTTATTAGCTCTTGTGGCTTATATTAACCCATTATTCCTATCTGTGCTAGCCACATGGCTCGGTACCTTTTACAAGGGGGCAGGTCACATGTTACTTCTTCGGTGGACTGGGCTGGACTGGGGAAGAATAGGCTTCCTTCTTCCCAGAATACTCCTGTTCTCATCTCCCCACCTCTGCTTCCTGTCTGGTTGACTGGCCTATACTTCCTGCCTGGCCAATCAGCATTTATTTAAAACATGATTGACAGGGGCTGGAGAGATGGCTCAGAGGTTAACAGCATTGCCTGCTCTTCCAAAGGTCCTGAGTTCAATTCCCAGCAACCACATGGTGGCTCACAACCATCTGTGATGAGGTCTGGTGCACTCTTCTGGCCTTCACGCATACACACAGACAGAATATTGTATACATAATAAATCAGTAAATATTTTTTAAAAAATTTAAAACATGATTGACAGAATACAGACAATTCTCCCACACCACTATAGGTATAATTCTGTTCTTTCTCTTCATTGAAATACTGTGTTTGTTACCATTAGGAAGACCAATCATAATTATATCCAGCAAACACTGAGGTGTCAGGTGCTGGAAGCATTTGTATGTGCTCTTGAAGATGTGAGTTTTAAAATCACAGCAGCACTGTGTAAGACAGCTACAGTGTTGAATCCCCATTCTACAGATGGAGAGATTGAGTCATGGAGCTCATAGGAAGTCTAAGTGGTAACTAATAACCAACAGTGATTAGGGTAGGATTCAAATCCAAGCTTAGTTCATTCTAAGAGGTGTTCTCCTGTAATCCAGAGAGGCTGCTCTGAGGAAGGATGAAGCTTGTGATAGAGCACTTTCCTTGACTGGGACTATATGCACTATATATATAGTGCACTAAATGCACTATATGCCTAGCACAGCAAATGAACACCTAAGTAGAGAAATAAGTAAATAAGAAAATTTTAGTTTCTTCTTTTACATCAGAAGGAACTTCACTTTGCCATATAGTATTTACACTTGAATGTACCTTTACATAGTAATTTTTCATTTCCTAAAATGTCCTCTCAATTTGTAGGACATCACTACACTACGCGTGTGCCCATAACCATCCCAACGTGGTAGCATGGTTAGTATCCAACGACTGTACGGAAATCAATATCCAGGATGACAAAGGCTGCACGCCCTTAATTAAGGTAGCTATCGGGCAAGAGTTTTGGTATAAAATTGATTAGATATTATCCTTGTTTGGTTTTTATTACTGTGATGAAACACTGGCCAAAACCAGCTTGAGAAAAGAAATATTTATTCGGCCTACAATTCCACATCACAGTCAGGCATTAAAGGAAACCAGGGCAGAAGCTCAATCAGGACTAGAGGCAGGAAATGAAGCAGAGATCATCGGGGGGGGGGGGGGGCGGTGCTGCTTTCCCATGGCTTTTTCCAAGGCTTTCTCGGATTTCTTATACTACCCAGGACCACCTGCCTAGTCATGCCACCTCCCCTAGGAAGCTGTGCCCTCCCATATCAACCTCAATCAAGAAAATGCTCTACAGACTTCCCCGAGTCCAGTCTGGTAGAGGCGATCCTTCAAGTGAGGTTCCTTCTTTCCCAGTGTCTTCAGCCTGTGTCAAATTATCGAAACAAGCAAATGAACAAGCAACCTCCCCCACTGCAACAATGGCCAAACAGTGCTGGTGAAATGCTTTAATATCTAGGTGTGGTGACATACCCCTGAAATTCTACCACTTGGAAAACTTTGGTGGGGAGGTCATGAATTTAGGCAAGCCTGGGGTACTTGAGAGGCCCCAGTCTCAAAAAAGAGATAATATGCGTAACCTAAACAATTGGTCTGATCCAAGGGTAACTACTCAATGCAATTGTTGGAATGCTTATCCTGACTTTCTTGAATTCAGTATCTCTTTCTTTCTACAATACCCACAGGCGACCCAGATGGACAACGTGGAGTGTGTCTCCATACTACTCATGAAGGGTGCAGATCCCCACATCGTAGATTTCGGTGGGGATGCAGCTCTACACCATGCAGTTGTCCGAGGAAATATAACAATTGCTGGAAAACTGCTTAAATATAAGGCAAATATTGACGCCAAAACAAAGGTAAAAATCACTCAACTTCATTCGCAATGTACTTCCAGCAATGACACTCAGATCACTTTCCACATTCTGAAGCTCAGGCAGACTCACTAAATCTGTTCAGAGTCAAGCATTTTTCCCAATCTGTTTTTTACAGTTTTGCAGGTAACTTAAAGGAACTCAGCACAGCACATTTTGTTTCAGACTTGGGCTTTACTTTAAAATTGAACAAGTAAAGTACTCGGGCCCACACGTACTTCACATACACACAATCAATAAAAAATAATGTTAAGGTAAATGTCTGTAGAAAACACCAGAAATCTGTTACAAGTAAGAAGCTACTGATGTGGTTTGTCTCCCAGAGATGAGGCTAGAGTGAAAAGGTCACATGCACACAGGCAAATGTGGAAATTGGATCATTGAAGAAAATATACTGAGAATACATCTTTATTTAACTTTTTCAAATTTTCTATGTTCATAATGAAGGGGCCAAAATGTGACTCCATCTTAGACAAGTAGTGACTCCATTTTAACTAATGACCTAAGCCTGAATCCAGGAAGTTCCCCAGTCAAGTTTAGCCAATTGGCTAAACAGTTCCAAACCTAGCCTTATAAGGCTGAGAGACCCAGAGTTGCAGGATCTGGCTACTACTGACCATATGTGACAGAAAATTCCAACAACGGATGAAACTGTTA
Organism: Microtus oregoni; assembly: GCF_018167655.1. NCBI lineage: Eukaryota > Metazoa > Chordata > Mammalia > Rodentia > Cricetidae > Microtus > Microtus oregoni. The sequence goes on from NW_024543078.1 coordinate 12,184,282, forward strand.
CTAGTCTTGTACAATCAATGTGCACCTCATGTAACTACTCCCTGAGTGCCCAATTATAAAAAAGATACTTAGAATTCCCCATATCCCTTTTAAAAGGGCATGCATGTCTTTGTCCTAGGTCCTCATTAACATTTTTTATGGGTGATGGACTGCATTCTGGCTATTTCTGAAGAATAAGCACTCTTTGTGTTTACATACCATTTGAGTCTGGGATCGTCCTCCAGTATTTTTTGGACCACTACAATAGGGAATGATGTTTGGTTTGTGAGATAATTTTTAGTTTAGGGAAAAACATAGTTTTGAAAGACAGATTGAGAAACTGCTCCAGAGATGCCACTTGAGTCCACTCATTCAACAGAGGCACACCAAATCTAACTCAGTGTTTTAGGGTTGGGAAATGGAGGCACATCTCCATGGAGCTAAGAAGCTTGGAACCAGCGAGCATTTGTGGGAAGTTCTGGAGATGAGTGGTGTTCACGGGCAGTGTTGGACAGGGGAAGGTGTGTCAAAGGGAAGAGAGCCCCTGTGTGTATGAATCTGCAGCAAGGGCTGAAGGAAAATCTATCCTTTTGTGACTTTTTATTTACAAAATCAGTGATACTTTTTCAGTAGAGAAGCATGTAATTTCTAAAATGATTTTTTTTCTTTACAGTATGGGATGACCCCATATAAACTCGCACTATACGAAAGGCAACACCAAATGGCCGAGTTTTTAATAAAGAGCGGGGCAGAGGCACATTCGGTGATGAAGCCAAATAGGTACAGTTTCTTCTTTTTACAATCTTAGTGCTGTTCTTGAGGGTGACATTGCTTAAGTAATGAACCCTAAAGTAGTAGAGGGAATATGGCTTCAACTCAGAAGGACATATTGAGAAAGCCTAGCTCATAGAGAATGTGAACTGGAAAAGAGACTCTTCCAACATAAACAAAGGAACAGTGTGTACGAGGGCTCAACTTCCCATTTAAAAACAAGTTTGTCATTTCTAATCTGATTTGATTGGCAAATTTCTACTAGTTAAAGAAACTTCACATTAATGTTGTTTACATTGAAAAGTGTCAACTTTATTTTCAACACTGAGATTTATAATTTTAGTGGTTTTCATTCTGTGTGTGTTTGTACTTTACATATTTTTTTGCATATTTCTTTGTGCAGACATGAAGGAAAGAGGAGGATATTGGTGTCTTGTATCACTCTCTAACTTATCCACTTGACATAAGATCTCTGATTGACCCTGAAGCTGGTCTGGCAGTCAATAAGCCCAAATGGTAGCCTGTCTCTTCCACCCACAGGACTGGGTGGCATGTGCATTCTTTGTGTCTGTGCCCAGTTTTTATGTGGATGCTGAGGATTTAAACTTGGGTTGTTGTGTATGGGAAGCAAACATCTTATTGACTGAGCCATCTCCAAAACCACTGGCTTTTTAAATTTTTATTTTTAAATAGAACTACGACTGAGTCTTCACTGAATGTTACATAGATTGCAATAAGTTGAAACTACAAAAGCAACAAACAACTTTAAGACAGGGATCAATGTTGAATTACATAAATGCAAAAATGTTACTTAGTATGCAGGTAAGAAATCTTTCAACCGAGTTTCTCTAAGGACCAAACCCACTCACCACTACATGTTTGTATTCTAAAGGATCTCTGAAAATCCTGACGTGCCTGAATCTAGAACAGAGGACAAGGGCAGTACCTCTGCTATTAAGGTAAAATTCTCCTTTGTGAAATTCGTTGTCTTATGAATTTTGTTAAAATGCTGCAGCAGTCCACCTATCACAGTTTTATATGGAGATTTGGTCAGAGAAAAGCGTTTGGTATTTGTGAACCATCCTTTCTATAAATTCCAGTGAGCAGTAAGTCCTTGCAGGTAGCAGTGGCCCAATAGGACAATGAGCTGGAAACACAGGAAGGTGCCTGATGTTTGAACAAGGATGGTTTGCAGAAATAAATACACATTAGACTGATTTTAAAAATGACCGAGGTAATGCACCTGAATACATTTTAACGGGTCCAGTTATTGCAGTGGTCCAGGCATCACCCAGGTGCCTTTTCCTTCAGCATAATTGCAGGTAGGTTTTTTCTTCCCTTTGATATTCCTATTTCAGGATCACAGATAAGAGCATCTCCTCTGTTTATCTCTTTGTTTCTGTGTTTACACTAGCAAGAAATTGTGGAAATTTAGCTATTTGTAATGTGTTCAACCAAGGTTTCATTATGAAGAGATTACAGCGTGTTTTCTATTTGATTCCACTAGGAGGATAATGAAATCTCTTCCTCCAGTCACACAGTAAGTATTTTCCCCAATTAGCCAGCAGTTGTGGATGTTAAGATTCAATTACCATATAGTAACACTTTGATTTCTGGATATTTGTTCTGTCTTTGACACTAATATACACTCTGATTCTTTGTATCATGTTCACACATTTACAATATTGTAGGGTTGTAATGAGACATTTATCTATTCATAGTAAAGTGACCTCATCACTATGCACTGCTGGAGGTTCGGAAACCTGTTTGTAACCTGGAGCCCTAAAGTAAGGGTTTGTGTGAATCAGAAGTTGAATATTAATGACTTTTGAATGTGACTCAGTGAACCAATGGGTTTCTCTAAAGCAGTTTCACAGATACTATGATATGGAGAACACTAGTAACCGAGAGTTTATTTACAAATGGAAAATAACATGCATTTTGCATCCCAAACATAGAAGAGAAACTCTGATGAAAGGGGCCTATTAAAATTAATAATCATCTCACATGAGATTCAGAAATTTTAAAATATAGTGAGTTCAGTTCAGTCTCAGTCACAAGGAAAAACCCAGTTTCTCAGTTCATGATTTTCTCAATCTAGTTAGCAGAAATATTTTTTTTACTACTTGATGATATCATAGTAATTTGTAAATAGATAAGCATATTAGCAGATATTTTACTTTTAAGTAATAGTTTCTACTTTCCATCTTTCAATACCCTGTCCTGGTAAGGGATAAAGTAGTTTTGAAATTGTGCACCCCAAATCAAAAGAGTTCATTTCCTAATCAAACCAGGAGAGTCGATCCTCTGTCTTTTCATTGCAGAACATACAGAAACAATTTCTATATTTTAACAAGATCACCACAATAAAGAAGAGGGAACAGGCAGTTCTGAGAAAATCAGTGATGAACCTAAGTTCTCTGGGAGAGGCAATGCCTGAATACTCCAGAAAAAAACATGAATGATTGTAATTCCCAATAACTTGAAAAGTAACATAATTGCTTATGAGGGGAGTGATGCCTTTGTGTATCTATGTCTGCAGAGTTGCAAATAGTGTCAGAAATGAGGAACCCAGCCCCAAATATATCCTTCACCTCCTTCATACCCACACTCCTGGGAATACCTATGCTAGCTAGTGACCTTCTTAGGCAGTAGATCTCAATCTTTCTAATGCTGTGACCATTTAATACAGTTTCTCATGTTGGGGTGACCCTAACTGTATAATAATTTTTGCTGCTAATTCATAACTTCATAACTGTAATTTTACATGCAGGCATGTACACACATATGCACACACTCACACATGCGTGCACACAGGCACGTACACACACACTCACACCACCACCACCACCACCACCACCACCACCACCACCAAGCAAGAGAAAGAGAGAGACAGAGAAAGAAGGGATAGCACATGTTTCAATGTTTGAATACTTTGTTAGCATTTAGGAGACTGGTTAACCTTTGGGATATGGTCTAGCTAGCAGAATGTTGTCTGTGGTGGGTCGTAATGGTCATCCCTATTTTTGGAACCAGTTCTGGGTTGTATGCTTCCCTGTCTACTAGCATGTGAGAAGCAATAGACCACTGCCACAGACAAAGCCTCCCTGTTTGCTTTCCCTACTTCAACTGCTGGAGGGAAAGTCATTCAGTTATAGCAGGGAAGGCAAACAGGAGTTTCCTGTAGCCATTAGTCTTCCTTCCTTCATTCCCTCCTTCCTTCCTTCCTTAAATAATCTCTGTCAGACATTTTGTCACAGCAAGTATAAAAGAAATAACCGTCATTAGTGTTTTTATTTATTTTATTCATTTTTTCTTTTATTATTTTAAGACAATCTTTTTTATTTTACATACCAATCCAAGATTCCTCTCCTTCCCTTCCTCTTTCTTGCCCTATCCTCTCCCACCCTCTCCCCATCAATTTTGCAGAGAGAATGAGGTCTCCCATGTGGAGTCAACAAAGTCTGTCATATCCCTTGAGGCAGGACCAAGGCCATCTTCCCTGTATCTAGACTGAGCAAAGTATCCCTCCATAGGGAATGGGCTCCAAAAAAGCCAGTTCACATACTAGGGATAAATAAATCCTGGTCCCACTTCCTGTGGCCCAACAAAGCTGTCCAAGCCATATAACTGTCATCCATATTCAGCGGGCCTAGTTTGGTCGTATTCAGGTTACCCAATTGTCAGTCAAGAGCCAGTGAGCCCCCTACTTTCTTGGGTCAGCTATTTCTGTGGGTTTCTCTACATTCAACCACATACCTGGTAACAAAGCAAATCTCAACAGATAAAAAAAAAATGAAATAACCACATCTTATCAGATCACCTTTGGGTTAAAGTTGGAATCAACAACACTAATTGCAAAAATCCCACAAACTCATGGAAACTGAACAATTCTCAATAGAAATAAAGGAAGACTTCTTAGAATTTAGTGAAAATGAATGCACAACATATCCAATTCTTTGAGATACTTTGAAAGCAGTACTAACAGAAAAATTCTTAGCAATAAGTACCTACATAAAGAACCCGAAAAAAAATCTCACACTACAGTCTAACAGCACTCTAGAAAACTGTAGAATAAAAACAGCAAACTCACCCAGGAGGAGGAGATGGCAGGGAAAAATCAAATTGAGGACTGAAATCAATAAAATAGAAACAAAGAAAACAATACAAAGAGTCAATGGGACAAACTGCTGCTTTTTTGTAGAATATCAACAATATAGACAAACCCTTATCTAAAGAACCCAAAAGAAAAGTAGAGAATATCCAAATTAACAAAATCAGAAATGAGAAGGGGGCCATAACATCAGACACTGAGGAAATCCAGAGAATCATCAGATCATACATGAAACCTGTACTCCACAAAACTGGAAAATGTGAAGGAAATGTTCAATTTTCTTTTATGTTTCTTTATTGATTTTTATTGAGCTCTACATTTTTCTCTGCTGCCCTCCCTGCCTCTCCCCTCCCCCTTCAACTCTCCCCCAAGGGCCCCATGCTCCCAATTTAGTCAGGAGAGCTTGTCTTTTCCTACTCCCGATGAAGATTAGATCTATACAAGTCTCTCTTAGTGTCCTCATTGTTGTCTAAGTTCTCTGGGATCGTGGTTTGTAGGCTGGCTTTCTTTGCTTTATGTTTAAAAACCACCTATGAGTGAATACACGTGATAATTGTCTTTCTGTGTCTGGGTCACCTCACTCAAAATAATGTTTTCTAGCTCCATCAATTTTCATGCAAAATTCAAGATAAGGTATAAAGCAAGTAAAAGAGCTAGTTCTGTCTGTAGACCTTACTTACACCACTTACCAATCTCCAATACAAATGGTTAAGAGCTAGCTCATTACCTTGAAGCATCTCAGTTCAACATTAGGAGAGACGGGGCAGATTCGACATAACTCTTACACCTAATGAAACCATTGGTAACTGTAATTTTAATATTTTCAAAACCAAACTCAAATGTTCTGTCTTTTAGGCCTAATCCAATTTGGCTTCTAAATTATTATTAGCTATTAAGTATGATCAAATTGAGTAATAGATCAAGGGAGGTCTTAGCAGGGAGATAGATCTCAAGAGATTTTAATGAGTAGACATTCACATGCCAGACATCTTCCAAGATTTCAGTAAAAATTCATTAGCATACAAAGTAACATGATTAATACAAATAGAATTATTAGACTAATGCAGAGGTTTTTGGCTGATACAGAAAGTCAATGGTAATGTGATGACTGTGGCAACCATGGAGTGTTGCCCTCAGCATGAAGGGAACAACATCTTGGATAAGCAAAGGATTAGACTACAAAACACAATATCACTAACGGATTAAGGTATTAGCATATTCTTGAGGCAACTAAAGCAAAACATCAGTGGTTTCTATCCTTCAAAAATGCGAATGAAATAAAAGCAAACATCACTTTTCTGAGGTTAGAATTGCATAAAACTATATTAACACATGAGTTCTCCAGAATCCATTATCTGGTAATTGCAGTATAATGAGTATAAAATCACCAAACTCAGCGAGATAATGTCGGTTCCCCATGCTAACAGAATATTAAGTAGGAGACTTCATGGAGAGGTCAGCCAGACATGCTGAGAAAGGACACAGGCCCCAAAGGCACAAAGATGATGCTATGCCTAGGAAAAGGCAAACCTAACATATCAATGAGTTTACTCCATATTCATTCTGAACTGCTAAAAACCAAACTCTATTTCTATCTTCAACTCTCTCCCCTCTCAAACAGAGTCATCTTTTCATTGAAAAGCTAGAACACACACACAAGTACAGAAACACATACACACATGCCAACAGGTCAGAGCACTAACTTTGTAACTCTATGACCTGAGTTCCGTCTCAGAACACAACAAGCAGCAAGTGTCTGATACATAATGCCAACACGCTGATATCTAGATTAGAGGCCAAGAGTAGAACAGCCATGACATACAAACCATCCAGAATGAAAAACGAAGAGCAGCTGAATCACTGTAAGATCATCTCGCAAAAGGAAAATGGAGACAGCCATTCCTAAAGGTTCTACTCTGCCCTTCTCAAACAAAAACACACATACACATGTACACACATACACACACAAACATACATAAACATGAACGAGAGCAGGTCCCGTTTTAAGATTCTCAAATTCGGGGCTTTGAATCAAACAGAAAGAAAGCAGAGATTACACGATAACAGTGGGTATAATGATAAAATTTCCGTGAGGAAAGAAATATTTGGGGACTATAAATCAAGAGCCTGGCATGAACAGATAAGTTTTTCTAAAGTGAATCAAAATCAGTGACATTTTTAATGAAAACTACAATCCCAAAATTTCCATAAAGGTTGAAGAAACCAGGCCGGAAGGATTTCTTCCTGATAATTATGACGATGGCATCGTGGCCCAGTCTACCGCCGACACTGAATTACATTCATTTCAAGGTACAAGGCACAGATGTGACACTCTTCAGGAATCTGAGAAAATGACACTTCACGACACCACAATGGATCACACACGTTCTTTAGGACTTACACTGGGCATGCAAGGGGAGACCACATGCTGACTCTAAGCTTGCTCTTGGTAGCCACACTGGTGACACCATGGACCCTCTGCAACATTACTTTTTGACAGTGAATAAACATTTGGAATGTATTTGAAAACAATCACAACTATGAACTTTGTTGCAATTAGAGGCCCTCTAGGTTCTCCACAATGATACTGAGTATGCTCACAAGGGGTTCCCATTGTCAAGTCTTCAAACAAGCATCTTGAAAAGAAAAGAAACTCAGCAATCCACCATTCAATTGTTTTAATGTTTGTTCACAAATGGTGGAAATACTAAAGTACAGACAGTAATAATCGTGATGTTGTGGCCAACATTATAAATATGGAATTATAAATTTAAAACAGTTTCTGGATACAAAAAATAAATCTGGTCATCCATGCAGCCCTGCAGGGCTCTCTAGTAGGGCCGGTCTCTAAGTTCCTGAATGTTTTCATCTTTATCCTTTTACGCAGGTCCTCCAGGGCCTCCAGGACCACTTCTTGTTCATTCCATCTGTTCCATCAATGGTCCAGGACCGCGTCTTATTCCTCCACCAAGGCCACCTCGGTCCAAGCTACGGACATCGAAGAAGCAACCTCTGTCTCCACCTCTGCCTCCTCGGGACATTTCTGCAGGACCAACACGGTCCATAAGTCCGCCTGATCCTCGCTGCATGCCACCAGGGCAGCCTCACCAGGTGAAAACAGAGAGCCCCCTTGTTAAGGTTATTATCTTACTACCCCCTTCATCCCCCTCCCCCACACATAAACCGGAGCAGGTCCCCTTTTAAGATTCTCAAACTCTCAGCTTTGAATTAAACTGAAAGAAACCATGGTTAACCGATAGCAGTGGTTATAGTGATAAAATTTCCCTGAGCAAAGAAATATTTGGGGACTATAAATCAAGACCCTGGCATGAAGAGATAAGTTCTTCTAAAGCGAATCAAAATCAGTGACTTTTTTTTTTGTTTTTTGTTTTTTGTTTTTTTGGGTTTTGGAGACAGGGTTTCTCTGTGGCTTTGGAGCCTGTCCTAAAGCTAGCTCTGTAAACCAGGCTGGTCTCGAACTCACAGAGATCCACCTGCCTCTGCCTCCCGAAGGCTGGGATTAAAGGTGTGCGCCACGACCGCCCGGCCGTGACATTTTTAATGAAAACTAAGATCTCAAAATTTCCTGAAAGGTTCAAGAAACCAAGCCGGAAGGATTTCTTCCTGAAAATTATGACGATGGCATCGTGCCCCAGCCTACCGACGACACTGAATTACCTTCATTTCAAGGTACAAGGCACAGATGTGACACTTCTCAGGCATCTGAGAAAATGACACTTCACGACACCACAATGGATCACACACGTTCTTTAGGACTTACACTGGGCATGTAAGGGGAGACCACATGCTGACGCTAAGCTTGCTCTTGGTAGCCACACTGGTGACACCATGGACCCTCTGCAACATTAGTTTTGACAGTTACTAAACATTTGGAATGTATGTGAAAACAATCACAACTATGAACTTTGTTGCAATTAGAGGCCCTCTAGGTTCTCCACAATGATACTGAGTATGCTCACAAGGGGTTCCCATTGTCAAGTCTTCAAACAAGCATCTTGAAAAGAAAAGAATCTCAGCAAACTACCATTCAATTGTTTTAATGTTTCTTCACAAATGGTGGAAATACTAAAGTACAGACAGTAATAATCGTGATGTTGTGGCCAACATTATAAATATGGAATTATAAATTAAAATAGTTTCTGGATACAAAAAATAAATTGCCTCGTCCATGAAGCCCTGCAGGGCTCTCTAGTAGGGCCAGTCTCTAAGTTCCTGACTGTTTTCATCTTTATCCTTTTACGCAGGTCCTCCAGGGCCTCCAGGACCACCTCTTGTTCATTCCATCTGTTCCATCAATGGTCCAGGAGGAGCCCCAGGACCGCGTCTTATTCCTCCACCAAGGCCACCTCGGTCCAAGCTACGGACATCTAAGAAGCAACCTCTGTCTCCACCTCTGCCTCCTCGGGACATTTCTGCAGGACCAACACGGTCCATAAGTCTGCCTGATCCTCGCTGCATGCCACCAGGGCAGCCTCACCAGGTGATAACAGAGAGCAACCTTGTGAAGGTTATTCTCTTACTACCCCCCATTCTCCCCCCCCCCCCCACATAAACCTGAACAGGTCCCCTTTTAAGATTCTCAATCTCTCAGCTTTGAATTAAACTGAAAGGAACCATGGTTAACCGATAGCAATGGTTATAGTGATAAAATTTCCCTGAGCAAAGAAATATTTGGGGACTATAAATCAAGACCCTGGCATGAACAGATAAGTTCTTCTAAAACGAATCAAATTCAGTGACATTGTTAATGAATACTAAGATCTCAAAATTTCCTGAAAGGTTCAAGAAACCAAGCCGGAAGGATTTCTTCCTGAAAATTATGACGATGGCATCGTGCCCAAGACTACCGACGACACTGACTTACCTTCATTTCAAGGTACAAGGCACAGATGTGACACTTCTCAGGAATCTGAGAAAATGACACTTCACGACACCACAATGGATCACACACGTTCTTTAGGACTTACACTGGGCATGTAAGGGGAGACCACATGCTGACGCTAAGCTTGCTCTTGGTAGCCACACTGGTGACACCATGGACCCTCTGCAACATTAGTTTTGACAGTTAGTAAACATTTGGAATGTATTTGAAAACAATCACAACTATGAACTTTGTTGCAATTAGAGGCCCTCTAGGTTCTCCACAATGATACTGAGTATGCTCACAAGGGGTTCCCATCGTCAAGTCTTCAAACAAGCATCTTGAAAAGAAAAGAAACTCAGCAAACCACCATTCAATTGTTTTAATGTTTGTTCACAAATGGTGGAAATACTAAAGTACAGACAGTAATAATCGTGATGTTGTGGCCAACATTATAAATATGGAATTATAAATTAAAATAGTTTCTGGATAGAAAAAATAAATTGCCTCGTCCATGCAGCCCTGCAGGGCTCTCTAGTAGGGCCGGTCTCTAAGTTCCTGACTGTTTTCATCATTATCCTTATACGCAGGTCCTCCAGGGCCTCCAGGACCACCTCTTGTTCATTCCATCTGTTCCATCAATGGTCCAGGAGGAGCCCCAGGACCGCATCTTATTCCTCCACCAAGGCCACCTCGGTCCAAGCTACGGACATCTAAGAAGCAACCTCTGTCTCCACCTCTGCCTCCTCGGGACATTTCTGCAGGACCAACACGGTCCATAACTCCGTCTGATCCTCGCTGCATGCCACCAGGGAAGCCTCACCAGGTGATAACAGAGAGCCACCTTGTGAAGGTTTTCTCTTACTACCCCCCATTCCCCCCCCCACACACACAAAAACCTGAACAGGTCCCCTTTTAAGATTCTCAATCTCTCAGCTTTGAATTAAACTGAAAGGAACCATGGTTAACCGATAGCAATGGTTATAGTGATAAAATTTCCCTGAGCAAAGAAATATTTGGGGACTATAAATCAAGACCCTGGCATGAACAGATAAGTTCTTCTAAAGCGAATCAAAATCAGTGACATTTTTAATGAAAACTAAGATCTCAAAATTTCCTGAAAGGTTCAAGAAACCAAGCCGGAAGGATTTCTTCCTGAAAATTATGACGATGTCATCGTGCCTCAGACTACCGACGACACTGAATTACCTTCATTTCAAGGTACAAGGCACAGATGTGACACTTCTCAGGACACTTCACGACACCACAATGGATCACACACGTTCTTTAGGACTTACACTGGGCATGTAAGGGGAGACCACATGCTGATGCTAAGCTTGCTCTTGGTAGCCACACTGGTGACACCATGGACCCTCTGCAACATTAGTGTTGACAGTTAGTAAACATTTGGAATGTATTTGAAAACAATCACAACTATGAACTTTGTTGCAATTAGAGGCCCTCTAGGTTCTCCACAATGATACTGAGTATGCTCACAAGGGGTTCCCATTGTCAAGTCTTCAAACAAGCATCTTGAAGAGAAAAGAAACTCAAAAAACCACCATTCAATTGCTTTAATGTTTCTTCACAATTGATGGAAATCTTAAGTACAGACAGTAATAATCATGATGTTCTGGCCAACATTATAAATATGGAATTATAAATTAAAATGTTTTCTGGATACAAAAAATAAATTGCCTCGTCCATGCAGCCCTGCAGGGCTCTCTAGTAGGGCCGGTCTCTAAGTTCCTGACTGTTTTCATCATTATCCTTATACGCAGGTCCTCCAGGGCCTCCAGGACCACCTCTTGTTCATTCCATCTGTTCCATCAATGGTCCAGGAGGAGCCCCAGGACCGCATCTTATTCCTCCACCAAGGCCACCTCGGTCCAAGGTACGGACATCTAAGAAGCAACCTCTGTCTCCACCTCTGCCTCCTCGGGACATTTCTGCAGGACCAACACGGTCCATAAGTCCGTCTGATCCTCGCTGCATGCCACCAGGGAAGCCTCACCAGGTGATAACAGAGAGCCACCTTGTGAAGGTTTTCTCTTACTACCCCCCATCCTCCCCCCCCCCCACACATAAACCTGAGCAGGTCCACTTTTAAGATTCTCAAACTCTCAGCTTTGAATTAAACTGAAAGGAACCATGGTTAACCGATAGCAGTGGTTATAGTGATAAAATTTCCCTGAGCAAAGAAATATTTGGGGACTATAAATCAAGACCCTGGCATGAACAGATAAGTTCTTCTAAAACGAATCAAATTCAGTGACATTTTTAATGAAAACTAAGATCTCAAAATTTCCTGAAAGGTTCAAGAAACCAAGCCGGAAGGATTTCTTCCTGAAAATTATGACGATGGCATCGTGCCTCAGACTACCGACAACACTGAATTACCTTCATTTCAAGGTACAAGGCATAGATGTGACACTTCTCAGGAATCTGAGAAAATAACACTTCACGACACCACAATGGATCACACACGTTCTTTAGGACTTACACTGGGCATGTAAGGGGAGACCACATGCTGACGCTAAGCTTGCTCTTGGTAGCCACACTGGTGACACCATGGACCCTCTGCAACATTAGTTTTGACAGTTAGTAAACATTTGGAATGTATTTGAAAACAATCACAACTATGAACTTTGTTGCAATTAGAGGCCCTCTAGGTTCTCCACAATGATACTGAGTATGCTCACAAGGGGTTCCCATTGTCAAGTCTTCAAACAAGCATCTTGAAAAGAAAAGAATCTCAGCAAACTACCATTCAATTGTTTTAATGTTTCTTCACAAATGGTGGAAATACTAAAGTACAGACTGTAATAATCGTGATGTTGTGGCAACATTATAAATATGGAATTATAAATTAAAGTAGTTTCTGGATACAAAAAATAAATTGCCTCGTCCATGAAGCCCTGCAGGGCTCTCTAGTAGGGCCGGTCTCTAAGTTCCTGACTGTTTTCATCTTTATCCTTTTACGCAGGTCCTCCAGGGCCTCCAGGACCACCTCTTGTTCATTCCATCTGTTCCATCAATGGTCCAGGAGGAGCCCCAGGACCGCGTCTTATTCCTCCACCAAGGCCACCTCGGTCCAAGGTACGGACATCTAAGAAGCAACCTCTGTCTCCACCTCTGCCTCCTCGGGACATTTCTGCAGGACCAACACGGTCCATAAGTCTGCCTGATCCTCGCTGCATGCCACCAGGGCAGCCTCACCAGGTGATAACAGAGAGCAACCTTGTGAAGGTTATTCTCTTACTACCCCCCATTCTCCCCCCCCCCACACATAAACCTGAACAGGTCCCCTTTTAAGATTCTCAATCTCTCAGCTTTGAATTAAACTGAAAGGAACCATGGTTAACCGATAGCAATGGTTATAGTGATAAAATTTCCCTGAGCAAAGAAATATTTGGGGACTATAAATCAAGACCCTGGCATGAACAGATAAGTTCTTCTAAAGCGAATCAAAATCAGTGACATTTTTAATGAAAACTAAGATCTCAAAATTTCCTGAAAGGTTCAAGAAACCAAGCCGGAAGGATTTCTTCCTGAAAATTATGACGATGGCATCGTGCCCCAGACTACCGACGACACTGAATTACCTTCATTTCAAGGTACAAGGCACAGATGTGACACTTCTCAGGACACTTCACGACACCACAATGGATCACACACGTTCTTTAGGACTTACACTGGGCATGTAAGGGGAGACCACATGCTGATGCTAAGCTTGCTCTTGGTAGCCACAGTGGTGAAACCATGGACCTTCTGCAACATTAGTGTTGACAGTAAACATTTGGAATGTATTTGAAAACAATCACAACTATGAACTTTGTTGCAATTAGAGGCCCTCTAGGTTCTCCACAATGATACTGAGTATGCTCACAAGGGGTTCCCATTGTCAAGTCTTCAAACAAGCATCTTGAAGAGAAAAGAAACTCAAAAAACCACCATTCAATTGCTTTAATGTTTCTTCACAATTGATGGAAATCTTAAGTACAGACAGTAATAATCATGATGTTCTGGCCAACATTATAAATATGGAATTATAAATTAAAATGTTTTCTGGATACAAAAAATAAATTGCCTCGTCCATGCAGCCCTGCAGGGCTCTCTAGTAGGGCCGGTCTCTAAGTTCCTGACTGTTTTCATCATTATCCTTTTACGCAGGTCCTCCAGGGCCTCCAGGACCACCTCTTGTTCATTCCATCTGTTCCATCAATGGTCCAGGAGGAGCCCCAGGACCGCATCTTATTCCTCCACCAAGGCCACCTCGGTCCAAGGTACGGACATCTAAGAAGCAACCTCTGTCTCCACCTCTGCCTCCTCGGGACATTTCTGCAGGACCAACACGGTCCATAAGTCCGTCTGATCCTCGCTGCATGCCACCAGGGAAGCCTCACCAGGTGATAACAGAGAGCCACCTTGTGAAGGTTTTCTCTTACTACCCCCCATCCTCCCCCCCCCCCACACATAAACCTGAGCAGGTCCACTTTTAAGATTCTCAAACTCTCAGCTTTGAATTAAACTGAAAGGAACCATGGTTAACCGATAGCAGTGGTTATAGTGATAAAATTTCCCTGAGCAAAGAAATATTTGGGGACTATAAATCAAGACCCTGGCATGAACAGATAAGTTCTTCTAAAACGAATCAAATTCAGTGACATTTTTAATGAAAACTAAGATCTCAAAATTTCCTGAAAGGTTCAAGAAACCAAGCCGGAAGGATTTCTTCCTGAAAATTATGACGATGGCATCGTGCCTCAGACTACCGACAACACTGAATTACCTTCATTTCAAGGTACAAGGCATAGATGTGACACTTCTCAGGAATCTGAGAAAATAACACTTCACGACACCACAATGGATCACACACGTTCTTTAGGACTTACACTGGGCATGTAAGGGGAGACCACATGCTGACGCTAAGCTTGCTCTTGGTAGCCACACTGGTGACACCATGGACCCTCTGCAACATTAGTTTTGACAGTTAGTAAACATTTGGAATGTATTTGAAAACAATCACAACTATGAACTTTGTTGCAATTAGAGGCCCTCTAGGTTCTCCACAATGATACTGAGTATGCTCACAAGGGGTTCCCATTGTCAAGTCTTCAAACAAGCATCTTGAAGAGAAAAGAAACTCAAAAAACCACCATTCAATTGCTTTAATGTTTCTTCACAATTGATGGAAATCTTAAGTACAGACAGTAATAATCATGATGTTCTGGCCAACATTATAAATATGGAATTATAAATTAAAATGTTTTCTGGATACAAAAAATAAATTGCCTCGTCCATGCAGCCCTGCAGGGCTCTCTAGTAGGGCCGGTCTCTAAGTTCCTGACTGTTTTCATCATTATCCTTTTACGCAGGTCCTCCAGGGCCTCCAGGACCACCTCTTGTTCATTCCATCTGTTCCATCAATGGTCCAGGAGGAGCCCCAGGACCGCATCTTATTCCTCCACCAAGGCCACCTCGGTCCAAGGTACGGACATCTAAGAAGCAACCTCTGTCTCCACCTCTGCCTCCTCGGGACATTTCTGCAGGACCAACACGGTCCATAAGTCCGTCTGATCCTCGCTGCATGCCACCAGGGAAGCCTCACCAGGTGATAACAGAGAGCCACCTTGTGAAGGTTTTCTCTTACTACCCCCCATCCTCCCCCCCCCCCACACACACATAAACCTGAGCAGGTCCACTTTTAAGATTCTCAAACTCTCAGCTTTGAATTAAACTGAAAGGAACCATGGTTAACCGATAGCAGTGGTTATAGTGATAAAATTTCCCTGAGCAAAGAAATATTTGGGGACTATAAATCAAGACCCTGGCATGAACAGATAAGTTCTTCTAAAACGAATCAAATTCAGTGACATTTTTAATGAAAACTAAGATCTCAAAATTTCCTGAAAGGTTCAAGAAACCAAGCCGGAAGGATTTCTTCCTGAAAATTATGACGATGGCATCGTGCCTCAGACTACCGACAACACTGAATTACCTTCATTTCAAGGTACAAGGCATAGATGTGACACTTCTCAGGAATCTGAGAAAATAACACTTCACGACACCACAATGGATCACACACGTTCTTTAGGACTTACACTGGGCATGTAAGGGGAGACCACATGCTGACGCTAAGCTTGCTCTTGGTAGCCACACTGGTGACACCATGGACCCTCTGCAACATTAGTTTTGACAGTTAGTAAACATTTGGAATGTATTTGAAAACAATCACAACTATGAACTTTGTTGCAATTAGAGGCCCTCTAGGTTCTCCACAATGATACTGAGTATGCTCACAAGGGGTTCCCATTGTCAAGTCTTCAAACAAGCATCTTGAAAAGAAAAGAATCTCAGCAAACTACCATTCAATTGTTTTAATGTTTCTTCACAAATGGTGGAAATACTAAAGTACAGACTGTAATAATCGTGATGTTGTGGCAACATTATAAATATGGAATTATAAATTAAAGTAGTTTCTGGATACAAAAAATAAATTGCCTCGTCCATGAAGCCCTGCAGGGCTCTCTAGTAGGGCCGGTCTCTAAGTTCCTGACTGTTTTCATCTTTATCCTTTTACGCAGGTCCTCCAGGGCCTCCAGGACCACCTCTTGTTCATTCCATCTGTTCCATCAATGGTCCAGGAGGAGCCCCAGGACCGCATCTTATTCCTCCACCAAGGCCACCTCGGTCCAAGGTACGGACATCTAAGAAGCAACCTCTGTCTCCACCTCTGCCTCCTCGGGACATTTCTGCAGGACCAACACGGTCCATAAGTCTGCCTGATCCTCGCTGCATGCCACCAGGGCAGCCTCACCAGGTGATAACAGAGAGCAACCTTGTGAAGGTTATTCTCTTACTACCCCCCATTCTCCCCCCCCCCCCACATAAACCTGAACAGGTCTCCTTTTAAAATTCTCAATCTCTCAGCTTTGAATTAAACTGAAAGGAACCATGGTTAACCGATAGCAATGGTTATAGTGATAAAATTTCCCTGAGCAAAGAAATATTTGGGGACTATAAATCAAGACCCTGGCATGAACAGATAAGTTCTTCTAAAGCGAATCAAAATCAGTGACATTTTTAATGAAAACTAAGATCTCAAAATTTCCTGAAAGGTTCAAGAAACCAAGCCGGAAGGATTTCTTCCTGAAAATTATGACGATGGCATCGTGCCCCAGACTACCGACGACACTGAATTACCTTCATTTCAAGGTACAAGGCACAGATGTGACACTTCTCAGGACACTTCACGACACCACAATGGATCACACACGTTCTTTAGGACTTACACTGGGCATGTAAGGGGAGACCACATGCTGATGCTAAGCTTGCTCTTGGTAGCCACAGTGGTGAAACCATGGACCTTCTGCAACATTAGTGTTGACAGTAAACATTTGGAATGTATTTGAAAACAATCACAACTATGAACTTTGTTGCAATTAGAGGCCCTCTAGGTTCTCCACAATGATACTGAGTATGCTCACAAGGGGTTCCCATTGTCAAGTCTTCAAACAAGCATCTTGAAGAGAAAAGAAACTCAAAAAACCACCATTCAATTGCTTTAATGTTTCTTCACAATTGATGGAAATCTTAAGTACAGACAGTAATAATCATGATGTTCTGGCCAACATTATAAATATGGAATTATAAATTAAAATGTTTTCTGGATACAAAAAATAAATTGCCTCGTCCATGCAGCCCTGCAGGGCTCTCTAGTAGGGCCGGTCTCTAAGTTCCTGACTGTTTTCATCATTATCCTTTTACGCAGGTCCTCCAGGGCCTCCAGGACCACCTCTTGTTCATTCCATCTGTTCCATCAATGGTCCAGGAGGAGCCCCAGGACCGCATCTTATTCCTCCACCAAGGCCACCTCGGTCCAAGGTACGGACATCTAAGAAGCAACCTCTGTCTCCACCTCTGCCTCCTCGGGACATTTCTGCAGGACCAACACGGTCCATAAGTCCGTCTGATCCTCGCTGCATGCCACCAGGGAAGCCTCACCAGGTGATAACAGAGAGCCACCTTGTGAAGGTTTTCTCTTACTACCCCCCATCCTCCCCCCCCCCCACACACACATAAACCTGAGCAGGTCCACTTTTAAGATTCTCAAACTCTCAGCTTTGAATTAAACTGAAAGGAACCATGGTTAACCGATAGCAGTGGTTATAGTGATAAAATTTCCCTGAGCAAAGAAATATTTGGGGACTATAAATCAAGACCCTGGCATGAACAGATAAGTTCTTCTAAAACGAATCAAATTCAGTGACATTTTTAATGAAAACTAAGATCTCAAAATTTCCTGAAAGGTTCAAGAAACCAAGCCGGAAGGATTTCTTCCTGAAAATTATGACGATGGCATCGTGCCTCAGACTACCGACAACACTGAATTACCTTCATTTCAAGGTACAAGGCATAGATGTGACACTTCTCAGGAATCTGAGAAAATAACACTTCACGACACCACAATGGATCACACACGTTCTTTAGGACTTACACTGGGCATGTAAGGGGAGACCACATGCTGACGCTAAGCTTGCTCTTGGTAGCCACACTGGTGACACCATGGACCCTCTGCAACATTAGTTTTGACAGTTAGTAAACATTTGGAATGTATTTGAAAACAATCACAACTATGAACTTTGTTGCAATTAGAGGCCCTCTAGGTTCTCCACAATGATACTGAGTATGCTCACAAGGGGTTCCCATTGTCAAGTCTTCAAACAAGCATCTTGAAGAGAAAAGAAACTCAAAAAACCACCATTCAATTGCTTTAATGTTTCTTCACAATTGATGGAAATCTTAAGTACAGACAGTAATAATCATGATGTTCTGGCCAACATTATAAATATGGAATTATAAATTAAAATGTTTTCTGGATACAAAAAATAAATTGCCTCGTCCATGCAGCCCTGCAGGGCTCTCTAGTAGGGCCGGTCTCTAAGTTCCTGACTGTTTTCATCATTATCCTTTTACGCAGGTCCTCCAGGGCCTCCAGGACCACCTCTTGTTCATTCCATCTGTTCCATCAATGGTCCAGGAGGAGCCCCAGGACCGCATCTTATTCCTCCACCAAGGCCACCTCGGTCCAAGGTACGGACATCTAAGAAGCAACCTCTGTCTCCACCTCTGCCTCCTCGGGACATTTCTGCAGGACCAACACGGTCCATAAGTCCGTCTGATCCTCGCTGCATGCCACCAGGGAAGCCTCACCAGGTGATAACAGAGAGCCACCTTGTGAAGGTTTTCTCTTACTACCCCCCATCCTCCCCCCCCCCCACACACACATAAACCTGAGCAGGTCCACTTTTAAGATTCTCAAACTCTCAGCTTTGAATTAAACTGAAAGGAACCATGGTTAACCGATAGCAGTGGTTATAGTGATAAAATTTCCCTGAGCAAAGAAATATTTGGGGACTATAAATCAAGACCCTGGCATGAACAGATAAGTTCTTCTAAAACGAATCAAATTCAGTGACATTTTTAATGAAAACTAAGATCTCAAAATTTCCTGAAAGGTTCAAGAAACCAAGCCGGAAGGATTTCTTCCTGAAAATTATGACGATGGCATCGTGCCTCAGACTACCGACAACACTGAATTACCTTCATTTCAAGGTACAAGGCATAGATGTGACACTTCTCAGGAATCTGAGAAAATAACACTTCACGACACCACAATGGATCACACACGTTCTTTAGGACTTACACTGGGCATGTAAGGGGAGACCACATGCTGACGCTAAGCTTGCTCTTGGTAGCCACACTGGTGACACCATGGACCCTCTGCAACATTAGTTTTGACAGTTAGTAAACATTTGGAATGTATTTGAAAACAATCACAACTATGAACTTTGTTGCAATTAGAGGCCCTCTAGGTTCTCCACAATGATACTGAGTATGCTCACAAGGGGTTCCCATTGTCAAGTCTTCAAACAAGCATCTTGAAAAGAAAAGAATCTCAGCAAACTACCATTCAATTGTTTTAATGTTTCTTCACAAATGGTGGAAATACTAAAGTACAGACTGTAATAATCGTGATGTTGTGGCAACATTATAAATATGGAATTATAAATTAAAGTAGTTTCTGGATACAAAAAATAAATTGCCTCGTCCATGAAGCCCTGCAGGGCTCTCTAGTAGGGCCGGTCTCTAAGTTCCTGACTGTTTTCATCTTTATCCTTTTACGCAGGTCCTCCAGGGCCTCCAGGACCACCTCTTGTTCATTCCATCTGTTCCATCAATGGTCCAGGAGGAGCCCCAGGACCGCGTCTTATTCCTCCACCAAGGCCACCTCGGTCCAAGGTACGGACATCTAAGAAGCAACCTCTGTCTCCACCTCTGCCTCCTCGGGACATTTCTGCAGGACCAACACGGTCCATAAGTCTGCCTGATCCTCGCTGCATGCCACCAGGGCAGCCTCACCAGGTGATAACAGAGAGCAACCTTGTGAAGGTTATTCTCTTACTACCCCCCATTCTCCCCCCCCCCCCACATAAACCTGAACAGGTCTCCTTTTAAAATTCTCAATCTCTCAGCTTTGAATTAAACTGAAAGGAACCATGGTTAACCGATAGCAATGGTTATAGTGATAAAATTTCCCTGAGCAAAGAAATATTTGGGGACTATAAATCAAGACCCTGGCATGAACAGATAAGTTCTTCTAAAGCGAATCAAAATCAGTGACATTTTTAATGAAAACTAAGATCTCAAAATTTCCTGAAAGGTTCAAGAAACCAAGCCGGAAGGATTTCTTCCTGAAAATTATGACGATGGCATCGTGCCCCAGACTACCGACGACACTGAATTACCTTCATTTCAAGGTACAAGGCACAGATGTGACACTTCTCAGGACACTTCACGACACCACAATGGATCACACACGTTCTTTAGGACTTACACTGGGCATGTAAGGGGAGACCACATGCTGATGCTAAGCTTGCTCTTGGTAGCCACAGTGGTGAAACCATGGACCTTCTGCAACATTAGTGTTGACAGTAAACATTTGGAATGTATTTGAAAACAATCACAACTATGAACTTTGTTGCAATTAGAGGCCCTCTAGGTTCTCCACAATGATACTGAGTATGCTCACAAGGGGTTCCCATTGTCAAGTCTTCAAACAAGCATCTTGAAGAGAAAAGAAACTCAAAAAAACCACCATTCAATTGCTTTAATGTTTCTTCACAATTGATGGAAATCTTAAGTACAGACAGTAATAATCATGATGTTCTGGCCAACATTATAAATATGGAATTATAAATTAAAATGTTTTCTGGATACAAAAAATAAATTGCCTCGTCCATGCAGCCCTGCAGGGCTCTCTAGTAGGGCCGGTCTCTAAGTTCCTGACTGTTTTCATCATTATCCTTTTACGCAGGTCCTCCAGGGCCTCCAGGACCACCTCTTGTTCATTCCATCTGTTCCATCAATGGTCCAGGAGGAGCCCCAGGACCGCATCTTATTCCTCCACCAAGGCCACCTCGGTCCAAGGTACGGACATCTAAGAAGCAACCTCTGTCTCCACCTCTGCCTCCTCGGGACATTTCTGCAGGACCAACACGGTCCATAAGTCCGTCTGATCCTCGCTGCATGCCACCAGGGAAGCCTCACCAGGTGATAACAGAGAGCCACCTTGTGAAGGTTTTCTCTTACTACCCCCCATCCTCCCCCCCCCCCCCACATAAACCTGAGCAGGTCCACTTTTAAGATTCTCAAACTCTCAGCTTTGAATTAAACTGAAAGGAACCATGGTTAACCGATAGCAGTGGTTATAGTGATAAAATTTCCCTGAGCAAAGAAATATTTGGGGACTATAAATCAAGACCCTGGCATGAACAGATAAGTTCTTCTAAAACGAATCAAATTCAGTGACATTTTTAATGAAAACTAAGATCTCAAAATTTCCTGAAAGGTTCAAGAAACCAAGCCGGAAGGATTTCTTCCTGAAAATTATGACGATGGCATCGTGCCTCAGACTACCGACAACACTGAATTACCTTCATTTCAAGGTACAAGGCATAGATGTGACACTTCTCAGGAATCTGAGAAAATAACACTTCACGACACCACAATGGATCACACACGTTCTTTAGGACTTACACTGGGCATGTAAGGGGAGACCACATGCTGACGCTAAGCTTGCTCTTGGTAGCCACACTGGTGACACCATGGACCCTCTGCAACATTAGTTTTGACAGTTAGTAAACATTTGGAATGTATTTGAAAACAATCACAACTATGAACTTTGTTGCAATTAGAGGCCCTCTAGGTTCTCCACAATGATACTGAGTATGCTCACAAGGGGTTCCCATTGTCAAGTCTTCAAACAAGCATCTTGAAGAGAAAAGAAACTCAAAAAACCACCATTCAATTGCTTTAATGTTTCTTCACAATTGATGGAAATCTTAAGTACAGACAGTAATAATCATGATGTTCTGGCCAACATTATAAATATGGAATTATAAATTAAAATGTTTTCTGGATACAAAAAATAAATTGCCTCGTCCATGCAGCCCTGCAGGGCTCTCTAGTAGGGCCGGTCTCTAAGTTCCTGACTGTTTTCATCATTATCCTTTTACGCAGGTCCTCCAGGGCCTCCAGGACCACCTCTTGTTCATTCCATCTGTTCCATCAATGGTCCAGGAGGAGCCCCAGGACCGCATCTTATTCCTCCACCAAGGCCACCTCGGTCCAAGGTACGGACATCTAAGAAGCAACCTCTGTCTCCACCTCTGCCTCCTCGGGACATTTCTGCAGGACCAACACGGTCCATAAGTCCGTCTGATCCTCGCTGCATGCCACCAGGGAAGCCTCACCAGGTGATAACAGAGAGCCACCTTGTGAAGGTTTTCTCTTACTACCCCCCATCCTCCCCCCCCCCCCACACACACATAAACCTGAGCAGGTCCACTTTTAAGATTCTCAAACTCTCAGCTTTGAATTAAACTGAAAGGAACCATGGTTAACCGATAGCAGTGGTTATAGTGATAAAATTTCCCTGAGCAAAGAAATATTTGGGGACTATAAATCAAGACCCTGGCATGAACAGATAAGTTCTTCTAAAACGAATCAAATTCAGTGACATTTTTAATGAAAACTAAGATCTCAAAATTTCCTGAAAGGTTCAAGAAACCAAGCCGGAAGGATTTCTTCCTGAAAATTATGACGATGGCATCGTGCCTCAGACTACCGACAACACTGAATTACCTTCATTTCAAGGTACAAGGCATAGATGTGACACTTCTCAGGAATCTGAGAAAATAACACTTCACGACACCACAATGGATCACACACGTTCTTTAGGACTTACACTGGGCATGTAAGGGGAGACCACATGCTGACGCTAAGCTTGCTCTTGGTAGCCACACTGGTGACACCATGGACCCTCTGCAACATTAGTTTTGACAGTTAGTAAACATTTGGAATGTATTTGAAAACAATCACAACTATGAACTTTGTTGCAATTAGAGGCCCTCTAGGTTCTCCACAATGATACTGAGTATGCTCACAAGGGGTTCCCATTGTCAAGTCTTCAAACAAGCATCTTGAAAAGAAAAGAATCTCAGCAAACTACCATTCAATTGTTTTAATGTTTCTTCACAAATGGTGGAAATACTAAAGTACAGACTGTAATAATCGTGATGTTGTGGCAACATTATAAATATGGAATTATAAATTAAAGTAGTTTCTGGATACAAAAAATAAATTGCCTCGTCCATGAAGCCCTGCAGGGCTCTCTAGTAGGGCCGGTCTCTAAGTTCCTGACTGTTTTCATCTTTATCCTTTTACGCAGGTCCTCCAGGGCCTCCAGGACCACCTCTTGTTCATTCCATCTGTTCCATCAATGGTCCAGGAGGAGCCCCAGGACCGCGTCTTATTCCTCCACCAAGGCCACCTCGGTCCAAGGTACGGACATCTAAGAAGCAACCTCTGTCTCCACCTCTGCCTCCTCGGGACATTTCTGCAGGACCAACACGGTCCATAAGTCTGCCTGATCCTCGCTGCATGCCACCAGGGCAGCCTCACCAGGTGATAACAGAGAGCAACCTTGTGAAGGTTATTCTCTTACTACCCCCCCATTCTCCCCCCCCCCCACATAAACCTGAACAGGTCTCCTTTTAAAATTCTCAATCTCTCAGCTTTGAATTAAACTGAAAGGAACCATGGTTAACCGATAGCAATGGTTATAGTGATAAAATTTCCCTGAGCAAAGAAATATTTGGGGACTATAAATCAAGACCCTGGCATGAACAGATAAGTTCTTCTAAAGCGAATCAAAATCAGTGACATTTTTAATGAAAACTAAGATCTCAAAATTTCCTGAAAGGTTCAAGAAACCAAGCCGGAAGGATTTCTTCCTGAAAATTATGACGATGGCATCGTGCCCCAGACTACCGACGACACTGAATTACCTTCATTTCAAGGTACAAGGCACAGATGTGACACTTCTCAGGACACTTCACGACACCACAATGGATCACACACGTTCTTTAGGACTTACACTGGGCATGTAAGGGGAGACCACATGCTGATGCTAAGCTTGCTCTTGGTAGCCACAGTGGTGAAACCATGGACCTTCTGCAACATTAGTGTTGACAGTAAACATTTGGAATGTATTTGAAAACAATCACAACTATGAACTTTGTTGCAATTAGAGGCCCTCTAGGTTCTCCACAATGATACTGAGTATGCTCACAAGGGGTTCCCATTGTCAAGTCTTCAAACAAGCATCTTGAAGAGAAAAGAAACTCAAAAAACCACCATTCAATTGCTTTAATGTTTCTTCACAATTGATGGAAATCTTAAGTACAGACAGTAATAATCATGATGTTCTGGCCAACATTATAAATATGGAATTATAAATTAAAATGTTTTCTGGATACAAAAAATAAATTGCCTCGTCCATGCAGCCCTGCAGGGCTCTCTAGTAGGGCCGGTCTCTAAGTTCCTGACTGTTTTCATCATTATCCTTTTACGCAGGTCCTCCAGGGCCTCCAGGACCACCTCTTGTTCATTCCATCTGTTCCATCAATGGTCCAGGAGGAGCCCCAGGACCGCATCTTATTCCTCCACCAAGGCCACCTCGGTCCAAGGTACGGACATCTAAGAAGCAACCTCTGTCTCCACCTCTGCCTCCTCGGGACATTTCTGCAGGACCAACATGGTCCATAAGTCCGTCTGATCCTCGCTGCATGCCACCAGGGAAGCCTCACCAGGTGATAACAGAGAGCCACCTTGTGAAGGTTTTCTCTTACTACCCCCCATCCTCCCCCCCCACACACACACACATAAACCTGAGCAGGTCCACTTTTAAGATTCTCAAACTCTCAGCTTTGAATTAAACTGAAAGGAACCATGGTTAACCGATAGCAGTGGTTATAGTGATAAAATTTCCCTGAGCAAAGAAATATTTGGGGACTATAAATCAAGACCCTGGCATGAACAGATAAGTTCTTCTAAAACGAATCAAATTCAGTGTCATTTTTAATGAAAACTAAGATCTCAAAATTTCCTGAAAGGTTCAAGAAACCAAGCCGGAAGGATTTCTTCCTGAAAATTATGACGATGTCATCGTGCCTCAGACTACCGACGACACTGAATTACCTTCATTTCAAGGTACAAGGCACAGATGTGACACTTCTCAGGACACTTCACGACACCACAATGGATCACACACGTTCTTTAGGACTTACACTGGGCATGTAAGGGGAGACCACATGCTGATGCTAAGCTTGCTCTTGGTAGCCACAGTGGTGAAACCATGGACCTTCTGCAACATTAGTGTTGACAGTAAACATTTGGAATGTATTTGAAAACAATCACAACTATGAACTTTGTTGCAATTAGAGGCCCTCTAGGTTCTCCACAATGATACTGAGTATGCTCACAAGGGGTTCCCATTGTCAAGTCTTCAAACAAGCATCTTGAAAAGAAAAGAATCTCAGCAAACTACCATTCAATTGTTTTAATGTTTCTTCACAAATGGTGGAAATACTAAAGTACAGACTGTAATAATCGTGATGTTGTGGCAACATTATAAATATGGAATTATAAATTAAAGTAGTTTCTGGATACAAAAAATAAATTGCCTCGTCCATGAAGCCCTGCAGGGCTCTCTAGTAGGGCCGGTCTCTAAGTTCCTGACTGTTTTCATCTTTATCCTTTTACGCAGGTCCTCCAGGGCCTCCAGGACCACCTCTTGTTCATTCCATCTGTTCCATCAATGGTCCAGGAGGAGCCCCAGGACCGCGTCTTATTCCTCCACCAAGGCCACCTCGGTCCAAGGTACGGACATCTAACAAGCAACCTCTGTCTCCACCTCTGCCTCCTCGGGACATTTCTGCAGGACCAACACGGTCCATAAGTCTGCCTGATCCTCGCTGCATGCCACCAGGGCAGCCTCACCAGGTGATAACAGAGAGCAACCTTGTGAAGGTTATTCTCTTACTACCCCCCATTCTCCCCCCCCCCCCACATAAACCTGAACAGGTCCCCTTTTAAAATTCTCAATCTCTCAGCTTTGAATTAAACTGAAAGGAACCATGGTTAACCGATAGCAATGGTTATAGAGATAAAATTTCCCTGAGCAAAGAAATATTTGGGGACTATAAATCAAGACCCTGGCATGAACAGATAAGTTCTTCTAAAGCGAATCAAAATCAGTGACATTTTTAATGAAAACTAAGATCTCAAAATTTCCTGAAAGGTTCAAGAAACCAAGCCGGAAGGATTTCTTCCTGAAAATTATGACGATGGCATCGTGCCCCAGACTACCGACGACACTGAATTACCTTCATTTCAAGGTACAAGGCACAGATGTGACACTTCTCAGGACACTTCACGACACCACAATGGATCACACACGTTCTTTAGGACTTACACTGGGCATGTAATGGGAGACCACATGCTGACGCTAAGCGTGCTCTTGGTAGCCACAGTGGTGAAACCATGGACCTTCTGCAACATTAGTGTTGACAGTAAACATTTGGAATGTATTTGAAAACAATCACAACTATGAACTTTGTTGCAATTAGAGGCCCTCTAGGTTCTCCACAATGATACTGAGTATGCTCACAAGGGGTTCCCATTGTCAAGTCTTCAAACAAGCATCTTGAAGAGAAAAGAAACTCAAAAAACCACCATTCAATTGCTTTAATGTTTCTTCACAATTGATGGAAATCTTAAGTACAGACAGTAATAATCATGATGTTCTGGCCAACATTATAAATATGGAATTATAAATTAAAATGTTTTCTGGATACAAAAAATAAATTGCCTCGTCCATGCAGCCCTGCAGGGCTCTCTAGTAGGGCCGGTCTCTAAGTTCCTGACTGTTTTCATCATTATCCTTTTACGCAGGTCCTCCAGGGCCTCCAGGACCACCTCTTGTTCATTCCATCTGTTCCATCAATGGTCCAGGAGGAGCCCCAGGACCGCATCTTATTCCTCCACCAAGGCCACCTCGGTCCAAGGTACGGACATCTAAGAAGCAACCTCTGTCTCCACCTCTGCCTCCTCGGGACATTTCTGCAGGACCAACATGGTCCATAAGTCCGTCTGATCCTCGCTGCATGCCACCAGGGAAGCCTCACCAGGTGATAACAGAGAGCCACCTTGTGAAGGTTTTCTCTTACTACCCCCCATCCTCCCCCCCACACACACACATAAACCTGAGCAGGTCCACTTTTAAGATTCTCAAACTCTCAGCTTTGAATTAAACTGAAAGGAACCATGGTTAACCGATAGCAGTGGTTATAGTGATAAAATTTCCCTGAGCAAAGAAATATTTGGGAACTATAAATCAAGACCCTGGCATGAACAGATAAGTTCTTCTAAAACGAATCAAATTCAGTGTCATTTTTAATGAAAACTAAGATCTCAAAATTTCCTGAAAGGTTCAAGAAACCAAGCCGGAAGGATTTCTTCCTGAAAATTATGACGATGGCATCGTGCCTCAGACTACCGACAACACTGAATTACCTTCATTTCAAGGTACAAGGCATAGATGTGACACTTCTCAGGAATCTGAGAAAATAACACTTCACGACACCACAATGGATCACACACGTTCTTTAGGACTTACACTGGGCATGTAAGGGGAGACCACATGCTGACGCTAAGCTTGCTCTTGGTAGCCACACTGGTGACACCATGGACCCTCTGCAACATTAGTTTTGACAGTTAGTAAACATTTGGAATGTATTTGAAAACAATCACAACTATGAACTTTGTTGCAATTAGAGGCCCTCTAGGTTCTCCACAATGATACTGAGTATGCTCACAAGGGGTTCCCATTGTCAAGTCTTCAAACAAGCATCTTGAAAAGAAAAGAATCTCAGCAAACTACCATTCAATTGTTTTAATGTTTCTTCACAAATGGTGGAAATACTAAAGTACAGACTGTAATAATCGTGATGTTGTGGCAACATTATAAATATGGAATTATAAATTAAAATAGTTTCTGGATACAAAAAATAAATTGCCTCGTCCATGAAGCCCTGCAGGGCTCTCTAGTAGGGCCGGTCTCTAAGTTCCTGACTGTTTTCATCTTTATCCTTTTACGCAGGTCCTCCAGGGCCTCCAGGACCACCTCTTGTTCATTCCATCTGTTCCATCAATGGTCCAGGAGGAGCCCCAGGACCGCATCTTATTCCTCCACCAAGGCCACCTCGGTCCAAGGTACGGACATCTAAGAAGCAACCTCTGTCTCCACCTCTGCCTCCTCGGGACATTTCTGCAGGACCAACACGGTCCATAAGTCTGCCTGATCCTCGCTGCATGCCACCAGGGCAGCCTCACCAGGTGATAACAGAGAGCAACCTTGTGAAGGTTATTCTCTTACTACCCCCCATTCTCCCCCCCCCCACATAAACCTGAACAGGTCCCCTTTTAAGATTCTCAATCTCTCAGCTTTGAATTAAACTGAAAGGAACCATGGTTAACCGATAGCAATGGTTATAGTGATAAAATTTCCCTGAGCAAAGAAATATTTGGGGACTATAAATCAAGACCCTGGCATGAACAGATAAGTTCTTCTAAAGCGAATCAAAATCAGTGACATTTTTAATGAAAACTAAGATCTCAAAATTTCCTGAAAGGTTCAAGAAACCAAGCCGGAAGGATTTCTTCCTGAAAATTATGACGATGGCATCGTGCCCCAGACTACCGACGACACTGAATTACCTTCATTTCAAGGTACAAGGCACAGATGTGACACTTCTCAGGAATCTGAGAAAATAACACTTCACGACACCACAATGGATCACACACGTTCTTTAGGACTTACACTGGGCATGTAAGGGGAGACCACATGCTGACGCTAAGCTTGCTCTTGGTAGCCACACTGGTGACACCATGGACCCTCTGCAACATTAGTTTTGACAGTTAGTAAACATTTGGAATGTATTTGAAAACAATCACAACTATGAACTTTGTTGCAATTAGAGGCCCTCTAGGTTCTCCACAATGATACTGAGTATGCTCACAAGGGGTTCCCATTGTCAAGTCTTCAAACAAGCATCTTGAAGAGAAAAGAAACTCAAAAAACCACCATTCAATTGTTTTAATGTTTCTTCACAATTGATGGAAATCTTAAGTACAGACAGTAATAATCATGATGTTGTGGCCAACATTATAAATATGTAATTATAAATTTAAAACTGTTTCTGGATACAAAAAATATATCGGGTCATCCATGCAGCCCTGCAGGGCTCTCTAGTAGGGCCGGTCTCTAAGTACCTGACTATTTTCGTCTTTGTCTTTTACGCAGGTCCTCCAGGGCCTCAAGGACCACCTCTTGTTCATTCCATCTGTTCCATCAATGGTCCAAGAGGAGTTCCAGGACCACGTCTTATTCCTCCACCAAGGCCACCTCGGTCCAAGCTACAGAAATCTAAGAAGCAACCTCTGTCTCCACCTCTGCCTCCTCGGGACATTTCTGCAGGACCAACACGGTCCATAAGTCCGCCTGATCCTCGCTGCATGCCACCAGGACAGCGTCACAATCTAATAATAGAGATCCACCTTGTGAAGGTTTTTCTCTTCCCACCCCCACCCCCCCCACACACACATAAGGCTGAGCAGGTCCCTTTTTCATTTTCTCAGTCCTTGGCCTTGGAATCAAACAGAAAGTAATCAAAGTTACACAATATTAGTGGTTATAGTGATAATATCCCCTGAGCCAACAAATATTTGAGGCCTGTAAATCAAGATCCTGGTGTTAACAGATAAATTCTTCTAAAGTGAACAAAAATCAGTGATACTTTTAATGAAAACTAAGATTTCAAAATTTCCTTAAAGGTTGAAGAAACCAAGCCTGAAGGAGTTCTTCCTGAAAATTATGAAGATGGCATTTTGCCCCAGCCTACCATCGCCACTGAATTACCTTCAGTTCCAGGTACAAGTCACAGAGGTGACACTCTTCAGGAATCTGAGAAAATGACACTTCACGACACCACAATGGATCACACACGTTCTTTAGGACTTACACTGGGCATGTAAGGGGAGACCACATGCTGATGCTAAGCTTGCTCTTGGTATCCACAGTGGTGAAACCATGGACCTTCTGCAACATTAGTGTTGACAGTTAGTAAACATTTGGAATGTATTTGAAAACAATCACAACTATGAACTTTGTTGCAATTAGAGGCCCTCTAGGTTCTCCACAATGATACTGAGTATGCTCACAAGGGGTTCCCATTGTCAAGTCTTCAAACAAGCATCTTGAAAAGAAAAGAAACTCAGCAAACCACCATTCAATTGTTTTAATGTTTCTTCACAAATGGTGGAAATACGAAAGTACAGACAGTAATAATCGTGATGTTCTGGCCAACATCACAAATATGGCATTATGAATGTAAATCATTTTCTGGGTTCGGAGAATAAATCTGGTCATCCATGCAGCCCTGCAGGGCGCTCTTGTAGGGCCGGTCTCTAAGTTCCTGACTGTTTTCGTCTTTATCCTTTACGCAGGTCCTCCAGGGCCTCCAGGACCACCACTTGTTCATTCCATCTGTTCCATCAATGGTCCAGGAGGCGCCCCAGGACCACGTCGTATTCCTCCACCAAAGCCACCTGTGTCCAAACTACGGACTTCTAAGAAGCAACCTCTGTCTCCACCTCTGCCTCCTCGGGACATTTCTGCAGGACCAACACGGTCCATAAGTCCGCCTGATCCTCGCTGCATGCCACCAGGACAGCGTCACAAGCTAATAATAGAGATCCACCTTGTTAAGGTTTTTCTCTTCCCACCCCACACCCCCCCACACACACATAAAGCTGAGCAGGTCCCCTTTTCATTTTCTCAATCTCTGGCCTTGGAATCAAACAGAAAGTAGTCAAAGGTTACACAATATTAGTGGTTATAGTGATAAAATTCCCTGAGCCAACAACTATTTGAGGCCTATAAATCAAGACCCTGGTGTTAACAGATAAATTCTTCTAAAGTGAACAAAAATCAATGATACTTTTAATGAAAACTAAGTTCTCAATATTTCCTTAAAGGTTGAAGAAACCAAGCCTGAAGGAGTTCTTCCTGAAAATTATGAAGATGGCATTTTGTCCCAGCCTACCACCGCCACTGAATTACCTTCAGTTCCAGGTACAAGTCACAGAGGTGACACTCTTCAGGAATCTGAGAAAATGACACTTCACGACACCACAATGGATCACACACGTTCTTTAGGACTTACACTGGGCATGCAAGGGGAAGACCACATGCTGATGATGAGCTTGCTCCTGTAGGCACACTGTTGACACCACGGACCCTATGCAACATTATTTTTTGACAGTTAATAAACATTTGCAACTTTTTTGAAAACAATCACAACCATGAACCTTGTTACAATTTGAGGCTCCCTTGGTAGTCCACAAAGATACTGAGTATGCTCACAAGGGGTTCCCATTGCTAAGTCTAAAACAACCATCTTTAAAAAAAAATAAAAAACTCTGCTCACTAGGATTAACTTGTTCTAATGTTATTTCAGAAATGGTGAAAATACTAAAGTACAGAGAGAAATAATCATGATGTTGTGGTCAACATTATATATATGGAATTATAAATTTAAAATCCTTTCTGGTGTAAAAAAAATAAGTCTGGTCATCCATGCAGCTCTCTAGTACGGACGGTCTCTAAGTTCCTGACTGTGCTCACCTTATTCCATTTACGCAGGCCTTCCCGGACCTCCAGGTCCACCACTTCTCTCTATCATCGGTTCCATCAATGGTCCAGGAAGATCCTCAGGACCATGTCGTATTCCTCAACCAAGTCCACCTCGGTCCAAGCTATGGCCACCTCAGAAGCCACGTTTCTCTCCACCTCTGCCACCTCAGAACATTTCTCCAGGACCACCACGATCCATAAGGACACCTTTTCTTCCCTGCATGGCACCACTGCCGCCTCGGCCACGATCACATCCCGGAGGTTGGAATGGTAGCGGGTGGAAGCCCTCAGGTTTTGGTCCTTACACTGGTTGCATTCTGTTCTCCAGGTCAAGTTCTGGGTTCCACAGCCCGGCATGGGACACTGCCAATCTCCGGCTCAGTGCTGGACATTTCCTCCTCCACAAGGGGGTCCCTCAGGAGCCCCAGGGTTTTCCTGTTGGGAAGCCCCCTCCTCTCCTCCAATGCCTCCCATATGACCCATGGTTCCTTTGGGACCTCTTGAGCTATTATGACCTCCACAGAGTGGTGGTGGCATCCCTCTGCCCTCATGAGGTGGCATGCCACTCCACTTGCTATTTTTTGGAGGCTTCTTTCGGGCAAGAGAAGCTTTAAGTTTGCTTCCTTGAATATCTTTTCCATCAAACCATTCCACAGCAGCCTTGGCAGTTGGCAGATCTTCATAGGCCACTGTGGCGTCACCTTTAGGCTTTCCTCTCTCCTTATCCAAATAGATGTGGATCATGAGTTGCCCAGTTCTCTTGTTCATCTTGACAACCCCACACTGCTTACCGAAGTCTGCCAGATCATCCAGAGTCACATTGTCATTTAAACCTTGCACATAAATTGCACTGTCGTCAGAATCCTCATCAGGATCTATAGGAAGGCCTAGATAAGGACCTGGTCCTTTATCCATGGGTCCACCGGGCTTATTGATGCCACCTCGCTCTCTAGAGCCCATTCTACCATGTCCTCCTCCCCGCCCACCTCTGCTTATGCCTCCATGATTAAATCCCCTTCTTCTCCTCTCCCGGTTATCAGGGCCACTCATGCTCTGGTTCTCTCCTGGTCCGAAAAATCCTCTAGACTCCTGCCCCCGACACCATTTGGTGTGGTCCTATCGGAATGAACTCTGTTCCCTGTAGCTGCTGCTCTGTTGGCTATATTGACTTGGAGCCTGGCTGTAGGACCCAGTCTGAGGGGGGTAACTAATGGGAGGCTGCTGCCCATAGCTGCTTTGTTGACCATAGCTACTCTGCTGTCCATAGTTGCTAGGTTGCCCATAGATGTTCTGTTGAGATTAACTGCTCCGATCGTTAACTAGTTGGCTGTGAAGAGAAAGACAGGATGTGTAGGATAAGATGTGTAGGAGGATAGGGTGGAGGTGCAGTGACTGGCTGCATGGGGTAGCTCCCAGGTGCTTGGGGATATCTGTAATTACTCTGTCCATACCCTAGTCTGGGCTGGTTATAAACCCCTGTGATAGATTGAGGTTGACTAGTCTCAGTGGGCTCTTTACAACCTGTGGGCTTGCAGGTGCAGTGGCTGCTGGCTGCTGGCCACAGGCTGGGTAGGCAGGCTGGGTGCCATATGCAGACTGAGCTGCACAAGAGGCTTGGGTTGTGGTGACTGGAGCAGTGGTGGTGTCATGAGCACCAGTGCCACATCCTTGAACAATCTGGCTGTGTGCCTGGGGGCAGTTGGAGTGGTATCACCAGTGGGAGGCTGTCCATAGGAAGTCACG
Source organism: Microtus oregoni (assembly GCF_018167655.1). Taxonomy (NCBI): domain Eukaryota; kingdom Metazoa; phylum Chordata; class Mammalia; order Rodentia; family Cricetidae; genus Microtus; species Microtus oregoni. The sequence goes on from NW_024543078.1 coordinate 12,217,933, forward strand.
TATGCAGTCTGCCTGTAGGTGGCAGTGCTCTGAGCTGATATCAGTAGGCTGTCCATAGGTTCCATAGCTTTGTTTCCCATAGGCCTGGGTGGTCTGTGCATATCCTTGAGTTGGCTGGGCTGTGTAAGCACTGTAGCCCTGCTGGGCTGCAGCTTGGCTGTAGGTACTGTAATCTGCGGACGCCATTTTCTCTCCTTCCTCCTCGTTCTCTCCCCCTCAACAACATTCTGACCCTGTTCTTGAAACTTGCTTAGAAGAGAACACAAGTGTGATAGCTTCACTACTGATCAGGAATCTGCTCTTGTTCATGTGCCAGGTGACGCTTTCGACCCTCAGAGTGCTAATGAGGATTTCAGTGCTACCAGTCCAGCTGAATACACCCACTATGCAACTCACTCCAAGGTTCTGCCACTTTGGGAAGCAACAATGGCACTGCTGATGATAACCACCGGAATATGGTTTTTGAAATTTGTATCAACAGTGATGACGTGGGTATTCAACCTAATTTAACATGTGACATGCATTAAAATGAGTTTAACAAGGTAAGTTAGACCACAGCAGTGGTTTAAAATAGATGATGATTTATGCACTAGAAATCCAATTCTCTTTGGCACCAATACATATCATAAATAAATTTTGTGCTATATATAGGACTCTTTAGCCATTTACCTAAAACTAGAAAAAATGCTTATCTTTTCCAATCATATTGAAAATACATCTAACATGAAACTTGTGTTGTCTGAATGGCTAAGCAGAGAAATGTAACTGTTAGATATTAGTTTCTATTTTTCTCTGTTCATAAACTGTGACTTATGTGGATAGCATCATTTTGTAAAGAAACACCCCAAAGAAGCAACATGTGAGAATAAAACCAATGAAATAAGACTCCGCATTGTCACCACTTCTCAAATACAATGGCATTCCTTGTGACATGACACTACATAAGATTCTACTGGTGATGCCTCTGTTACTGCTCATCCTGATGCTGCCACAAATGATGTTCTTGATACTACTGATAATTCTTGCTTTTCTTTTCTTTTTAGTTGCTGCTGAAGCCTATGAGGAGCAATGTCAACAATATAAATTTTCTAAAATATTCCTGAAATTGTCAAAGTTTAATGTTAAAAATTTCTTGACACCGTATATAATGATTTTAGTATATAATAGTTTTTTCATTAAAATGTTTTAAAAATATTTTAAACTGTTTCTTGGTATTGTACAAACTGTTGACATGATGTCTTGGTGACATGTTTAAGGAGAAAGCTTCTATAATACCTATCAGAGATAGAACAGATAGTGGAACAGATAGTGGCATATCAAATCAGACAGACCAGGAACAGATGTTGGCTGAACACCTGACTATGAAAGAAGAAAAAGGAGAGGCAGAGGGAGCGAGACAGAGGAGGAGACACAGAAAGAGGGAGAGGAACATAGAGACAGGGGGAGACAGAGAGATAGGTTTAGAAAGAGAATGAGAACCTGGGGTAGGGATTCTTCTGAACTAGAGGAAGGTTAGGGGAGGGTAGGAGGGAAGAATATCTAGAACACCAGCATGGACTTTGAACTGTACAGCAGGTACTTGTGCTACTGAAGGAGCCTGGAGGCCGGTCTGTACCTTATTATGGTAATAGACACCACAGGCAGCCAATATTCCCTACTTCCAGTGATAAGAGAAATGACACCTTTGGGTAGAGGAACTAGCTTCACAAGTTTTTAAGGAATGTTGGCTTTTATCTATCCTCCAAAAATCCTCCAAAGTCCAGGTTGAGCCCGTTTCTGGGTATCTGAGACTGCCATTACAGTTTTGGGAACTGGAGTTCAATAATAGGCGTCAATGAATTTTAGTGGATTTTCTAAGTCACAGACCAGCCTTGTTGAGGTTTCCATACTCAACTCTAACATAAGTAAAAAGCACCACCCAAACTACTCTATTGGCCTTAAAATCCAAAGAGTTAAAGTGTGGCTGCTTATGTGAATTTCCTTTTCCTGTAATTTTATGGCATCCCATCCCCTAGCACACATTAAGTGAGAAAAGTCCCTCACTGAGGGTGGGGCCTTAAGAACCCCTTCCTGTGTGTGATGATCATTGTGTCCTTCACACCATTTCACAGAAACCATAGACAACCTCTGCCTCTCTCTTCCAGTGTAGTCCCTGAGCCTTGGAGGGTGTTGTAGTTCAGATGTCTTGCTGAGGTCTGAGAACTGCACAGTTATGCATTCTCTAAACTTCGGCCAGGTGTGAGTCTATGCATTCACCAGAGCCCATTGACTAAAGAAACGTTTCTCATTACGGATCACAGTTGCTCGATGCTCACCTTACTAGACCTGGATGGAGGTGGGTGGGCCTTGGACTTCCCACAGGGCAGGGAACCCTGATTGCTCTTTGGGCTGAGGAGGGAGGGGGACTTGATTGGGGGAGGGGCAGGATACCGTACAAAAGCACAGACACATCCTAAACCCAGGTGACACACAGATTAAACAGGACATCAGTAGGGCTGCGGTTATTTCTTTATATGAGACATAATCCATGAAAGATTGTTCATAGAGTGAAAATCTTATAAATGAAAAATGTTTATTTTTATGTGTACATATTATCGAAAACTTTAAAGGGTCAGCCTCTAAAGTCTTCTCTCAGGGTTCAATAAAAGATGCCACAATAAGCGAAAGGACTAAAATCTGAGGGTTAGGAAATCTACTCATGAGCTGGACACGCCTTTAATCCCAGCACTCGGGAGGCAGAGGCAGGCGGATCTCCATGGGTTCGAGACCAGCCTGGTCAACAGAGTGAGTTCCAGGACAGGCTCCAAAGCTACAAAGAAACCCTGTGTTGACATGTCCTTTCTATCCACGTCTCTCAGTTCTCCCTTTATTGTTCTCCATTCTTATTCTTCTGTCCTGTCTATAATTTCCTAGCTCTAACTCTGTCTCAATTCTAACTGCAATTCCAATTCTCTGCTACATTTTTCTTCTCCTCTTCCTCTTCCTCCGTCTTCATTTTCCTATTTTTGATCATTTCTGGGACGCTTCTGCACCAACTTGTGCTCCAGCTTCTGTCCCTGCTTCTGTTAACTCTCTTTGTTCTTACCCAGCTATAAAGACCCACAAGATCTTGCAGGCCTAGAGAGTAACCAGGCAACCTATGTAAACAGACAAGTGAAGTTTATGGCCCTTGATCCATTAGTACATTCTTCCAATTGTAGTGAGCTCTGAGGGCCTTTTACATCTGAAGTTTACACCTATTGCTCTTAAGAGGTTAAACAAAGAGGAGACCCAAGCCTCTAAATTATCGGATAAGCTTGATGCCTATCAGAGGGGCCAGTGAAGGTTTGTCTTCCTCCAGGCTGTGGGTAGACAGTTAATTATTTTTCCTGCTATCTCTGAAAGTAAAACACAAGCAGTAAATCTCATGAACTAAAGTCACCAGAAAACTGAAGTGAAGACGAGAGTGAAGAATTAGGAACCTTTTAATGCAAAGTTAGTTTTAGGTCATCACTTTTCTTATCTATAAGTGAGGTAAACCCAAAACTTGCTATTTTTTTCTGTCTGAGCAGCTATGAATCAACAGCTTTAGGCATGTAGCAATTCTGTCCTTGGATATCTGGGAATGTCTTAAATGAAATCCTTTTGCCTGGACACTTAACGCTGACCAAATGCCTGCCAATAAAGATAACTGCAGAAAGGCAGATCTCTATGTTGACACTGAAGACAGGAACAGAGACGTCATAGAGGGAAGTAGGTTTCTTGACTGTGTAACTGTTTTCACACATAGCTAGGGGAGGTAATCCGTAAACTCCAAATGCATAGGAGAAATTGTACCCAATAAATGATCAATTAGTGCTGAACTGTGGGAGATAAATCCCCAATTTGTAACAGAAGGGGATAAGCTACCGAGAAATATACAGCAGGAAACAGCCACGTTATTCACAAGGCGATAATTCCAACTTGCCTTGCTGATAGGGCATTCCCCTCTGTATGCTATGAACATGTTTTTTATTGCCATTGGTTATTAAAGAAGCTCTTTCAGCCAATGGCTTAGTAGAGTAAAGCCAGGCGGGAAATCTGAACAGATATAGAGAGAAAGTAGGCAGGGTCAAGGAGATGCCATGTAGCTGCCAAAGGAGAAAGATGCCAGCCACTAGCCAGAACTTTATGGGTAGGCCACAGCCTCATGGCGATTCACAAATTAATAGAAATAGGTTAATTTAAGACGTAAAAGTTATGGGGCTGGAGAGATGGCTCAGAGGTTAAGAGCACTGCTTGCTCTTCCAAAGGTCCTGAGTTCAATTCCCAGCAACCACATGGTGGCTCAGACAACCATCTGTAATGGGGTCTGGTGCCCTCTTCTGGCCTGCAGGCATACACACAGACAGAATATTGTATACATAATAAATAAATAAATATTTAAAAAAAGACGTAAAAGTTAGCTTTTATATATATATATATATATATATATATATATATATATATATATTATTAGCCAAACAGTGTTGTAATTAATTTAGTTTCTGTGTGATTATTCGTTTCCAGGTGGTCGGGAAATGAACGAGCAGTCTTCGTTTATAAAACCTTACATTTTAGTTTATTCCTCCATACAGATTTCTTGACTCTGGTGGGTTGACCTTATGACATGAGGATGATTAATTACTTTATAATTCATAGCAGCATCTATCTGTCTGTGGGAATATGTGTCAAATAAATTCAGGTGCCCAAGGAGATCGGAAGGGTCAGAAGAGGGGATCAGATCTCCTGGAGTTTGAATTACAGGCAGTTGGGATCTGGGAACAGAACTCTAGATCCCTGGAAGAGTGGGAATTGCTGAGCCATCTGTCCAGCCTATAAATGAACTTTTAATAACATTGAAATAGTCTTTTTGAAGAAATATGACTGGAAATGTGCTGAAATCAGTCTATTTGCCTGTAATGTTAGGTTTTGCTAATGTGAAAGGTATAGCCAGGGTAAAAGCAGGGGCCACAGCATGGCCTTCTCTGCCTGGGTGCTAGAACACTAACAGTGTTGAAGCATCATGTTAGAAAGTCAGTACAAACCTCGAGAGTGTATAGAGTGAAGACAGAGCTGTTGAGAGATGGACATTCTGACTCAGAAGAACATGGAAGTGCGTCCTGGTGCACAATCAAAGGGCTAAAAGATGAACTGATTTATTTTTTACGCTCACACAAAACCTAGGGCCTTGTGCATGCCCAGTGCTCTGCCAATGGATTACCTTACTAGCCCAGGAATAAATCGTTTTTATTTGAGATAGTAAGTAACTTGCTGATGGTGGTGACTGTGAAGGCTGATATTGGTTTAACAAGAAAAGTTGTAAAAGGAGTTTTATGTGCTTGTGTGCATATGCTTGCCTGCGTGTGTGTGTGTGTGTGTGTGTGTGTGTGTGTGCGCGCGCGCGTGTGTCTATGTTCCTACGCGTGCTAGTGCACGTCCTGACTTCCTTGGTCATGTTCTATCTCCTTCGGCTCCTCATTTGGACCCCTCATTACGGTCCACCTGGGAGAGCTGGCATGTCGGCACACACGGCTTTTTTATACACACTCAGTTGGTGAAGTGCTATTTCTTAAACATGAGGACCTGAGTTCAATCCTCAGAACCCTATTCAAAGCCAGGGGTGTTGGCATGTGCTTATAATCCCAGTGCTGAGACAGGGGAATCCTAGGGACTAACTGGTCAGCCAGCCTAGCCTAATTAGGTGAGCCTCAGGCCACTGAGATGGCAGGGCTGATCTAATGGGAGCTCAGCAAGGCCAGCTGGACTGGGACTGATGGAGCATGTGATCAAACTGGACTCTCTGAAAAGTAGTTATTCTTAAGAACTCAAACAAAGCCAGTCATTTCTCTCCTGCGTCATATAATTCTAGTGGTTTCTGGGTACTGGAAGAGGAGGCCTCAAGACCATGTAGCATCCAACAACAGTTGTTTCTTGATTACCTACTAAAAACAAACACGACACCCTGTATTAACTTGTAGGTAGTTGAAATCTCATGTAAAGTCACACGAGAGGGATGTACAGTGGCCGGCATAAGGCCCTTTCTGGGGTAGGCCTTACTAGAATTTATTACAGATCTGACTCACTAGGTGGCAGCAAACCAACAGTTCAGATGTTTGTCTCAGGTTGGCTTCCTCCTCACCCACTCTTCCTGCCTTAACCGCCACTGTACTGATTATGATTGTGAACCACTGAGTCTGGCTTCTTGAATTTTTGTGGGGGAAGAAATGAGGCCTTGTTCTTGTTAGTCATATATTTTAAGGTTTTTAATAGTCTGTGTATGTGGGTGAAATTTTGCCTAAGTATCTATGTGCAGTTCCCAAAGAGGCCAGAAGAGGGCACCACATACTATGGAACTAGGTGACTGTGAGCTGCCATGCTGGTGCTGGGAATAGAACCCAGGTCCTTTTAACTGCCAAACTATCACTCCAGCCCTTTTCGTCATATTTTTATTTATTTATTTATTTATTTATTTATTTATTTATTTATTTTTGATTTTCGAGACAGGCTTTCTCCGTAGCTTTTTGGTTTATAATTAATGTAGACCTTTGTGTATTTCTTTGGGACTGGACGGCTGTGGGACCGGGCAGGACAGAAACCCCTGTCAACAGCTAAACAAGAGATCTCTGTCACCCTTTCTACCCCAGTGTTTGAGAACCTCCTCTCCCCACCACATGCACGATATGGGGTTAGCTGTGGTATAATCTGAGGCACTGAATGGTGCTAGGGTCTCTGGGGCACTGGAAGGCAGTTCTGTTTATCTACCCTGAGTTTGCCTGAAGGCTGAAGGCTCGTCAGGGAGGTAAGCAGAAGCAAATGAGGATTGGACTCACACCGACTGGGAATGTTGGGGGAGCCTTCCTGTCCAGCTGGCTTCATTTTGTCATCCTTGGTGCCCTTTTCCTTTGCAGTTCTGGGGACAGAACCAGGGCCTTGGGATGCTAGACAGGAGCTCTGCCACAAAGTGACATCCTGGCTCTTTCCTCTCGTTGATCTATTTCCTTAGACTTCTGTTCTCCCCCGCCCCCACTCCCCTGCTTTCTGCATGAGACTGAGCACACATTGCCCTTGAAAGATGCTCACGCTCAGGGAGGTCTGGTCTTTTCTGCTCTGTGCTGCTGGTTTCACTCAGTGAGGACAGACCAGGATAAATGAGTCACGGAGTAAATATACCACAGAGGAAGACACTGGAGAGAGAAGGCTAGTGAGAAAGCAGACTTGGGCGTCCAAGAGCAGAGCTGAGCTTGTCTGTGTAGCTGTCCAGGCATGGACACTCCTCTAGGAAGCACGTTTCCTCCGAGGTGTGGCAAATAGACTAGGTGTGAACCTGGTCCCTGGCCTAGCCTAGGTGTGAACCTGGTCCCTGGCCTAGGCTAGGTGTGAACATGGCCCCTGCCCTAGACTAGGTGTGAGCCTGATCCCTGCCCTAGGCTAGGTGTGAGCCTGGCCCCTGCCCTAGACTAGGTGTGAACCTGGTCCCTGGCCTAGCCTAGGTGTGAACCTGGTCCCTGGCCTAGCCTAGGTGTGAACCTGGTCCCTGGCCTAGCTTAGGTGTGAGCCTGGTCCCTGGCCTAGACTAGGTGTGAACCTGGTCCCTGGCCTAGGCTAGGTGTGAACCTGGTCCCTGGCCTAGCCTAGGTGTGAACCTGGTCCCTGGCCTAGACTAGGTGTGAACATGATTCCTACCCTAGGCTAGGTGTGCACTTGGTCCCTACCCTAGACTAGGTGTGAACATGGCCCCTGCCCTAGACTAGGTGTGAACCTGACCCCTGCCCTAGGCTAGGGGTAAACCTGATCCTGACCCTAGACTAGGTGTGAGCCTGGCCCCTGCCCTAGACTAGGTGTGAGCCTGATCCCTGCCCTAGGCTAGGTGTGAGCCTGGCCCCTGCCCTAGACTAGGTGTGAACCTGATCCCTACCCTAGGCTAGGTGTGAGCCTGGCCCCTGCCCTAGGCTGGGTGTGAACCTGATCCTGGCCATAGACTAGGTGTGAACCTGGCCCCTGTCCTAGGCTAGGTGTGAACCTGGTCCCTGCCCTAGGCTAGGTGTGAACCTGATCCTGGCCCTAGACTAGGTGTGAACCTTATCCTGCCCTAGACTGCTCTTCATCAGGAGCATCAGGGATCAGTACCAGCAACCCCCTCCCCACCCTGCCCACCCCTCCTCCACAACTCCCCAGAGCATCTGAATCCAAATGTCTGTTTATTTGCCCTGAGGTCTTGAAAAGCCAAGACAGGGTTTTGTTACTGTTCTTTCCTCTGGTCCGTGCCAGGCCTTCATAAATAAACATGGGATGAGGTCACAGAAGCCACTGCTGAGTGATGTCGCAGAGAAGGTTACAGTGACCAGGGAGTTGGAGGGTGAAAATGAGGGTCCGAAGCTCCCACAGAAGACTCTTCTCCTGTTGTGAGAGGAGCCATTTCTTTAATATCAAAAATTGAGGGCAGAAGCAGCACCATTTTGAGGAAGAGTCAGCTGGAGACTACTGCTTGAGAAAATTCCTAAGAGTCTTGTCATTCTTTCAAGTAAGTGGGTTTGTCTTGTCCAAAATAAGGCAAAGACAAAACACACACACACACACACACACACACACACACAGAGAGAGAGAGAGAGAGAGCAACTCTCCCCCAGACTCTCAATGGTGCCCTCGTTACACAACCAAATGAACAAAGAAGTGATTTAAGTGCCTCGAAATTGGAATAGCTATTGCCAAATACAGGGGATCAGCAGAATCGTTACATTCCAGAAAATGTGGAGCCTCAGAGGTTTCTCTGTGCTCTTCCATCCTGATGTCAGATTGCTGGCAGCCCACGCTGAGTTCCTTTATAAGAATGTTCTAGGCCTCTGCCTCCAGGAGGGTGGGGGGAAGGAAGGGCAAGCTCCTTTTGCCTGGAATTTGAAAGCATTGGACACTTTGGTCTAAGCTCCGAGTAATGACTGAGGGTGGGGTTGACCTTTTCAGCCATTTGGATATAAACATATTTCCATTACCAAGAAAGGAAAGGGCAGCAGAATGACCAGCGGCTGGAGGTCCCAGACGTGTGGACTTGTCAGTTAGGGGCCAGACAGGAAACCAGAATTTATCTCAATGCTTAGAAGATTAGTAAAGGGATGGTTGTAAATGTGTGTAGACAGTTAGTGTTAAAGGAACAAATAAGGAATGTTGAGGTGCCCAGAAACTCATCTGTGGGAAGTTATTACCTTCCTAGGTTGAAAGGGCAGAGAGGGAAAGAGACCCTGAACCGGGGCTATTGAACGCTGAGACTCTATGGAGGCTGTAGTCACTCTGGGACACATGGCTGTGGGCTCCAGTCAGGAACAGTCCACCAAAGCAGAGAGGGGCTTGGGAGAAGTGCTCCCCCGCTTTCCCTGCTGGGCCCCTCTGCTTGACCAAGTGGCACCTAGCAGGAAGCTCTGGGTGGTGTATTTCTCAAGGGTCAGCCTCGTGGGAACTGAGCCTGCATAGACGTGGGTTGAATGAAGAATGGCCTGTACTGGGTGCTACAGAAATGGTGCAGTGGTGACAAGCACCTGCTGCTCTTCCAGAGGACCCTGACTGGATTCTCAGCACCTCTGTCACGTGGCTCACAATCAGCTGTCACTCTAGCACTGGAGAGGACCAATGTCCTCTTCTGACCTCTGCATGCACACACACACTCACACATAACACACATGCAGGCACTCACACTTACACATACATGCACACACACTCACACATAACACACACATGCAGGCACTCACACATACATATACACATACATGCACACACACACTCACACATAACACACACATGCAGGCATTCACACTTACACATGCATGCACACATACATGCATGCACTCACACATATACAAATATGTTCACACACACATACACACTCACACACAAGTAAATAAGTCTAATCAGCAGTATAATGATGAATTATATCATTATCACGTATTATTACAGCAAACATTTCAAAAGCCAGGCCTGCTGATAAAGGGTGAGATATGAAGATTACAAATTACAGGCCGGTCCAGGCTGCAAATCTAATTCAAGGGTAGCCTACTTAACTTCTTGAAACTTTGTCTCAAAACAAAAGATGGTTTTAAAGGGGTGGATGATATAGCTCAGGAACAGAGTACTTGTCTAAAGCTCACAAGGCCCACAGTTCAAGCCCCTATGCCAACAACAAACATATTTTTTTTATATGTTATCACAGTCCTCCTCAGTATTATCCTGTATAGCAGCAGATTCAGGATCTCCTGGGATACAAAAGACAGGTGAACTGAAGGTACTCATGTCTGTAGTTGGGATTTTCATTGGGCGGCCAACCAGCTCCCGTATAAAGACATGGAGACTTATTATTAATTATGAATGATCCGCTTTAGTTTAGACTTGCCCCACTAGGTCTCCTAATTTAATTTAACCTGTTTCTACTCATCTATGCTTTGCCTCAGGGCTTTTAACGTTTCTTTCATTCTGTATGTTCTACTTTCATGCTTCCTGTGGGTCTGGCTAGCTGGCCCCTGGTGTCTCTTTTCTTCTTTCCCTGAGCCCAAATTCCTCCTGCTACTTACTCTCCCTACCCGGAAGTTCTGTCTATACTTCCTCCCTCGCTATTGGCCATTGAGCTGTTTATTAGACCAATCAGGTGCCTTAGACAGGCAAGGTAAGACAGAAACACATCTTTACAGAGTTAAACAAATATTCCACATGACACACCAAGCTAATGAGCTGAAAAAGACGAGATGTGTGGAGAACCCATCGGTAGCTAAAGGGGGCCAACCCTGCCTCTGAATAGAGTAGAACAGAAGTCGCCCGTGAGAGCACTTGTCCCCCGCCCACCCTCTGAGAACCCCCTGCTCTCTCATTTCCTTTCTTGTACACAGGAAGTTGGCTTCTGCCCGCGGAGTGATCCTCATGAGGAGTCCCATGGGACTACGCTGCTTAGTTTTGTCACCTGGGAAAAGTGGCATGTTCCTGATGAATGGCTGATGTGTGAGGGGCCAGCCCACGGTGTGAGGGGCCAGCCCAGGCAGGTGGTCCGGGGTTGTACAAGAAGCAGGCTGAGCAACCCACAGAAACAAGTAAGTGGTGTATCTCCATGGCTCCTGCCTTGGCCTTCCTTCATGATGGACTGTAACCTGTCAACTAATGCCAAACAAATAAAACCCCTGTCTTCTATAAGTTACTTTTGGGTTTTTTGTTTTGTTTTGGTTTTGCTTTTGTTTTTGCTTTTTTGAGACAGGGTTTCTCTGTAGCTTTGGAGCTTGTCCTGGAACTAGCTCTTGTAGACCAGGCTGGTATCGAACTCACAGAGTTCCACCTGCCTCTGCCTCCTGAGTGCTGGGATTAAAGGTGTGCGCCACCACCACCCTGCCTACTTTTGGTTTTCTCACAGCAACATAAACAAAACTAGGCCAGGGCCCTCTGACAGCACGGGAGTTATGCAGCTAAGGGCGGCATCTCCAGCTTCTTGGGGCTATAAATCCCCAATAGTTGTTTTCAGACTCAGTGGTGGGGTAGCTCGCATGCATGCTAGAGTGACCCTCCAGTGACTTAGGGCAACTAGGGAGCAAGCAGCGGACACTGGCATTAGTCTATTTTACTGTGAGGTAATTCGGGAAGGAGCAGACATTTGATCTGAAATGCGAGGTCTGCCTCCATATAAATACTTCATCCCCCAAGTCCTCGCTGAGCCATGACAGGTCCAGGACTTGGGTGCACACCGAATCCTGTCTCCTCTCAAATGTCCCACGACTTTATTCAGGGAAGAGGGGGGAAGGGAGTGGTGGCTGAGACCCCAGAGGAAGTGGGAGAGAGTGGTCAGGAGCCAGCAGCTAAGGCCTGGGTTCCCGCCTCATGACCGCCATCTGCCTTCTGAGTGACATGCCTGTGTCACTTCGCTTTGTTTTAATTTTATCAACTACAAAATAGAAATGATTTCTCAGGCAAGCTCTAGTGCTGTATTCTGCACGCGGTGGACTGGACGGCCTATGAAGACGGAGAATGATACAGCAAATGGGAGGCAGAAGGTGGTGCCTGCAGGACCCAATGAGCAGTCCCGTCGGTGGGCGTTCTAGAACGTGCCTCCGAAGGGCCCTGAGCTGCATCTTGCCTGCTCCTGTCTCTTTATTTAGAAGACGTTTCACGCTGCCTGCTATTCAAGAAACTCATTTTCTGCCTCGTGGATTGGCAGGGCTCTGTAATTCTCCACTGACCGGGTCTGATCTTTGGAGGTTTTGTTTTAACCCCTGCTCCCTAAGGACAAGAGGGGATGTAGAAGTCCGATGCTTGTCAAAAGGTGATAAGCAACGCATTGGCTGAGGTGTGAGTCTCCCATCCATTGCCTCAAGTTTTAATAGCATTTTGCCTTTTTTTTTTTTTTTTTTTTTTTTTGCCTAAGAAGCTGCAGGCTGGGTCTGCCTAGGGAGTAGGGACATTGTGCAACTCTGTAGGGTGTCATGACAACCACACAAGGCACACATGAACACATGAGCCCGGGGAGTTCATGTCAGGTTTCACTTCAAAGTGCATCAGCTGTGGCCTGGGTGGGAAAGAAGTCTTCCCCTTCTGTGAGGAGGAGACAGAGGAAGCTGGTAGACACCGTAGGTACCACCCAGGCTACCAGCAGGGAGTCATTCGTCAATGGGGACTCTGTACTTCACTAAGTAGCGCCTCTGGCAGCCAGTCGCTCCGAAGCTAGGATCCAGGAGGAAAGCAGAAACACATGCGTGGCCTCATTTGTTAGACGTTGGGACTTGTCTGAGATGCTAGACTCTGATGTAAACTGATATTTATGTGTGCTGGGGACTGTCAGCTCCCCAATAATGGCATGGAATCTTCTTATTAATTAAGGCCAATATAGCTTAAGCTTGTTCCTAAGTGGTTCTTATAACTTTAATTAACCCATATCTTTTCATCTATGTTCTTTTATGTGGCTCAGTTACCTTTATTCTATACGCTCCAGCCTCCTTCCTCTCCATCTGGCTGGTGACTCCCCCCTTCTTCCCAGCGTCCTGTGTGCCTGAAAATTCTGACGAGCTATTGGCCATTCAGTTTTTTATTAAACCAGTCAGGATGACACATCTCTAGAGTGTACAAAAAGATTATTCCACAACACTCGGAGAAAGAATCAAAGGAGCCAAGGGCTCTCCCTTGGCAGAGCGGTTCAGGAACCCCTGCCTGTCCCTAAGGGGTCCCCTCCTGAGCTGGTCCAAGGCTAAAGGCACACTGCCTCCACGTCCTGAGCCCAGCGCCTCTGTGGGGGTGGCATGTCTTTGTTTCCTCCTTCAGGAATTACTGTTGCTAGGTACCCACCAGCTGTTTGTGCTATCTGATCAGAAGCAGCCTGATCCGCAAGAACATTGTTTGTAAACGATTGCCAAGCAGATGCAAGCCAGTGTTCTCTCTCTCACCATAATGCAGACGGAAGAGGAATGTGAGGCAGAGTTCTAGGAAGTTGGTGTCTCTTGGGACTTTGAAAATGGGACCCAGCTAGGGGGCTCCAGGAAGAGGTGCTGGTGAGGGAACTCCATAGGGCCGCCCTCCACCGTGCTCTTTCCTTTAGAAGGCCAAGGACTCAACGGCATCGCGAACGCTTGGCAATAGTCCCCAGTAATTAGCACTTCTGCATCTCTCTCCACCTACCCTGCTTCCGGGTTGGTCCCACATCTAGCCTCCTGCTTTGCTTCCCACACTGTGGGCTGGGGGTTGAGCAGATGCGTCTGGTGGGCAGGCATTGGATGGTGTGTAGGCTTATAAGAGCTGTTCCTCCTCCCTGTCCTTAGTTAATAGAGCCATGACGACGGAGATGCTGAGTGACAGGCCTTGAGGGGACGTGTCTTACAGAGGTACTTTAAGACTTTGTAGAGGGAGACGCCCATGTTTCTGCCGGTTTGTCTCTCACTGTTTCTCAGCCCCTGGATATTGTTTTGGTTTCGAGAGCTCTCTTGCTAGTACTGCAGAGGGTGGTGGCTGCCCGATTCTCGAAGGAGAAGACCATTGGTTGGCTATTTTCATAGGTGCTGTACTGGCTGCTCGTTCATTATTGATATTTAGATTGTCTTGTAATTACACTGCATTGTGCTGCAATGGCCCGGGACCCTTGTGGAGATTTTGACTTAAAATATTTGGTTTTGGAATCTGCTGATTCTGACTCCTTTTCCTTGGGCTGCCCCCACCAGCCTGACTGGGGTACTTACTTGTCATTGTCTGTGTCTAAGCTGAAAAGTTCGGAGAAGGGCGTCCACATTTATAATTTGCTAGCACAGCAATTTGGCTTTGACTCTTAACATTGCTTCAGTGTTGGAGCGTGTGGTGAGGAGCTGAGCTTAGGACTGCTTCTTATAGGAAGATAATACATTTGCATCAGAGATCCGCAGAGTATGATTGAACTACCCCCCCCCCCGAGATATGACCTATACTGTGTTGAGAAGCAGAAATAAAGGTTAGCAGGCACGTTTTTCTTTGTGAAGTTAGCAGCATGTAGAAACTGTTGGAAGCATTTGGTGATTATGAAAGAAGTCGGTTTTAGAAACAGATCCGCCAAGGTCTTAAAAACGAGCTGCGTATTTAGTAAACACTGCATGAGTGCTTGATACACTGCAGGCCTGGGTGTGACGGTGCGTACCACGACAGTGGCATTCAAGAGGCTGGGTGTGACGGTGCGTGCGTTCAAGAGGCTGCCGAGCAAGAGGATGTGTTGTAATATGAGCGGCGGGGCTGTGTCCTCAGCATCCCGGCTGTCTGCTAGCTTATGCCCCGAAATAACAACACACAAACTGTATTCTTTTAAACACTGCTTGGCCCATTAGCTCTAGCCCTTACTGGCTCATTCTGATATCCCGATCAACCCATTTCTAATAAACTGTGTAGCACCAGTCTTACCGGGAAAGATTCAGCATGTCTGACCTGGTGGCTTACTTCATCACGTACGTCTGCCCGGGAGAGGGGAGCATGGCCTCTGAGCTCACTTCCTCTTCCTCCCAGCATTTTGTTCTGTTTACTCCTCCCACCTATGTTTTAACCTATGAGGGCCAAGCAGTTTATTATAATTAACCAATGACCTTCCTCCATCAAGGATGAATTTGAGAACAGACCAGGCTATATAACTATATATATATATGTATGTGTATATATGTGTATATATATATGTGTGTGTGTGTGTGTATTTCTCAGAACTGAGGGCAGAAATGAGACTGTAGGAGCTGATACGTAATTGGCATTGAGAAAGTTATATTTAGAATATACAAGGGGTCAGGGACACGTGAAAATCCACGAATCTCTGCTGGGAAGAGGGACAACCGCTCCGAGTCGTGTCCTTTTGGTGCGTGAACATTTCATTACAATGAAGTTACTTCATTATAGTCTGTGCAGTTGGTTTGCTGCCATGACTTTGTGGATGAGGGAGCCGTGAAGGACTCACAGCTATTGCAAGGGCTCTTCCTTTCTGAAAGGAAGTAGAGGAATTGGAGCCTATCTCCTTGGACAGATTTTGGGGGAAGGACTGCACCCCCCTCACATGAATACATCTGCCTTCCTCAGTGGCCTCAGAGCCACATTGTAGGAACAGTCCTGCTCATGTGGGTAGACATGGAGTCAGATTGGTTATGTGCTGACCCCAGAGCTGAGGCTACCCCTTCTCTATGTCCTAGGGCCTCTGAGGAGGAAGCGCTCCAAAGCTGTCCCCGAACCCCTCACTCCTCCTCGCTGTTCACGTGCCCAGGCTCTGTAGATAGAAAGCTGTGTTTCCTAACATAGGAAGCCTTATCACCCGCCAAGTCTCTCCCTTTGCCGGGCTGGGCGGGGCCTGGCTGGTACAGATCTCTCTTGATAGGCTTGTTTTACGGGATGGGCGGGGCCTGCTAGTACAGCTCTCTCTTGATAGGCTTGTTTTTACCGAAATTCAGATACAGACTTAGCGGGTCTGGGACGTCACTGGCTGAGGGTAGTTTAGTTTAGTAACTGGAATTTGTTACGTTTTGTTCTTTTGAGTCTTTGGGAATTATACATCATGTACCCCAATTTCACTCACCTCCGAGTCCCTCCGTATCCTCCCCTCACCCCCACCGTGCCCCCCAAAGAAAAATTTAAAAAGCAAAGCAAACAAGCAAACAAACAAAAAGAAAAACAAACAAGCAAAAAAACCTCTCGGCTCCTCCATTTTCCCCATCTCTTCAGCATCTCTTCATCTGACCCGTTGACACTGGGAGCCGCGGTGTGTCACACGGTAGACCCTTTGTCCAATCGGCTCTACTTGCAAATGTCTGTTGCAATGAATCACTGGTCTGGTTCAAGGCCTCTGGTTTCTGACGCACCACTATCACTGGACTCTCGCTGAAATTCCTCGGATATCCTATGGGGATCCCGTGGTTATCATTTCACAGGACCAGTCCAGCAGGTCATGGATGGGATAGATGTTAGGGTGGGCCAACCCCGTTGTGGGCCTGGGCGGTCACACCCAGATCAGTCCAGGCAATGAGGGCCGCCCCCCTCAGGTGAGGGGCAGAGTCAGTTTCCCTATGCCCTTCCCATGGTGCGAGGCCCTCTCTCCTGAGTGCAGGGGTCCAGTCTCCCCTGAGTGTCAGGGCCAGCTCTGTTGCTGCAGCATCCAGCAGGGGGCAGAGCCAGTTATTTATCCTACAGTCAGCAAAGGGCATGGCCTGCTCGCTTGGTCCTCTAATTACATCATGCATGGCTCTCTTGACCTCCCGAGGCTACACAGGTGACAGACATCAGCACAAACCCCAGATGTCGCAAGACTACAGACCCAGACATGACCCTCAGTAGCAACCTGGGCTTGCACAACACCCTGGCTCCGGGTGGAATCCTAGGCTACTCAGATCAGGATCGTTCTGGCGGCGGTATAGCCCCCAGACATTACCAGGTCACAAGTTGCAGCCCTGACCCCGGGCTTGCATGTAACCTTTGACATGGTACTCAGCAACAGCCTAGGTCTAGATATCGCTATGGCTCCAGATGGCGGCCCAGGCCACCCAGACTGGCATGGCCCCAGGGACGCATGACTCCCGCACACCAACACAGTCCCAGGTGGCGGCTCAGACACTGGGAATCTGCACAGCTCTCAGGGCAACATGAGCCATGGACGCCAACACAGACCTGGCTGCTGTGAAGCCACAGACCCAGAGATGGTCCTTGACAGCAGCTGGGCATGGACATCAGCATGACTCTAGGTGACAAGAAGGCCTCCCACCTCAGCCTGCTGCTCGCTACCCTCATTTTTTCTCTTCTGCTCTTTCCACAGCACACGAACCATTCTGCTCCTGTTCCATTTCCGTTTCTCCACTACATAGATGCTCATCACAATGGAACACACCAGCCCACGGTGCCACAAAATGCTGGCCAGGCCCGTGGATTTCTTTCCACCAGCCTGGACCTTGAGGGCCATGGCTAGCCTGTGGGTGACTTACACCCACCTCGACTCTGGAATGTGTGACCGGCGAACCTGGGGTAAAGTTGAACACTACGGTTGAGTTGGGGGTTGGGAAGGAATCTTCTCTCAGTTCCCAAGGGGGCTCACTAACTAACTACTCAGCGCTGTCCCTTTCCTTCCTACTGCCCAAGGAACCATTTCAAGGCCAGGTTTTTCTGATTAGAACCCTGGGCAAAATCTTTCAAGACCAACGTTTCTTGTCCACCTAGCAGCTGTACCACTGTGTGTTGTGCCTCCTCCCCAAGCTGGCCTCCAGCTCCATCAGGGCATCCTGTCTGATCAGGCGCAGGGTAAAACCTGCTATTATACTTCTCAAGCTGGGACAAGACAGATGTCTGTCTGCCCTGAGATGATACACGCAGGCTTGGGGCAGAGACAAGCTCCCGCCAGCCCGCCCACCCAGAGAGCTGCTTCTTGGGCTGTGACAAGGTCCAGGCTGGCCTTTCTCCTTTCAGCACCTGCTTCCACTGCCTGCTGATTTTATGAGCAACCATGTGTCCTTCCTGTTATCTCTGGCTGCTGTTTGGGTTTTACGTGGCGCTTTAATTCACTGTCCTAGTACGTGGTTTTGCTTCCTGTTTCCTACAATCACATGATCTGAAATTGGACCACAGCTAATGGAGCAGAATCTCTTGCCCTTTTGTTTAGGAGGATCTGGGTTTTGCTTTGTCTATTTTTCTTTTTCTTTCTTTTTTTTAAGATTTATTTACTGTGTATATAGTATTCTGCTTGCCTGCATGCCTACAGGCAGGAAGGGAGTACCAAATCTCATTACAGATGGTTGTAAGCCATTATGTGGTTGCTGGGAATTGAACTCAGGACCTTTAGAAAAGCAGGCAGTGCTCTTAACCACTGAGCCATCTCTCCAGCCCTTGTTTCTTTTTCTTTTGTGCACTAGGCATCTAACTTAGGGCCTCATGCATGCTAGGCAGGCATGTATTCTACCACTGAGTTAGCTCGCTCCCTACTTTATTTCCTTCCTTCCTTCCTTTTTTTCCTTTTTTCCCCCTGAGACAAGGTTTCTCTGTAAAACAGCCTTGGCTGTCCTGAAACTCCCAGGTTGGCCTCGAACTCACAGAGATCCGCCTGCCTCCCCAGTGCTGGGATTAAAGGCATGCACCTCCACCACCTGGCTTTATTTCATTTTTGAGCCTTACTTTATTTCGCTGTTCAGAACTCCCTTGAAAAGAATAAAAATACATCAGAACTCACCCAATAAGCTTAGTTTTCCATCTCTGCATGTGATAAGAGGGGCATGCTTTTATAAGGACAGTGGTGACTGGTGACTGGCTTTTCCCCGTTGTAATTTTGCCTTGAAAAGCACTAAGGAGGAGCCAGGCATGGTAGCTCAAATTTGTAATTCCAGCACTTGGGAACCGAGGCAGAAGGAGTGACATAAATTCTAGGCTGGCCTGATCTACAAAGTAAGACCCTGTCTCATCCTCGGGGGAGGCAGTGAGATGGTTCAGTGGATAACGCCACTTGTCACCAATCCCGGTTCAGTCCCTGTGGTCCACATGATGGAAGGAGAGAACCTCCATAAGCTGTCGTCTGAATTACCTTACTGCCACCCCCCCCCAAGTTTTTTTTTTTTTTAATAGAAATAAAATAGCAAGGAGGGTAAGAGCTTGAACCGTTCTTGTAGGTGGCTGGACTTCCTCCTTGTGTGTCTGTCTGAACTCTACACTGGCGAGCTGGCAGGGCCTGCACAGGGTCCTAGACACAGGCCCAGACCCTCCACTCCTGCTGCCGGGAACCCTCTCAGAGTACAGTTGCCATCCCAGCCCCCCAGTAGACAGGAGCCTGTGAAAGGCTTACTGGAGGACACTCTGTTTCCAACTCAGCATGATTGTCTTTGGACAGTTTTGTATTTTTACTAGGGGTTGAAAAGAAATTCAATAAGAAATGAAAGAAGACGGAATGGCTGCACCGGCAGGCTCGCTAGCTACCCTTGGCCCAGTGCGCACACTCTTACTGGGAGCCCTGGGAGCCGTGCAGCGGGACCCTCCATGCTAAGGTGCCATCTCTGCAGCACCGCTGTACCTGAGCTCACATCAGCCTCTGAACCGGTAGAGAGACTCTCCCTCCCCTCGTTCTGCTTTGCTGTTTTTGTCTTATTTTGTTTTGTTTTCCTAGGTGAAAACCCACCATCTGTGTAACCCTGTTGGTTTCTGGGTAAAGCTGGGTATGTCACAATAAAGGAGTCAACATTCTGTCCAAAGGCGTCAGTGACATAGCTGGGGGGGGGGGGCACTTTCTTAAGGGCCACGTTTCTGACTGAAGCAGGAGTCTCAGCTGCCAACGCCAGCATCGGAACGCGCATGCCTAAAGTGAGGGCGTTATTCTCAGCTAACCATCTCTAGTTGTAACTCTCGGACTTGGCTCCTTTGCTCTTGTGTTTGATAGCAAGTCACACAGATTACACACCTCTCGTTGGTGTCTCAGGCTTGGAAAGAGCCCGGCCCTCACCTTCGCGGTGAGGAGTTGGTACCTGATCTCCCTTCTCACCTTTGCCAGCTTCCTTCTGGGAGTTCCCATAAGTGGTTTTGCCCTAGATGAACTTCGCGAGCATTGCTCTAACGAAGGAGATAAGGTCTATACCCACACTCGCACGTAAATTGTCAGGAGGACCAGGGTTCTGTAATATCTCAGGCAGCTCGGTTTTGGTCCTGAGGGATTTGAAGAAATGAAAAGGAGCGAGTGCATTGTTGGCAGGAAGCAAAGGTTCAGCAAGCGTCAGGGATAGGAATGTGTCTAATGAATTCTTGGACAACGGGTAGACTGGTTTACTAAAAATACTTACCAAGCACCTTCCTCACATAAGGCACATGGCAGATAGAGTAGGGGCGTCTGGCGTTCTTGCTCTCTGTCCTCTCATAGACCCAGACTGTGAACTGTCCCCAGCACAACAGAAAGGCCTGGGGGACATCTAAGGTATGAAGCCGGAGGCAAGGACAGGGTACAGGGGCTGTCAGCTCTCCCAGCACAGAACTCAGATGACATAATCTTAGCGAAGCTGCAGATTCGGGTTAAAGCAAACATTTACACAGAGGATTGGCATGAGGAATGAATGTGCCCGTGCTGCCTAGCTGTCGGATCCCTGCAGTAGATTAAGGTAGCAAACTGACAAGAGAAGACATCAAGTCGAACACACATATATTCTAATAACAATGCTTCCAGCCCCAGCTGATGCCCGTGTGTTCCCATAGTGGCAGGGGCAGCAGTCTTTCAAGCCCAGGGAATCTTCCAGGTTTTGGTAGATTCCTTAGCTTTTTGAACTTGTCGCAAAACATTGCTTTGATTTTCCTCTCCCTGATTACAGAGGAATGTCTGTGGTCCCTCAAATGAGGTAACAATTAACAGCCTCTGCATTTTATTTTTGCACGAAAAAGTTATTGAGACAGACACTTTGGTTCTGTGTTTCTTTAATGAACACTGCTCAGTTCTAGTGGCTTCTCTAAGGGAACTTAGATTTATAGAAAAGCTGGTAAATAATCACTTAAGATGTAAGTTTAAGGCTGGCCAGGCGTGGTGGGTGGCACACACCTTTGAGCCCAGCACTTGTGAAGTAAAGGCAGAGTCAGGCAGAGGTCAGTCTGGTCTCCATAGAGATGTTCAGGCCCGTCCAAGTAACACAGTTTAAAAAAACAAAACACAAAGGTGTAAAATAAGAACATAAAGTTCCAGCAAGGAACATTCATTCCGATATTTTTGCCCTGTGTTCAAATCACTCTCTGCTGTCTGTGGCATATAAGACCTGTTTATGAAAGGCACCCACCATCAGCGCACTGCCCAGTTAAACCCATCCCAAAGATTTCTTCTTTTTTGTTTTTTATTTTTTTCGAGACAGGGTTTCTTGGTGTGGCTTTGGAGCCTGTTCTGGAACTAGCTCTTGTAGACCAGGCTGAGCTCACACTCACAGAGGTCCTCCTGCCTCTGCCTTCCACGTTCTGGGATTAAAGGTGTGCACCACCACCAGCTGGCGATACTTGTTCTAATGGGAATTTGGAACATCCATGTGACGGACAGTTGGAGATGAGGGAACTAATTCTTCAGTAGCTTCTGACAGCCATAATAGGCTTCATCCTCCTTCTCCTGAGGACTTCAGGCGGCTATCACACAGGGATCCCAGAAGGAGGAGAATGATCTACAGAGTAGGGGGGACAAAATCCAAAGTGGGTTTGTCTTGCAAGGGAGTTAGACCGGCTTCCCTGTGGTGTAACTGCCATCTCTCTACGACAAAGAGAGGAACTCAGCCTGGTTTGATCCAGGCTCTGCTGACTTCATCTGATAGCCTGCTGGGCGGGTGCAGTTCTCCAGAACTGCATGGGTGAGGCAGGAAGTAGGATCTGAGGGCTAGGCAGCCAGAGTGAACAAATTCCTGTGAGGGTTGGGAGGCCCCATGGAAGAAGGTCGCCTGTGGGATTGGGGCTTGTCGTGCTTCTTGTCCCCCTGTGAGAACCAGATGCAGCCAGCAGAGGAGGGACTGACACGGGGGCTTCCTGATTACCAAAAACATAGGGGTCGCCCCTGCAGGCACCTCAGCCTTCACCTCACCCTGGGATTTCTACCAAAGCGAATCCTTGATTACAACCGGTCCAAGCCAGCGAGAGCAGAGAGCTTGTGGACTCTGGTTTATTCTGGGAGGTGCCTCTGACTCACAGAGAGCCAGGTGATCTTTTTTTTTTAACCTCAGTTTCTCCTGCTCCTGAAAACAGGTGGATACTTGCCTGCTGCAGATCATAAGGCTGTGGGAAGTAACTTAATGAGAATTAAGACCATTTACTCACGGCTCCGAGCCCAGCAGTTACCCGGGCCTGAGCATTCGCTATGGGAGAGCCCAGGGGTACCGGGCTCTGAGCATTCGCTATGGGAGAGCCCACGTGGCCTGGCAAATCTTGCCGACTGAAACCCAACTAATAATCTCAGTCACTATCTTGTTCCTTTCTGCTCCTAAATCATTTTGCATAACAGAGTTTGCTTTTATATGAGACTTTATAATTTTGCTTTTATATGAGACTTTATTAGTCTCCAACACCACTTTTCAAGTGACTCTCATGGGTCAGTCACTCTGCTAGACGTTATTACTCGAATTCTGTTTTTTAGATCTATTTATTTTATTTTACGGGCATGAATGCTTGGCCCGAATGTGTGTGTGTGTGTGTACCGCATACATGACTGGTGCCTGCGAGGTCAGGGGAGGATGCTGGATGCCCTGGAACCAGAGTTGCAGATGGCAGTAAGCCACCATGTGGGAGCCGGGAACTAAACCTGGGTTCTCTAAGAGCAGCGAAAACTCTTAGCCGCTGAGCCATCTCTCCAGCCCCCGTCTTGAATTCTTAAGTATGAAAGATTGACTCCCCTTTCCCTCCAGATTTTGGTTGTCCCTGATCCTCAGCTCCTAGCAGAAAAGGCTGCAGCAGAGTTCAGTGCTGAGCAAAGATGTGTCCAAAGCGAGGTGTCACCTTTCTCTGCCCTTGGCTGAGCCGTCCTCTGAAACTGAACCCCCTTGTGTGGAAGATGACGTGTTTCTGATTTCCAGCCCCAAGGATGACACCAGAGCTCAGGGGATGAAAGGGTTGTATGAGATCCACATGTCCTAACATGAGTCCTTTCTCCCCTTTTATACCCCAGAGATGCAGCATCGCTCTTATGACCCCATCTGACCAAGATTGGGAGGGAAAGGGGGGTTGTTTGGTTTCACAAAATGTGGGTTTTGTTTCCACCCGGCTGAGTCCAGGAGGCCCGGTTTTCTGGTCATGTAACTTACCTAGAAGCTGTTCATCCCATCACGTGCCTCCTCACCCTTTCTGTGATGTTTTCAGACAGTGGGTGTGGTGGCTGATGAGTTGGAACCTGTCTTGCTTATGCACTGCAGTCGGCGTGAGAAGTGTTATTACCTGCTTAGTGTAGCAGCTTGCAAAACAGTTTCCATGGTTCTCAGCATAGCCAGGTCTGCGCTGCCCTACTGCCGCTCCTGCGAAGGCTTTGCCGTTCAGAAATTTGGCTCTGGCATCTGCTACCCCCACAGGATTATTCAGTGTCCCCTAACTGTCATTGGCAGGTGACTCTAAATTCTGTTGAGTTCTAACCATCTAGAGAGTTCTAACCATCTAGAGTTCTAACCATCATGTCGCTCCACGGACTGAAATTGTGGATTTAAGCTCTAGAAAACGTCCCCAGCCACTTAGGCGTTGCCATTGCCAAGATCAGGATCCATCCGGGTAGTTCTTTAGTTGCTGGGCTGCTGGCAACCCCTTCAGTGATAGCAGCCTCTGATAACCGGGGAGTAACTGCTGGTTTTACTGAAACATGATAGAATGCCCCAGGACCTATCATTACCTCTTTAGAAAGGTTTGTTTTGTTTTTTTTTTCCTATACAACATGCAAATAGTTGTGAAATTCTGCATCATGCGATCACCAATAAGACTGCATATGCGAGGACAGCCCCCCATCCACCTGGTTGTGGTGATCACCACCCTGATGGTTGTTTAATATAAACTCGTTCTTGGTGAGAGCAATGTCTCATGACATATCTCTAGTCAGCACAGCGGCACAGGTTGGCTCCTGGCTATCTTAGTTTCTCTGATAAAATACTCTGACAGAAGCAACTTATGGGAGAAGGGGTTTACTTTCTCTCCCAGGTCAAGGTGCCGTTGTCCCTCACAGAAAGAAGTCAAGGCAGCAGGGGCTTGGGCAGCCACAACTAAGACACAGACTGGAATGAACACGTGCAAGCCAGTGTCCAGCTTGCTCTCCACTCTAGAGAGTCCAGGATTCCCTGCCCAAGGAATGGTCTTGCCTGCAATTGAGATGGACCTTGCACATGATTGACAGTCAAGGAAGTCCCCATAGGAATAGGCTTGGCCTGAGTGATTACCTCCGGTTGCTTCTAGATTCTGTCAAACTGACAGTTCACACTAGACAGTTCACACCAGACGGTTCACACTAGACAGTTCACACTTGCTCATTGGACCGAAATCATAAAGACCCAGAAAGACTCTCCAGTCAGCCTTGCGATGAGAAATGCAGGTTTCAGCATGCGATTTGCCACAGATCTCACCTTTCTTCAAGTGCAGACATCTGGTTGGACATTTGTCTCTACCCAGTGGGCTCTGACAGTGCATCCATGAGGAGCCTTTTAGACTGAATCTGATGACTGTCCTCTTAGTGCCTTGGGTGTCAGGGTCCTTTGCTGACTCCAAGGCTGTAGCGAGAAGGCACATGGTCCCCAGTGTCCTGAAGCTCACAGCCTTTTGTGGAAGATGAGTCTTGAATAAGTAATTGTCAGGAGGGCTGCCAAAAGATTCTCAGTGTCTGGCAGTCTGAGACTTAGCTCTGGGGTGGCCAGTCTTTGCAGCAGTATCTCCCAGTGTCTGGCGCTTACCTGCCTAAGATAAAGCAGGTGACACCCTGTGGGGGGAGGCAGCAGCGACCCTGGAGGTGAAGTTGCCAAAGCATTTGAGAGTCTTGTAAGATTCAGGGAGTATGGAATCGACCATGCTGTATGAAGAATCGGGAATCAAAGACGTTCAGTTTTGCCCTTGTATCCCCAGATCAATGGGTAGAAACAAGACTGGGCAGAGGGCACACTATGGTCTTTTCAGATAGACTCACAGTGCAAAGGTGGTGGCGAGGGAGTCCACACAAACACCAGGAGACACGGAATACCTGAGCGAGGGGAGAAAACTGAATTGTGGGGTCAAGCAAAGAGAACATGCCGCATGAGAGGTGAGTGTGACATTGACCAACCCCAGTGATTCAGATGGGAAGAGTCATCTTTCCTCCTTGGCAATCCATTGTGTGGTTGACAGTGACCCCCCAAATGACTGGTTTCTGGTTTTATGTCCATGTCTGTGTATACCACACACATGAGGGTGCCCAAGGAGTCCAGAGGAGGGCATTGAATACCCAGGAACTAGAGTTCCAAGTGCTTCTGAGCTGCTTCTCATGGATGCTGTGAAATCAGGTCCCTCTGGAACATCAGTGCTCCTAACCACCCAGCCACCTCTCCGGCCCTTTTTTTGTTTCTCTTTGTGATTTGGATCTTTCAGTAACATTGATAAAAGATAAAGACTGGGCTTGCTCTTTCCCTGAGTTATATGGAATCTTAGTTCACAGAGGGCAATGGTGGAGGTACATGCTAACGGCACTAGATAATAAACTTAGCATGGGTTAGCTGAAAACCAGCTGTCCAAGGCGGATTGGTGCTGTGACCTCTGCTCAGGACACTCTTTCAGGAAAGCTGACTTCTTTATAGTACTGTAGAAGCCCTGAGCATCAGCTATGAGGGAGGTCACATTAATAAATGTGTACAACAGCCAGACAGTGGTGGCGCATGACTTTAATCCCAGCACTCGGGAGGCAGAGGCAGGTGGATCTCTGTGAGTTCAAGGCCAGCCTGGTCTACAAGAGCTAGTTCCAGGACAGGCTCCAAACCTTGTCTCAAAAAAAACAAACAAAAAAAATTGTGTTCATCTTACCACCTCACCCTTGTGATGATATTACATCCCTGTGCCAATTCAGAACAAGAACTCAGGGCCTCCTTGTGAAGGCATCAGCTATGCTGTACAGCCTAGAGATGACAATTCTCCAGCTAGGCTAAGGTAAGGCTCGAGAGTTTTATTTATTTTTTATTGATATTTATTGAGCTCTACATTTTTCTCTGCTCCCCTCCCTGACTCTCCCCTACCCCTTCAACCATCCCCCAAGGCCCCCATGCTCCCAATTTACTCAGGAGATCTTGTCTTTTTCTACTTTCTACTTCCCATGTAGATTTGATCTATGTAAGTCTCTCTTAGGGTCCTCATTGTTGTCTAAGTTCTCTGGGATTGTGGTTTGTAGGCTGGTTTTCTTTGTTCTATGTTTAAAAACCACCTATGAGTGAGTACATGTGATAATTGTCTTTCTTGGTCTGGGTTACCTCACTCAAAATAATGTTTTCTAGCTCCATCCATTTTCCTGCAAATTTCAAGATGTAGTTATTCTTTTCTGCTGTATAGTAATCCATCGTGGAAATGTACCACATTTTCCTTATCCATTCTTCGGTCGAGAGGCATTTAGGTTGTTTCCAGGTTTTGGCTATGACAAACAAAGCTGCTATGAATGTAGTTGAAAGCTTGAGAATTTTTATCGAGAGATACACCACAGAGAGAAACAAGCAGGGGCTGGAGAGACGGCCCAGTGGTTAAGAGCACTTGCTGCTCTTCTGGAGGACCCAAGTTCAGTTCCCAGCACCCACTGACACCTCCAGGCTCCTCTGTCCAAAATAATTCCCTCTGAAACCTTTGACTGCCTAAATACTGGCATGCATGCTCCTGCCGAGGGATGTTTCCATTTTAGAAGCAGAGAGAAGCGCTTCTAGTTACTCGCAAGCCACAAACCACCCTGTTAGGGCCCCTGCAGGCCTGCAGGTTTTCTTCAACGGACAGTTAACAAACAGCCTCCAGTCAGCAATGGGTTAACTATCATCTGCACAATGCTTCCCCTTCGCCAGCCACCAAAGGCAAGGGTTGTGACAGTCCAGACCCGGTGGGAATGCAGGGTCTCAAACCCAATACCCCTGAAGTGAGCAACAGGAGCAATGGCAGCCTATATTTAGGGTCATGAGCCCAGACAATTATCTCTCGCAGTTTCTTGCCTTCCAGACCCAGCTAATCCAGAGGATGAAAAGCATATTCTAATATTTTAAGTTCTGGAAAACTCTGGTAGGCTCATAAACAGTGTATACATAAACTGTTTATGAGTCTACCAGAGTTTAAGAATACACAGTGTTCTTCTTAAAAACAATTTTAATTTATTGTTTGATAACTTCATAAACATATATAGCATGTTTTGATAATACCCCCCAATTCTCCTCTATTATTTCTTTTCTGTTCTTCTGAAATCCTTCCCAACATCTCCCTTACTACTCTCCTGCCTTAAAAAAATAACCCACTCCATTTAATTATGGATGTTTGCACGCACATAGTAGGTATTGGTATTTACTGACTCATGGGCCGCTTACCAGGGGCTACACTCCTGAAGAAAAGTGTTTCCCGCTCCCCCAACAGATGTTAGCAGCTTCTCAGCTAGGAGTGGGGAATCCTCTGTCCCTCCACCACCCATGATGGGGTGCTGAGGAATCATAGCAGCTTGTGAGTTCACGCGTGCACACTATTGTGTCAGGAATCAGCGGCTTGTGAGTTCATGCAATGGCCCTGTCATGGTCAGAAGAGGACATTTACAGCGCTCCTTCCAGATGTCTGATTTTATACCATTTCTGTCTCCTCTTCTGTAATAGTCTCTAAGCCCCGGGGTGAGGAGCGATGTAGACACCCTGTCCAGGGCTGGGCACTCAGGGCTAAGTGCCCAGTGTTCTAATTCTGCCTTCCAGGTTCTAGATGACGAAATGACCGCCTTCATTGTGAGGACTTGAAAGAAATTTGAAATGAAAATCCTAAAGCTCTTGGTCTCTACAGTGGAATGATCCAGAGTGTCTACCAACATAAGCTACATTATCTTTAGGGTGTTACTCCAGCCGGTCTGGAGCTGTCTGGAGTCAAGCCCATGTCTGAGTTCATGACCATTTACTATTTGTATAATTGTGAGGAACCTCGTGCTATACGAAAAAGAATAATGATGATCATACTTGCCTCTTTGAAAGGGCTCTTATGAAGGTCAGTCCTCCTATAAATGACAAAGATCTCATAAATGTCAATACTATTAATTATTAACTAATGGGACTAGTGACTGAACCCAGGGTCTTGCCTATACTAGGAAAGTATTCTACCATTGAATACCCCAGCCCTCTTTTAACTTTTGTGTAGAACCAAGGCTCACCTTGTAGCTCAGGTTGGTCTTGAAGTTGCAGTCCTCTTGCCTCAGACTCCTTCCCCAGTAACTGGGATGATGGGCATGCACCCCACACGTGACTCCTATGATGTCAACGCTCCTTTGCTACTTCTTTGAAAAAGCTGTTGTGTTTACTCCAAAACCAGAAGCCACACTGTTTTATCCGAAAAACTGAAGGACACTTCTTTTTTCAAGACAGGATTTCTTAGTGTAGCTGAAACTAGCTCTACAGACCAGGCTGGCCTTGAACTCACAGAGAACTGCCTGCCTCTGCCTCCCGAATA
Source organism: Microtus oregoni (assembly GCF_018167655.1). Taxonomy (NCBI): domain Eukaryota; kingdom Metazoa; phylum Chordata; class Mammalia; order Rodentia; family Cricetidae; genus Microtus; species Microtus oregoni. The sequence continues at coordinate 12,246,481 of NW_024543078.1, forward strand.
CTGGGATTAAAGGCGTGTGCCACCACCGCTTTCAGGCTTTTTAGAAACCCAGCCCGCAGCATCTCTAACAAATACCATGTTCTCTGGACATGTCTAGAGTTACATGAGCTCATCACTGCGGCAGCTCATTCCATCACTCGGTCTTTCTGATGCTTGCCACAGCCTATCAACTTTGGAGCCCAAAATGACTACATTTTCTCTGTCAATCTGCTCTTCACTTCCAACTCTACTCACTTATTTTTTAATTCAAAATACTTATTTTTATTACTTTTATTTAGGTGTATGTGTCTGCATGTAGGTATATGCAAGTGAATGCAGGTGCCCTTGAAGACCAGCGTGTCGGATCCCCCTAGAACTAGAGTTATAGGTGGTTCTGAGTCACCCAACATGGGTGCTAGGAACTGAACTTAGGTCCTCTGCAAGAACACTATTCATTAGTGTGCTCAGAGGGAAGCTGTAGGAACAGACACTGTTGACAATGGGTGCAAGGACCAAACTTGTATCATTTAGAAGAAGAGGCCATGTTTAATAGCTGAGCGATCTTTCCAGAAAACCCCTTTTACACTTATTTAGCTCTCTCTCTCTCCTTCCTTTGATGTGTGTGTGTGTGTGTGTGTGTGTGTGTGTGGTAGATATGCCCCACATTGCATGTATAAAGGTTAGAGAACAACTTGTAGGGGTTGGTTCTCTCTCGCCATCTTGTAGGTTCTGGCAATATAGTTCAAGTCATCAGGTTTATCGGCAAGCTAATCCTTTACCTACTAAGCCATCTTGCTGGTCCTTGCACGAAGATCTGGAGATGAGATCATTTATAGCCCATGTCCTTGTAAGAACAGGGATGGGGGCTGAGCATGCTAGCACACACACAGTTAATCCTAGCACCGGGGAGACAGAGGCAAGCAGATCACTGTGGGCTTGAAGCCAGCCTTGTCTATACAGAGAATTCCAGGACAGCCAGGCTACATAGAAAGACCCTGTATATATATATATATATATATATATATATATATATATATATATATATATAAAAAAATCAATCAATCAAACAAACAAACAAAAAAGGAGGTATGAATTGTAACTCAGAAGTAAAGAGCATGCTTAGTGTATACCAAGGCCCTGGGTTTAATTCTTAGAATGGGAAGGAGAAGGAGAAGGAGAAGGAAAGAAGACATAGACCTGGAGGAAAAGGGTAGTGATGAGGGAGATGGGGCAGTGAGCCATGAGTTAGGGGTTGGCGAAGATCCAAAGATGACCAGCAACCGTCTGTCTTGTGTACTATGAGGAAGGAAAGAGGCGTAAAGCCTCCTCAGAGTTTACAGAAGGAACCAATCCCAACAAGCACTTGACTTAGCAGTTCTGGCCTCCATCAAGTGTAAGAGAATGAATGGTTCTGTTAGCTGAAGCCACCTGAATTGTGGGTAATTTGAGAGGCGCTGATAGGAGTGAACTTGGAAAAGACCAGTGGGCTCAAAGCACATCGGCGCACTTCAGTATCCTACAGCGGCTTCTCAGCTCATCTGCCGTGGCTGGGAGGCTTGGAGGAAAACAGCGCTGCCACATGTCACCTGCTGCCGGCTCTCAGGCCTGGGGTTCCTCTCTCTGGAGCTTGGGGATTGGTCATAGTACATGCCACAGCGTTCTTATCAGCAGAGGGGGGATGGGAGGTCAGCGACACAGCTCAGGGACCACTATGCCGGATGCCGAAGGTGATATGGGACCTCCCCATCATTTCCCTCTTCCTCATCTGCCTGTCTGCGCCACACATGAGCTGGAGAATAACCATGCTCTGGGTAAGCGCCAGTGCTCGCTTACTGAGCTAAGGTTACCTGATTTGGCCTAGAGAAATTAAACCAGGACAGCTAGAGGGGCCGCGGCAAGACTGAAGTAGTGACCATTTTATTGTGAGCAGTTAGACTTTTTATACCTTTATCAGAAACAGAAAATAGTGGCAGTTTCCAGGATCAATACAGTGCGTAGTTTCCAGGATACAATGACATTTGCAAGCTAAGCAGGGCACACAAGATTAATGGCTAAGACCAATTGTCGTGTCGACTCCCATACTTCCTTGACTTCTAAGGGAGCGTACAGAGTAACACAAAGTAGCCTGAATGCCTCACTGCCTGAGGGAATGTGTCGGTCTCTCAGGAACTGGAAGGCCCACTGTGCCCCGGGAGCCACAGGCTCTAACCTGAAAGACCGGTGAAGTACCATTCTCAAGGCAGCTAGACGAGGCCGACTTCATGGTTCCCCCACGTTCCAGTGTACCTCACAGCCACGCATGCGCCCTCAGAGTGCATCCTCTGAGTGACGGGAGCGTCCTCAAAGAGGAAAAACGGTGTCACACTCACAGGTACAGAAAAAAAGAAATCTGTTTCCTTCGTCTTTCCGTCTTCTGGGCACCAACTCTTTCTCCTGACAGCTGAGCAATGTGGCTGCCAGGATAAAGAAGATGAAGGAGGGAGGCCTGCCACCAGGCCTGCGCGGATGAGAAGTGTTGGGAAACGCCAAGAGCCAAGGTAGAGAGCGGCTTGCTGTGGATCTTTTGGTCTCCATAATTTATAAGGGGCAGACGCTCACATTGGTGTTTATATGCAAGAATCTCAATTTGTTCTATTGATTAAAAAATGGACTCACTTAGCAATAAAGAGGGGGAAGTTCATTTATTTATTCTACATCCTGATCAAAGTTTCCCTTCTTCCCCTCCCAATCTCTCCCTCCCCCTACTCCGGGGAAGTTTATGCTGCATTGTTGTGATCTCAGTGAAGACCTCCCTACCAATACATATACATAACTCTGCGTGCTGTAGTTACTTTCGTGCGCTCTCCCTGTAGCCATTGAGGAGACAGGCTTACAAAGTAGGCACAGAGCCCACGGTGGGCAGGGACGAAGGAGCAGGAACTCCGATACAGCCAGGAGGAAGGGACTGAAGACAGGTGTGAGGAGTCTGGACTGGTGCAGGTACCCTCACGCCGTGAAGCGGTTGCCCCTTCACTTCACCAGCTCCTTCAGAGGCAGCAAAGGGTCTGCCCAACAAAATGGTAAAGACAACAAGACCTGTGGATTGTGAAGACAGGTTCCCCCCGGGACCTGAACAGTCTGCAAGAGGTGAGTTTTGAGGAAATAGCCTTTCCATTTCCACACTACTACCCAGTACAACGGGGCTTTGTCGCAACATCCCGAATGAACTATCTGCGGAGCAGCGTGGAGCTCGGTACCCTGCGCCATTGCACTGTGGGCCTGCTGAGCCAGCAGAGCCCCCTTCTGCACGACAGCATTCGGGGAGCCAGTTCTCAGGCACTGGGCAGCCTGGGTTTGTGGATGTGACATTCGGGTTGTTAGCCTGGCGCTTCTGCCCGAGGCCGTTCTCATCGGATCTGACACGCCACATTTGCTTTTTGATTTGCACCCATAAAATAAATCTCCCTCCCCTCTCCCCCACAGCCTCATCAGTTAGAACGGCTTTGTTCTTTGCATCCTTTTGTTGAGCGGTTTGGGAAGGAGTTAGCCGGGGAAAGAAAGGCAAGTTGTCTTTGTGGGCACTGGCACTGGAGGCCTGGCTGCTAATGAAGGCTTCTGAATGGCGTGGTTGTGAGGCTGTTTATATAGTTTTGATTTGAATTTGCATCCGTACCAGGCTCGGATCCCAAGAGTCATTCAGCCGTGTTTGGAGACAGACCTGCCAGCTCACTGGCCTGGAGGAAACTGAGGCGGGTCTCCCTTCCCCCAGCTTTTATCATGTGCTGTTAATTGTTTATGGATCATGGGATGGAAGAAAGACTCACAGAACCAGAGGCTCTCCCCTCACGTGGCTGGATCACATGATGGCTGGATCACATGAGATGAAGCTTTCTGTTAGAAGGCTTTGGAGGGTGGGGGTGGGGGTCTGTGCCTCAGAGTCAAGATGAAGATAAACTTGGTTTTAGTTTCTCCTCCTGGGGACACCTACTTCTTTTTCTCTGTTTTCCTGAAACATGTCTGCATACTTGGGCTGAAGACCCAACTGCTGCTCTCTTTATCGCTACTAGCCCCGAGGCCTCATATAATGCTGTCACTTGCTTCTTGCTGATGGCTGTGGCATTCTCAATTTCCTGCCCAGGGTTTCCCACTACTGCAAGCTAACTCTGTTCCATGCTTCTGCTCACTCTAGGACTCCACCCGGAACGACCCCTCCAGCCTGTCCAGCACACCCCTGAGCCTGTCCAGTGTCCTTCCTACCTGTCCAGCACCCCTTCCTTCCTGCCTGTCCAGCACCCCTTCCTTCCTACCTGTCCAGCGCCCCTCCTGCCTGTCTAGTGCCCTTCCCACCTGTCCAGCACCCCTTTCTTCCTGCCTGTCCAGCGCCCTTCCCGCCTGTCCAGCACCCCCTCGAGCCTGTCCAGCTCCCCCCGTCTTCCTGTCCAGTGCCCCTTTCAGACTGTCCAGCACCCCTCTTGCCTGTCCAGCACCCTTCCTGCCTGTCCAGCGCCCTTCCTGCCTGTCCAGCACCCCCTCCTGTCTGTCCAGCACCCCTCCTGTCTGTCCAGCACCCCCTCCTGTCTGTCCAGCACCCCCTCCTGTCTGTCCAGCACCCCCTCCTGTCTGTCCAGCACCCATCTTCACATCCCAGCCCTTCTTCTTCTTCTTCTTCTTTTTTTTTTTTGATTTTTTGAGACAGGGTTTCTCCGTAGCATTTTTTGGTTCCTGTCCTGGAACTAGCTCTTGTAGACCAAACTGGCCTCGAACTCACAGAGATCTGCCTGTCCCGAGTGCTGGGATTAAAGGTGTGTGCCACCACCGCCCAGCGACATCCCAGCCCTTTTGAATGCTCCAGTTTACATTGTCCTCAGTATGTGCCCACTAGAATGGGGTTCCACAAACAACCAGAGACTGAATAATGAGTTAGTGCCATGTTTGTATGTTTGGTTTGATTTTTCGAGATGGTCTCTCTGTGTAACAGCTCTAGCTGTCCTATAACTTGCTTTGTAGCCCAGGCTGACCTTGGACTCAGAGATCTGCCTGCCTCTGCCTCCTGAGTACTGGGAATAAAGGTGTATGCCACCCTCCACCCCAGTGGAGCTAGCACAATTTAACCCATGGCATATGCCACCAGAACCAAAGAAGTCTCCAGAAAGAAGAAAGACCAAGGACCAAAAGCAGAGATTTGTTTTTCTGAGCAAGATTTAGAGAAAGAAAGTAATGTTGTCTGCTGCAAATGAGTCCACGGCTGGAGGCTCGAAACCCAGTGTGCGGCTTGCAAGGAAACCAGCACAAGGAGTCTGGACGGTGTGATGAACGTGGACTTTGCATCCTCCTGACCCCTTCGATCCTCTGGGAGTCTCCTACAGACTGCGGCTGGTCATGTCAGGAGTGGGATTCTCCACCTAAAGAAGAAGAAAATAAACTGAACAGGGTAATAAACAAACAACAACAACAAAAGCAACCCCAAACTCCAGGAGGGCAGGCAACAGAATGGTCTGAAGAAATAAGGGATTTTCTAGAGCATGTTTTGAAGTTTGCAGTTTATGTGGTGGGAAATAAGATTCCTAATGTGTAATGTAACCTAAAAAAAAAACAACAACAACAAAAAAAAAAAAAAAACCCTCAGTAAAATCTCTGAAACAAGAAAACATATTAGAGTCCAGACTGGAAGTCACATTCAGGAACATAGAAATTTTACAGTATTTTGTGCCCTACTCCAGAATGGCTGAGTCAAAATTTGCATTGGAATAAAATTCTTGAGTGAGTACGGTGAAGTTTGGGAAGCCAGGTTCCAGAAGCCTCTCCCACGTGCCCCTTGATCCCCTCCAACAATCCACATCTCCCCAGGGTGTGCCCCCACCCTGCTCTAGCTTCCCACTTGGAGACACGAAGAGGCCACTTGCTGCTTCCCGTGTCTCCCCTGGCTGGACAGAGTTCACTGTGAGGACACAGTCGGTACCCGGTCGGTTCATGCACATGCGCCCTTTCCGCTGCATCCCTTGGCTGCTCCTTGCTGTTCTGATGCCTCTATGCCTGCCTGCTTGTTCCGTCTTCATCTGAATTATTAATACGATAAGGACAGAAATCTCCGGCTGTGCTTTTTTTTTTTTTTTTTTTTTTTTTTTTATTTCCATGTGGCTTTCCCCTTTGTGACACAAATCTTCCTCGGGACTTTTAGAGTCTATCTAGAAAAACCGTTGAACCTTCTCCCATCCTGCGGCCAGTCTTGGAGTGCCGAGACCTTTGCCTGCGGGGCTGCTCATGCATCTACGAGGTGTTCCGCCATTACATCACTGGGCTCTTTGTCTCCACCTCCTCCTGGGGTAAACAGTGATTGACTGGTGTTGTGTGGTGTGTGCTGTGGGTTCAAGGCCTCAGAGAGAGCTCCCCGAGAAGAAACCTCCAAGCTAGCTCTAGAAGGGAAGAAATTTGTAGTAATAGGGGCGTTGGCGGGGCTGCGTCCCCAACACCCCAGCCGCCTGCCCGGCTAGCTTATGCCCCGAAATAATTACACGGACACTGTATTCTTTTAAACACTGCTTGGCCCATTCTCTTCTAGGCTAATTCTCACATATTAATTTAGCCCATTTCTAATCATCTGTGTGTAGCACCCCAAGGTGCGCTTACCGGGGAGATTCTAGCCTATGTCCATCCTGGGTTGGAGCTTCATGCTGGGAGCGGGGCATGGCGTCTCTCTCAGGCGTCTGCTCCTGAGAGGAGAGCTGTCGCGTCTCTGACCTCACTTCCTCTTCCTCCCAGCATTTTGTTCTGTTTACTCCACCCACAGGGCCAAGCAGTTTCTTTATTGGCCAATGACCTTCCTCCATCAGAAATTTTGTGTTTGGTCTAGTTTGAAGAGCAGGGCATGACACACAGGCTGGGAACATGGTGGCAGAGGGTCCGTGTAACCACATTCTGTGTGTGTGTGCAGAGGGTTGATCGGCAGGGCTGTTGGAGTGTGCTGGCTTGGCAGGTCTGGGCTGCTGAGGCCCATAGTGGGCCGCATTTACCAACACTCTGTGACCACGTAAGGGAGGTAAGATCTCATTTCACAGCAGTGAAGACGCAGAAAACTGAGCTGGTAGGGAATTGAAGTCTCCCTGTGCCAACAGTGGAAGGGTGGACTGGCTATTGGAAAGGGAGACCTACTTGGGGAGCACCGTAAACAAGCAAGAAAGGAACAGAAAGAAGAAAAGCATCCACCTAGGAACAGTGGCCCTGACAGCCCAGGGCTCTTCATTTCCACACCTTCCATCCATCAGTTACCCTCTTCTGTTGATGCTGTTTCTGAACCTCCAGGCAGCCGCCCCCTCCACTGTGTGGGACATCATCACTGTGCTTGCATTATCCCAGAGTACAGTCGTGAGCGCCCTCTCTCCTGGTTCTGCAGGGTCACTATCTGAACGATAATGCCCCTTCTTTTAGCTTGGTATGCGTACTGGCTAGTGTGATATCAGCTTGACATAAGCAAGAGTCATCAGAGATAAGGGGGTCTCAGTTAAGAAAATGTCTCCACGGGATCCAGCTGTAGGGCATTTTATTGATTAGTGATCAATGTGGGAAGGCCCAGCCTACTGTGGGTGGGACCATCCCTGGGCTGGTGGTCCTGGGTTCTATAAGAAAACAGGCTGAGAAAGCCATGAGGAACAAGCCAATAAACAGCACCCTCCATGGCCTCTGCATCAACTCCGGCCTCCAGGTTCCTGCTCTGTTTGAGTTCCTGTCCTCACTGCTTTTGTTGAAGAAGTGTGCCTTAGTCAGGGTTTCTATCACTGTAAAGAGACACCATGACCACGGCAACGCTTATAAAAGAAAGATATTCAACCGGGGCTGAGTTCCAGTTGTAGAAGTTTAGTCCATTATCATAATGGTGCCATACCGTGGCATACAGGCAGACATGGTGCTGGCGAGGTCGTCGAGTGTCCTACATCATGGCTTGCAGGCAACAGGAAGTGATCTGAGACAGTGTGCGGTATCTTGAGCACAGAAGACCTCAAAGCCTGCCCCCACTTCCCCCAACAAGGCCACACCTCCTAACAGTGCCACTTCCTTTGGGGGCCATTGTCTTTCACACCAGCACAAACTGTTATATGGCGCTGTGAGTGAATCCTTTCCTCCTCACGTTGCTGTTTGGTTGTAGTGTTTCATCATGGCAAGAGTAACCCCAGCTAGGACAGCACGGCCTGCCCTTGATGCAGTGAGACTTCAGTCGCCCCTTGTCCAGCCCGTACCACCACTACTGCATCTCACGCCCGCCTCCCTGCGGTTCTAGGCTGGAACCTGCTCGCCACAGGGTACCTCTGTGCTTCCTCCAGCTCTTAGAGAGCCCTTCCTCCACTGGCTCTGAGAATTCTCATCCTCTGGCCTAGCACAAGTTACATCTCTGGGGAGTGCATTCTAAGCTACCCGGACAACACGTGCTTCTTCCTCTGCATCTCCAGAGCCCTTTGTGGAACTCTGGCCTCTGTTTACATAGCGGCCTCTATTGCCCGACTACTAGTTGTATGGCTGAGCCTAGTAAAGGCTGAACCCTTGGGGCAGAAATGAAGACTGTGATCAGTATTTTTCCTACCTGAGCCCTTCACCTTTGTAGCCACAGTGCCCAGCTAGGTACTGGGCCCAGGGTCCCAGTTGGTTGAATAAAATTATGTTGGCAAGCACCTGGGCACAGAAAAGCAGGGACACAGTAGAGAAACTAGATGTGCACTGGCTAATGGAAATCTAACAAGAGCTGACTGTGATAACCCATACATATAACCCTGCACTTGGGAGGTTGAGGCAGAATGATTGCTCCAAATTCAAGGCAAACCAGGGCTGTAAAGCGAGACTTGGTTTACAGAAGAAAAAGGAACTATTAATGATGTGGGAGGTGATATATGTTATGAATATGTTTTATTGCCATTGGTTAATAAAGAAGCTGCTTTCAGCCAATGACTTAACAGAATATAGCCAGGGTGGAGGGAAGCCATGTAGCTGCAGGAGACAGACACTGGATGATGGAAGGAACCTTACCCTAGGTAGGCCATAACCACATGGTTATATGCAGATTGATAGAAATGGGTTAATTTTAGATGTAAGAGCTAGCCAATAAGAAGCATAAGCTAATAGACCAAGCAGTTTTGTACTAATACATTTTTGTGTGGTTATTTCAGGTCTGGGCAGCCAGGGAGACCTTCTGGTCTGTGGACCTTTCAGGCCTTCTGGTCCTATCCTGGTAGGCATGGAGTTAGGATTCATGTGGGCCCCAGATGAAGAAGGATGCTATGAAGTAATCCCACACTAGCTCAGAACTGGGTATAATAAAAGGTTATTTGTTTAAGGGTAGACTCACAGATCACAGTTCTCTGCATGAATGGGGAACAGGAACTGAATCCTGCAGCCAGGAGAGAGAGCACACAAGCTTTATGGCTGCATGTATAGTATAAAAGACCACGCCCAAGTGGGCTGGTATCTTAAAGGCTATTGGCTGAAGGAGTTCCCACAGCATATTAATACAATGTGAGCCACATTTTAGATTTTTCAAGTAGCCACCTTTAAAGTTAAAGAGGTAAATGCATATTTACATGGACTTATTGTGGTCTCAAACTGGAAAAAATACTATTGTTTCCTAGGTGGTGAGTACTGACACAATCCTCAAGGACACAAGAATAGAAGATGGGAACTGGCTTCCCAGACCTCTGGTTCTCAAGGGAGTAGGTGACAGTCTGCTGCTGAGGTCTCACTGGGCAGTGACTCTAGAAATCAGGGTGGGATGGAGGCAAGCCCCCAGTGCCCACCCACACTCCCTTCTCAGCTGCCCTTTATGTGGTGAGCCTTCTGAGTCATGTCTTAGAACTATAAATCTGGGTCATTTATAGCACACAGGAACTAGGGATGCCCCCAGAGACTAACGGGGGCCCTGGGGACAGCTGGCACCTGCTCCTATGTGAGTGAGAAGGTTCTTCTGAGCCCCAGGTGAGGGCTGGGTGAGAACACAAAGGAAACCGATCAAGCCACCAAGGGATGAGGGAGCAGGAGAGGCAAGCTTGGAGCAGAGAGACAACTTGTCTGACTAAAGGGAGACAGGTATATCCTGGCTATCCCACTGCCTCAGCTGATCAAGATGTCCAGCAGAAAGATAGGGGCTGCGTCAGTCTTTCCCCCAAGTCTTTGTTAAAGGACTACCGCCATACTTAACAGTTACTAATGTGCTCTTTCTATTTTTAAGCCACGCCATGTCTCAAGAGGATCAAAATAAGCAGGGACATAAGCTGAAAAGATTCTGATGGGGTAATATTAGCTCCCTTAAACACTTCACATTTATTTTATACAGTTACAGGATACAAAAGGTCCTATCATTCTCAGTAGGACACAATAACACACTATTGTCCCCACCACCTAGCTCAAGGAGTATCATAAGCACAAACCGAAGTCCCCAAATGCCACCTTGCCCATCCTCTCCCTGGCTGACTACCATGTTCCTCCATGTCTTATCTACCGCTTTTGCTGTGCTAGAGCTCAAAGCCAGGGCTTGCATATGCTAGGCTAGCATCTTATAGTCCCTTCTCTTATTTGAGATAGCGCCTTAGTGTGCCTTTCTTTAGGCTGTTCTCGAACTTGCTGAATTGCCCAGGCTGCCTCAACCCACCAAGTGGTAGATTATGGGTGGGCACTACCACATCTGGCCTCTTCTTAACTAGTTTTACTGTAACTAGTTAGATGACAGTGATACGAGCTTGCATTAAAAACACACATTCAGCAGGGTTTGCCCAATGGTCTGGTGGTGTGTGACTTTCTCTCTGTTCTGGCTACCACTTATTACTTCTTTGCTACTCATTTCCCTTCCCAGCCAGACACAGACCAAAACCCTTCTGTAGTAGCTCTTCTACTTGGTTGCTCTGTGAATTCAAGGAAATTACCCATCGGAGTCTATTCCCTCATCTGTGAAACAAATCGTATTTGGTATTAGTACTCACCTCAGAGGTGTGTGGTTTGGTTATTTATGTGAGTGTGTCTGTTGACAGATACATTCACCTGTGTGGGCGGGGGGGGGGGGGGCAGAAGCTGACGCCACAGTGTCTTCCCTTAGTCACTCCACCTGATTCTTTTGAGAGAGGGTCTTTCATTGAACCTGTGGCTTGCCTTTCAGGCTAGCCTGGTTAGTCAGTGAGTTCATGGGACTCTCTTGTTCTACTCCCCAGTTCAAGGGTTGCACATACATACTGCACCTGGCTTGTAAGAACAGGGTCATGGGCATCTTAACACAGGGCCTTGTGTTTCTATATCATGTGCTTTATCCACTGAGCCATTGCCCCAGCTCGGGTTGTGAGGTTTAAAGGCGACAAAGCATGCTAGGGTCTTGGCTCTAGGACCTGCCAGACAGTAAGAATTTGACAAAGAAAAGAGTTTTGCAGTAGTATGCCCTTGGAATTCCTTCTTAACCTGGAAACCTTAAAGCTGCCAGGTTCATTCAGTCTTTTCTCCCAAGCACTAAAATTTAGAATTGCCAAATACAAATATTAGGTCTAAACAAAGTTCATATTAGTAAGGGTTCTTCAGAAACAGTGACGATTGAGTCTAATAGACTGACTGACAGACAATAGTGTCAAGCAACCATAGATAAGTAGGTAGATGATAGATAGATTGATAGATAGATAGATAGATGATAGATAGATAGATAGATAGATAGATGATAGGTAGATAGATGATAGATACATAGATATATGATAGATAGATGATAGGTAGATAGATAGATGATAGGTAGATAGATAGATGATAGATAGATATATAGATATATAGATGATAGATGATAGGTAGATAGATGATAAATAGATAGATGATAGATGATAGATAGATGACTGATAGATGATAGATGATAGATAGATGATAGATGATAGACAGATGATAGATAGATAGATAGATAGATAGATAGATAGATAGATATAGGTGATGAATAGCGGGCTGGAGAGATGATAGGTAGGGTGAGTGAAGGAGTGGTGAACCTTCCTGTGGGAATTGATTTAAAGCATTACTAACCCACAGCTGACCCGGGAAAGTCAGGGTTGTAATTCCTGTTGAAGTCTAAGGCCTTAGGACCAGAAGCTCATGTGTAAAAGCCCACCCCCAATATTTTTCCCGCAAGTCTCTGAAGGTAAGCAAAGGGGCAAATTCCTGCTTCTTCTGCCTTTCTGTATGAGGGTGGGATCTGATAATGCTTGCACTGGGGAAAGCTCTGTTTTACCTGCACTGTTCAAATGCTAATGTCATCCAAAGCATTCTCACAGACGTCTAAGCTCAGACCCCACCCTTCAACTACAGTCTCACAAGACTGACTGAGCTTATGGTCCACCTGCCTCTGCTGGAGGATAGGCACGCCTCGCCATCCCATGCAGGGTTTCTCGGGTTCGTGAGAGACGAGTAGCTTCTTTGTGGAGAGGAACAATATAAGAATAACTATTTCTATTCTTGTAACCATTGGGTCATTCCGGGATGAGTGTTCAGGATGATGCGAGCCCCTAGCCCTCTATGGAATGCGGACCTAACACAGAGAAGCTAAATCCAACAGAATGGCAGGACAGGGATGGAATGGGCTACTAGGCTCCGTTAGACAGCTGAGATGCTGTCAGTGCCATAGACTTGGTCTTCTCCTCATTTCTAATTTTGAAACAATGGACCTGACTTACTGTCATCAGTTTCCTTATGGATAGGTAACCCGAAATGGAATAATTACCCAGGCATTTGGGAGCAGAACACAGTTGTTTGTTGTGAAAATATTTTCCATCTCAATAACTAAAAAGTTTCCCCCATTAAATAAAGCACCGTGCATCCTAAAGAGGGAGTTGACTAGGTAGACCTGGAAGGAAAGGCCTAGGTCTGCCCATTCAGATCCCCACTTCTATCTTGCCTGAATCCCAGGATATCCCTGAAAACCTTCCGGTGTCTCAGACTGTGAACAGAGACCTGGCCTCATGTTTACTAATTATTTCCACCTTCTCTTACAAACAAATGCTTGTTTGTGTCTGGATTTGTCTGGACGTGGAGTGCTCTCCACATCTCTGCTGCTACAACGTTGGCAATGAGTGATACCCACAGCAATGTCTCATCCCAGGATGATCCCTATCAGAGGTTCAGAGGGCCAAAGTTACGATCTTTCCCCAGGGTAAAATGACAGATCTGTGTGGAGGTTCACAGGCCCAGATCCTTTCCTCATCTAGGGTCATTTCTGAAGGCGTCTTTCAGCCGCAGGGCTCCTGTGTGATTCCCACAGCAGCATCGCTCTCCTCAGTCTTGTCTTCCAATGGCTAATGTCTGTTTTCAGCCTTTCTTTTCCTCAGGAAGCCTGACCTGAGAGCATCTGAAAGTTACTCCTGGAACTTACTAGAAGAAAGAATACAGATGGTGGCACCCATAACTGACTCAGTTACAAGGAGACGAGAGAAAATGGACCCTAGTGGTCAAACAAACAGAATCAGGAAATGAGATTTTTCAGCAAAACTCCAGCCTGGAGGGAAAATGAGCATCTGGGTGGGGTTGTCATCTTTCTGGTCTGTCCAGTCCCCAGTCTGGTTTCCTAGAGTGCAAGGAAGGCAGGGGAATACACTCCACATGGGTATTTTTGACCAACCACAAATCAAGACAGTTTCTTTTCCTTATTCATTTTAAAAGAGGACCCTGATTCTGTTCCCAGGAACCATGAAGCAACCCCAGTTCCAGGGGATCCAATACCCTTTTCTGACCTCACTGTACAGTGGGAATACATGTGGTGCACATTCAAACTTGCAGATAAAACCCTCATACACATAAAAAAATGATAAATGTATTTTTATAAAAGTACACACATTTTAAAACTTGGCATGCTCTAATGGTTCTCAAAACTCCTAGCTCGTGCTAATCTCATGAACAGACAATATTTTACTCCATGGTATTTCTCAATTTATAATGATATTTTCTTACTTTTTTTCTGTTAGCCATTTATATTTGTATTAGTATGGCATTTCCTTAGGCACTTTGCCTCCATTTTCTTTTTCTGCCCCTTTCCTTTTTTTTAAATCTTTTTTAAAAATTGATTTTATTGAGCTCTACATTTTTCTCTGCTCCCCTGCCTACCTCTCCCCTCCCCTTCCACCCTCTCCCATGGTCTGTTTTTAATGCCAATACCAGGCCGTTTTCAGTACTGTAGCTCTGTAGTAGAGTTTGAAGTCAGGGATTGTGATGCCTCCAGAAGTTTTTTTATTATACAGGATTGTTTTGGCTATCCTGGGTTATTTGTTTTTCCATATGAAGTTGAGTACGGTTCTTTAGAGATCTTTGAAGAATTTTGCTGGGCATTGCATTGAATCTGTAGATTGCTTTTGGTAAGACTGCCATTTTTACTATGTTAATTCTACCTACCCAAGAACATGGGAGATCTTTCCACTTTTTGATATCTTCTTCAATTTCTTTCTTCAAAGATTTAAAGTTCTTGTCATACAGGTCTTCCACTTGTTTGGTTAGAGTTACTCTGAGATATTTTATGCTAATTGTGGCTATTGTGAAGGATGATGTTACTCTGATTTCTTTCTCAGCCCATTTATCATCTGTGTAAAGGAGGGCTACTGATTTTTTTGAGTTAATCTTGTATCTTGCCTTTATTATGTTTAAGTATGTATCCCTGTTCTCTCCAAGATCTTTATCATGAAGGGATGTTGTATTTTGTCAAAAGTTTTTTGGCATCTAAAAAGATGATCATGTCTTATTTTTCAGTTTGTTTATATGATGGATTACAGTGACAGATTTTTGTATGTCCCTGCATCTCTGGGATGAGGCTGACTTACTCATGGTGGATGATGATTCTGATGTGCTCTTGGATGTGATTTGCCAGTATTTTATTTAGTATTTTTGCATCAGTGTTTATGAGTGAGATTGGTCTGTAATTCTCTTTCTGAGTAATGCCTTTAAAATTGTTTGTTTGTTTTTCGACATGGGTTTCTCTGTGTTGCTTTGGAGCCAGTCCTGGAACTAGCTCTTGTAAACCAGGCTGGCCTTGAACTCATAGAGCTCTGCCTACTCTGTCTCTGGAGTGCTGGAATTAAAGGCATGCGCCACCGGGCTCTGCCCCTTTTCTTTGATGTTGCCTGAGCCTTGGAACGGTGGGGGCTGGAATAGAGGTTTCACTTAGGGACACAATAGTCCCTCAGCACTCAGACCCATAGCCAATGTAAAATTGAAGGTAGGAATTATCGATGCACTAGTATTTCAAAACTTTATTTGTTTTTGAAGTTTGTTATTATATGTTTTATTATTCTGTATTATGGATGACTACGTTGCCTAAGTTTTAGTCTTTTTCCTCATAGCTTCTGGGGTTTATGTTTTTTTTCTCCTATTTTATTTTATTTTGATTTTTTGAGACAGGGTTTCTCTGTGTAACAACTCTGACTGTTCTGGCATTCACTCTGTAGACCAGGAGGCCCCCCCTATTTTATTTGTTTAGAACAGTTATAAATGTATTCTTTGCCATCTCATATGTGTACTGTGTACCTTGATCATCTCCTCCAACCCTTCCCCCGTTCCCCAAACCACCCACACTTCCTTCTCTTACCCTCTGCCATCATCTCTTCCTGTCTTGCTCCTTATTTTTCTCAATAACCAACTGAGAACAATTTGTGCTGTCTGCATGTACGTGGTGTGTGGCCATCCACAGAAGCCTAAGCAGCCACCATCAGTCATAGTCCGTGAAGACAAAAACAAGCAAAAATCAATTCTCTCTACTTAACAGCCATTGGCGAATATCTCCTCATGACTCCTCCCCCATCCATATTAAAATGTTGACCGACCTGATCGTGTGCCAGTAGCTATAGCTATGCGTTGGTGAGCGCGATGGCCATGCTCTGTCTAGAAGACAGCATCTCATAGCGTCCCCTCCCACCTGGGGGGGGGGCTTACATTCTTTCTGTCCCTTCCCTCTTCTTTGATGTCACCTGAGCCTTGAAGTGGTGGGGATTGGTGCAGCTGTCTCATTCAGGGATGAAGAACACTCATTAGTCACTTGCACTCAGCCCTAAGACTGATGCCTACTGCAAAATGAAGTTTCTCTAACTAATGCTGAGAGTTCTCCCCAATACACCCACTCGGAGAAATAGCAGTAGCAGGCCCACCTCCATACCCTGTGACCTCCTGGGCTTTTGAACAGTCCACTCACACCCGTAAGATATGCCACTGCAATACCAGTAGGCACATCTTGCCTGTCGGCGCTATAGAAGGCAAGATCCACTAACAGGTTATAGCACTGATACCCTCCCTCCTCCAGCAGCTTATGTAGGGTCTTCTGGCACAATGAAAGCTAGGCCAGTGTGTGAGTGTGTACGCGGGCCTTGTTTCCAGGTCAGTTCTAGTGTGCTGGAACCAAAGTGTGCTGTGTCTTCAGTAGTAGAGTCTTGCTACCTTAGTACAGTAAGCACTAAGAGCAATGGCCATGGCCTGTGTTTTGTTGTTGTTTGTAGCAGCATTTCATTTGTATTCTAATAAATAAAGCTTGCCTGAAGATCAGAGAGTAAAACAGCCCCACTGGTCAGCTTTACAGACCAGGCCGTGCTGACACACACCTTTAATCCCAGCAGCCACACTAGTTGCCATAGAAACAGGGTGGTGCATGCTTTTAATCCCAGAACTAGAGAGGAATATAAAACGGGAAGAGACAGCTCTCAGCCTGAGTCTCATTCTGAGATTCCTGGAGGCAGGATCGCCATTTCAGACTGAGGTTGAGGTAAGAGCCTATGGCTGGCTGCCTTGCTTTTCGGATCTTCAGGTTGAACCTCATTTTCTGTCTCTGAGTTTTTATTAACTGTGCTTCAGTTGTTGTTGTTGATGATGATGCTTTGGAGGGTGGGTCTGGAGCCTCACTGACCGATCGTCCTAAAGTCTGGAATCTTATTAACCTTTGAATTTAGGAAAGAAGCTTGTGTTGGTGAAACTTGTTCTGGGGGCTTAGAACACCACATTCTCTGACTTTGTTTTTGGTGTTGGGAAGATGCAGGAAGAAGAGTGTTGACTGAACTCTCTGTCCTGCCTGGTTCCCGCAGTCATTAAGTCCCAAAGAAATCACACAGAGGTCTACATTAGTTATCAACTGATTGGCCTCGTAGCTCAGACTTCTTATTAACTCTTATAACTTATATTAGCCCATTATTCTTGTCTGTGTTAGCCATGTGGCTTAGTACCTTATTTGGTGAGGCAGTCACATCTTGCTTCTTCTGTGGCTGGGTCATGACTGTGAACTGTGTCCCCTTCCCAGAATTCTCCTGTTCTAATTGCCCCACCTCTACTTCATGCCTGATCACCCCACCTATACTTCCTGCCTGGCTACTGGCCAATCAGTGTTTATTTAAAACATAATTGACAGGATTACAGACCATTGTCCCACAGCAGAAGAGATCATAGTTTGTGTACAAGAAATTCTCAAAAAGCTCAGAGAAACAGAAAATGACACAGGAAATGATCCAGTTATCAAACTGTGTGATAGGATAAGTTGAAGAAGACTTTAGGGGTAGGTGATGTGAACTAAATCCTCTTTGTATCTTTATGAAAGTTGCTGAGTGTATGGGATGGAGTGAGGCCTCCAGTCTTGTTCTGCTTTGTTCTGAAATCAGAGGATTACCACTTGGGGCAGCTTTGGTCCCCTAGCTCCCAGCTCTGATCTGTCTTCCCTTTGAGTGATCCTCAAAGTTTGTATTCATTGCTGAGATACTGACAGCTTTGACACTTTAGCCCTGGGCATCAGCTCAAGAATCACCACACTGGGTTCAGGTTGAGAAATATTCGAGTCTCAGCATGTCCTGTCCTGGGCCCCTTCCTTGAGAACACAGCCTTTGTTTATGGTATACCTCCAAAGGAGGGCAGATATGGACAAAGGGTGGAGTCTAGAGTGATCCTCTTCACCAAGACTCACAGAGCCATCGTAGAAGGCAGGCAATTCCACTGAGGCCCACGGGAGAAACTCGAGACTGGCTTCTGTGTTGGTTTTGCATTTGCTCCACTGTGGGTGGGTACAATGAGCATACCAAGTCCATCTCTGAATGGGCCGTTTTACTAAGACCAGCTGTCTTGTGGATGCCTGATCTTCTCTGCAAAGACAGGATGACAGCTGGGCCACCTCTGATAACAGTAGAGCATGAACTGGCTACATAATTTTGCAGGGCCTGGTGCAAAATGAAAATGGACCATTGTTCAAAAATTAGGCAATAAAACTTCAGTTAAAGGTACCATATCTTTAAAAAAAACCTTGTTTTTAATATGTATTAAGAATAATGCTATGTGAGCAAAATATACTTAGAAAAGCAAAATCTCAATCACTACTTATAGGAATGTGATGTCTTAGTCATCAGGTTTTTCTGGCTTGCTTTTTTTTGCAAATTTACTTATTATGCCATAATTTTTATTTTAGCAGCTTCCTTTTTTTTTTTTTTTTTTTTGGTTGTTTTTTTTCGAGACAGTGTTTCTCTGTGGTTTTGGAGCCTGTCCTGGAACTAGCTCATGTAGACCAGGCTGGTCTCGAACTCACAGAGATCCGCCTGCCTCTGCCTCCCGAGTGCTGGGATTAAAGGCGTGCGCCACCATCGCCCGGCCAGCAGCTTCCTTTTCAATTGATATAATTGAAAGTGATCTTAGTCGCTCCTGACAAGGACAAGATCTCAGATGATTTTTGGTTGTTTTTAAGGAGCTGTCTGCTGATGCAGCCATGGCTGGAGCTGTCGAGTATGTATTATAGGCTGGGGGGGGGGGGGGTTGCTTGACTGAGTTTCTGATGAATTATTTCAAAATAAAAATTTTGGTTCACTTAGAGCTAATGATTAGGTACATGGAAATCTGAGTTTAATTTTAATTAAGAAAGACGAAATAGCATTGTCATGTTTTCTCTGGTATTTATTATAAGAAATAGAGGAAAAGAGCTGGCTGTGGTGACTACATCTTTAAGTTGTGAGTCCAAATCTAGTCTGGGCTACAGAGTGAGACCATGGTGCACTGGATTCACGTATGATGTTTTCAGAAACAGAGAGAAAGAATGAAAAAGGCTTCACGGTTTGTATATAATTAAAGAAGCCTGCTTATTTGCAGTTGCTTTATCTTCTATGCCATAAAATTAATCTTACTTTTATTTTTAGTTGGGTTTATCACTAGGCTGTCCTCATTGGCCTCGAGCCCACAGTTCTCTCTGCTTAGCCTGCTGCTGCCCTGGCTTTTAGGTTGTATCTCTTGCTAAATTTGCTCATGCTAAGCTTTGTAGGACAACAGTGTTCTCTAACTTCTCTTTCTAACCCTGGAGATTAGCATTATGGTGCTGTACTGGCTGCCCAAACCATAAGGTCTAAAGTCTTTGGAGGACTCCAGAACTCCCACAGATTTATTACAATGTCTGTGCTTACACTTTATTTCATTTTATTTTGTAGCAATTAACCAGTGAGCACATCCCCCTCACCCCGACTGAACACTGGCAGTTTCTCTCCCCATGTTCGCATTAAGGACCCTGAAAATCATTTGTGCAAATGAGGCTAGGATAGACTCCTAAGAGGCACTCGGCTTCTCTCTGCTGCTAGAAACTTCCATGTAAGCTGTTCCCTTTCCTAGGGGGTGGGGGTGGCCACTACTGTCACTCCCCCTCCCCCAGCATCGCTAGTTGGGACTCTGGTCTGGTCTTAGCTCCAAGTCACCACACTGTCCACTGTTCCCCCATGGATTGAGACCAGGTTCACACACACAGCTGTCCCACCCCTCATCAGACTTCACTTACAAAACCAAAGTCAAAGATAGAGCTGTTAAGAAAATTCAACCAAAGGAGAGTGGAGTCTGTGTAGCTCTGAAGCCTTTGGAGCCAGCACTGACCCCGGGGCATGAGTTCAGACCTCAGCACAGCCTCCTTGGAGCCAGCTCTGACCCCGGGGCATGAGTTCAGACCTCAGCACAGCCTCTTTGTATATTGCAACCTGGAGAGCAGCCTCAGTCAGGGGACCCAGAAAATTCGGGAGCATGTTCTAAAAATAGAAACCTTGTACCTGTGATGGAGAATGCAGGCCCCACTCTGGTGTAGTTTGGAGGGCTGATTCTCAAATTTGTTAAGAAGCCTCTCCATCCTCACTCCAAGACCTGGTGACTGTGGCCTAGCGAGAGGTCACCCAAGCATGAGGAGGGGCCACTGTGAGGTACTGGGCTGGTTGGCGTCTCATTGTTCACGATGTTCTGGTGTTCATACTGCCAACTGTGCAAGGGGGCAGTGGCGCTGTCCTCAGCACGCCCGGCAGAGGAGATGAATGCACAATGAACAAAACCCAGACTCATTCTTATGTTTATGCAAGAAGACGGACATTTGCTTTGACCCTAAATAAACGCTTTCTTCAGGCGCGTGCTCAGATCCCTGAAGGTATAAGTAGGATTTGTCTCTTTCCAGGGTCTCAGCATGGTAAGACGTGCCCAGCCGTTAAGCTACAGCCTCGGGAAGATTCTGTAACTCTAGCCTCTTATTTGCACCCTAATCATGAAATGACCTGTTTTTCTGTGTGTCCCCACCATGCTGCTCTTCACACAGCTCCAAGCTGGGAGCCACAATGAACCCCACCTTCCTATAAGTCCGTCTCTCCTTACTTTGTTACAGGGACAGAAACTAATGCCTCTGATGGACACCTAGCCGACAGAAGCAAGCCTATTCAGACCCAGCTAATAATCATATTAACCCTGGTCTGTGACTCAGACTTCCTTTTTAGTTTTCTGTGTGTATATTAGAACACAAATAGTGAAATACAAGGTTTTACATAATAAATACTCATGTACCCAATGTCCTCAATCACTAAATAAGTCTACTTTATTCTGTTTGCTTTATTTTGTGTAAACGAAATAAAATATTACTGATAAAGTTTATGTCTCCTCTTGGTATCTCACTCAAATCCCATTTTATTCTTTCCCAAGAATAAGTTCTATTTTGAATCTTAATCTCTCTCTCTCTCTCTCTCCTTCCCTCCCTCCTTCCCTCTCTCTCTCCCTCCCTCCCTCCTTCTCTTCTCCTCCGCCTTCTTGATGCCTCTCTCCAAAGGCTCGCTGTATAGCCCTGGATAGCCTGGAATTTACTATGTAGAGCAGGCTGGTCTCTAACTCATAAAAATCCTCCTGCCTCTGCCTCCCAAGTACATAATAGTTCCTGAGGGGACAAGGTTTTCTTCCGCCCCTCCCCCAGACATCACCTACTGTGTTTTGTATGTTTGTTTGCTTTAATTTGTTCTGAGACAAGTCTCACTCTGTAGTGCTTGCTGGCTTCAAATCTAGGATCCGAGGCTGGGGTTTTGGTTGTGTGTGAACACTCTCAGCTCCCTGCATCTAATTTGGCCGGGGTCCCCTGTGAGGTTAGGTGGCTGCTCCCAAGCCTACTGCGGGTTGTACTTCTTTCCGACTGCTGATTATGTTTTATTATTTTGGGATGCTTAGGTGCTTTTGACATTTGAAGGCTTTTGGAGGCCCATGGCAAGCGTATAGTGTGTCGGATATAGACAAGCAGGAAGACAAGTACAGCCCAGAGAAGAAAAAGGTGTCGTTAGAAGCATTGCTGCCAGGGCTGCAGGGACTGCCACGGTATGCGGTGTGGGTGAATAGAGACAGCAGGGGACCCTGTGAGCGCTCTGAGGAGGGAGAAGTCACCGTGCCCTGTATGGACGCATCAAGAAGCTACAGTAAACCAGTGCCTAGCAGAGGAATTAGAGAAAGAGGAGCTTGTCCTCTGGGACTTTGTGAGCAGCTGTCCTTGTGAGGAGCTGTTTGGCTTCGGGTGAATGGAGTGGGAACATTGCGACCAGAAGAGAAGGTCAGCGGACCTGCAGTCACTGCGATCGCCACATTGACAAAGATGCTGGCAGAACTTTTCAGCATTCTATTCATTAAAACAAAAATTCCATTTGCCTGCTGGGCACGGTGTGCACACTTTTAGCTCCAGCAGGCAGATCACTGTGAGTCCAGGCCAACCTGATCTACGTAGTAAATTACAGGGCAGCCAGCGCCACACAGTGAGACTCTGTTTCAATAAAAAAAATACATTTATTTAATATATTTGTGTGCATGTACCATGGTGTGCACGTGGAGGTCAGAGCACAACTTGCTGGAGCCAGATGTCTTCTAATGTGTGTGTCCCGGGGGTCAAACTCGGATCTTCAGGCTGGGCCGCAGACATTTTGCAACCCACTCCTGTTCCTTTCTTCCTTCTCTTCTTTATTGTATTCATTCATTCATTTAATTTGTGTTTGATGGTACAGTGTATTGAGTCGAGGGCAAGACAAGGTTTCACTAAGGTTTTCAAACTGACCTTGAACTAGCAATCCTCCTGCCTCAACTTCCCAAATATCCGGAATGGCATCAGGCTCAGGCCACTAGGCCTAGTCCATTACTTACTCTACCCAGATGTTGTAGAATGGTACCCAGTAACAGCCGTCACCTGAACAGCTGGGGCTACTGGCAAAACACTGTCACTGGGTCTCGTCTGGGCATCCAGCCATTCCTACCTACACATCCTACCAGCTGAATGCAATTCTGCTCCATCCACACACGTTTTGGAAGGTGCGAGAGAGATAACTGAAGATCCCATTTACGCAGCTCTAAGGAAGGAGCCATCCACGCTGAGGAGGAGACTTCAGTAGTCCAGCTGCTCTGGGGGGTGGGAGGGTAAGCAACCCTTTACCTGCGCTCTGTGTGTGTGCCAAATAAACTCATGGGTTTCCCAAGCTGAACTTCAGGGAAACTGTTCTTGGGCACATACATCATCGGTGCCCTTTCTGAGGGGGGAATGACATGTCTGAGTGTCCTCAGGAAAAGTTGATGGAGCACTAGGGGTTGAGAGTGCCTAACCAAACCCCGTTGATGTACATGTCATAGCGGGATGGAGCTGCCTGAGGAGAGGCTCCTGGCATCATTTCAAGAGAAGAGTCAGCCAGGGTAGACAGTCAAAGCATAATTATACGCAGGAAGCATAAAGGGGTCTCCCACACTTCCCAAAGTAATTTGGGTATTTTGGGTACTCTCTGATTATAATTGTTTTTCCCCAGACTTTTCTGTTCCAGAGACTGAAAGTGAAATAAAATATGAGCCAGAAAGGGCAGTTGTTAGCTAAAGATTTAATTAACTGAAAGGAAAAAAAAAAAAACCAAAACAACCCAACCCATGATGACCTTAGGCTGACATCTTTTGAGATCCCAGTAGCATGAACGTCACAATATCTCAGTGGCAGATCTCTGTCAGGCAGCAAATTTCATCGTTTTAGATTTTGTTTGGGCGCATGGCTCCTGGAACTTTGGCTAACATTTGCGAGGCTGCGATTAACTTTTCTGTAAGCGCCATGGGAACTGGGGTCAGGACTATTTTGGTGGCTGCCTCGTTTCCAGTCCCAAGCTAGGGTTTTTCAGGGTGTGTTTGGTGAATGATTTAAGTGTTGGACACGGCAAGCGCTTGTGTGGTATTTGCAGCTGATTCTGGGTGCTTGCTTCATCTGTTGGAGTGGGCGTTCTATGTGTGGTTGTCTGACCCCCTGGGAAGTCGCCCAGCTGTCTGGAGGCCTCCCGTGTTTTCTTGTTTGGTGAGTTATCCCTAGTAAAGCCCCTGCAGTTGGACACAGAGTCTGAGCAGCAGCCAGCCTGAAGCTAGGTGGGCGTGATCGGGAGGCCCGAGCCTGTCTAAATCTCCAATCCTGCTGCTGACGATAAACAAGCTTCCCTTCTGGCAGCTGTTGACGGTCGCCTCCCACATGGCCCACCCCGGGGCCCTGCCCAGAGACGGCATGACTCCCTCTCTGTTGCTCTAATAATAACAGCAACACTATATTCTTAGCGCGCTTGAGTGATTCATGCAGACATGCCCCCTTGACTTTGGAATGAGCGTCAGGAAGAAGAACTGAACAGAATCTATATGGACTTTATCTAACCATCAATCTGATCAGGTTCAAGATTCTGCCCTGTTATGCCCTGCTGATCTTCTGTAGAGGACAGGGAGGGAGGATAATGGGTGCCGCTCAAGGCCGAGAAGGCCCCTCAAGAACCTCAGGCAGGAAAGAGATTGGCACAGCCAGAGCCTGAGCTCCAGTTTCCCTGGTGTCCCATAGTTCCTGCCCATCCGCGCACACCTTGGGATGGGAGGAAGACGGTCGGGGTCGCGGGAAGCAGCTTGGAAGAGCTCAGCACAAACAACAGGAAGGTTGCTTTTCTTCTGAGAACGTCCGCTTTCTCTGCCTGAGCCAGGCTGCTCTCTCTGAGTGCTGCCATGCAGTTCTGCCTTCCTTGGGTTGCAGGGTGGGGACCTGGACACCCAGTGGACATGGGAATCATTTATCCCCCACACTGCAGGGCCACAGACCAGTCCTTGAGGCACATGGCCCATACCCAAGTGTAGGTTTGCTTCCAGTAGCCGCAGGCAATGACCACACTTTTTTTATTTTTTGTGCGACAGCCCTGGCTGTCCTGGAAGTAACTCTGTAGACCAGGCTGACCTAGAACAATGACTGCCCTTTTAAAAACCAGATCTGAGAACAGAGACATGCTTTGGGTCTCCCACGTGTGCCTTTCTGCATAAGAAGATTTAGAGAGTCTTGAAGGTTTCCGGCTTTAAGACTCCCTTTTAGGGTTCAGTTAAATACGCCACAGATAGCTAAGGGGGGAGGGGCGGCTAGAAATCAGAGGGTAAAGATTTGAGGGATAAGAAATCTACTCACAACAGGGACCGTCTGTCCTTGTCTCTTTATTCTCCTCTCTCCAGCCCATCATTTCTCACTGTTCCCTTATTCTCCTTGTTCTTAGTTCTACATGGTTCCCCCTTGTCCTCCTCATTACAAACGTTCCCAGTCACATAAACCCTTAAAACCAGCAATTCCCCAGCCCTAGCAGGTTCCAGGCTGGAGTTCTTTCGCCCCATTTTCTATAATAAGAAAAACTCTAGATAAGAGTTTACACACACACACACACACACACACACACACACAGAGAGAGAGAGAGAGAGAGAGAGAGAGAGAGAGAGAGAGAGAGAGAGATCTGTGGGAGTGGCTAGCACACATCAGTGAACTCCTTAATGGTGAAAGTTAGTTAAGAAAGGAATTGAATCAGCAGGGAATTCCAGAGGGAAAGGCTAGTGCACTACCCTTCATCTTTAGGTGGTTAGTAAAGAGCTAAGGAGTTATTCTCAGTAAAATTATGAATAGGGTTTGGGTTGTTTAAATCAGTGTGCCACTTCTTTTCTCCCAGTATGCGTAGGAGCTACCAGGTAACCAGGCAACCTAGGGGAAGCTGATTGATGGCTCTTGGTCAGAGAGCACATACACCAGACACTGTACTTTCTATGGGCCTAGGTCTGGAGTTAGACTTACTGCTCTGCGTGAAGAAGAGACCCAAGCTTCTAAATGATCAGTTCTGGGCTATGCTGTTATTAGCCGTTCTGACCGTGGGCGTTGGGGGGTAAAACTAGAGCAGCAGCTTGGGCAGGTAGTAATTCTGTGTCCTTGGAGATCTGTGAATATCCAAGCTGGGATGATCTTTGCCTGGACCCCAAACTCTGACCAGACACCTGCTGATAAAGATAACTGCAGGAAGGCAGACCTCTGCACTTACCTAGGAGAGAAGAACAGGCCTGGCAGTGGGAAACTTTTCACAAAACAGTTCTGAGCTGTGGGAATTGATCCCCAAATATGTAACAGTAAGGGAGTTAGGGACAGCAAAAAAAATCTACAGCAAATGACAGCCTCTCTACTCACAAAGCAATAACACCAAGAAGTCTTGCCTTTTGGTTTAGCCTTCACCAGATCCCTTGGTTCTGATAAGTCACTCGTGAAAAGATGGCCAAGCAATTGCTGTGTAATGTTGTGGCTTGTAGCAGGAAGAGGGAGTGGCTGGGAGGAGGGAGAATAAGAAGCTTACTAGGGCCATGAATGTAGAACACCTGTCTAGTGTCTTAGGGCTGGGAAGAGACACTATGACTGTGGCTACTCTTGGAGAACATCTAATGGGGGCTGGCTTGCAGGTTTGGAGGTTTAACCCATTATCATCCTGGCGGGACATGGTGGCGTGCAGGCAGACATGTGCTGGAGAGGAAGCTAAGAGTTTTGCATCTGGAATAGCAGACAGCAGGAAGAGAGACACTGGACCTGGCTTGAGCTTCTGAAAGCCCACACCATGATACAGTTCCTCCTACAAGACCACACCCACTCCAGCGAGGTTCCACCTCCAATAATGCCCCTCCCTGAGTCTATGGGGCCATTTTTACACAGACTTCCACACTAGCATGTTCAAAGTCCTGGGTTCAAATCCCCAGCACCACCAGGAAGAAGATGCCAACTAGTTAGGACCTGCGTGTTTGTAAATTATGGCTTGGCCACACGGTCAATTTCACTTTTTCAATAGCCCTATGGCAGGAGGGAGGGAGGGGAGGAGGGAGGGAGGGAGGAAGGGGAGGAGGGAGAGAGAGAGGGAGGGAGGGAGGGAGGGAGGAGGCAGCTGTTAAAACCACATATCCTTACTCCAGTGATGCCCCACTTGTCACCAACATGACCACCCTGAAAGGACCCTGGGCAGTTATTGACTTCTCTCACTGGTTTTTAATGTTGGTCACCACTGGCTGCAATACTTGCCCAGATTTAATGAAATGTTTGCATAGTTCCAACTCGGGCTGGTTACTCTGCCCTCAGAGAACACAAGCTCTGCGGGGAAAGTGCCCTATAAATCCCAGACCTTGTTAGATTTACATCTTCTGCAAGGCTTTCCGCTCACACCCAGTAACCTGAGGGCTGGGGTCAGCCTGCTATCACATGAATTTCTCCATCGTAAATAGACTCAACACTCTGCTCAAAGGTTTTCAGATGTATTTGTTTAAAACTGCGTCTTGCCTTCCAGGTGACAGCCACCATCAGCCAAATGCTGTTGTACAGGGACCAAGCCCAGCTCTCGATGCTGAAAACCAAACTCTACCTTGGATAATTGTTAAGAAACCTGATCGCAAAGACTGTGTTGTGATGAATCAGGGCCAGGGAGCTTCTAAGGAAAAAAAAAAGAACCTCAGATGGATTCTCTGAAGTATAAAGTTAGCTACTCTGCAGCTGCCCACGGGCCCCCCTCCTCTTCAGGAGCTGCAGGGACAGCTCTGAACCCTTCCTTCCCCACCGCATTGTCTGCCTTCTCCACAAAAGAAGCCTCATCAGCACTGTGGTTTCTAATTTTAGCTGCCGCTTTGCACTTTGTGTAGCATCTTGGGAAATACAAATGTAGAATTTAGACCACAGCGGGGCTCGGTTGTTGGCGTTTGTCTTTGGATGAGAAAGAGGGTGATTGGCAAGCATCTGAACTAATGTGCTCTCAGGGTCTCTGGGCTGGGAGCTTATGGCTCACTTCCCTCTGTGATGACGGCTGGTCAGAAGGCTTCAGAAACCACCGAACTTACCCCGGCTTGGCAGAAATTCAACATGGCACAGATCAGCAGTTCTCAGCCCTCCTAACTCTGCCACCCTTTAATGCAATTCCTCATGTTTGGTCATCCACAGCCATAGATTGTTTTTGTTGCTACTTCATAACCTGGCTACCAGTATGATTTGTAATGTAAACACTTTTGGAGCTAGAGGTTTGTCAAAGGGGTTGTGACTCATAGATTGAGAACCACTGGTATAGACACTTGATAATGTTGAAATGTGTGGTGTGGTGTGTGTGTGTGTGTGTGTGTGTGTGTGTGCATGTTGAGGGGTAGGGAGGACTTCATATATAATCCCAAACTAGATTCAATAATCTGCCCAAACTAGAAGTGGGCAGAAGCCCACAGCCTAAGTCACATGGAATTCTTCCTGGGTGTCTCATAAGGTCAGAGAAATACGTTGGTAGGTGATTAGATCTGTGCTAGTCCAGGCATGGAAGCTTGTGAGAAACTTGCTGAAACAAAACAAAATGGTAGTATTACTACTTTTGTTCTTAAGAAGTAGAGCGCACAGAAAAATGCATAGATTACATAAGAGGAATCTTATAGAACTGAATGAGCTACAATAAAAGGGACGGTTTATGGTTTCTATTGCTGTGAAGAGACACCATGACCACAGCAACTCTTATTAAGGAAAGCATGTAGTTGGGGCTGACTTACAGTTCAGAGGGTTAGTCCATTAGCGTCATGGCAAAGCATGGTGGCCTGCAGGCAGACATGGTGCTGGAGAGGGAACCAAGACAACTACATCTGGATCCCCAAGCAACAGGAGAGGAAGAGCTTCTGAAACCTCAAGCCCACGCACAGTGGCCACACTCTCCAACAAGGCCACGCCTCTCAACAGTGCCACTCCCTATGGGCTTGTGGGGACCATTTTTATTCAAACCACCACAGGAACCTTGTGCCATTTCCACCTAGGTCAAAGAATTGGAACATTGCCAACACCCCAGGAAATCCCTTCCCAGGAGAATTTAACCCCCGTCTTCACCACAGAAGTAACTGACTTCTGCAGTAATCAATTTTTTCAGTTCTATTTTTATTTTCTTTCTTTTTAAAAATTTTTTATTGATATTTATTGAGCTCTACATTTTTCTCTGCTCCCCTCCCTGCCTCTCCCCTTCCCCCTTCAAACCTCCCCCAAGGTCCCCATGATCCCAGTTTACTCAGGAGATCTTGTCTTTTTCTACTTTCTACTTCCCATGTAGATTTGATCTACGTAAACCTCTCAGTGTCTGCATTGTTGTCTAAGTTCTCTGGGATTGTGGTTTGTAGGCTGGCTTTCCTTGCTTTATGTTTAAAAAACACCTATGCGTGAGTACATGTGATAATTGTCTTTCTTGTTCTGGGTTACCTCACTCAAAATAATGTTTTCTAGCTCCATCCATTTTCCTGCAAAATTCAAGCTGTTGTTATTTTTTCTGCTGTGTTGATGGAGGAAGGTCATTGGCTAATAAAGGAACTGCCTTGGCCCATTTTATTGGTTAGGACATAGGTAGGTGGAGTAAACAGAACAGAATGCCGGGAGGAAGAGGAAGTGAGGTCAGAGTCTCGACAGCTTTCCTCTTGGGAGCAGACGCCTGAGAGAGACGCCATGCCCCACTCCCGGGATGAAGCTCTGACCCAGGATGGACCTAGGCTAGAATCTTCCCAGTAAGCGCACCTAGGGGCGCAACACCGATGATTAGAAATGGGCTAAATTAATATGTGAGAATTAGCCTAGAAGAGAATGGGCCAAGCAGTGTTTAAATGAATACAGCTTGTGTGTTGTTATTTCGGGGCATAAGCTAGCCGAGTGGGCGGCCGGGGTGCTGGGAACGCAGCCCCGCCGCCCTTATTACTACACTGTGTAGTACTCCACTGTGTAAATGTACCACATTTTCCTTATCCATTCTTCAGTCGAGGGGCATTTAGGTTGTTTCCAGGTTCTGGCTATGACAAACAATACTGCTATGAACATAGTTGAGCATGTGTCCTTGTGGCATGATTGAGCATCCTTTGGATATATACCCAAAAGTGGTATTACTGGGCCTTGAGGAAGGTTGTCTCCTAATTTTCTAAGAAATCACCACTCTGACATCCAAAGGGGTTCTACCAGCTTGCATTCCCACTAGCAAGGCAGAAGTGTTCCATTTTCCCCACAAACTCTCCAGCATAAGTTGTCATCAGTGTTTTTAATCTTGGCCATTCTTTCAGGTGTAAGATGGAATCTCAGAGTTGTTTTGATTTGCATTTTTCTGATGACTAAGAATGTTGAACATTTCCTTAAGTGTCTTTCAGTCATTTTAGATTCCTTTGTTGAGAGTTCTCTGTTTAGGTCTGTACTCCATTTTTTTATTGGATTATTTGTTCATTTGGTGACTAATTTCTCGAGTTCTTTGTATAGCTTGGAAATCAGACCTCTGTCTGATATGGGGTTAGTGAAGATCTTTTCCCATTCTGTAGGCTGTCATTTTATCTTGTTGACCGTGTCATTTTCTTTACAGAAACTTTTCAGTTTCAGGAGGTCCCATTTATTGTTTCAGAGTCTATGCTGCTGGGGTTCTATTTAGGAAGTGGTTCCCATGCCAATGCGTTCAAGTGTACTTCCCACTTTCTCTTCTATAAGGTTCAGTGTGGCTGGCTTTATGTTGAGGTCTTTGATCCATTTGGACTTGAGTTTTATGCATGGTGATAGATATGAGTCTATTTTCATTCTTCTACAGGTTGATATCCAGTTATGCCAACACCACTTGTTAAATATGCTTTCTTTTTTCCATTTGATATTTTTTGCTTCCTTGTCCAAGATCAGGTGTTCGAAGATGTTTGGATTGATATCCGGGTCTTCTACTCAGTTCCATTGGTCCTCCTGTGTTTTTATGCCAATACCACGCTGTTTTCAGTACTATAGCTCTGTATTAGAGCTTGGAGACTCCTGCAGAAGAGGGAGAGGAAGGATTGTAAGAGCCAGAGGGGTCAAGAATACCACAAGAAAACTCACAGAACCAACTAACGAACCAACTAACCTAGACTCATAGGGGCTCACAGAGACTGAACCCACAACTAGGGAGCCTGCATGGTACAAACCTAGGCCCTTTACATAAATGACAATTGTGTAGCTTGTCTTTTTGTGCAACTCCTAATAGTGGGAACAAGCGCTGTCTCTAACTCTGTTGCCTGCTTTTGAGACTCTATTCATCATACTGGGTTGCTTTGCTCAGCCTTAATACAAGGGGAGATGCTTAGTCTTACTGCAACTTGATATGCCACGGGAGGCCTGCCCTTTAATCTCAGCACTGAGGTAGCCGAGGCAGGCAATAAGTTCAAGGCCATATTGTACTACAGAGACTAGAGAGTGAGGTCCAGGACAGCCAGAAACCCTGACTCCAAACAAAAACAAGAAGAAGAAGAGGAGGAGGAGGAGGAAGAGGAGGAAGAGGAAGAGGAAGAAGAAGAAGAAGAAGAAGAAGAAGAAGAAGAAGAAGAAGAAGAAGAAGAAGAAGACGACGACTTACAGGGTATGGTGGTTTATGCCTGTCTCCCTCTCACCCCAGCACCTGTGAGGCTGAAGAAGGAGGATTGTTTGGGGTCTGAGGACATCCTTGGTTACATAAATCCAGTACAGCTCAGGCTGAAGCACAGATACTCTGTCTCAGAACAAAATAAAAACACCAACAAAGTTAGAAAACAAAAACAAAATGAGGCCTAGGAGCCAAGGAAAGTAGAGATGTCATGAAGTCGAAGAGACAAGGAAGTAGATTGTTCTCTGCCAAAAGGGATTCATTTTAACTTACACCGTGTGAGATTTTTAAAAACACAGTTATTTATTTACTTACTTACTCAGTATGTATGCGTGTGGGTACCGTACACATGCGGAGGCCGGAGGACAAATTTGAGAAGTCCAGTTCTCTCCTGCTATGTCTGTTCTGAGGATCAAAGCTCAGGTTGTCAAACTTGGCAGCTATTACCTTTCTTTATTCCCTGAGTCCTCTTGACTGCCCCATGTTGTATGTATGATAGGAAAAGTCATTATAATCATAACTCTGTGTGTGTGCGTGTGTGTTTTAAGTGATCAAAACTACTCTGCACAGTGTAACCAATATGGTAAGAATATAATTTGGTGGGCTTTCCTTCTGAAAAAATGGATAAGCCATTTTAACTTCAATTTTGGCAAAAAAAGCAAATCATACTGTGACAAATATATCATGTAATTGTTTTAAAATTATAAAAGGATATAGTCAGGAAAATAAAATAGACTATGAGGGGGACCTTCTTATCTTCTCTCCCATCCTCGATGTCTATATCCCAAGTACAGGAAGTCCATGTATACATGCTACTGTGGGATGAAGAGAGAGGAGGCACGTCGGCATCGCTCTCGTCTGCCATCTTTTACGCTAGCTGTCAGATATCATCCTCCTGTGTTACTGGGATTGACAGGAGGAGGTGAGGGGGGGCGATCACCCTTTAAGCTATGACCTTTTCGGCCTTTGCACCCAGGGAGGCTTTAGAGGCGACCCACGCACAGCAGGCTTGGTTTTAGGTTTGTTCATAGGTAGTCTACGTGGGTTTGCTGTCTTCCTGTGGCTCTCTAAGTGCCTCTGCCATGGACACCAATCACTACCTGGACTTCGGAGCCTCCTCGTCCCTCTTCCTCTCTAGCCCCGCCTAGAAGAGTGACGTTTCTCCACGTGCTGACTCACCCCCAAGCTGCGAAGTGAAGAAGTTGCACACTAATTGC
This sequence comes from Microtus oregoni, assembly GCF_018167655.1. Taxonomy (NCBI): domain Eukaryota; kingdom Metazoa; phylum Chordata; class Mammalia; order Rodentia; family Cricetidae; genus Microtus; species Microtus oregoni. The sequence goes on from NW_024543078.1 coordinate 12,278,570, forward strand.
ATCACAGGCCATGTTCCTTCTGTTACTCACAGATTGTGCCTCTCTCCCACCAACCCTGGTGCTGCACCAGCTTCCTGGGGTCACCGTGTGGCCAGGGCTTCCCACAGTTCAGCCGCCAGTTTTCCCTTTGTAAATATCAGACACCACCGCTTCTTTGTACTCTTTCTTCTTCTCTTCCTCCTCCTCCCCCTTTAGCTATTTTATAACCCCAGCTGAGGGTTAGCAGAAGGAATAAAGCAGAGATGCCAGACTGTGGTTGTCTTGCGGAGAACATTGCTTCTGTTACCAAATGAAAGCTGAGGATTATGCTGTTTTCATTATCTTTGCCATTCAGCTGCCAATTCTTTGGTTATAAGCGTGCAGCCCTGAACCTGCAGGGTTTAGCCATTTAGAAACTTGTTTTTATCAAGTCAACTCAAACTGCAAGACTGGGCCAGAAACACATGGCCTGAAAGCAGGAACTGCGGGGCCAGGCTGCAGAGGAGCTACTGCGACTTGCTGCGTACACAGCTGAGGCAGCCTGGCTCTGCGTCTGCAGGCAGGGCCGTGCCTGGCAGAGCTGTTCCATACACGGTGCAGAGGACAGTCAGAGCCGGGCACCCTTAGATTCGGAGAGGCGCCGACACAAAAGGCATGCTTTCAGTAAGTTAGGACACCTCACCCAGTCTGGCCTCGCATCTTTTCGGTTTCTAGTCAACACAATTTTTTACTAATTCTTTGGGAATTTCACATCACGTGCCCCAATCCCACTCATTTTTCAGGCCTTCTCTGTCTGCCCTAGTTAGGATTTCTATTACTGTGAAGAGAAACCAAGACCACAGCACGGCCTTATTTATTTATTTATTTATTATTACAGAAAACATTTAATTGGGGCTCACTTACAATTCAGAGGTTCAGTCCATTATCATCAGAGTGGAACATGGCAGTGTGCAGGCAGACGTGGTGCTGGAGAAGGAGCTGAGAGTTCTACATCTCTGATCTATGGGCAACAGGAAGTGAACTGAGACTCTGGGTGTGAAAAGCACATACAAGACCTCAAAGTCCGCCTCCACAGTGACACACTTCCTCCAACAAAGCCACACCTCCTAATAAACTCCCTATGAGCTTATGAGGGGTAATTACATTCAAACTACACCCCCAAAGAAAAATAAAAAATAATTAAAACCAAAGCAAAGCATTTGCTCCTCCATCTTTCTCACCTCCCATCACTTGCTCATTTGTCTTAGAGCTGGGGAGCTGCACTGTGTCACACAGAAGACTCTCTTGTCTGGACGACTTTGCTTGCTAAGGTTCGTTGCAGTGAGTTACTGGTCTGGCTCAAGGCCTCTGGCCTCTGGCCCAGCATCACTAGATCCTCACCGAAACGTCTCTTAGATAGTCTGCTGTTGCCTGGACTTACGGAAAGCCTACAGCTATCATTCCACAGGCCCAGTCCCTTCCCAACCTTCAGCAGGTAGATGTTGGGGTGGGCCAACTCAATGCCCTGGATGTGGGCCTGGGTGGCAACTGAGTTGGTCTGTCTGGGCCTTTACCAGAACTGCCCCCTTCAGGTGAGGGTCAGGGACAGCTCTCTCACGCCCCCACTCCCAGTGGTAACATGGGCTATGGAGGTCCTGCTATAGGGGGAAGAAGCAGTAGTGCATGCCGAGGGCTCAGCACCTAAGTGTGGACTCAGTACCATCTTTTCCAGCAGTGTTATCTGATGGTATTGCCTTTATTGTAGCAGTCCTATGTTCACCAGCTGGAGAGCGGGTCTGAACTGGTTCTAAGCAAACCTACCCACAAGGGACAGTCTCTGGGGCTGGGTAGGGTGTGACACACCTGTTGTCCCAGGACTTGGAAGGATGCATTAGCAGGATGGCCTTGAGTTAAAGGACAGCCCGAAGCTCATAGTGAGAACACAGCATCAGAACCAAACTACAAAGAGCCACTGTGCTCTTCGGGAGGCTGTGGCACGGTCTGGTGGGCGCCAGTACCAGGCTGCAGCATGCTCTGGTGGGCTCCGGTAGCAGAAGGTTCTGTCCTCTTGGTCGCTCTTTTTGGGCATCAGCTCTGCAGCAGAGTCCCTAGGACTCCTTGCAATCAGCTGATTTTAGCAGTCAAAGCAGGTCTGCGTGCCCACAAAGCTAGATTCAAGCCTGCTGACTCATACTGCAGGGTCTGATAGCAAAGCCTGTCACTGGGGCAAAAGGCAGGCAGTAGGCAGACAGCGGGACCCGCAGCAGACAGACAGCGGGACCTGCAGCAGTAAAGCCCAGAGTATTTGCTGGAGGCATCTTGGTGAATATTGGCTCGGTGTGTCGGGGTTAAGGGATGGAGGGGAATGTTGATGTTTCCTAAGCACCAGCCATCGACTTTGATTGTGCTGGACCCGGCTCAAGCTTCACGGTGGTGACTCCTTCCCTCACAAGGTGACAGACACTACAGCCCAGGGCGTCTTGAGGGAGCTTTCTGGCTCTCGTTGGAGGGTGAGAGACAAAAGCCTCTTTGGTGGTTCTGATAGGAGAATGCTCCCCCCATGGAACTCCAAAATGTCATTGATGAAGTTATGGGACTGCTTGTTTCCCCCAAGGTTGAATAGGAGTTACAAAAGGGAGGGTTCACAGAGCATGCGCAAGATCTGTTTTCCATAGAGGCTTGGACATTAGGGTCTCTGCTTATACTTCTGTTTGGGCATGGGATCTTAGGTTGCCCATACCCCAATGGCTTCATCATTCATATCTGGACAGTGCTGTAAGATCTTTGAAGAGTGACTTAAAGCGATGACATTCCTTATCATGGAGGTATCCTAAAACTCCCTCATAACTAATTGGAAAAGCTTTTAGAAAATAGGAAGTTAGTTTGGAAAGCCCCCAAGGTTAGCAGGCTAGTGGGTAAAGAGAAGCAAGGCGCATCCACTTCAGATTTGAGTATTTATGGATCCAGGGTGCTTTTTGCATTTTATTTCTGGAGTGGATGGCTTTGGCATCGATTTAAAGAATGCTACACAGGTTTCAAAGGCTCCAGATGGTTGCATAGCCTGCTGAGATAGGCTGACATTCATTTGCATTATTGATAAGGAGTCAGGAGCTGCTGCCTGGGAACGCTCTTTCTCATAGGCGAGACTTTTTGAGCCTTTGTTGACTGGTACTTCACAAGGTGTCACTGATGGGTCTATCTGGAACTTACTGTGACCCCGAGTGAACGCCCACCATCGTAAGAACACAGGAAGAAGGGACACTGGAGTCAACCGGATACGTCTATTTCTCGTACAGAAACAGTTGTTTTTTGTACTGATGAGCTGTTTGAGATGCAGACCTCAGAACATTTTCTCTTGTCCCGCCACCTAGCATCTTTAACCAAGAGCAGTGGCTCCTGAGAGAATCAACAATATTTCTCTAGGAGCCCAAGGCTTCCCGCCTGCTCCTTTCAGAGCTGTGGGTCCACGTGGACTCCCGTGAGCTGTGTGTGGAAGGCGGGAGGTGACTTTGTGACCTTTATTGTGGGCTGCTTTTCCTTTCCTGGATGAGCCCCTACAGAGTTGGCACAGTAATGTGTGTTTGCTCCAAAGCACAGCTGCAAAAGAACCATCCTGCCCATGTGCTTCCTTTTCTAGATGTTCAAGTAGAGTGGCTGAGGAATAGCAAGTGAATGTTTTCAGTATTTTTAGAGGACAGAAATCGCAGCGATGAATGTTCCCATGAAAGCAGAGTTATGTTTCCCCACTGGAGACCCATCTAGCCCTGACACTGGACTTACCTGTTTCTCTGTAGAGTGTGAGGGATGGGAGACATTTGCTTCTGCAAGCACAGTTAATACCAGAAGTGTCCAGTGGAATAGAACTGGGCTTGGGTCCCCTCAGTCGTGTATTATGGATATCGGCATTTCCTTCACTCTGCATCAGTTACTGCCGTGCTTGGGTTGTGCAGGAGTGCTCCAGAGGCCTCCACCTGTCGAGGTTTTCATTATGGCATGGATTTTGGATAATTAGAGTATTTAAAAAGGAATCTAGCATACTTTTAATATATAGTTTTTAAATTTTCTTTTCATGTTTTTGGGACCTTGAAGTTTATCAATCTTTAAAGATCATGATTGGAACATTTGACAAGGGAACTCAGCCCATAGATTTAGCATAGACTTACTCCTCCTAACACAGAAATTTAACTTGGAACAATCACCAGCCGAGCCAGTGGTCCCTGGCTCTCTGTGGTCCACGGCCCTGAGGATATTCTCAGCTGACTTCTTTGCCACAGGGCTTTCTTTGGGAACACGAGGCGTAGAGGGCTTGTCAGAGTCTGCAACCCGCTGAATTGCACAATTTTCTGGGGCTTTAGTCGTTGGCATCCATCTGCTGTTTCTTTGTGGTGCTTAGGGAGAGAACAAGGAGCAGAAGACACGTGTGGCCTGGTGACCAGTTCCAACTCTAGTTCCATCATCTTTTATTAGCGCTTCCTTCTCCCTTCCCCCTGGAGCTGCTCATAGGCTCACCCCCTCAAAACACTGTGAAAAACTATCCTAAACTAAAATCTGTGCTGTGGTTAGCAAGGGTTGCCACATACGACCAGTTGGTTTTCAATATATCGTTCACCTTTGGTAGAACTCTGGGCACGCCTTCCAAGATGGCCTCCCTTCCACTCCGTTCCTCTCCCACCTGACAGGAGACAGGCGCCCAGGTTCGTCACTAAGGGCTCTCTGACTTAGGAGTAGGGGACTTCACTGAAATAGACCTCTGCACATCTCCTCAGGATGTATCTCTAGCAAACTAAACTAACATGGTAGGAGAAGAGTGCTTTGCGGCTAAAGCTGGAAGTCACCAAAGAGGAACAGCGGGTTCTGCCAGAATCCAGTGTGAATTTACCTCCAGCTACAAAGCCTTCCCTGCGTCCTGCAGGGCTTCAGAACGTCTGGTTTTGTCATCGTAACTGGTCGAAGGCGAGACATCTGTTGTCTCAACGGTGACACTCCCATTCCTGAAGTTCACAGGTGTGAAGACTCTGGATGCTCAGAGGGCCCTTTAGCTGCCCACAGCTCACAGGTGTCTCTCACTTCCGTAGCTGCTTAGCCTGAGGTGCGTGACCTTGCTCTATAAATACCAGCCTCATTCAAATTAGAGTTGCCTCCAGATATGAAAGGCAGACAGTCCCATCTGCCAGTGAAGTTTCATCAGATATTTTTTAGGGAGGTGGAGACGAGGGGTTCTGGGGTCAAGCCTGAAGCTTCCATCTCTTTCCCTTTCTTTCCACAAATGTATGAGGCCTCGGATGAGAGCTTTGGACAAAAATAAAGACTAAGACCCTGTCATGGTTCCCAATGGGAAAATCAGAAACATAGCAAGAAATACATGACAGAAATGCCCCAGTGTGCATGATTAGTGCTGAGGTTGAACATTACATAGGTGAGGTGTAGAAAATCTTTACTCTTGATGTCTTGTTCATATTGAATTCAAAATGTCAATAAATAAAAATAGTTTATTACTATTTGAAAATAAAAATACACCCACAGAAGAACATACTATTGGATGTATCCATGACCTTGAGATAGGGAGATATAGTTTAACTGTGACTCCAGGTCTTACTGTATAATTTAGCTGGTCTGGAATTGGAGATTGTCCTGCCTCAGCATCCTGAGTGCTGGGATAAGCCCCGCCCTCACTGGGACTCAGTGGGAAGTTCATTTTAAGTGTAAGAGAAAAGAAATAAGACATAAAGGAAAAGATTGCTTTTGACTATAATGAATACAGAAGATAAAAAAGCAAGGTAAACATTTCTGGCTTAACAATGGATAAGGAACAGTGTCAGTTAATACACAGAACCTACATAAAACAAACTAGAAAATAAACATGGTAATAGAAGACAAAAGGCAATGAACGGTGCACCAAAAAGTTATAAAAGTCTATGAAGATGAAAAACATTTTCATCCCAAGTGTTGCTGAAAATGGGGGAGGGGTGATTTCTGTTAGTCCAGGCACTTTTGCTCTTTTTTTTTCTTTCTTAAAAAGAAAATTATTATTCCCCAATATTCAGCAAGAAAAAATGAGGGGGGATGGGTAGCTCTATTGCTTAGGGTCACCCTCCAAAACTTGTGTTTTTTAAAAGATATTTTGTAAACTTGGCTTTAAAATGTTTTTCATTGGGTGTGGTAGCACACACCTGTACACTCCCCCAGCACACACCTGTAAACTCCCCCCATCACACACTTGTCAACTCTCCCATCACACACCTGTCAACTCCCCCATCACATACCTGTCAACTCTCCCCAGCACACACCTGTAAACTCCCCCCAGCACACACCTGTCAACTCTCCCCAGCACACACCTGTCAACTCCCCCCAGCACACACCTGTCAACTCCCCCAGCACACACCTGTCAACTCCCCCCAGCACACACCTGTCAACTCCCCCAAGCACACACCTGTCAACTCCCCCAGCACACACCTGTCAACTCCCCCCAGCACACACCTGTCAACTCCCCCAGCACACACTTGTCAACCCCCCATCACACACCTGTCAACTCCCCCATCACACACCTGTCAACTCTCCCCAGCACACACCTGTCAACTCTCCCCAGCACACACCTGTCAACTCCCCCCAGCACACACCTGCCAACTCTCCCCAGCACACAGCTGTCAACTCCCCCCAGCACACACCTGTCAACTCTCCCCAGCACACAGCTGTCAACTCCCCCCAGCACACACCTGTCAACTCCCCCCACTACCAGCACGCAGGAGGTGGAAGGCAAAGAGAACCCAGAGTTCAAGGCTATCGTGGGCATTGAAGTCAGTTCTAGACTAGCCTGAAAAATATAGGGCAAACCTATCTCAATAAAGAAAAACAATACAAAAGTTCATTGTAATAGTAACTTTTGAATTAATAAAGGATTTTTTCTTGTGGAAAACAAAATCGTGATGTTTAGTTTTATAATCTCTTGGATCCTCTCCCCTACCTCTCTTCTCCCTACCCCCAGCACCTCCTGAAGGGAAATCGCAGATTCTAAGCACTGAATAGGAAACTGACCCAGTACCTGGCCTTGGCTCAAATACAGACTGCCACCATTTTGTTGTAAGGTCGGCCAGCCAAGAATAAACTTGATGTTCAATGATGGGAAAAGACAAAAGAAAAATATTTTGTAATATGGAATGACACAATTACCATTTTCAATGTATGTAATCCCAATTTCATTGAAGTGCAGTTATATCCATTTGTTTTGCTATAGTCTACGGCTGCTTCTGCCCCACAACAGTGTTCAGTCATCAGAAAGATCAGAAAGACTGCACAACCCACACAACCCAAACCAGTTTTACCATCTGACCCTTCCCAGCAAAGGCCAGAGGTCCGCTGACTTCAAGCCAGAAGAGCAGTGGGTGGGACATGCTCCGAGACTCTCGTTCCGTGCGGTCACGGACAGCATTTTGTGCTGATTGTCCTGCCTTTCCCACACATTTTCGTCTGGTTCATGAAAGGACACATATGATTTGGACTGAAGGTTATGGAGCAGAAATTTTATCTTCAAAGAGGTTGATATTAATGATTTTAAAATTCCCACTTGCTAGCGTTGTAAGTCAGACTAAGAATAGAGAACTTTCCTGGCTTTAGAACTCAAGTGTCTCCTCTAAACTGGAATGCCAGGAAAAAACAAGGTTGCATTTGTATTAGTTGCTACTTTAGAGACATCTAGACCCATGAGCAAAATCCCTACAGTGAGTGATTTTGTGAAATTTGAATATGGGGCTAAAATATATAATTTTTTCAAACGTTTATCTCTTATCAAATGAAAAAAAAAATCCCTAGGCAGGTGGATCTCTGCGAATTTGAGGACAGACTGGTCCGCAGAATCAGTTCTAGGACAGCCAGGACTATACAGTGAAACCTTGTCTCAAAAAAACAAAACAAAACAAAACCAACTTATTTTATCAATAAAAATTTGAATAGAGGTATAATTCATTTGCATGTGACTTATTCTTGTAACATGATCCTGTCGTAAATTGTTAGTGTGCTCCAGCACACTCCTGGTGCTGGTTCCTATGGAGACTAGAAGCTGGGTTTATTCTTTCCTTTGTTATTGAGCTCGTCCTGCCATGCTCAGCTCATTGCCTGCCACACACAAGATCGCAAATGTGTATGATCAGGGAGCGAAAGTATGCTCTGCTGGTTGTTCTGAAGATATCAAAGCTTTGCATTCCATCCATTTATATATGCTAAACTATTTTGGAGTCAGGAAAGGCCAGGTGTACAGTTTTCAAACACTTTAGTTATGTTTTAATAATAACCCCTCTTTTTTAGATCATTATACAAATTGCCCAAGAAGCTACCACAAAAAAACTCATTAAATTGTTATTACAGTAAATAATCTTGTGTTCCAAACAAGTTATAACAGGAATGATTTTCCAAAAAATTTTTGACTGAAAGAGTAATACATACTCAGAGGAAATTTAGGAACTCTAAAAACACACAGGAGAGCAGCTTATGATGATTTCATCTCAGAAGATAACTTGTTCCTGTAACCACTAGGGCTGTCTACTGTCACAACTCTCCATATAATCTGGCGTGTATGACAACTGGCTAACTTAAATACAATCTTACACAATGCTTTGATTTTTTTCTGTAAAAAAGAAGCTTCTTTGTCAATGCCCAAAGTCTACTCTTTTAGTTTTAGTAACTGAACAGAGCCCATTATATGAATATACCCTCATTTGGATTAAAAATACATTTTGAAGTGCTTTAAATGCCAAGCAGTCTTACTGACAACTACTTTGTAAACCATTGAGAGATGTCAGGAGGGAAAAAGTAAGGAAAAAAAGAACGAGAAAGACTGAAGCAAGTCAGTGTATCCTGTTCAGGCAGTGAGAGACTTGTGTGCTTCTGGGGGTTTCTAGGCAGCCACTGCAGAGAGCTTAGCGTGGCTGATGCAATGCCTGCACAATTATATATCAGTGAGGCAAGAGCGTGCAATTGCCAACAAACGCCGCTATTCCCAAGGCCCCAGCAGAGCCCCTGGCTTAGAGAAGTACCGTGGGGCTTTCTTGAGACCCGATGGGTCACATAAGCAAGCACCCACCTCTACTGTCCTTACTCTGGGGGCACTCAGGGGCAGTCACTTGGACACTGTTTAGATCCTCGAACTAGCAGAAAGAATTGCGTGGCAAAGGTTCCAGGTTTCATAGCATCGGAGACTTCCAGACAGGACTAGCAGTGCGATGATTGTGGTCAGGGGTGTCTTCAGCCCTGCCTGATTAGAGAGAGCTTAGCTGAATGATTTCGAGCAGGCGACTCTTGTAGTTTTCTGTGTCTAACCAGGGAAGAGCAGACAGACGTAGCTTGGCAAACGCTTCAGCTCAACGTGAACCCTAACTCCTCGGCTGGCTCACTCCATGCCCAGTTCCTGCCAATTTAGCCCTTCCAGACAAATAGAAAAAGCAGGAAATATCCTGGCGCTTGGGACATTCTAAATACTTCCAGTTTTCTAAAGCTTGGATCCCTTTACAGGAAATGCTCTAATATGGGTGTGTGTTGAGTCATTGTAGAGCAATATGTTATTAGGGTAAATGCCGTAGAAGGAACTCTGGAATAGCCTTATTAAAATAAACCGCTGTGTCACTGGGTATGAGCAAAATGCGAGTCTTTGTTGTGTGTCAGATGACCCACAGTGTGAGCAAGCCCAGTGACACAGCTGGAAAGAGACTAGTCACGAGAACGGCGCAACCGCCTCACACAGGGGTAGGTGACAGGCCCTGGTCTAAGTCCTCTGTGTTACCTTACTCAGCCTCCCCCAGAATCCTACAAATCCAGCCACAAGTATGCACACTCCCTGATAATGAAGCTGTAGTACAGACAAGTCACTAGACCAATTCAGTGCCCTGCACATGACAGGTGGTAAGAGAAGCGCTTCCCACACGGTTGTCTATCCCAGGAGCCTCTGAAGCAGCCAGAGGACAAATAGAACCAGGAGTGCGTATTGGGTATGGCGAGGGAGCTGTCAGAGATGCTGGGGTTGTTTCCGAGGACTCCAGGACCACCTCACAGAGGCCAAAGATTTGGGATACTTTGAATATTAGTACAATGATAGAATGGAACACATCAAACACGTTTAAATCCGTGAGCTCGTAATGCTAAAAATAATAGCCATGTTTAGAAGAAGAGGGGTAAACAATTCATTACTCAGTCAGAAACAGGTAAATAAGTGCGACCATTGTTTGCTGTCTGCCTTGTGTGGTCTGCGTCCCTAAGTAACCGTTAGTACCTGAGATAAGAGAGAGTTGGAGTGTAGGCTATGCATGTCTTGTCTGAAGTACTCTGAGATGTTACAGAAGTCAGGTGTGGAATTTTCCATTCGTATCATGTTGCTGCTCGGAAAATTTAGACTTGAAAGCATCCTGGATTTCTGGTTAGGATCCTGAACCTGGATATCCTTCTACAGCCACAAGAGGACCAGCGTCTCTAGGCTTCGAGGGGAACTGAATGTTTATACAGAAAAGCACAGACAACCTAGCAATCTGTGCCTCATGATGGCCAGAAAGGAACTGACCCTCACTCATGAAGAATTGTCCAAAAAAAGTAAATAACTTGAATAGCACAAAGCTTTTCATTCTTACTTCCAATTTCGGAAAATTTACAGATTTGAGGGGCAACTCATACAATGCTGGTGGTGTGCAAACAGCAGAGAACCTGCCAGAAGAACTTAGGGAGAGGCCTGATCTTTTCAGTAAAGGATCCCAGCAAGGGAGAAGCTGTGCAGATCAAACGAGATTTTGAAGACTTCTACCAACTCTAACACATAGATCATTTTTTAATCTTAACTTTCTAGAACCTCGAATGAAATTGTAAATACAAGTGGACAGCTAGGAGAGCAACTATGCATTTGATGATACTAAAGAATTGTCAACTTTTTTTGGCCTCATAATGTGATTATTTTAAAAATTACTTTAAAAATGTGTGTGTGTGCTTGTGTGTATGCACGCTTGCAGATTCCATGGAACTCTAGTCACAAGCGGTTGTGAGCCAACTGTCATGGGTGCTGGGAAACACAGCGGGGTCCCCTGCAAGAGCGGCACGTGCTCTTAAAAGCTGAGCCACGTCCAAACCATGTCCAGACTCAAATGTGCTTATTTTAAAACGCTTTTCCTTTACTGATGAAATTGTGCTTTCTAAGATTTGCTTTAAGATAGGACGCTATGTGGTAGGAGGTAGGGCTGGAATAGATCGTCCCTGAGTTGATCATGACCAACGCTTGGGTGATGGTGCAGAAAGGTGTCACACACACACACCCCCACTGAGTTGGGTTGATTACAATCATGATACAATTTTAAACTAAATGTTGACGTTTGTGTTGTACAAAATAAACCCTGATCTGACCTAAGAATTCATGGTTGATTTGGTTCTAGATACTTAGAAAAGGATTGATTATGCTACAATATTTTTCTTTCTTTTCTTACCACTTTTGCATTTTTCAGGAGGGTCTTACTCTGTCACCCTGGATGGTTAGGAACTTGCTATCTAGAACAGGCTGGCTTCAAAGTTATAGCAACCTTTCTGCCTCTGCCTCCCAAGTATGAGATCACAGATACTCACCACCACGTCCAGTCTACCACCTTTTTATATCACCCACAACATCAGACTCTTTCCGTGTACCCAGGAGCCTGGAAAAGACGACTCTGAGCAGCTATTGTTAAAATAAACTGTTACACTCTTGATTAAAAAATAGGAAGACACAGTCAGATGGTGCTATGTCATCTATGTGCTGAAATTTATCAGCAATAATTTATGGTCACTAGGTATTGTTTGTATAGATTCATTTACACTTTGAGCATTAGTAAGTACAAATTGGCAAATTCCCCCTAATTCTCACCGGTGTCACTAACGTCAGCTGAATGCCTGCTCTGCGCTAAGTGCTGGGAGTCACGACAGGAGATGCAGTCCAGGAAAAGATGAAGATGGGCTGTGGCTCCCTGCTATTATTATGTCTGGATGGTGAGGCTGGGGGTTGTCCTTTGCCAAGATGTATTGGGAAAGAGATTAACAGAAGGGCCTCTCTCAGAAGCAAAGATAAGAACGGGTGGGTGACAGGAGGCTCGTAGTGTTCTGCCTCCACTTGTCCGGTCGGACCTGTGTGGCTGGGGACTCCCCTTTGCGCGGTTGATCCTCCTGAGAAGGATTCAGAAATCACCCTCTGGCCACTCCCTGCGTTCCAGACGTTCCTCTGCACTATGAACCGTGTCTCCAGTTGAGCATGTCAAAACTGATCTCATTATTTCTTCTCCAAATCTATTCTGTCCCTCACATTCCCAACGGCCACAGAAACTTGCAAGAGTCAAGGCCTCAGGGCCCGGCTGCTGTGGCCTTGGCTCCAGCCTGAGCGGCATTCACTCTCCTTCCCCCGCTTCTTGCTCCTGGTTCCCTACTTTCTTTCTTGCCGTCCAAAGCTCCCCTCAGCAACGTCCTCAGCGCTCATCACGAGTGCAAACGGCCTGGTTTTCCTGGAAATTCTCATTGCGAGTGAGTCTTGGATGGGACCAGGGAATTTACGCTTTATTTTCTTTGGGAAGCGTGGAAAGCACTGTTTTGAAATGGATCCCTGCTGCATGGCCTTGCAGCACCACCTCGTTCGTAGCCCTGTGTTGTGATGGCTTGTGAAAAGTATAGCTTACATTGCAAATACAGGCACACACACGTATGTGTGCAGTAAAAGAAACACAATTTCCCAAAAATAGCATTTCTGAGCTAAGTGGTGTTGCACGCCTTTAATCCCCGGCACTCTGGAGGCTGAGACAGGTGGGCCACTGAGTTCAAGGCCAGACTAGTCTACAGAGTGAGTTCCAGAACAGCCAGGACTACATGGAGAAACCCTGCCTCGAAAAACAAAAATAAATAAACAGATAATAACATTTCTGTTTCATTTTAGAACAATAATTGAAACGCAGTAAACCAAGTTCAAGTCCCGCAGGTTGAATGCAGCCGTTCTTTGGGTCAAGTGCAAGCTTTCTTCCTGTTTTGTCAGCGAGGCTCTTAATCCTCTTTTGAAAATTTTCCACACTGACTGGGGTTGGAGCTCAATGGTACTTCCTAGCACGTGGCAGGTTCTCAGTTTAATTTCCATGAATATAAAAGAGACAAAACAATAAAATTCCATGGGCTGGAAAGATAGCTCAACAGTGAAGAGAATCTGAGTTCAGACCCCAGACCCCGTATCACATAGCTCATGGCTCGGGGACCGGTGACTCCAGATGCAGGAGATGCGATCCCCCTTCTGTGCGTCTCATGTGTATGTACCCACACACAGACACTTACGGTTAAAAATAAAACCTTTCTAAATTCTCCCTAATAACTTGCTTAGTAACTGCACCTAATTCCTTGTGTGCTGTAGCCTCTGCTGTTCAGTGGCCTGTTACCTTTCGCTAAGTTTGCTCAGATAATTCTTTCTCTGGGCTCGCCCCTAAGTACAGGGATCACGGTGAGTGCCTTGAGTTTCACTTCTCTGTCGGCCTCTTGCGTGTGCCTGCTCTGATGCTTCATGCCTACTTCGCAAGCCTGCACTTAACCTCTTTTCTATGCTTATCTCTCCAACTGCACCGTCTTCTCAGATTGAGAAAAAGATCCAACAGCAGTACAAGAAAGCTCTGACCTTACCTTCCAACTAAGACAATGGCTCTGTTCCCCACTGGGGCTCTTTGGCTAGATAGAGGATATAGCCATAGACAGCTTTTATAGTGTGGTGGGGATGCTGAAGTGGGGTACTGTGGATAGGAATGGAACTGGGAGAGTAGGTAAGACTTGATGGAGAAAGCCCTGGGCTAGAGAAAATGACGAGAGGACCTTGGGCCCTCCGCTGATGAAGCAACAAGAAGAGGTTGTGCAAGTGAGAAGGAAACATGGAACACGCAACAAACCTACTTAGGAGTTTATTAGAGAGAGAATGCATAGGCCTAAGATAGAGTCAGTGTGCAGAGAGAGGGAGGAAGACCGCACCGTCCAGCTTTTAAAAGCTGTCTAGCGCACGTGCACAGGGGGTTGCACGGGGTTGACGTGGCTACATCATATGCAGATGACGGGGCTCACGCATGCGTGCAAGGGCTTAGCTGAGTCATACGTGGATGATGTAATCCACGCATGTGCGTAAAGACTTAGCTGAGTCATACGTGGGTCACGCGAGGGGTGGGGGCGGCTTTAACATTCACCGGAGGCCATTAGGCGCTTCTGCCTGAGGGCTTGTCTGCACCTGCATGACCCCCTAGAACCCGAAGTATCAGTCTTATGTGGCTGAAATCGTTACAGTGCCGCTAGTGTGTATGGCGAGTAGGGGATGTATATGTTAGTCTTTAGAAAGCCTGGCAATTCCAATCAAAGGATGTGCCGCACTGGTTCAATAACTTCAAAATTGTAAAGGTTAGCAAAAACAGGCAGGTTTCACGACCTCATCTAGGCACGAGAAACCCAAGGAAATACGCGCTGTGCTTCTGGGCAGGATCCCGAGAGAAAAGGAGCATTAGAAATCTGGACTAAATGCGGTTTTGTGCTAATGCCGTATCAGCATTGGCACACTAACTGTAATAAAATTACACCAATGTAAGATGCTAATTTTAAAAACGAACACAGTAAATTGCTGATGTGTTTCACCTCGTGATGTCACACCGATGTCGCGTAGATAGTGGGGGGCAGTACCAGGAAATACATGGGGCGTCTTAAATGAAGAGTGGTCCTTCTGGAGTCACCATTATCTCATCGTTATCCAGAAACCCACTCCTCCTAAATTCTCCTGCTACCCAGCCCTCACATCCATATCTAGGTACTGGTCCTCAATCTGTCTTGCATCGACTTCATTTTCTACTGATGTAACTCACATCTTACACGATACTGACAGCTTACTTCTTCCCCAGGGCTTGAGGCATTCTCCACTGCCTGGTCTTCTGCTCGCTTTAGACCTCACTGGATTCATTCCTGCTTTCTCCACAGCCCAGAAAAGCATCTAGAGGGTGTGATGTGTCCAGGAGTTCCCGGACAGGTGGTCTGCAGAGCCCTCTTAGCTGTGATGTTGGGATGGGGTGCCATAGCTTGGGGGGCTTCCGTAGATATTTATTCTATAGTGTTCTGGAGCCTGGAAAGTCAAAAACAAAATGCGGGAAGATTCCGTTCCTGGGGAGGGTTCTGCTCCTAGTTGGCAGACAGCCATCCTGCTGCTGCCCTCACATGGTTCAGGGAAGGGTTCTCTTTTGTTTCTCCTTATAGGGCACTAATACCATCACATGACCTCATTCAAACCTAATCATCTTTTAGAGGCTCCATTCCCTTTTAAGACACTAGGGGTAAATGTTCACAATATGAGTTATGGAGGGTCACATAATTTAATCCCAAATAAATACCATAGCGGTCCTGGTTTGCTGTCACCAGAGCATGTTAGTCTAGGGTGTTAGTGACGGAGCAAAAAGAATGACTTTTCTGTATCTACCTTCCTCTCACATTATTTATAAAAAGAACAAGAATAAGATGGGTTTTGTTGTAATTTTCCTTGGCTCTTTTTCTCTCCTAACAAGAGTGAGGCCTTCGGGAGCAGAAGCAAGCACATCAAAATGCAACCATGCTGCCCTTGCCCGACCTTGACAGGAGTTCATTACACAGCTCTCAGGAGGCTGTCCCTTGCTACATCCAGGGAAGGGAAGACTTGACCCCAGTTACCCTCTTCCTTCCCCTTTCTTCACCTCTCACTGGCTCCTAATTTGCCCGGCCTGATTAGAGAGAGATGGGTGAGAATGTTTGCGCTCCAGATTCTCAGGAGAGCTTCAGACAACTAGAGGCTTGGGGCTTATCCCTTCTCCCACAAGCTGTGCTGGGAAATCGCGTGGGGATTATCACAAGGAACCCCTTCAATACAGCAAATATCTTTCTCTCCTATTAAGAACATGGGGGCACAGGGTCGTTGTTGCTTTACTTATTCGAGATTTGTGCTTTAGAAGAGAGTCCAAAGCTCAAGAGCTTCTGAATCTCTCAGATTTAGGAAATAATTAGCAGCAGAAATGCCTAAGGCACGAGACATCAGTGGACAGTGTTTGCTTAGTTGGAGCGCAGTGCTTGTTCTTTTACACACTGCACTTTAAGCACATTCAGACAGAGAAACGACTTTTTCTGCAGTTAGCACAAGAAAGTGACACAGGCCAGAGTCGGGTGTGAGCAGAAAGCTGCGAGCGATGACCAGGCTTCCTGCTTTCTTTCCTGGCAAGCAAGGGAGGTATTTGGCTTAGATGATTTCTCGGTTACCTTTTGACATCGATTGCTTGTTTATCCACACCCTTAGCCTGGCATGAAGGCATTTAGCGTGTTTTCCTCCACACTGTGAGAAAATGCTATAAAAGAGTGGGTTCTGGCATGCCATAGGTCAAGTTGAAACTTGCTTATATTGAAGACATATTATCAAATTACCTAACAGTTAATCCAAAAGGACATTATGTGTGGTTTGCATTTTAATAAATCAACTTTACTTGTGTTTCCAGATACATGAGTTCTGAAATAGAACAAGCACACACACACACACACACAGATGTTAATTCCACTTTCTTTCCCTTCCTTCCCTACATTCTTGAATACCCATTTAGTCCACAATGGCCTGAGTCCCAGAGATCTAAAACTATTCATAGACTCTGTCTCTTCCAATCCAGAAACCTATGTTGTAGCTGGGGAGAAGATAACATGGCTAAGTGCACATGAAACAACTTCCCTACCAGGGCGCTCTGCCCACATTCCTCAGCACAGAGGCTCCAGACAGCCCTGTGCATGGCCAGGCAGCTTCTTGGTTCCCACTTAGATGACAAGCACTAAGATTATAGGACTACAGTTCTATGGAAACAAAGGTGAATCTCTTTTCCTGTTTATAAATTTAAGTAATTGGAAAATATTCATCATAGACATTAAGAATATTACATACTTGCTGGGTGATGGTGGCACACGCCTTTAATCCCAGCACTTGGGAGGCAGAAGCAGATGAATCTCTATGAGTTTGAGGTCAGCCTGGTCTACAGAGTGAGTTCCAGGAGAGTCAAGACTACACAGTGAAACCCTGTTTCAAAAACAAAACAAGAAAAAGAACATTGCATACCTGTCTGATTGGCATTATAAAACATAACCACACCAGTTGCTGGCATGGCTCAGGAGTAGACACCCTCAGGATCCACCTGTAGTAAAGTAAGTTGGTGCAGCCATGTCAGAAAGCAATTCTGAGCAGGGTTTGTTGATATGCATCTAAAATCCTAGATATTCCAGAGGCTGAGGGGAAGGATCACAAATTTGAGACAAATCAGGGCAATATATTAAGGCTCTCTTCCAACACCACCCCAAAAGAGAGAATTTGGGGTTGTCTAATATCATTGAAGCTATACTATTATCACTGTGGACAATGGTTATATTACTGAGACATTCTCACACATAGGCCAAAGAGTAGTTGCATCATTGTTTATAGTAATGAAAAACTAGATATCTATCACCTCAATGATCATCAACAGGATTCAGATTTCAGACATTGGAATGCTGTGTAGTAGTGAAAGACAAATTAAAACTATATATTTGAACACAGAAAATCTCAAAAAAAACTTCAGCATGACAAAATTCCTATGAAGTTTTGAAAACAGTCTTTACATTGCTACAGACTGATTTGTGTAAAAGTCTAACACTGCACAGAGAACATTAACTAGAAGTAACACGTATAAGAGATCTCACCAAGGACTGGAGGCTATGCCAAGTGGTGCAGTCCTGTTTGGAAGCTATTGGACCGTTTCCAGGAATGCTGAGCATATGCACATGTATGACCCAGAAGTTCATGACACACACATAGAAAGACCATGACTGGTACGCAAGGACACTTGAAACAGTACTATTCTCAGAACTCCCAAACTGGAAAACACTCAAATTGCTGATTGGATAAGCAAATAAATAAACTGTGTTTAATTTACACTCTTGGCTGCTACACAACATAACACCACTGAACAAACAAGTGAATTAATCTTCTGCCACTCAGAAGGCCATATCCAAAAACCCACATGCAGTAGAGTTTTATTTCTACAGAGTTGAGAACTGGGCAAAATGGGCCCTACAGACCTGAGTGGTCTCCAGTTCCCTTAATAGGACAAATGGTGACGGCAGAGTGGACGTGGGTGCAGGGACCTCTGAGATGCCAATCCTGCCCCATCTCCTCATGTGGATAGCAGTTACATTAAAGAATTGGAAAGCCCCAAACACTCTTTGCGGACAGCTACTAATGCTGAACTAGCCGGCAGGTGCAGATTAGCTGAGAAGTGGGGAGGCCTCTGCTATCTTTGAGCACCTGGTTCTCCTCATCCCAGCAGGTACTCGATGGGCAATGGGGCTGAGGCAGGAGAGTTGACTGTTCTTGACTCTCGCCTATTAACTCCACAGTCTTCAGCCTTGTCTCTGGTCAAACGAGATGGCCTGTTGTGTAGACTATACATGATATACTCATGAATGTATTTTACATACCAGAAGGAGCTACAGATCCAGTTTTTATGGTCCAACAGATGTTCAGGGAGATAATATCCATGCCTTATGAAATCTAGTGGTAAGTGGGAGTTGAAGCCTTATACAATGTGTGTCAAAGCATGGAGTGAGCCTGAATGGAATCTGACATAATAAATTCTGTAGGTTTCTCTGTGTGGATCGAGGAAGGGTTAATGATAGCTAATTTCGTGTCTGGTGGGCCACGTGCCTGGTTGTTTGGTCAGGCATACATAGATAGGGTTGTGAGGTAATTTTCAAAGGTGTGACTAACACTGAAACCCGTAGATTTTGCGATCACATTGCCCTTTGCAATGAGAGTGGGCATCAGCACTGAAAAGCCGTCTTAATAGAAAGGTGTGAGCCGCTGTGGGGAGGACGACATCTTCCAGCTTTAGCCTGCAGTATCGGCTCTTTCTACCCTGAAGAGGTCGTGATAGACATGTTCCTGTGACGTGGGTGTTACACCGGCGTGCGTGTCTCAGACTCAGCTCAGACCCCGATGTTGCCACTTACTAGTAAGGAAAACAGCTTTCCTGGTCTCTTTGCCTTTGAGTGGAAAAAAAAAAAAATCGCGTGCTATCTCTAATGGTTTGTTTGTTTGTTTTTCACATCTCATAATTTTCAGTACAGAGAATCCCTGAATGTTCTTAGAAAGCCATCGATGTAAGCAGATGCGTGAGATTCCCTAACATTGTATTTTAAGTGATGCACAGTGGATCCCCGGAACAACAGGGGCAGCGCTGCAGCTTCATATCAATATAGTACATTAGCGTCCCTGTCCTAATTCCCAACACCGGCTCCAAACGGCGCTGGGCTGCTCATTACCCAGCCCCACTGAAACCGGCTTGCTGTCATATCCCTTGTTCTCTCTACCCTGAGCCCAACACACGCCGGGCTGCGCTGCTGCCTGCTGCTAGGAGTGGGCAGCCAGGGGTGAGCTGCTGCTCCTCCTCGGGGGCTCTACCGGGCTCTCTGTAAGCTCCGTGGTAAACAGCAAGGTATGATGGGATGCACACTGAGTGATGGAATTAGTACTTCTACTTCGATTCTTTTTTTTGTTCTTTGAGACAGGGTTTCTCTGTGTAACTACCCTGGCTGTCCTGGAACTCTCTCTATAGACCAGGCTATCCTCAAACTCACAGAGATCCACCTGCCTCTGCCTCCCAAGTGCTGGGATTAAAGGCATACACCACCACCACCCGGTTTTCCTTTTTTGTTTGTTTGGTTTTTTGTTTGTTTGTTTGCTTGTTTTACAATATAGCTTTTATTTATAATTTACTTTAAAATCTTTAAAAACTTGGCACTGATGAGATGGCTCAGGGAGAAAAAACGCTTGCCACGGAGCCCGATGGCCTGAGTGCTCAGTGAGAAAAGACGCTTGCCGCGGAGCCCAATGGCCTGAGTTTGAAACTGGTTTTCTGGTAGGCTGTCCTCTGACCCATACACACCCAGACACACAAATAAGAAAGAAAGAAAGAAAGAAAGAAAGAAAGAAAGAAAGAAAGAAAGAAAGAGAGAGAGACAGACAACACAAAACCAAGCCTACTTCTTAATAGAATATGTACTTGTTGGGGAGATGGCAGCTGGAAGAGGCCTTTGAGTAAGGGGGAGAATGGGAGTGGAGCAACCGGAAATCCTGTTTTGAGGGAAGTTATAAAAAGAGCATTTACAACTGCTTTGGGATTCCCGCCTACAGTCAGCCATGTACACTACAGACATGGAGCATAAGTGGGAAGGCCTGCAAGAGAAGAGACGGAGCCACTGTAATTGTGCTCTTTCCATTTAGAGACTCCACAAATCTGAGGACACAGAAATATATCTTTGGGAATTTCACAACTAGGATGTGCATCAATTTCCACTCAGCAAATGCTCAAGAGCCAAGTGAAAGAGCTAGAAGTAACACAACAGGATGTGCATTGTGACTGAAAGACACAATTTCTAAAAAAAATGTTTAAAAAGCTTTAAAATGTGTAAAGTTCTTGATCAGACTTCACAATCCCACATATACTGGAGGAAAACATTGTTAGCCATTTCTTTATTGTTGCTTACTTGTTTCATTTATTACTTTTATTTCCAACACTTATGATCTCTGTGTGTTTGCATCGGGTCTGTGCCTGTGGCTGTGAGGATGCTCATGTATGTGTGTGTGGAGGCCCGGGGCTTGCTTTAGGTGTCTCCCTCTGTCACGTACAAAAGGAAGGATGGCTTTTTTAATTCATTGTTATTTATTACTGTTGTGAGAGCATCATGAGTGTGGGCATGCAGGAGAGCACACGGAGGTCAGAGGACAACTTTTGAGAATTCATTCTCCGTTTTCACTGTGGACCTCAGGGATTAAACTCAGATTGTTCAGGGTCCCAGAGCACCTCACCACCCCAAATAATCAAATTTCTTTAACTAAAAAGAAATGTCCATGTGTGTGCATTCATGTGAGTATGTGTGCATGTACATCCTTGTGGCTTGAGTATGATCATGTATATGTATGTGTTTATGTGTGTGTGTGCATCCATGTGGCTTGAGTAAGATCATGTATGTGTGTGTGTGTGTGTGTGTGCATCCATGTGGCTTGAGTAAGATCATGTATATATGTGTGTATGTATGTGTGCATCCATGTGGCTTGAGTATGCTCGTGTGTGTGTGTGTGTGTGTGTGTGTGTGTGTGTGTGACATGAGTGGTTCTTTTCATATAATAAAGGGTTATTTATTTAGGGGAGACTCACAGATCACTGTCCTCAATCACAGTCCTCTGCACAAACAGGGAACAGGAGCCAAATCTAACAGCTGGAAGGGAGAATTGGAAGCAAGAGAGCAAGTACATGCTTCACAGATGATTTGTAGTATAAGAGACCATGCCCAAGTGGGCTATTGGCTGAAGGAACAGAAGGATCCCCCACAGCACCTCCTCCTTTTGTTTAAATAAGAGAGTTCCAAACTCAGTACAAAATTATGCACACTAGAAACAGATATCAAGTATAAAGTTAGAATTACAACCAGCATAAACAATATTAGGCAAGAAACATATTCTAATGTTTTAATAAACATTCTATCCTAAGGAGTCTAGGTCTTATATTGAAAATTACTTGTCAGCCGGGCGATGGTGGCGCACGCCTTTAATCCCAGCACTCGGGAGGCAGAGGCAGGTGGATCTCTGTGAGTTCGAGGCTAGCCTGGTCTACAAGAGCTAGTTCCGGGACAGGAACCAAAAGCTACGGAGAAACCCTGTCTCGAAAATCAAAAAAAAAAAAGAAAAAAGAAAGAAAGAAAATTACTTGTCGGGCTGGAGAGATGACTCAGTGGTTAAGAGCATTGCCTGCTCTTCCAAAGGTCCTGAGTTCAATTCCCAGCAACCACATGGTGGCTCACAACCATCTGGAATAAGGTCTGGTGCCCTCTTCTGGCCTGTAGGCATGCACACAGATAGACTATTGTATACATAACAAATCAATAAATAAATATTTAAAAAAAAAAAAAGAAAGAAAATTACTTGTCCTCATAAGAGGACAGTAACTATGACTATCTAATCTTCAACCCCACTGAAGGCCTGAGTAGGCAGGAAGTGCAATCAAACAGCTTCCAAAATGTGCAGTAGAGGACAGAGACAACTGGCTGCCTGAATCACCCAAAGTCTCATTTGCAATGTTGAAGCAACCAACTTTGGCTAAGGCCTAGAGTAACTGACAGACCATTTTCAGAGGCAGGAAAATTTTCAGAACCATCTTATCCTGTCTTGGCAAGGCTTAGCAGTCTCTCTTCTTGTATCCTGCTTGTCCAGTCTGGACATCAGTGACATGAGTCTTGGCATGTTCCTTCAGCATGTATATGAAGGTCAAAGGACAACTTCCAAAAGTCCAAAAACCCTGTGGGTTCCAGGGATCGAACTCCTGTTCTCATGCTTGTGTGACAAGTGCTTTTATTTGCTAAACCATCTTGCCAGTTGTCATTAAAAAAAAAAGAAAGAAAGAAAGAAAATCTAAAAACAATTTATATTTCTGTCAATAAAATTATACATAGAAACTGTGGCTCACTTGACTGTGATGATCTTTATAATCTGAACTTAGACGAAAGCAGGAAGAGCAAAATTATAAACATTTTGACTTTCTTGTGTCCTAGAGATTTTCAAGTGAGTGACGTTTTTCTCGGCACCCTTACAGTTCCCCTTTGCCCTCTTCCATGTCATATCTCGGCGTCTCTTTCCAATGGGCCACTAAAATCCTAAACTTTATTCTGTTGTTACAGCATCCATGCTCACACACAGCTTGGATCCATCTGTCCCAAGCGTCTCATCCACGGAGCCTCTGACAAGACTCTTGTTTGCTTCTGTTGACATCACCTAAGTCACTGCAGTCGCATGGGCTAACAAGCGTCTCTGAATGTCTGAAGCCAGTGGCTGCAGCGAGCATCCTTTTAGAGGCCAGATCGCATTTGGTCTCTGTTCAGGAGTAGCAAATTGCTGACATTTTTAGTGAAAAGTGATCCCGCACCTGCACTAGCAAGACAAATAATCTGTAGTTAAAAATAAGAAAGCACACGGAACACGTTAAAGTTGTTCGTTAGCTTTTTGCTGTGATGTGGGTGCAGATGAGAGGGCAGTTTTGGGAAGTCAGTTCCCGGCATCCGTGGTGATTGATGGGTATCCAGATAAGGTCACCAGGCTTGCCAGCAAGCGCCTTTACCCACGGAACCGTCTTGACAGCTCTATTAATGTGCTACTGATTTTTTTCCTATTTGTTTTTTTTTCCCCCAGGCAGCAGTGACTTGTTAGTGTTTTGTGTGTTGTCTGTCAGAAGACTATCCTACCTCCGTTTCTCTTGTCCTCACAAGCAAGCGTTTACGATGTGGGCGGGGTACAATCGCTCTCCCTTGAAAAACAGTGAAACTGAGACCCAAGGAGTTAATTGTAGGGTAGGGATGGAGCCCAAGATGATGGCTCTGAATTCTGCAGATCAGAGGCAGGATCCCTCACCCCATGGAGCTAGTAAATTATTACTATAGCAGCCAGGCAGACTTTGAAATCAGTCCAAGAACTCAGCCTGGGGTTTTGAAGTTCCATTTAAAAGAAATCGGAGCAACTGTTTGTCCTTGAAAGGAGTGGAGAAATTTATATGCAGCGATGATGCATCCAAACAGTATGTTTAACTAGGGGTAATCTCACTCCCCAGCCTGACGTCTCAACTCTCACTCCATGCAAGTTTGCTAATATGTAGAGCCAGTGTGGTTGTTAGAAAAGGTGAAAAATATTGCTGGCATTTGGTAGGCGGTAGCCATAGCCCCTGATAAGGCTCTGACTTGTGAAGGGCATAGAACCGGTGTTAAGAAGCCAGCTTTAGCTGGACATAGTGGTGCACTCAGGAGGCAGAGGCAGGTGACTCTCTGAGTTCGAGGTCAGCCTGGTCTACAAAGTGAATTCCAGGACAACCAGGGCTACACAGAGAAACCCTTTCTTGAAAAATCAAACAACAACAACAACAAAATAAATAAATAATAAATAAATAAAACAAAACCAACCAAACAAAAGAGAACTAGACTCAGACTTCTATCTGCTTTGGGTAATGGTGACTGGCCAACTCCCCAGTTGTCACATGTACGTCTCTTCCTTATCCTGGGCCAGAGCCACAGTGAGAGAGCTGGGATCTGACTCTTGGTTTCTCAATTCAATCAATTGGTTTCCCAATTCAATTTATAACGCTACTTTAAATATAGGTTCAGAAACTATTAGAAATCAACTAGTTTATGAATAGCACAAATATAAGCACATTTTAAGAGTTGATTAAATTACTTTTGGATAAAGGCATTAAACTCTAATATATATATCACATTGAACTTGATTTATACAGTATAAGGTAAACACAAAAGTTACTTCAAATGCTGAATTAGTAATGGGTCGATAAGTTTTTAATAACTTTTATCTCAATTTCAGCTATCAATATTCTCTCAAATATTACAAAATGATATTTTCATAAGACTAACCTAATATAGTGCCAAAATACAGAAAATATTGATGAAACCTTCTAAACTAAGTTAAAGATTAAAGTATTAAAAGATGTTATAAACTGGAAAGTTCCCAGATGCTCTTAGGAACTAAAGAGTCCCACCTGCTGTTTGGACAGTTGGTGAAATTCACCCCACTGAAGAGTCCCCAAGCAGCTTATGGCCAGTTACTCCAAAGAGTATCTGCCTACTCGGCATTTACCTCTCCGAGAGGGAGTGTGCATAGGCCATGTCTCTGGGGGCTGTGACAGAGAACCATGACTGCTCTGATCCGATGGTCACAAGCAGCTTAGAGGACGCAGCTACACAGAAGGAATTACGCCATACGCAAATTATTCTGTGTTCTGCCTATAGAAGAATGAAAATAGACCCACATCTATCACCATGCACAAAACTCAAGTCCAAATGGATCAAAGACCTCAATATCAATCTGAACACACTGAACCTGATAGAAGAGAAAGTGGGAAGTACCCTACACCAGATGAGCACAGAAGATCGCTTCCTATGTATAACCCCAGCAGCACAGACATTAAGGGCAACATTGAATAAATGGGACCTACTGAAACTGAGAAGCTTCTGTAAAGCAAAGGACACTGTCACTAAGACAAAAAGGCAACCCACTGACTGGGAGAAGATCTTCACCAACCCTGCAACAGACAAAGGTCTGATCTCCAAAATATATAAAGAACTCAAGAAACTAGACTTTAAAATGCTAATTAACCCAATTAAAAATGGGGCACTGAACTGAACAGAGAATTCTCAACAGAAGAAGTTCAAATGGCCAAAAGATATTTAAGGTCATGCTCAACCTCCTTAGCGATCAGGGAAATGCAAATCAAAACAACTTTGAGATATCATCTTACACCTGTCAGAATGGCTAAAATCAAAAACACCAGTGATAGCCTTTGCTGGAAAGGTTGTGGAGAAAGGGGTACCCTTATCATTGCTGGTGGGAATGCAAATTTGTGCAACCACTTTGGAAATCAGTGTGGCGGTTTCTCAGGAAATTTGGGATCAACCTACCCCTGGACCCAGCAATATCACTCTTGGGAAAATACCCAAGAGATGCCCTATCATATGACAAAAGCATTTGTTCAACTATGCTCATAGCAGCATTATTTGTAATAGCCAGAACCTGGAAACAACCTAGATGTCCTTCAATGGAAGAATGGATGAAGAAAGTGTGGAGTATATATACATTAGAGTACTACTCTGCCATAAAAAACAATGACTTCTCAAATTTTGCATGCAAATGGATGGAAATAGAAAACACTATCCTGAGTGAGGTAACCCAGATCCAAAAAGAGGATCATGGGATGTACTCACTCATAATTGGTTTCTAGCCATAAATAAAGGTCACTGAGTCTATAATTTGTGATCCTAAAGAAGCTAAATAAGAAGGTGAACCCAAAGAAAAACATATAGTTATTATCCCTGCTATGGGAAATAGACAAGATTGCTGGGCAAAAAATTGGGATCTTGGGGGTGGGGTGGGATGGGGGTAAGGGGAGAAGGGGAGAGAAAAGTGAGAAGGGGAGGATGGGGGAACTTGGGGAAACGGGATGATTGGGGATAAAACAAGGTTGGATAGAGAAGCAGGGAATCACATAACTTAATTAAGGGAACCACCTTAGGGTTGGTAAGAGACTTGAACCTAGAGTGGCTCCCAGGTGCCCAGGGCAATGTCCCCAGTTAGTTCCTTGGGCAGCTGAGGATAGGGAACCTGAAATGACCCTATCCTATAGCCACACTGATGAATATCTTGCATATCACCATAGAACCTTCATCTAGCGATGGATGGAGATAGAGACAGAGACCCACACTGGAGTATCGGACTAAGGTCCCAAAGTCCCAATGAGGAGAAGAAGGAGGGAGAACATGAGCATGGAAGTCAGGACCACAAGGGGTACACCCAACCACGGAGACAGTGGGGCTGATCTATTGGGAGCTCACCAAGGCCAGCTGGACTGTGACTGAAAAAGCATGGGATAAAACCGGACTCTCTGAACATGGCGAACAATGAGGGCTGATGAGAAGCCAAGGACAATGGCACGGGGTTTTGTTCCTACTTCATGTTCTGGCTTTGTGGGAGCCTAGCCAGTTTGGATGTTCACCTTCCTAGACCTGGATGGAGGGGGGAGGACCTTGGACTTTCCACAGGGCAGGGAACCCTGACTGCTCTTTGGACTGGAGAGGGAGGGGAAGAGGAGTGGGGGGAGGGGGAGAGGGGAGGGAGGAGGATGAGGGAAATGGGAGGCTGGGAGGAGGCAGACATTTTTTTTTTCAATAAAAAAAAATTATTTTATGTTCTGATTTTTGAGTGTTAGTAGAACATGCTTTTAACAGGGCATTCCAATGCGGTCACGTTTGTAAACACAAGTATGGCTTTGCTTGTTGCTCAAAGCTGTCTTCCTCTATATACCAATAACAGTGTTAAATTACTGACTGGATGGCTAATAAGAAACAGGCATTCAAGCTGGGCAGTGGCGGCACACACTTTTAGTCCCAGCACTCGGGAGGCAGAGGCAGGCCGATCTCTGTGAGTTCGAGGCCAGCCTGGTCTACAGAGCTAGTTCCAGGACAGGCACTAAAACTACAGAGAAACCTTTTCGAAAAACAAAAAACAAACAAACAAAAGAAACAGGGGTTCATAAAGCACCACAATAATTACACATACATGGCTTTTTCCTTAAGCAGAAAGAAAATGGTGTTGCCTAGAGGAGCCAGGTTGCTGCTACTTACCTGCTGCGCAAATATTCTGTCTCTTGATGCGGTACCACTTGGAGTTTGGGACTCTGATGGTGGAATCTTGCCTAAAACGTTTGATTTGAGTCTAAAATAAGGCCTTCCCGTAATTTCTAGCTGTATGTTAACTCTGAAGGAAATATAAACAAATGATGCCTTGAAGGAACAGACAAATTGAAAATACCAGGACACTCTATACAATTGTTCATGTATTTCTTTCTTTAATGTTTAGTAACACTAACAGAAGAACTATTTTTTAATAATTTTAATTTATCTTTTTAACCTTAACTTTTTGAGATCTCTTTTCCTAAGTGCCCCATCTCCACCATTTCCACACGTACCTCCCAAGAAAGTGCCAACGTGCAGTCCATGGCCCTGGATTGGATCCCGGTTTCAGCAAAGTCACTTCTCTAAAGGGTCCGTGGCCAGGGAGGAGTTTCAGCGTGTGGAGGTATATATAGCCCACGACCACGGAGTCACTATCAACTGTGACATTCTTTCGGCTAGGTCTTAGTTTTTCAATATGCATATTAAGATTTAGGAGAACAATGTCGTAATAACTGTCATTTAATTAAAAATTTCTAACATAGCTTAGGGAATGTACTTCTGAAGATAGCGGGTGTGGGGGCTCAGAAGAAGTATCTGGCACGTTGCACGCTGGGCTCTCAGCAGGACTGTAATCTCTATGAGCGCTCTGCTCGCACCCTGGAGCCCGTGCTAACACAGAGCCGAGAATGGGCTAGGGACTCCACGTACATTTGCTGAACTAATGAATACATGAGGGTGGACTAGGAATGCAGAATCGCACCGACAGTGAGAGCCCAGCTCATGAGACCTCTGCACCTAAGAGCAAGTGTCCCCGGCACATGGCAGCCCTCTAAGGGCTAGGACTAAAAAGCTAGGGAAGCTCTCGGAGGCTGTGTGTGGCCAGAGTGCTTCCCTAGCAGGAAGCAGCTGCGGGGACCAGAGTTAAACCAAAGTAAATGCTGGCTGGGCGTGGTGGCAGATTTGTAATTTCAGCTCTCGAGAGGGAGTTGACCAGCTAGACCAACCAGGCTGGAGAGCTCAGGGTCCCTCAGGGTGCCTTAATGAGTAAAGTGCAGAGAATTCAAGGAATTTGTGCCTCCACATACATGTGCACGCATGTGCACCTATGCACACGCAAAACACATGCACACACACGCATTCATATGAAAAGAAAAAAACTATGAAATTCCCAAAAGTGAAATGGAAAGGAGAAAGCATTGGCATTCTAAAATGATTGGCAGAATAGAGTTATTAATTTATTTGCTCCATAGTTGTTCAAAGTCTGGGGTGTTGAAACAGCTTTCTGTGGTAAGAGGAAAACAACCAAATAGTACAAAAACTAAATTCTGGGTGCTTTTCAAAAGTTTTTTAAGTAGTATTAGATAACTGTTTTCTCCCCTCTCCACCTTCCGTCTTGTTCCTTCGACTGCTTTAGTAAGACACTAAGATAAGTTTGCTGACTTGCTGGCCAGTGTGTTAGCCAAATAAAACCAAGTATAGATTTTCTCTTGTACTTTTAACCAAAAGAATTAATTAAATTTCTTCTACATATATTTAGCAAATTTTGAAAACCTGGATTAAATTTAAATCATAAGTCTTGCCCTTGAAGAGGCAACATCAACACAGAGAAAAGGGAACTAGGGCTGGAGGTGTGGCTCAGTGGGTAGAGCCCTTGCCTGGCACTCAGGGAGCCCTAGGTTCAAGTTCCAGGTCTGGATGAACCAGTGTCGCCTCCACGCCTGTAATCCCAGACCCCCAACGGGGATCAGAAATTCAAGGTCATCCTTAGTTATGTGGCAAGTGGGTCCTGGGGGTAGAACTCTGGGTGTCAGCCTTGCCAGCTAGTGCCTCTACCCACTAGGCCATCCTGTCATCCCTGCCCCCACCCCTTTTCTAGCAGTGAGCAGGTACATGCCTGTAATCTCAGAATTTAGGGGGGTCTGCGGAGCGCCAGAGTCTGTAGACCGTGTGATCACCAAAAGAGAAAAAGTCTTCTATCAACCGTAAGTCGTGCTAAACACAGTAAGAGCACATTTGGGATATGCTACCAAACTTCCCCTGCAATCCAACAGTTGAGAAACTGTAAGCAGAGGCCGGGCTGTAAGTGGCTGGCAGCTGGCATGTATACCATGGAAATTCCATATGGGTAAAGAGAAATAGAGCTGTGATTTTATGTGGCATATTTAACATTATTACCACCTACACACTCCGTGTAAAGCTGTTCGTGGCTGAAGAAAAACCCCCTTTTCCCTCCTACATCACATCTCAGCTTAGCCGTGGTGTGATCCGTAGGTGGTTTCCTCTCTACCCAGAACAAATACGCTGGCAGTGCAGTGCTCACAGAAGCCGCACTAGAAAGAGCGGCTCAGTCGTATTTAATACTACTTAACAATATTTACCATGCCACCTTCTTTCTTTGCCATCTGTACATCCCCAGTCCTCAAGTCCTCTCTTCAACTCATGTGCGTGTGCGCACGTGTGTGTGTGCACACGTGTGTGTGTGTGTGTGTTTAGTACGTATATGTGAAGTCAGAGGACAACTTGTTAGAGTTGGTTCTCTCCTTGCACCATGTGGATCTTGAGGACTGACCTCAGGTTACAAGGCTTGGTAAACGATATCACTGAGCCCTTTATTAGCAATTTTTAAAGTAAAATTTTGTATGGCGACATATAATTTGAAGATCAAAATTTCACAAAAAGGTTAAGCAGAGATGCATCACTCTTGCCTGAGTCGACAGGCAATTACTAACTAAAAATATTTGAGCAAGATGTGGTGGCACATTCCTGCAGAACTTGGCAGGCCCAAGCGGGAAGATCACGAGTTCAAAGTCAGTCACAGCTAGAGTGAGACCCTCACTCAAAACACAAACAAAAAGAACAGTTCAATAACCTGGATATTATACGGCACCTGCTGCTTCATTAGTCAAGGTTCTTTTGGGTCAGGTAAAAGAAATTTATTTCAAGACAGCATAAACAAAATGAAACTTATTTTTAAAATAATCTTCCAAGGAAGACAGAAAATCCTTGTTTTCCTGAAAGATATGAACGAGGACTTGGGAAGGAACCCAAGATGCCTACTTTTGTCTTCTCTGCTCACCTGCCCACTGGTATGTATGCCCCACCCACACCCTAATTTTGCAGCTTAGGTATGCCCGAGGAAATACATGACTTCGTCCTTGCTGCTGAGTCCACCTGCACAAACTCAGTTCAAATCCCCAATAGAACTCTTGCAGAAAGAGAATGGCCTGACCCGAGCTATGCATACATCCTTGCTTAATCAGTGCTGGACTATGTGTAAGGAATAGTGGGTGCCAGGGCTTTGGTCCTGGGGAGAGAAGGTTTGATGTAAGGATTGTGGACAAACCCAATATCTTCTAATGTGACTGCCTGAGTTGTACTAACCACATCAACTGGCTGTTTGTTTTATGGGCCTAAGGTCACCATCAGCCCAGATGGGGAGTTACTGTTGATCCTGCAGGCAGCACAAAGCTAGCGGAAGGGCAGCTTTTGCTGACTCTGGATGTCTAAACTTTTTTTATTTTTAAAACTTCGTGTGTGTGTGTGTGTGTGTGTGTGTGTGTGCCATGTGAGTGGGGGCTCCCTGGGAGGCCAGAAGAGGACAGCAAATCTTTTGGGTAGGTGGTTGTGAGCCATCCAGTGTGGGTTCTCCTGGTCCTCTGGAAGAGCAATAAGACAAGCTCTTTACCCCTGAGCCATCTCTCGAGTCCCCCTGTTTTTTATTAGTAGACTTTCTGTTAAAATGTTTCTATCCTCCTAGGGGGTCAGTGATGGATTTCAGCAGCTTTCTGAAAGTTAATGATAACTAAGCTTGGGTGAGACCACACACCGGGACAGAGCACAGTGGGATTCTGGCTTTGCAGAGGTTTCGCTCTGAATCTCTGAAAAGCTCTGAGGAGTTAGTATGATGTGATAAAGTTGACAGCAGGCAAGATGGATCGAGGAACACCATGCTGAAACCAGATGACAGCCCTGCAGTGCCTGTGGCTCCCTGAAGGACACCTAATAAAATCATAGAGTGTGACTGACAGCCAGCATTAGGATGCACTGAAATTATTAACCACAAGTAGAAAGTCAGAGTAGGCAGTAAAGTGTTTGCTAAGGTTTCCATTACTCTCTTGTCCTTCATTTGTGGTCTTATAAAAGTTTTGCGTTTGGGTTTTACCGCAGAATTCTGAGATGATTGCTATTAGGTTTCTACTTTAGAGACTCAGGCAGCTTTATACTGACAAGCACTGTGGGTTGGCCACTTGGAAACAGTTCTCAGACAGGTACCCTCTGCATCCTTCTCCTCTAAGTCAGCTGTTCTCCCTCAGGGGGCGGGGAATCTTCCCAGGAAACTAGAGAGGATCAGGTGGAACAGAGAGAAGGGAAATAGAGGAATATACCATTAAAATACATAAGATGACGGAGTTTTTAAGTCACTTTGGTCTTTGTGGAATTTTACATTTACTTTTTTATATTGATAAAAGTTCTGTAGAAAATATTGCTAGTATTCTGATTAATATCTACGACCAAGTCACTGACTTCAATATGGTTTTCATGAAAATATTCGCAAATCGTCTCAGCTTTCCTCAGTTCGCGTGTTGTTTTGTTGCTTTGAAGTGTGTAAAATGAAATGTCTTCTTCTCAGAAGCCTCCGAAGGCTCCCACAGAAGTGCGCTGTGTCCTGCGATAAATCTGCCAACACCAGCTCTTGTTTGGGGCAGTGCTGAAGTTGCTCCAGGGTGAAGTACATTTCTAAGCTGTTTGTTCCTCTATTTGGTAGGAGTACCAAAGAGAAATTAGAGATTAAAGATTGATGGTCTAAATAATATTGAAGATAAATCAAACCTAGGGCGTTTAAATGCCTGGTCTCACAGGTGAAGCCCAGAGGAACTGAAGGAACCAACAAGGCTTGACGGAGCTGTAGCGACTCATCCTCCAGCAACAGGAATCATCTGTGCTTCGATGCCTTGTGAAAAATCTGCACAAGATAATCAAGACTGGCATTGGATCTCATATTTTAAATGCATGAACTGTGTTATGTGCAAGTAATATTGCAATAAAGTTGTTTTAAAAGAAAGTGTTGCAGGGTTTCAGACATACAGCAATGAAAGCGCGGCAGACTTAGAGCACACTCACTTTAAATAATAGTTTATGTGCATTTTCAGGAGTTGTTTATATTTTTATGGTACGGAGTGCACAGTCCCCTGCAAACAGAAACTTACCCCAGCTCCTAAAGTCTAAGTAACTCTTAGGATAGACTTCCATTTCATTGATAGCACTATCAATTACAAAGAGACAGTGGCTGCCATAGAGAAGAAAACTGGTTTAAGAAACAGTCTTTAAACACTTTTAGACACGATATCTGCATGGAGGACTAAGTTAAAATGTAAGCTCTAGGCTAGTCAATGCACTGCCATGGACATGTTGGGGCAGACCCCCAGACCCTGAATTTCCTGTGACCCC
Organism: Microtus oregoni; assembly: GCF_018167655.1. NCBI lineage: Eukaryota > Metazoa > Chordata > Mammalia > Rodentia > Cricetidae > Microtus > Microtus oregoni. Next base: position 12,311,264 of record NW_024543078.1, read on the forward strand.
CTGCCTGCCAGAGTAAACAACATGTTCCCTGCCTGCCAGAGTAAACAACTTGTTTTCCTATGCTTGCAGCTGCTCTGACCAAACAACTTGTTTTGCAACTGCTCTGAGCATGAGACCTTCAGGAGTTCCTGATGGCAGGGGAGTGGCTTCTGGTGGGCTTGCAGCTGAGAGTTAGGGCATGGCCATTGATCAAGGAGAGCCTATATAAGCTGCTCTGGAACACAATAAAGTGGGCATTCTTGGAGCATTCTTGGGGTTACCCATGTCTGTGTGTGTGTTTCAATCTCCAGGCTCTTGCCCATCTCACAAACCATACTATAGTGCGTAGAGCAGGCATTGTGCTACATTCCTTGCCCAACTCGCAAACCAAACCATAGCGCGTAGTAGCGTAGAGCAGGCATTGTGCTACATGAACATAAAGCAACTGGCTTAGCAGGAAACAGAGTTTCTGGTGCTTCCGTTGAATCTGTTGACTCTGAGGGTTCCTGCTTGGCCATCTTCTGTAGTACATCTCTTCATGCTGCTGCTGCTGTTTTTAAGTTGAGTTTATTGTGAGAATCAATTCTCGTCCACTAAAATGGGCCTTTTTAAGTTCACAGTTTGCTGAGTTGACTGTGTATATAACCATGTAGCTATCACCGCAATCAGATACAAATTGATCTCATTTCTACAAGTTCCCTTCTTCTTCCTTGCCCCCACCTTCTACAGGTCTAGCTGTAGAATGTCACATAAACAGGAACCTACAGTAGCAGTCCTATGTGTCCGACTGCTCCAACATTGTATATGTTAACATTTCTTTATGCTGTTTTGTGCATTGGTGATCCATTCCTTTCTGCCAAGTGAATTTAATATTTCATCTGATGATGTTGTAGATGTGCTTTACCTAAATTTTTAAATTTTTATGTGTATGAGTGTTTTATCTTCATGTCTGTCTGTCTGTGTACCATGTGCATATAGTATTCAAGGAAGCCAAAAAAGGGCATTGAATTTTCCTGCAACTGGTGTTACAGACAGTTGTGAGCCACCATGTGGGTGCTGGGAATCAAACCCATGTCCCCTGCAAGAGCGGCTAGTGTTCTTAACTGCTGAGCCATCTCTTCGGCCTATTATTTAAATTTATAAGTAAAAAAATATATAATACATGTGTAATACATATTCTGTATATGTTTTAAATATTTATATTTTAAATCATGGAATGGCTAAATTAAACAGTATATGTCTTAGTTCATTTATGTTTTATATGTGGGGAGAGCATTTATAATCCAGTCTGTTGTTTTCACGAGAATAGCACATTACTACTATATGTGGTCACCATATCTCCTGTACTGCTGTCTGGAATTTTGTCTCATTTCAACAAAATAAATTTTTAAAAGACTTATTTGCTTGCCTATTTTATGTACTTGGGTGCTCTGTCTTCTCATATATACCAGAAAAGGGCATTAGATCTCATTTTAGATGGTTGTGAGCCACCATGTGGGTGCTGGAAATTGAACTCAGGACCTCTCGAAGATCAACTAGTGCTCTTAACCACTGAACCATCTCTCCAGGCCCTCAGTTTGATTTTTTAAAAGTTTCTCCCCATTGTAAGTGTTACAGCTTTGAAGGGAAAGGTATCCAGGTAGTCAGAAGCCAAGGAATACCTGTGAGTGTTACAGCTCTGAAGGGAAAAATATCCCAACAGAAGTGTTACAGCTCTGTTCTGGTGGGGGATGGTTTCCCCAGCAAAGTGTCACAGTCCTTGCTCAGGGAAAGTTTTCCCTAATGTTACAACTCAGCAGGGGAGGGTTTCCCCAGCAAGGTTGTTATAGCTTTGAGAAATGTTACAGTTCTGCTTCTTCTAAGTGTAACAGTTCTGCTCCAGCAAGCAAAAAAGTTTCCCCAGCCAAAATGTCTCAGTTCTGCTCTGCTTGGCTCCTCTCTGGTGAAAGTTCTTACAGCTCTGGTCTACTCCAGGGAAAGTTGCTACATCTCTGCTATGCTCTGGTGAAAGAAAGTAATTACAACAAACCTCACTCAAGAGATTTATTGGGAGGGAGGAATCCAGGGGAGTGGTTGCTTCTGCCAGAGTGGAAAAGGGCAGTTCCAAACTGAACAGATACAGGGATTTTATAGTGTTTCTTAGGGGCGGAGCTTTCCAACGTGGAGATGTTCAGGGTGGGAATTGGTAGGATTTCAATTCCTGAGCATGGGACAAGTTGAGAGTGTAGTGATATTTTGTTTGTGTTTTAACAAATAAAACTTGTCTGAAGATCAGAGTGCAGAGCTAAGCACTAGAGACCAGACAGTGGTAGCACACACCTTTAATCCCAGGAAGCAGGAGACAGAGACAGAAGGGATCTCTGTTAGTTCAAGGCCACCCTGGGCTACATTGAGATTGAGTTTGTCTAAAAGAGAAACAGAGCTCACACAAAGGTGATCCAAACACTTGAGATCCCATACCTTTAAGCTAGGGAGGTGAAGAGGAGTGATATGACTAGACAGAAAGGGGAATATAAGGAGGGATGAAAAAGGAGCTTAATGCAATCTGAGGATGCAGTCTGAGGAGACGATCTGAGGACAGGATTGCCCCTTTGGGCAGAACATTGGTACGGTAAAAGGTCTCTCTAGTGACTGGCCACTCTGCTTCTCTGATCTCTCAGCTTTCACCCCCTAATATCTGATTTCAGGTTTTTATTATTAAGAACAGTTAGAATTTGTGCTACATGAGATTGGTTGGATTTTGTGCTCAGGGATTGGTTGATTTTATGCTCTGGGGTTGGATGGATTTCTGCTTGGTTAGGGGCAGGGTGTGTTTCCTTGGCTCCAGTCTCTGAGTCAGGGTGTTCTCCCTGGCCTTTTTTACCCTACACCTATTTTCACTTATTTGTTGTGATATACCTTTTTGTTCTTTTAAAGAAAAATGCCCCTTGTGGGCAGTGATGGTGTACACTTTTAATTCCAGCACTCAGAGAGGCAGAAGCAGGGGGTTCTCTGTGAGTTCAAGGCCAGCCTGACTTACAGAGCAAGTTCCAGAATAGCCAGGACTGTTACCAAAGAAACCTTGTCTCAAAAAACCAAAAAAACAAAAGAAAAGAAAAAGAAAGAAAGAAAAGAAAAATACCCTTGGGCGTTCTTTATCTTCTAATGCATCTATGAGTTAAGAACATTGCAATTAAAAACTTAGTGCAGTATACTATAGATGGTACAAAATTTATCATTTTAGTCAGTACTTCTTTTCCAGCACTGGGGGTCAAATCCAGCACAATGCTAGGCAATGTTCCACCACTGAGCTTCATTTCTGATCCCTGGTTTCAACCATTCCCAAGAGAACAGTGCAGAGGCACTGGGTATATTCACATTGCCATATAGCTATTCCCACTATGTAGTTACAGAATTTTTCATCACCTATATTGAAACTGTACTCATTAAAATTTTCCATTTCTCCCTTCCACTATCCCCTAATGGCCGTTGTTCTTTTTGTCTCTATAGAGTAAACTAACTTACGTAGCTATATAGGTAGAATGTATAATTCCTGTCCTCTTGTGACTTCTTTCACTTAGCATAGTGTGTCTCTGAGGTGTAGTAGGAGACTATGCATTTGTTCCTGGCTGCCCAGACACGAATAATCACACAGAGACTATATTAATTACAACACTGCTTAGTCTATTAGCTCAGGCTTCTTATTAATTAACTCTTACATCCTAAATCAACCCATTTCTATTAATCTGTATATCACCATGAGGTTGTGGCCTACCGGTAAGGATCTGGTGGCCTCCTTCTGCAGCTACATGGCATTTCCCTGACTCCGCCTACTCTGTCTGTTTTTCTCTGTTTGGGACTTCACTCTGCTAAACCATTGGCCAAAACTGCTTTATTCATCAACCAATAAAGCAACATATATATAGAAGGACATCCCACATCACTGAGGTTCATCTGTGTTGTAACAAGTATGATCATTTCATTCTTTTAAAAGGCTGGTTACTGTTACATTATACCTATATGCTATATTCTATTTTCCTAGCTATGTCCTGATGAATATTTGGTGTGTGGGTCTTTTGTCTATTGAGAATGATGTTGCTATGAACATACAATTGAGTTTATTTAATGAACTTGTCTCTGATTTTTTTTACTTTGTATTTTTTGCTTTTTTTTGTTTCATGGAAGTGATATCTCAAATATTAATTGTAGCTTTTTCTTCTTTTGTTCATAAATTTCTTTGTTCATTTGTTTTAATTTCTAGCTTTCATTGAGAGCTTTTGTCAAGTGTTTTGTGACATTTCATTTCATTAGTTTCATGGGTCAGAGTGTAGAACTGAAAAAGGATGGACTGGACTCTGCGGAGAAGGGAATAGGATTCTAGACTGAACTGCGGAGCTAGGCAGCCTTGATCCTCAGGCGCCACAGATGCCGCTCAATGGAAAATTTTTCCTGGAGCCATTTGTCTTCACATAGAGACTTATGCAGTCTCCCTGCTGGGAAGAACAGGCCGTAGGGGGAGCAGGGTGCCAATGTGTGAAAGGAAGATGCGCCAGCCTCACTCCAAGCTCTCTGACAGCAGATGGGGGGGGGGGGGGGGGCTGGGGGCTTGGATTGGGGGCGTGGGCAGGAAGAACAGGGTCTCCCTTTCTCCTTGCTCTGTTGTTTTCTACCCTGCCACCGCCAGAGCTGTTTCATCGCTAGTCACTATTGTCCCCCCAGAGATGATTCGAGCTGTGATCTCATCCACTCTGCCAAGTCAGCAACTCTCTTCCATCCAAAGACTCACTGAGCTATTTATTCACCGTGGTGATTTTCCCTTATTCTCTTTGTCTTTACGCTGTCATCTGTATTGCTTTAATGACATTTTGATAGTCTGAGCCGCAGAGGACGGAAACGCCTGCTGCGCCGTAGTCAATTCATTAGAGTAACCAGCATTTGCCAGTCATAAATGATTTACATTTCTTTTTTATCTTTTCCTCCCCCCCCCTTTGGTGTTTTCAGACAGGGGTTCTCTGTGTTGCCCTGGCTGTCCCCGAACTTGCTATGTAGGCCAGGCTGAACTCACAGCGATCCACCTGCCTCTGCCTGAGCGCTGATATTAAAGGAGTGTGCCACCATCACCCAGATGTGACTTATATTTCTTATACCACTTGAAAGGAAAATTTCTTCCTAGGGTAATGAATAAAGGTAAGATAAAATTGAAATTTTATCAAGTCAAGATAACTTTCTTCTTAAATTTTTTATGAGTACGACTATTTTGCTCATATCACATGCTTAGTGGCCAAGGAGCTCAGTAGGGGGCACTGGGTTCCCTGGAACTGGGGTTATGGGCAGTTGGCAACGGCCATGTGGGTGCTGGGTTCTCTGCAAGAGCTGCAAGTGCTCTTAGCCACTGAGCCAAATCTCCAGCCCCACAATAGCTTTTTAATAATCAAGGAAAATGAGGGTTTTTGTTTTTTTTTTTTTTTTTAAGCCTCAGGCAGATGATACATTTCTATGCTAGATTTCCTGGGACAGATAGGAAACTGGTGTTTGGAGAAATGTGGATTAACTGACTTTAAAAAGTCTGGCCTGGAGAGATGACGCGGTTGTTAGGAGCACTGACTGCTCTTCTAGAGAATCAGGGTTGGATTCCCAGCACCCACATGGTACCTCTCACCTATCCATAACTCCAGTTCCAGGGGGTCTAATGTCTTCTTCTCACTTCAGTGGGCACCAGGCATGCACAGGGCATACGTGCATACATACACACAGGCAAAACACTTACGCATAAAATAAATCTAAAGTTTTAAAAATATTGTATTTAAATATAATTACATCATCTCTTTGCTTTTCTTTCTCCAGTCCATCCCATGTCCTCTCCTTCTAGCTCCTTCCATGCCTTCCCTCAAATTGATGGACTCTGCTTCCTGATTATTATTGTTACGTATGTACAGTGTATGTATATCTATGTACAAATATGTAAAAGCAACCTGCTGAGTCTGTTTTTGTCGTTTGTGTGTCTATGGATTCAGGGTTCACCACTCTGTTGGGAAAGGCTAACTCTCCCTCTCTCAGCCGGCATCATCTGTCTGATATTTCTTGCCCAGCTGCGGGAAGGATCCCACGAGATTCCCATTGTGTGTTAACATACCTATTGATATTGCTCTTGTTCAGGTCTTGTTTATGCCACCATTTCTAGGAGAGGCTGTTTCACAGCGGACTTTCTAGCATTCTGGCTCTGGGAATTTTTAAGCTCTCTCTTCCTATAGGTCCCTGGGCCACAGAGGAGGAGCTGTCTGTGTAAATGTATCCATTGGGGTTGGGACAGTTGTGTCTTTTCTCTGATGGCCTCTATTTGCTGTAGAGATGCTTCTTAGCTGAGGTGTGGAGCCTCCTCTTCTCTGTAGGTCTGAGGATCCAGGTTAGAGTGTAGTAGGAATTGTGTTGGTCTAGGTGAGTGGCTGTAGTTGATTGTTTCCCAGGGTCCATGACCCTGTCAGCCTCAGGAAGTTGGCTAAATTTCCAGTATCAGGCATGTTTTTCCTCCTGTTTGTTAATCCCACTGGCGAGAATATGACCACTACCACAATTTGAGTCAAATTTGAGGCAAGTTTGATTTTTTCAAAAATAATTTAAATTTATTTTATGTGCATTGGTGTGAAGGTGTTGGGTCTCCTGGCACTGGGGTTACAGATGGCTGTGAGTTGGCATGTGGGTGCTGAGAACTCACCCAGGTCCTCTGGAAGAGCAGCAGTGCTCTTAACTGCTGAGTCATCTCTCCAATCCATAAGCTTGATTTTTATTGGGGTGCGCCCAAGAGCTGGCTAGCAACTGCCTCCTAAGCCGGGTTAAAGAGAGCAGCCCCAAATTCATCTCTTGGGCCCTTTTTAAGGGGTAAAATCATGAGTAGTTTTACAGAAGGAAGACAATGGGGCAATAAGGAACTATTAAAAAAAATTTTAAAAAAAGGCATGTGGTCACCCACCTTGTGATTAGGGAGGGGTCAAGGAGGGCCAGGTATTCTCAAAAACAAATCAAGGTCATGGGCTGGGGAAGGTTAGGTTCCAGGAACAGAGATCAACTCAACTCTCACAGTAAATAGAAACTTATCTTTTAAACATACAGTGTAATAATGGCTCCTGCCTTCAAAGTGGTGACAGACTCCTCATTCCTGCTTGACTTATGTTCCACCACCCAATCTTTGGTAGGAGAAGACTTAATAGTATCATCGAGCAGCAATGGTTCTAGAATTGCTTATCTAACAGGCGATCAGGTTAGTGACACACTGAAGGCACAGGGCCCAATTATGATAACTAGTAGGAATAAAATTAGAGAGCCAATGAAGGGGAGAGCCATTTTAGTCCTAGTGAGCAATCTAACTTTGTCTGATTTTACATGGATCATCAATGTGGTTGTCAGTAATATGAGAGAAATCAGAGACAGCAAGGCAGCACATTCTTGTAAATTGTGGGGAACCGAGATTATGTTCAAGTAACAGGTAACCTGTGGTAGCTCTGCTCAGAAGAACGGTTGTTCTGCTAACATTTCTGCTGTAATATTAGTAGTTTCTGAAATTAGACCAGCTATTTTAGAAGCCTCTCTTTGGGGTCCAACAAGTTCTAGGACAGGTAACAGAAAAGCAGGCTTCAGTTGCAGCAACTGTCATCACAATGTCCAGGAAGAGCTCTCGTAATTCTGGTGACGGATTGTAAAGATGTGCTGAGTAAAAGAGGCGTAGCATGTCCTATCCCACACAAACCCTTGTATCCTGCTGGGAGTGCAGAGTAAGTATTTTCAGAGAAAAAAAAGTCCATTCTAAGGGCAATTGTTTGCCAAAGGGGAGGGTGTGATAAGAGGTAGAATGACCACACGAAGGGACATTTGTGCAACCAAAGCACAGTAGAGGAAAAGGACATTATCAATGGGAACGGAACACTGTAATGGATTAAGTAAAATGCTGTGGATTCCTGAGTGGCTGCAGCAGCAGAAATGCTGCAGGTCCCCAAGCAGTGGCAGTGGGCAGCAGGTCTTGAGAGCAGCCAGTCCCAGGCAGGGATGACACAGTTCCCAAGTGGCTGCAGTGGGCCACAAGGGTCAGCAAGTCCCATGAGGAGAGACAGACAGATGGGCACACCATGAGACCATACCCAGGTCTTTGAAGGCAGCTGGTCCCAGGCAGGGAGCCATACAGAGGTGAGAGACAAAGACATGGATAGGCACACCATGCAGAGTGGGGTTGGATATTTATTTAGTGGGTTATGGAAGGGAATGGGAGAGAGAATAAGGGAAGAAGGAGGAAGAGCAGAGAGAAACAGAGAGAAACAGAGAGAGGGGGAGGGGGAGAAGTGGGGAAAATGGAGCGAGGAGGAGTTGCCTCTTTGGGGGAAGAGACAAAAGAGAAGGGACTCATGCTGGAAGTTGAAGGAGTGCAGTGGGCATGGCTTGTCTCTTAAAGGGACAGAGCAAACCATTACAAACACCAGCCACAGTCTTTAAAACATTAGTGAGGGTATATTCCATTTTGTTCTCTGTTATCTTTGTATAATTTTCATATGAAACCCTTATTCTGTAAAAATTTCTTTTTAAGAGCCCAGGTATAGAGGGATCTCCTTTGACACAGAAGGAGTTTCTCATTGACTTTTCAGTGCTAAATGGACCTAGAGATTATATTCTTCATTATTAGTTAGAGTCAGGGTTACTCTTGCTATGTTAAATTCAATTGAAGTGATTAATGAATCTCTCCTTCCCCTTCTTATTTTAGCATACCTGTAATTTCCATTATCAGAACCCTTTAAAGAATATTTGATTATGATGAAGTCTGAGTTATTATGTTGGGATTGGTTAGATTAGTCCATCCCAAGTATCCACCAACCATCTGACTAAAGATTATTTTTCCTCCTTCTTTTGTCCAAACTCTGGGTCCTGGTGTGTAAAGACAATTTTTACATGTCAAGACAATATCAAGGTGTTTCCTATGATGGGAGCTTCTTATTTCCCCTGGCAAGATGCACTCAGGTTCTGCTGCATAGGTTGAAGATAAAACAATAAAACTGTTAGCCATAGGACAATCATGATGCAAATCTCAACAGCAAGAACACAAAGTTAGGTTAGATAGTCAAACCTCAGAAAGTTTGATTTTCAACCATCCTTGTTCAGTCACTTTCCACCTTTGAGGGTTGGGCTCCTCTTCCGTGGGTTCCTCGGTTGCCTTCTTGAGGTGTAAGTGATGAATCTGGCAGAAATATCAGCGATTTTAACAGCTCTAGGAGTCCAGAGAATCACAATGCAAGGTCCTTTCCATGGGCTCAAATGGGCCAGTTTTGAAGCAGGGAACTAACACAGCATCTCTGGGCTGTAAGAGTGATCAGATGAGCTGAACCCAACAGGATGAACAGCTGGACCTGAGGGAGAATCTTATCCAAAGTTAATTCAACCCTTTTAAGGTCTCAGAGATTGGAGAGGGGCACTCTGATAACAGTCCAGCATGTACCCGAGGGACCGTGGGTGGTGGTTGCCCAGAGACTATTTCATATGGGGTGAGCTTTTTTCAATAAGGGGTACATCAGACTTTGAGAAGGTCATAAGGCACCAGTTTCAAGTATATTTCGTTAGAATCTCCTTTGAGGTTCTATCATCCTCTCCATCTTTCCTGACCTGAGAATGAGAATGACACACACAACAGTTTCCAGTTTATGTTTAGAGCCTTTGAGAACAACTGACATGGCTTGGCCATGAAGGCTGGATCATTGTCGGACCCCAGAGATATGGGGAGACCAAATATGGAAATATTTTCCATTATTAATTTCTTAGCTACCACTTGGGCTGTTTCCATTCAGGATAGAAAGACCTCTACCTGGCCTGTGACTGTTTCAACAAAGACCAGCAATTATTTGTAGTCATATAGTCCTGGTTTGACTTCAGGTAAGCCCATTTTCCAAAACTCACTAGTTACTGTGCCTCGACTCCATTGGGCTGGAGGAAGTATGTCCCTCTTTGCATTGACCTGAGCCCCAGTACCTTTGGCAGGTAGATTCTTCCTTCAGGCAAAATCCACCATCCATTGGAGCTCTCCTGAGCCCCCAGGTCAGAATATGACTTGGTCTCTTCTGGGTTGTACTCAGGAACATCTCCATTGAGACAGAAGTGTGACTCAGAGACAGCAGATAATTCTAGATCTGTCTGGGTGGGGCTTGGGTTCCCCGAGAGCAGCCTCTTTGGCAATTTGATCAGCATGGTTGTTACCTTAAGTTTGGGGGCTTTTGTCTTTTTAATGTCCTGACCTGTGAAAAATGGCAGCTTAGTTGGTAACCAGATGGCTTCCAGCAATTGTACAATTTAATATTTGTTTTTAATAGTCTTTCCTTCTGAGGGGAGTAAGCTCCTGTGCTCATATATCCGTCCATGAACATGAGCCAGGGCAAAGCATACTGACTGTGTACATGTTCACCTTTTCTCCTTCAGCCTGTCTTAAAGTCTGTGTCAGAGCTATTATTTCTGCTCTCTGGGCAGCTGTGCCCCTGGGCAAGCCTTGTGTCCAAATGACTTCTTTCTGGTCTGTAACCACCACTGCCCCCAAATACCTGGTTTCTTCTTGAATGAAGCAGCTGCCACCTGTATAGTGATCTGCATCCCAGGTAGTGACAGGAACATCTGTCAGGTCAGTCCCATACCTTGGATGATATCCCGAATCTCCAGAAAGTCATGGATGGGCTCCTCAGGGTCATCATACGGCAGCAGGGTGGCTGTATTAATTAATGGCCAAGAATTTATCAAAAGTCAATCTGTCCTTATCCAAAGGAATGTCTTGGTACTGGACCAGAGGGGCATTAGACATCCACATGCCAGTTAGTGGCATCTCTTAGCAGGGCTTTCACAGCATGTGGAGCTGTTACAGTTAGATCTGTCCCAACATGAGCTTGTCTTGTCAGATTCTTTTTATAAGAATTTGCAGTGGTTGTGATGGCTCTTAAACAAGGGGGTATCCAGAGACTGCAGGATCCAGTCTCTTTGAGATGTACTCTATCGGCCTTTTCCAGGACCCAGGGCCTGAGTCAGGACTCCCTTGGCAATGATACCCTTTGTTTCATGGACATAAAGATGAAAGGGCTTGGAGATATAGGGAGAGTTAATGGAGGGCCTGTACTAGGGCCTTCTTTAAGTTCTTAAAGGCCTGTTAATTTTCCTCAGTCCATTCCAAAGGTGTGTTGCCCCTGGTCATAACAGAGTACAAGGTGTAATAGTCTGTCCAGTCCCTTTAAGAGAAAGCCATGCCCACTCCCCCATCCACTGAGGCAAGCAGATCTTCCTTCTGCTTCCAACCTGAGTTCCCTTTTTTTCCATCTCTCTCCTGAAAAGGCAGCTTCTGCCTCTCTCCCTCCTCCCCACTTCACCCCCCCTCTGATCTTCTTCATTCTCCCCTTCTCCCTTTTTCCATTCTCTTCCATAACCCACTAAATAAATATCCAACCTCACTCTGTATGGCATACCTTATAGGTTTCTGTCTCTCACCCACCCTCTCACCCACCGTGCAGCTGCCTGCCTGGGACCGACTGCCTTGGTGGCCTGCCATGGTCTTGTGCCAGCTGCCACCACTCTGGGACCCGTGGCATTTTATTTTTACCATAACATTGGTGCTGTGGCATCCCTGAGTGGCTGCAGCAGGCAGCAGATCACTAGGGGCAGTGGATCCCAGACAGGGAGCTGCACTGGTTATGGAAGAGAAGGGGAAAGGGGAGAGGGAGGGAGAAGGGGAAGAGGAGAAAGAGGCAGAGAGAGAGAGAGAGAGAGAGAGAGAGAGAGAGAGAGAGGAGGAGGAGGAGAGGGAAGGGGAGAAAGGGAAAGAAGGGAGAGAAGCAGAAGCTGCCTATTTGGGAGAGGGACAAAAAAGAAAGGAACTCAGGCTGGAAGTGGAAGGAAGATCTGCTTGCCTCGGTGGATGGGGGAGTGGGCATGGCTTTCTCTTAAAGGGACAGGACAGACCATCACATAAGGGTGGGGCAATTTCAGCAGACCCAGGTATCCAAAGATGGCAATATCCAATAGTTCCCCCAAATCCCCTAACTTCTTTCTTGGTTGGAGTTGGGATTTGCAATATGGCTGCTAAGCAGTCCTGAAGCAACAGTCTTTTTCCTTTTCTCAGCTCATATCCCAAGTACGTAACCTGGGGTAAGCAAACTTGAGCTTTCTTTTTTGAAAGTCTGTAGTCTAACTTGACTAGATTTTCCAAAAGGTGGCTGCTGACTCATCTTTAGCAGTCAATAATAATTCATCTACATATTGAAGCAAGGTTGTGTCAGGTCAGGGTACTTAGTACTGAAGAGACTAACTCCTGGTTGAATGCTTCACTGAAGATGGTGGGAGGGTTTTTGAACCTTTGAGGCAGTCTGGTCCTGGTTAGTTGTCCTGATAGCCTCAGTTCAGCCTCAATTCATTCAAATGGGAAGATGGCCTGACTTAATTTCAACAGAGGGATTAAAGGAGAAGAATGCATCTTTTAAGTTCAATACAGTGTAAATTTCATGCTCTGGTGGTAACAAACTGAGCCAAGTGTAGGGATTTGGAATAGTCGGGAAAATAGATTCTGCCCTCTTGTTCACTTCCCTCGAGTCTGGTACTGGTCTGTAGTCTTTTGAGTTCCAGGCAACAAGGCAGTAGTTCACACTGACTGGCAAGGAGTAAGTATGCCTGCTTCATGGAGGTACTGGATGTGAACTTTCATCCCTTCCCTGGATTCTGAACTGATGGGGTATTGCTTGACTCTAATGGGCATTGCCCTGGATGATAGTTGCACTGTGATTGTGCCAAGCCAGGAGGATTGTCCTCTGCCCAAAGTGTGGGAATTTTCTGGATCAGCAACTTTTCCCATCACCTTCCAGGGAATGGGTTGGATTTTGGAGGAGCAGGCATTTCTCACTTACTGGGCAGGTTATACTTCAGGCCTTAGCAGGGCCTCCCAATTACAACCCAGGAGAGTCCCCAGGGAATGATATTGTTGTCTGGAGCTTGTTTAAGAGGTCCCACCCCAAAAAAGGGTAGAGACATTCAGTAATAACAATAAAAGAGTGAGTCACAGTTCCTTGTCCTAGGTTAACAGTCCAGTCAGTGATCCATTTTTATTCTTTGGTACCCCTGTTGCCTCCTGTACTTCCATTGTTTGGTTGGTAATGAGTCCCAGGAGCTTCTATAATACCAAATGAGTAGCCTCTGCGTCCACCACCCCCTATAGTGAAGGTTACCATAGTCTCCTGGGGGCCTAGTTTGAAGGAGCCTCAGCCTTGCTAAACCTCCATAGCTAGAAATGGCTTGGGTTTGGAGGGGACTATTTCTGGTGTGGATACTCGTTTTTCCAATGGCCCATTTCTTTGCAGTAGGTACATTGGTCCTTTTGTAAAGGTCCCCTCTTTTTATCGTGGTGTGCACGGACAGAGTTGAGAGTATTTGGGGCTTGTAGCACAGCCAAGGTGGCATACCCCATCTTCTTTATCAGAAGATCTTCTTTGCTGTCCAAACTGTCTCTAGTAGTTCTGCCCTGTTGTTTCCTGCAACTCCGTTCATTTTTTGTATCTTTCTGTGTGTCTGGGGCTGACTGAATAACAAAAGCCAGATGAATTGCCTTGAGATTTGCCAGGTTCTCAGGGTCTATAGGAGTCTATAACCAACAGGAGGCACTTCAGGAAAGCTGAGGTGATTTATCTGGGCCTTGTTTCATATCTGTTACTTCAGGTTAGTGGGCTTCTGGGCTGCCCATTTCATCCCTCCTAGCAGAACCTGCTGGTGATCACTGGATGACCTCCTACATATCTCTGTGTTGTAGCCCCATTCGGGTCTCCTTTTTGGCAGAGCAGGGTCAATCACCTCTGCCCTCCAGCCACCCAGCCATTGAAGCTATTCTGGGGGAGTGCTTCAGTTGCTTTCATGAAAACCTGTTCCCCTTCTTCTGTAGCGAGGAGAGTGTGGAAAACTCTATGGACACTCATCCTGTGGGGGGAGGTGATTGAAAAAGATAAACTCAATTAGAGAAATTAAGGAATTGGGGTTATTGCTGAAAACGGGGTTTTGGTGCTTCCAGCTGTAGAGCTCTGTGGCGGAGAAAGGGACATACAGGAACAACTATCAGGAAACAACCATAGGGGAGTGAGGACTGAAGGAGATGCCACCCCAGAACCTGAATCAGAGAAGTCCAGAGGGCCATCTGGGACTCCTTGGTAGATGTGGGAAGGGGAAAGATGGGGGATGTAGGGAAGAATTAGATGGTGGGGATGAGGGTGGGTGCACACAGGAGACAGAGTGAGGCCTTGATGGTGGAGTCTGGGGTGGAGAGGAAGGAGGAGAGGGTAAAGATGATTATATACGGGGAGAAGGGGTTCTTCCTCCTGTGAGTTCTGCAGAACTGTCTAGTGGTCTAGTGGGGGCTAGTGGTCTCTGCTACAGGCCCTGGAAAGACCCATCTGCTGAAAACCAGGGCTTGGCCACCTTGCCCATTGTGGATCATACAAACCTTCATGGCGGGGGGGGGGGGGGCGGGGGGGGCGGGTTGGACATTGCTTCAGCCCAAGGCAAGATGCATCCAATCTGATCTGGGTGGCTGGGCTTACCGAGGGTGACATTAACCACTGCCCAGCTATCTGGGAATCAGAAGTACCCTGGGAGGACCAGTCAACCCCGAATATGGGCCATGTATTGTCACAGAATGTTTGGAGGTAACTCTTGCTGATAGGATAATCCTAATCCTCCTAACTATCAGGGGTAAAGTTTATCAAACTTCTCTAGAACACAGGTCAGAGGGCTGTTGGGTTGCTAGTTTCATTACCCATACTGCCTGTTATTTAGTCGACCCAAGTCTAAAATGTAGGACCCAGTCATGACAAGCTCAACAGAGGCCTGGGTCTCAGTAGTTTTCCCTAAGGCAATACCTGGTTGCAAGAAAGACTGTAAACTGAGACTATCTCGGCACCACCCAGGAACAGACCATCCAAAGGAAATGCCTAACGTTCCAACTGTTGTAGATAGGATCACCTGCCAGCACACACCCATTGCTTTTCATCAGGACACCCCTAGACAAATGTCAGCCAATCAGGGGTCCTAAACCTTAGAAATACCTCACCCCCACTTTTATAATTTTTTTAAAAAATGCTGCAAGATCCCCGGCGGCAGTAGGCAGCAGAAATGCTGTAGGTCCCAAATGGTGGTAGTGGGCCATGTGGTGGCAGACAGCTGGCCCTGGGAGCAGCCAGTCCCAGGCAGAGATGGCTGCTGGTCCCTGAGCAATGGCTGGTCCCAGGCAGGGAGACACATGGCGGACGGACAAAAGACAGAAACATGGATAGACACGACTTGCAGAGTGAGGTTGAATATTTATTCAGGGAGTTATGAAGGGGGAAGGGAGAAGGGAGAGAGAGAGAGAGAGAGAGAGAGAGGAGAAGAGGAGAGAGAGAGAGAGAGAGGGAGAGGAGAAGAGGAGAGAGAGAGACAGAAGGGGGAAGCAGAGAAGTGGGGAGAGGAAAATGGAAAAGAGAGCGAGCTCAGGCCAGAAGCTGAAGGTCAGCCTGCCTCAGCGATGGGGGAGGGAGTGGGCATGGTTTGTCTTTTAAAGGGACCAGGGACCAAAACCATAACACCCACCTTTGCTACTATAAAAACCCAACTCTAACTGAGCTCAGGGCTCTCCAGTCATCCCAAGATGTTGGATACATGGAGAGTCCGAGTTTGCAAACTTGTATAAAATAAAGGCTCTTTGCTTTTACATAGGGGACTCAGTCTCGTTGTTGGTTTTGGGGGGACTTCATGGATCTGGGCATAACACAAAATAAATCAATTAACACAGAAAATACAAAAGACTGAAAGAGAGCAGTAAAAAAGAAGCCAAAGACAGACAAACAGGACATAAAACTGACCAAGAACCTCAGATAGGTGGTGTGATGTCTTGCCTTTTGGCATAGACAGGAAAATATTGGGGTCCCATAGGACCCCTTTCATGTCCCAGATAGGGAACCCACAAAACAAAACCAGACTATGACTCACCAGGAGGCCTCCATAGATGCTTGCTGCTTTCCTCAGGATGAAAGTTCACCCCAATAGTGTTAAGTGTTATGGTAAAAATAAAACGGTGCCATTCCCCAAGTGGCAGCAGTGGGCAGCAGGCTGCGGGCCACAAGACCACGGTGGGCCATGAAGGCAGCCAGTCCCAGGCAGGGAGCCACACAGCAGGTGAGAAACCTCGGTTGGGCAGTCAATTCCATGAGGAGGCACAGCCGTGGTGGGTGACAGACAGATGGATAGGCATGCCATGCAGAGAAAGTGGGTATTTATTTAGTAGGTTATGGAAAGGAAGGGGAAGGGGGAAAAGGAGGAGAAGGGAGAAGAGCAGAGAGAGGCAGAGAGAGAGAGAGAGAGAGAGAGAGAGAGAGACAGAGGAGGGGAGGGGAGAAGTGGGGAGAAGGGAGCACTGCAGAAATGAAGTAACTCCACCTTGCCTCAGCCAACAGGGGAAGGAGTGGGCATAGCTTTCTCTTAAAGGGACAGGATAGACCATTACAAAAAGTCTGTGAACTGAAGGCAACCCTGGAGCCTTGGAACATCTCAGGGCATGTGTCTCCTGGGGCAGCTTCCCAGCCCCCAAGTTTCTAAAGTAAAATCTGGGTTTAGAATTTTAGTGGGTGGTCTGAATCTTGCTGGGACTCTCCCGAAAATGTAAGTCCCAATAGCAGGAATAAGACCACTACCACAATTTGAGCCAAATTTGAAGCAAGATTAATTTTTATTGGGGTGCACCCAAGAGCTGGCCTTCTAACTCAGGTTAAAGAGAGCAGCCCCGAGGCACTCTCCCCTGTTTTGTTTTCCTGAGACAGGGTTTCTCTGTGAAACTGTCCTGATTGTCCTGGAACTCACTCTGTAGACCAGGCTGGCCTCAAGCTCACAGAGATCTGCCTTCCTCTGCCTCCCAAGTACTAAGATTAAAAGCATGTGCCACCACTGCCTTTATATATTGGAGATCAGTCTTTTGTCTGAAGATTTTTTCTCATTCCCTTTTTGTCTTATTGACTGTGACCTTTGCTTTACAGAACCTTCTCAGTTTCAGGAGGTCCTATTTATGTATTGTTTCTCTCAGTGTCTGTACTACTGGGTGTTATATTTAGGAAGTGGTCTCCTCTGCCAATGCGTTCAAGTGTACTTCCCACTTTCTCTTCTATCAGGTTCAGTGTGGTCAGATTTATACTGAGGTCTCTAATCCATTCGGACTTGAGTTTTGTGCATGGGAATAGTTATGCTTCTATTTTCATTCTACATGTTGACATCCAGTTATGTTAGAACCATTTGTTCAAGACCCTTTCTTTTTTCCATTGTATAATTTTAGCTTCTTTGTCAAAAATCATGTGTTCATAGGTGTGTGGATTAATATCTGGATCTTTGATTCGATTTCATTGGTCAACCTCTCTGTTTTTATGCCAGTACCAAGCTGTTTTCACCACTGTAGCTCTGAAATAGAGCTTGATGTGTGTGGGGGTGATGCCTCCAGAAGTTCCTTTACTGTACAAGATTGTTTCTGCTATCCTAGGTTTTTTGTTTTTCCATATGAAGTTCAGTATTTTTCTTTCGACATCTGTGAAGAATTGTGTTGGGATTTTGATGGGGATTGCTTTTGGTTAGTAAGATTGCCATTTTTATTATGTTGGTCCTACCTATCCAAGAGCATGGGAAATCTTTCCATTTTCTGGTATGTCCTTTAGTTTCTTTTTTCAAAGACTTAAAGTTCTTGTCAAGTAGGTCTTTCACTTCTTTGGTTAGTGTTACCCCAAGATATTTTATGTTATTTGTGGCTATTGTGAATGGTGAGGTTTCTCTGATTTGTTTCTCAGCTTCTTTATCATTTTTGTATTGGATGGCTACTGATTTTTTTGAGTTGATCTTGTATCCTGTCAAATTACTGAAGGTATTTATCAGCTATAGGAGTTCCCTGGTAGAGTTTTTGGGGTCACTTATGTATATTGTCATATCATCTGCAAATAGCAAAAGTTTGATTTCTTCTTTTCCAATTTGAATACTCTTGATCTCCTTTTGTTCTATTATTGTTCTAGCTAGAACTTCAAGTACTATGTTAAATAGATATGGAGATAGTGGACAGTCTTGTCTTGTTCCTTATTTTCGTGGAATTTCTTTGAGTTTCTCTCCATTTAATTTGATGTGACTATCGGCTTGCTGTGTATTGCTTTTATTATGTTTAGATACATTCCTTGCATTCCCGATTTCTCCAAGACCTTTATCATGAAGGGGTGTTTGATTTTGTTGAATGTTCTTTCAGCATCTAATGAGATGATCATATGATTTTTTTCTTTCAGTTTATTTATATGATGGATTACATTGATAGATTTTCATATGTTGAACCATCTCTGCATCTCTGGGATGAAGCCAACTTGATCATGGAAGATGATGTTTTTTAATGTGTTCTTGGATTTGGTTTGCCAGTATTTTATTGAGTATTTTTGCATCAATGCTCATGAGGGAGATTGGTCTGTAATTCTCTTTCTTGGTTGAGTCTTTGTGTGGTTTCAGTATCAGGGTAACTGTAACCTCATAAAAAGAGTTTGGCAATGTTCTTTCTGTTTCTACTATGTGGAACACATTGAGGAGTATAGGTATAGCTCTTTGAAATTCTGTTAGAATTCTGAACTGAAACCATCTAACCCTGGGCTTTTATTGGTTGAGAGGTTTTTGATGACTACTTCTATTTCCTTGCAGATTATAGGTCTATTTAAATTGTTCAACTGGTCTTGATTTAATTTTAGTATTTGTACCTATCCAGGAAATTGTCCATTTCTTTTACATTTTCCAATTTTGTGGAGTACAGGTTTTTGTAGTATGACCTAACGATTCTCTGGATTTCCTCAGTGTCTGTTGTTATGTCTCCTTTCCATTTCTGATTTTGTCAGTTTGGATGTTCTCTCTCTGCCTTTTGATTAGTTGGGATAAAGGTTTGTCTGTCTTGCTGATTTTCTCAAAGAAGCAGCTCTTTGTTTTATTGATTCTTTGTATTGTTTTCTTTGTTTCTATTTTATTGATTTCAGCCTTCACTTTGATTATTTCCTGGCGTCTACTCCCTCTGGGTGAGTCTGCTTCTTTTTGTTCTAGAGCTTTCAGGTGCTGCTAAGTTTCTTCATGCAGTTCATAGCACACTTAGTGCTATGAATTTTTCTTCTAGCACTGCATTCATAGTGTCCCCATAGGGTTGGGAGTGTTGTGTCTTCATTTTCTTTGATTTCTAGGAAGTCTTTGGTATCTTTCAATATTTCAGTTTTGGGCTAGGCTAGAGGTCAGCAAGCCCCATCAATCCTGTCTTCAATAGTCCATCCCCATGCAATACTGGGGCTGCAGGTATAAATGTGGCCACAGCTAGCTTTGTTCTTGGGTGCTGGGGAGGCTAACTCAGGTCTTCTTGCATGCACGGCAAGCATGCTTCCATGCATTGTTCTGCAGTCCACTCAAGTCGAATGTGTCTAAGGCTTAGATCACTGTATTCATGCTTCCCCACTGAGGCATTGTTCTGCAGTCCACTCAAGTCGAATGTATCTAATGCTTAGATCACTGTATTCTCTTCAGCATGACTCAGCCCCACCTCAGCTGACTTTTCTTGGGGAAAGGCAGCAGCCAAGTATCTGCTCACCCAAGCATAAATCTTAGAATCATCTTTCCTACCAGACCTCCATTTTATTAGTCACAAAACCCTGTGAATTCATCTTCTTGCTTTTCAAATTTATCTCCTCCTATTTCCTTTGCTATTAGGTTAGACTCCCATCAGCTTTTGCCTGATGTATAAATGGTAACTCTCTTCCACTTAAATCACAGCATCTAAATAAAGCTTTGGAGCACTTATTCAAAACATTACATTTGAATCTTTAATGTGTATTTCCTTACTCCAGCACCCACAATCCATCCTTTATCAATATTATTTCTGTAAATTACCAATCAGGTCATTTTTACCATTTTGCTTATAGACCTTTGGTAATAATAATTCTTTCACTCTGTGTTATTGAATTTGAATCCCTTTTTGGCATGTAAATGATTTCCTAGTTTATCTCCAGTCATATCTGTCTGTCTCACCTACACTAGCTAGGCATCTTTCCATGCCTTGAAGTTTGCTATAGAGCTACTCCTTCCTGCCATTGTAGCTAGTACTCCCTCTTCCTTACATGGCTGTCTTTCCTTCTCTACCTTAACAGGTAGAGTGCCCGTTATGGACCTCTCTTGAAATGTTGTTGTGCATACACACACACATACACACACACACACAATGTAAACCATATGTGACTTGACTTAACATTAAAAAAGGTCTTATCAATTCATTATAAAACAGAGCCTAGATCATAATTTTTGGTGGGGGAGGTGTTAAGCTAAGATGTCTATGTAGCCCAGATTGGCCTCTAAGGCACTACTACGTAGCCAAGGATGACCTTGAAGTCCTAATTCTCCCGACTCTATCTCCCAACTGCTGTGTTCAACACCATAGCTGGCTATCCAGTGCACTGTTGAATAAATGAATGTTTAGCTTAAAGATAATGAGAATTTGGCTCTATCTCTGTTGCAAAGGATAAACCATTTTCAGATGTTAGGTATTAGGTAGCCAGGTTATATTCTTGAGTGAGTTGTTCTGTGGATTCGTTCCTCTCATCCTCCCTCACTACCTCTTTTTTGTGTTGTTTTCTGAGACTAGTTCTCAACCTTCTTATCCTCCTGCCTCAGCCTGCCTTGTGCTAGGATTACAGGTGTATACCACCATACCCAGCTTTCACTCTTTCTTATGAAGACTTATTTTTATTCATGGCATAGGTATATTCTATATTTATGTATTTATATATAGGTATATTTTAAAGTGGCATAGGTATATTTTAGTTTGGATTTGTGTTGCTAGAGAAAATTAATTTTTGGGGGGGCACCAACATAATTTCTTGCTAGATAAAAATACATTTCACAAGAGAAATAGTGTATATTGAAACTGCTCAAGGAAATGCAATCATAGTGCTGAGGAGATCCCATAGAAATTAAAGGAAAAAGGTTAAGTCTTTTCTTCTTTCTTTTTTTCTTCCCTTCCTTTTCTTCGGTACAGGGTCTTGCCATCCAGGCTGGCCCTCAACTCTCCACGTGGCAGAGAATGACCTTGAACTTCTGATTCTCCATCTTTATTTCCCCTTGGCCACCAGCCCTTGTTTGTGTAGTGCTAAGGCTAAAATCCAGGGCTCTATGCAGGTTAGGGAAGTGCCCTCCCCACTGAGCCACCGAGGGAAGTGTTCCACCCACCCACCCAGCCCTTAGATCCTTGTACTTGCCTGTTAGGGAGCTTTTTGTTTTTACTGTTTTTAATCTTTTAGGATAGTATACAAAGTACTAGGCTTCACCACGGCGCCTTCACAGGTCTGTGTCATCCCCTCCCCTCCTGCCTCACCCCAAGGTGGCTCTCTTTCTTCCATATTCCACTCCCCTTCTCTATTCTGATTATGTGTATTCTAGTGCCATCATTTTCCCCACCTCCTTTAAGATCTCTTCCTCCCCTCATAATCCCTTGCACTTTTATGACCAACAAACACACAGAAATATGCCCCCAACATGCATAAAGCACAGGTAAATACGCCCCAACACGCATATAACTTTGGACCTAGGGTCCACATCTGAGAGAGAACAGGCAGCGTTTGTCTTCTGAGTCCGGCTTATTTCATTTAATATAACAATATCAATTTCCATCTATTTCCCTGCAAGTGTTGTAATTTCATTTTTCTTTAATGCGACACAAATTCCATTGTGTATATATGTCACATGTTTTCCCCTTTTTTTCTTTTACAATAAAACAAAGGCAGATGTTGTTTATGAACAAATACATTTCCCATGAAGAACAGAAAGCTTTTTAAATGATAGCTTCTTGAACAGCTAGTTCCTGTGTCTATGAAGAGGATGAAAGAGAGGTGTGGAGAAAAGGAAGCAGGGCCTTAGGGGAAAAGAGAAAGAGGAGCAGGAAAAGGGAGAAGAGACAAAAGAGTGGAAAGGGAAGCCTGGGGAGAAGGACAGATGAAGACACCAAGGAGGAACGAAGCTGGAATCGGACCTGCACAAGGGGGACCGTGGCACAATCCCTGGGCCTCGACTGGCTCAGCTAAGCCTGCTTCAGAAGAAACTTGGTCTGGAGAAGGGGTCCCTGGGAGTGGGGGTCACTGAGCTAGAAGTCTAACAAACGTGTAGAATCTTGGTGGCTACGAGTGGGACCTGTGTTTGCCACAGCATGCATCCCTGTGGCCTCCCAGAGGGGGATGGGTGAGACCCCGGCTAGTATGGCCTTCCAGAACATGGTTGGTACATTCTCATCATCTCTAGCCTTTGAACGCCCAGCCTGTTCTTCCACTGCTGGGGCTACTGCATCCTCTTCTGGAATCTTTGGAGTTGTGACATCAGGAGACGTCTGGAGGAGGCTAGAAGCTACTCCTCAGGTTTTTCTGGCTGCTTCTGGAGACAGCCTGACTTCCCCCAGGCCTGATTGAACCCAAACAGGCTTTGTTCTGCTGCTTTTGTACATGGGTTAGCTGAATGGCAGGACTGGCTGCCCCATCAGAAGTTCTTGCTCAAGAAGAAGTAAGGGAGCGAGCTCATGGATAAAATGGCTTCGCAGATCTGAGTGCTGTTTTGTAGGCACTCAGGACATGTTCAAGATGGTGACCACCAGGCAGCGGTCAGAGTTCATTACTTCAGGAAGCTGAATGAGGGCCTGGAAGGTGTCCATGCCTGAGCACATAGTCAAGTCAGGAGTCGTAGTTAGGATGCCTTTTTACCATGTAGCACCAAATAGCAGTTGAAAACCCCTTTCTGCTTTAGTAGGAGCAGTGGTAACTATTGATAAAGGGTTCTAGATATGAATCACACTGGTATCTCAAGTCACTGAACAAGTCACCTATCCCGTTCTGCCCTGGCCCTCTTCAAGAATTCCAGGTTGCTTGCCTCATAGTAGTCAATGGGATGGTGAGCTGTATTCAGGGCCCCCAGAATGACCACATGGCCAGGAAGGCTTCTGCTCGAATCTGCACATATAAACATGTCTAGCTCATCTGCCTAGGCAGGCACTGGAGTAGTAAGGCCATTATAGCTGCTGGTGACCCTGAAACAGGAGCTCCAGCTCTCAATAACAGCCAGGGTCATTGTCAGTATATCACGGGGCACTCTGGTCTGCTGGAGACAGATAATCAACATTCAGCTTGTTCAAAATGGGTCTCAGGGCCATGGGGCAGTAGCTGTGTTCCTGGCCATGTTCCTGGTATTCGCATACAACATTGAGCACAGACATAGTCACAGGGAGGTTCCAAAAGTACGCAGCTTCCTTGTGCATCCTGCACACATTCCTCCATGTTTCCCATTCTCCTGTGGACGGACTTCTAAGCTGCTTCCATTTTCTGGCTATTGTGAACAGCAGGATTACGTTTCATGACTTAAAGTTTTATTTTAGTTCCAACCTAATTGCCAGCGGGTTACTAACATGACTGAATGAATTGATCTCATGTTTCTATTCTTGCTCTTATTAGTGAATGAACTCCGTTTGAGTCAACATTAGCCAGGATTACGAAACTGTGTTTCCTAGACTGCTGTTACGTGGGACCTAAAACCAGTGAACTAGCAGGGCAAACCATGAAGGAAGCTGTCAGAACTCCCACTTAAGCCAGAATCGTGTGTTTTGCTTTTCCAGTAGAAAGACTGACTGTAAGTCAGCAGTGTGCTGGAAGGCAGGCAAGTAGGTGAAAGAGCTGCGGCAGAAAGCTCTGGAAACACGTCTGTCTGCAATCCATTTCTCATGTTTCTTCTAGTATCGGTGAACCCTCTCTGAAGTTCAGATCTTCCGATATTTAGGCAAGAATATATCCACTAAGGGGCATCCATGCTCCAAGAGCAGCTTAGCCTTTCCACATGAGGCTAGGTGTCAAGTAAACATTTTGAAATGGTATTGAATAGTATAGAACTGGAACGGCTTATTTTTATGAAATGTGACCCTTTAACTGGAAATGTATAAACATACTGTATATCTGCTTTGTTTGGTGCTGATAAAGAGTACATACTTAATGTATATTCCTTGTAGGAATCAATAAAACATAAAATGGAAATACAAATGGATGTCTCAATTAGCTTCTGCTGCGTAATGAATCACCAAAAAGGGCAGCGGTTTAAAACAACAGTGATTCATTATTTTTCATTTATATTGGCTGTACACTCTGGGATGAACTCACGTTTTTGAGAAAATAGCACTATGGCTGGAATTGTTAGGTGTATATTTCCATGATGAATACTGCCAGATGGTTTTAAAAGAAAATTTATTTTGTGTGTACGAATGTTATACTGTGTGTGTGTGTGTGTGTGTGTGTGTGATGTGTACCATGCAGTCACCTGACTCCCAAAAAAGTCAGAAGAGGGCTTTGGATATGCTGGACCTGAAGTCACGAACAGTTGGGAATCACCATGTGCGTGTTGAGACTCGAACTCAGACCCGCTCCAAGAGCAGTAAATACTCTTAACTAGCCATCTTTCCAGCCCCATTAAATTTTATTTTTTAAAGGTATGTGTGTCACATGTGTGCAGGTTCCAGAGCAGGTGAAGAGGGTGAAGGAGCCCCTGTGACGGAGGTTATAGTGATGATGAGCTGCTTGGGTGCTGGGAACAGAACTCAGGTCCTGTGAACAAGTTGAAGGCATTGCTGGGCCATTTCTCAAGCTCTTCCTGCTACCACTTAAATCTAGGGCAACATTCATTTATTGGGACTAAGAATTTGCTTAAAGAACCAACAATTTCCCGGTAACAACCACGTTTCTTAATCATTAGAATATGCATTTAAAAGTTCTACAAGCCGCTTCAGGAAGAATATAAGTGAACTTGATAATAATATATCGTACTCATCCCGTATATCCAAAATATTATCAATGCCAACATAAAACCAGTGTGAAGCAGAGATGATAACACGTCTCGTTATGAATTCTGGGCCTACAATGTGTATTTTATTCACACAGTGCACCTCATTTCAGGGCTCGGTACCTAAAGCAGCCGACACTAACGTACTGGACAGTGCCCTCATAGACTGAACGGCTGGGATAGAGGCAATCCTCTCTCCAGGATTCCAGAGTAGGCACACAGCCACTAGTTTTGAAAGGTGGACCAGAAAGATAAAAGGACTCTCTGAATCTCTAGCTGCTAATTCTTCTATGTTCTTCAACCGTTTTCTTTAAAGTGCAGCTTTGGAAGAAAGGACCTGGGGGCTGGGGGGTGGGCATGCTTTTTCAGTGTGTCGAGCCAGTGAGTGTAGGGCTTCCTGACTCCCGGAAGCCTGACTCAGCTGAGATGTTGACTCATCAGCCCGAGGTGACTGGAGAGTAGTCCATCAATTTGCCTTCCAAGGCATCTACTGCTACGGTCCTCCCCCCCCTGCCCCTTCTGGGTGACTCATTCTCTTAGCACTTCAGAGTCCGGCAGAAAGCAAGGCCAAAAGCCCTCTTTGGAAGAAGGGAATATTCTAACAGGGAGCCCCAGAGTCCCGGATAATCTCCCACAGCTGTTTTTGCCTAGCTCATTCCAAGCCTGCCATTTAGAATGGGAGTGAACTTGAAACTGTCAACAACAGTGTTTGGTTTTTTTTTTTTTTAATCTTTTCCCTTTTGAGGCGGTGGACGTTATGAGTTGGGAGGTTGTCTGAAAATAAGTCTTTTATTTGAAAATCTGTAAGGCCTAATTCGGTCTTGTTAGTACCTTTCTCCACTGCTTGTTTTCCTTTTTGGGGAGGAAACTTTCCACTCCTAGGTCCCCAGGATAACGCCCTTCCGCTGGCTTGATGGAAAACTCTCCGAACCCCTCGGGCCGCAGCCCCTCCCCCCTGCACAGCGCCCAAGACTAAAATCCTGCTGTAGGCAAGGCCAGGACCCCACCCCACTCCGCAGCTACTCGAGGTGGGGGTGGATCCCAGCCCCAAAACCCGCCCTCCGAACGTCGCCTGCAGGAGAGGAAGTGCGGCAGGCCCCGGGAGCCTCTCTCATTCCTATTGGACAAAGCTGCTGTCCATCTTCTCTATCCCTTGTCCTATTGGCTCTCTGTCTCCCGCGCCAGCCAGCCTACCCCCTCCCGCCGGGAAGGTGAGTCACGCCAAACTGGGCGGAGAGTCTGCTGGCCTCTCTCCGAAGCTCGTCTGGGCGGCGGCGGCGCCTGCAACTGGGGACAGGGCGGGTGGCGCATCTCGGGCGCGGAGGCAGGAGAAGTCTCATTGTTCAGGGAGCCGTCGCCTCTGCAGGTTCCTCGGCTCGGTGTGCCCGGTCTGTGTCCGCCTTGCCCAACCCCCACAACCGCCCGCGACTCCCTAGGAGAAGCGGCCCCGCGGCGGCAGTAGCTGCAGCATCATCTCCGATCCGCCAGCCATGGAAGACCTGGACCAGTCGCCTCTCGTCTCCTCGTCCGCGGACAGCCCGCCTCGGCCTCCGCCCGCCTTCCAGTACCAGTTCGTGACAGATCCCGAGTACGAGGAGGACGAGGAGGAAGAGGACGAGGAGGAGGAGGACGACGAGGACCTGGAGGAGCTGGAGGTGCTGGAGAGGAAGCCGGCAGTCGGGCTGTCCGCGGCCCCGGTGCCCCCCGCCACCGCCGCAGCCGCCGCGCCGCTGCTAGACTTCGGGAGCGACTCGGTGCCCCCCGCGCCCCGCGGGCCGCTGCCGGCCGCGCCCCCCGCTGCCCCCGAGCGACAGCCGACCTGGGAGCGGAGCCCCGCGGCGCCCGCGCCAACCCTGCCCGCCGCTGCCGCAGTCCTGCCCTCCCAGCTGCCCGAGGACGACGAGCCTCCGGCGCGGCCTCCGCCCCCGCCCCCAGCCGGCGCGAGCCCCCTGGCGGAGCCCGTCGCGCCCCCTTCCACGCCGGCCGCGCCCAAGCGCAGGGGCTCGGGCTCAGTGGGTGAGTGTCGCTGTGCGCCCGTCCCTCCCGACCCTCCCTCTTTTGTGTGTTGGCCCGGGGAGGGCGCAGGCAGGGCTGCCTTGGGACCCGAGGGGCTTTGTCTGCGAGCGGCAGGGCGATGGCGCCCCCGCAGGCGGGAGGCAAGCAGAAGGGTGGGGCGGCCGCGGAAGCCCGGGCGCCTTCATTGTCTGTCCGGGTTTCGGGGAGCACGTGCACCCCAGCCAAATCCCTAGCTCTTTCTTCTGGTCCCCAATCCGTCGCTCTCCCGAAGTTAGACACACCCGCTATCATCAGCTGCTAGGCGTGCATCGAGGAACTAGGGTTGTGGATTCCTTGGGCTGGGCTGGCTTTAGATGTGGGAATGGAAAGGCTAAGGCACCGAAGCATTTTATTTAAAAGAGGAGCCTTTGCCGACCACCCTCCAGTTTCTCCGAGGGTCTGCCTTCCTGACAGGCGTCGGGGACCCCTTGCACTAATCCCCTCCCCCTCTTACTGGTGGGGAACTGGCTGGGCTGCTAGGTCTGTCCTGCGATCCCACTGCAGTGTAGGGAGAGCGCCTCCAGTGGCGTGCTTCCGGGAGAATCGGGTAGAAGAGACTTTTGGTGAAGTTCTGCCACCGCCCAGCTCATTTGGGTGTAATGTGGCAACTCTTCCACCAGCCAGATCGAGCTAGGGAAACGAGATCTGGGCTTTGTGTTCCGATGGGGCGCAGTTCGCCGGCGCCTCAGTTGCACTGCAGGAGAAATTGCCAGGTGTTAATATGTATCTCTCTGCCTCTGCACGTAGCGCAGTTGACTCTAGAGAAAAGGCAAAATGGTTGATCTTAAAAGGGGAAACCTGTGGATTCCTGGTCAGGAATTGGTGTATTGAACTTGTGGTAGATTTGTTCTGACACGATGGAGTGTTTTGAGACAAACGTTTCACATATTGGTTAGAAGTGCTAGTTTTTGGAAGTATATGATTTAGATTGACAGTACAGGTCTGTAGGTTCCAAGGTACCGTATATTATGTTTTAAGTTTTAAAGGAACATTGAACATTGTTTTAGTGCCCTTTCAATTTTGCAAAATTACTTTGGAAAGGGAAAAAAAAACTTACTGCTTTGGAACAGGGTGTCTTACTAGCAGTAAGACCTTTCTTTGTAATTTAAGGTAAAAAATCAAGTGATGTTACTGCCTGCTGGGAAAATTTCACAACATTGCAAGATTTGGGAAGTGGTTCATTTTCTAGACAAATAGCGTCCTGAGCTCACACTATCTTTTTTTTTTTTTTAATTACAATTAACTCTTTCACAGTAGGGGAAAATGAACCAGTAGGTATGTTTCTGGTTAAGAGTTTCATTACCGGCATACTCCAAGGCACTATCCAGAAACAATTACTACAGTAAAGAATTTAGAAGGTGAAGACTACTTTAGCTTTTTTTTTAGGTGAACTAAACTAGAAAAAATAAAGTATTGAAATCTTATACTGGAAGCGTAATGATTGGCAAAACCACAATTACCTTCAGTGCCTGCACGGAAGCAAGAGAATAGCGCTGTCGTTTGAACCTTGGGGGGACTCAGGAAAGGATTTTCTTTTTTTTTTTTTTTTTTTGAGTTTTTGAGACAGGGTTTCTCCGTAGCTTTTGGTTCCTGTCCTGGAACTAGCTCTTGAAACATCGACTATTCAAGTAGTAAGTTTAGAAGACAAAGGAGGGAATACTGCCTACTCGGATTTTGTGCTGATTGCATTTGGAAACTTCATTACTTTTATTGAACAGTGGATGTGGTTATTGATGGATAACCATCTCCATGCATCTAGATCTCTTAATGCACTCAAGAGATTGTTCATTGGCTGGTGCTTACTCATCCCTATTATTGATTACCTAGGACTACCTAAGCACTAGTCTAGGCCTCTCAGATGTGGCAGTAAGCAAGACCTAGCTCTTCTCATGGGAGGAGTACAACATAATAAGCATATAAAAAGTACTAAAAATGATGGTGTTCTGAGGAGGAAAACAGCTTTAAGGAATGAGAACTGAACTCTGTGGGCCTTTTTAAGGTTGCTCGATGATAGGAAAAAGACCTGAGAATTGAGCTGCAGAGAAAACCTTTTTCCCACTTAAGAACCTATTGTTTTTAAAAATTATTTTATTAAGATTTTTTTAAGTACAAAATTTTTTCCCATTTTATATAGCTATCCATGTTTGAGCAAAGGGGTCAAAGACCCTAGGCAGGAATGCACATGTCCTTGTGTTTGAGGAGGGCGTCTCTGTGGTTGAGTACAGTCTGTATCGCTTGCTAACGAGAGGGTTGTAAGTTGTCTGGTGTGTGTTGCTAAACTTCTAGTTACGGAGGTTTTCAAGAATGGCATTGCCATCAGCTTGGCTATGGTAAAAACCTATGCGAGGTGTTACTGCGGTGGTGAGAGCACACCCAGAGGACCACAGTTCCATAGCAGGACAGGCAGCATGGGAGGAGGTGGGAATCCGTCTTGAGAACTCAGGTTCCACCAGAACTACTTCCTTCCTTCTTCCTGAAGCAGTACTCATGGTTACGGCCACTTCCCAGTGGTATTGACTATGGTCTCATGTTCAGTAGTGAAGCTGCTACTGAGCCAGTCTCCAGCTTCCTCCACTTTTTTTTTAATATTTATTTATTTATTATGCATACAATATTCTGTCCAGACCTCATTACAGATGGTTGTCAGCCACCATGTGGTTGCTAGGAATTGAACTCAGGACCTTTGGAAGAGCAGGCAATGCTCTTAACCGCTGAGCCATCTCTCCAGCCCCTCCTCCACTTTTAATATTAATATAAATTAATTTAGTGATTTAGGATCCTTCTGCAAAAGCTCTATGACTGAGCTAAACCTGCAGCCCCTTCCTCAGCTTTTCTAAGTTGGACTCTTGCAGATTATACCTCTGTTAGAAGTTTCTTGGTATCTGTCTAGACGAGTAGAGTACTGTACAAAGGCATTGTGTGTGTGCATCTTTTTCACTTTGTGCTAAAGCATCTGCAGAGGTTCAGGGTGCAGGGCCCAGTTGTAGGGCATTGCCTCAAGGATACCAGGGCAGGCTTTGGTTTCCAGCGTTGCAAAACAACAACAAACCAGCACTGCCCACACATCTCAAGTAATCAAACAAGACAAATAGCTGCAGAAAATTCCATGGTAGACAGACAGCACCATAGTCCTCTCATCGCTGGTTTCACTTTTCATGAATTTAATTACTTGATGTCAAAAGTAGTAAATGGAAAGATTCTACTATTCCCAAAGTAAGTCTTGAGTTTTAAATCACACGCTGATCTGATTAGGGTGATAAAATCTTGTGCCGTCCCCCTCCTTTGCCAGGGATATAAATTATCCCTTTGTCCAGTGTCTCCATGTTGTATGTGCTATCTCCCAGTCTGTCTCTTAGATGCCTACTTGACTGAGATAAACTAATAGTTTCAAATGGGCTTCTGTTGAAATGAGTCTTAAAGTAGTGATATTAGCAAAGTTATAGAATTGCTTCCTTTAATAAAAACATCAAAATTTACCATAAATGTATGTAGAAAAAAAATCAGCTTATTTCAAGTTTATTACTGTCCTTTCATGAGTCCATTGGTGACCTGGACATATACCTCACTGTTGATGTGGAGTTTATAACCTTTACTTCACTTAATAATGGCCCCAGAATGCAAGAGTAGTGGTGCTGATCGTTCTGGTAAGCGTTATGGTAAAGGTACCAAAAGATAGTTGAACAACAAAGATCACATTCATATAGCTGTTATTAGGTATTGTTACTCTCTTTTCTTGCTTGATATATGTATAAGCTAAACTTTATCATGTATAAATGTGGTGTAGGAGAAGAATAATGTATCTATAAAGTTGAATACTATTGCAATTTCAGGTTTCCTAGGAGTAGTAACAGGTTTCCTCATGAATAAGAGGGCCTGTTCTACTCAATCACTTCTGTCCTGGAAGTTATGTAGGTTAGCTTTTTCTCTTGCAGACAGTGTTCCTTGGAAATGAATACTTGTATGCACTGTAGGATAAAGCCATTCAAGTTACATTTCCACTTCAAAGAGGAGAGGACGGCATTTAGGGTATTGGGTGCTGACAAATTGCCCTATTACAGTCAATGTTTACAGCAGCATTGTGTGAAGTACCAGTTTTCCTTAACCTTGGTTAACACAGTACATTGGTAAACTGATAAATGGTTTATCAAATTGTTAATATTTTGTATAGGCTTAGGGTACCAAATATTTTTTTTTTCTAATCACTGCCTTTGCCATTTTGAGTTTTTATTTTTATGGGTGCAGGATTACTTGAATTTATAGGCTAGCTTAATTTTTTTTTTTTTTGCAAAGTTATTTTGTATGTATAGCTGTTTTGCCTGTGTATGTCTGTGTCAACTTGGAGGCCAGAAGAGGCTATGGGAGCCCTTGAAACTGGAGTTAACCGTTGTGAGCTGCTATGTGGGTGCTGGGAATCAAACTCCCACAGTCCTTTGTAAGAGTAGCCTGTGCTTTCTTTCTTTTTTTTTTTAAGACCTATTTATTTATTATGTATATAGTGTTCTGCCTGTATGCCAGAAGAGGACACCAGATCTCATTATAGATTGTTGTGAGCCCTCATGTGGGTGCTGGGGATTGAACTGAGGACTCCTGGAAGAGCAGCCAGTGCTCTTACCTGCTGAGCCATTTCTTAATTTTTAAAAGATGATTTTGAGTCATAAAAGTCATTGAATTGTGCTGTTTTTAGAAAATTTAGAATTTTTCTTAATGTTAGTACTTTTATGATTTTAATATTCTTTAATTTGTTGCTTAGTTTGTTCTTAAGTGTGAGGTAGTGATCAACTTCATTTATTACAACATCTGTCTGAACTACTGTAAATGAGAATACCCTCTGTTCTGCTGTTTTGTCTACAAGCAATGACCAAGTAGTTTTAATTACTATAATTACTATAACTTTTAAATAAAATAGTCTGTGATAGGGTTTTTTTCCAGAACTTTTCTTGGATATTTATGTTTTTTTTTTTTACTGATTTTAAAAATTTATTAATCTAGATGCTTCTGTTTTATATTTTAGTAGGTTATATTATATTTGTGGGTTAATCTTAGACAATTGATGTTTTAGGATTGATAGTATGTATTTTTCCATGAACAAGGTTTTTATTAATGTGTAGATTTGTAAAATGAACTTTTTGTGATGTGTGACTTTATTTTTAAACCTTTATTTGTATATGTGTTTGTATGTGTGCACGTGTGCGTGCATGATGTGGATGTGAGAGAGAATGTACCTTTATGTCGGGCTGTTACACCTAACCCTCTGAGCCATCCCACCAGCCTGACGTGGTTTAAATATGAATACTGAGAGTTTGCATAGTATTGAACATTTGAAGTACTGGATTGTGTAGTTGTTTAGCTGTTCCCATAGGTCATAGGTAGACTAAAAAAGAAAGATTTCTCAAATCATTTTTTGTTGTTGTTGTTGTTGAAAAAGAAAAAAGTGTTCTCTGTACTCCTGTGGTAAGAAGCTTCTCTGAAATGCTGGGTCTGTAACTCAGTGCGTGCACATGCACCTAGAATAAAAACAAAGATTTAAAACAGAAGATAATTTACATGCCCTAGAATACAAAGATATTAAAATTTGTTTTGACAGATTCCCATGCTTTTGCTCCCGTGGGAATACGTAATATATTCATTATTCTAGAAAGCTCCCTTGAGTCCCCAGTGGTCAGGCGTATGGTTCATTTTGAACATTGCCCCACACCTCCATCTTAATTCCTTCCCAGCCACTACTGATTCTTTAGCTATAGATTATTGTTTGTTTTTATGGAACGTTACAGGAGTGGAATCATGGTACATAACTCTTTGTGTCTGGCTGTTTGGATTCAAATGTAATATTTTTGGATGTATTATCAGTGATTTTTCAAGTTATCAGTAATTTTTTAAAAATCCTGAGTGGTAGTCTGTGATAAGAATATGCCACTTATCTCTTGTTGGACATGTTTTTGGCTATTTTGAATAAAAGAATGTTATGAACATCTTATAGATATTTTTGTAGGTGTGTTTCAGTTCTCTTGGATAAATATCTGAGTATTACTGTTTCATCAACCAAACTCTTCTCCAGGGTGAACACTGTCAGCAGCTGGGGATTCTGGCATCTGAATTCTCACCAAACTGCTATTAATAGTCTTCAGTTTTAACCATGTTAGTGCTATGTGGTACTTCATCGTACTTTTATTTATTATTAATTTTTTAAGTTTTGCATACCAACTACATTTTGCTCTTTCTTCTCTCTTCCCATTCCACAACCTCCCATCTATTTCCCCTCCTGCCCCATCCACTCCCATGGGAGTCAATATATCACCTCATCGTGATTTTAATTCAGATCTTTGTATTGACTAAGTGATGTGGGATTCCCCTCTGTATGCTGTGAATATGTTTTATTGCCATTGGTTAATAAAGAAGCTGCTTTGGCCTATGGCAGGGCAGAATATATCAAGGCAGGAAATCCAAGCAGCGATAGAGGAGGAAAGAAGGCGGAGTCAGGCACACTCCATGTAGCCGCCCAAGAAGCAAGAAAGACCACATGTCATGGTAAAATATAAAATAATAGAAATAGGTTAATTTATGATGAAAGAGCTACTTAGGAATGCACCTAAGCTATTGGCCAAACAGTGTTGTAATTAATATAGTTCTGTGTGATTATTTGGGTCTGGGCGGCTGGGAAACGAAAGTACAGTCTTTATTTACTAAGGGATTAGAAGACTTGTATTTGTCAGATTGTGTGTCTGTTTTGTCAAGTATTCTAGTGATTTCGCCCACTCTTAGATTGTGTATCTATTTTATAACTTTTATAGTTCTGCATTGAATACATTTTTGCTTAGGTGTATGTGATTGCATTCTCCTACTTGGTAGTTTGCCTGGTAAATTTACTGATGACTTATTTTGATGATTTTAAGCTTTTACATTTTATTTATTTATTTATTGAAAGAGGGTCTCTCTCTTGGAACTGGCTGTCCTTGACCTGGGAGAGATCAGACAGCCTCTGCTCCCAAGTGTTGGGATTAAAGGCGTGTGCCACCATGCCCAACTCATTTTTTAAGTATTAATCTACCTTTTATTTTTATAGGTTTTGTTTATTTAGTGTGTGCTAAAACATTGGTCCAGAATAGCTATATTCATCTAGATGTTTAATAGGATTAGTTGTCATGCTTGTGTTAAGCTCTATTTTGAATTCAGTTTTGCTTATGGGGTATGAGGTGAGTTAGCTGGCCAAAGGGACAAGACGCCTGCCCAAACAGAAAGGACTTACTATACCAGTGCAGTAGCTTCAGTATCATCATTTTCTGCACCTAGAGCAGGTTTTTATTGCAGGGAGGACTTTTGAGCTGGGTGAAAATAAATTTCTTTTTTCTGTAAAGTGAGTATGTGTGACCTTTGTTCAAGAAGACACTGAAGCTTTTGCTAAGAACTGTTCACGATAGAGAAGGTAGAAACAAGGGCAGGCAAGCATCATCCAGACTTCCACTCTGTTTTAAGGTTTTTTGAGACAGGGTTTCTTTGTGTAGCTCTGACTGTGCTAGAACCAGCTCTGTAGACCAGGCTGACCTCGAACTCACAGAGATCCACCTGAGTGCAGGGATTAAAGGTGTCATTGCCACCTGGCGGCTTTCCGTTCTTAAAATGTGTGAAATCCCAAGAAACCCGTAGAGAACTATTTCCTGACTCTGAATTCATGAACACCGACGTGCCGATTGCAGGTTTGAAATCTTGTCTACCTCTTGTTAGATCTATGCCTAAGCATTTTAGGCCTTTATTGCTGTTATAAATAAAACTTATTTTTTTCCCCAAGCCAGGTGTAATGGTGCAGGCTTTTAATTCTGACACTCAGGAGGCAGATAGATCTCCTTGAGTTCAAGGCCAGCCTAGGCTGTCTACCAGTTCCAGGACAACTACAGCTACATTGCAAGTGTTTTTTTTTTTTTCTTCCATTTTTGTCCTTAGAATATGGAAATGCAGTTTGAGTTTTTTCTTCATGTCGTCTTTCACCCTTGAGCGTTCACTGTCTTTAGAATGTGTGCCCGCCCACTCTGAGTCGCTGTAGATTTTGAGTATTTTTGTGTCAGGTTTTCCAGCATTGTCCAGTATTCATTTAGGTTACTGATCTGGACTGCCCCTAGTTGAGTTGTGTTCCTATGCACTGTAGTCCTCAGAGCAGTTTAAGGGGAGCCCTGGAGCTTTCCTGTGTGCTGGCCTGCCTCTTGCATCCAGGGGCCCTTCTAGCCTTCCTCCTGGGAGGGCTGTGTTCTTGTGAGTGTCCCGCGATGACCCGTTGTGCAGTGTCTTAGGACAGTTGCTTCCAATATTTTGACATGTTTTACTTAGGTTGTTGTTGTTACTGTCATAACTAGAGGTAGAAGCTATTTTGCGATTTAAAATTAGATAATTAGGCTTATAATTAGATACAATTAAAAAATTGCCAATTATACTTTTGGTAGGCAAATCTTTAAATGACCATGTCAAAGAACACTCAGTATTTGAGTTGTGGACATTGGCGAGATTGTAGTGAAGCCATTTTAAAATTAGATAACAACAAACACTGACATTTTCTTTTTACTTTTTAAAGTAACGGACTTAAAGAGTAAATCTGAGACTTCATTGTGAAACTGATCTTGTGAATATACATAACATTTAGAATACACTGTAATGAAGGGTGTGTGCTGGTTTGGATTCTGCTAAGAAAATGGAAAGTCATGTGACTGGTGTTTGTCCATTTCACTGGGGCAGCGGGAAATGAGCGCTGATTATAGTGACAGGTCATTAGGATTTTTGGCTCAGTGACTTGAGGTTTCATGGAGGCTGACATTCAGATATACGAGGGAGAGTTCCATTCAGCCAGCACAGACGGTACGGGAAGGACTGGGGCACATAGGGGACCATTGATCTTTGGGATGTAATACAGAGGATCTTATTTGCTTTATCCAAGGGTTTCACACACCTGGCAGCTTTTAAAATGTTTTTGACTTAGAGACTAGGTAACTTTTATTTTTTAGGAATATTAATGTGGTGGCAGTGGCAGTAGAATGGAAAGATTTACTGATAAAGTTGTGGTTTTCTCCTTAGCATATTTTAAAATTGCATCTTATATGAATAGTTGTCTTTATGTATAATCAGATATAGTATGTGTATGTTTTGTTCACAGCACAATAATCATTTAAAGCACTTTTTTCTTAATTTTTGAGGTTAGAGCTTGCTCTTGCTCTCCTAGGATCGCAGACTTGTGCACCAGTGGTTAGCTTCCGTTTCATTCAGTGAAGTGCGGCATTCTGAGTGGTTTTCAGAAGAGGAGCTGCTTGCCCCGTTTGAGAAGCGTGATTAGTGTATCTGTAAACGTCTGAGGAACGCAGAGTGTTCCATTCTTTTACTCAGCATGGTCTCCCTAATTACAGTGATTCATTTGCAGCGGTGAGGCTCTCACAGAAAATGACTGTGCTGACATCAGCAGCTCATTTCCAAAGTCAGAAACACTCAGGTATTTTTGGAGTAGAATTTCTTTCCCCTTCTTCAGGAAGTTGATACAGTTGCTAACATGTTATTTTACAAGTGGGAGGCTGAGGAGGAAAGCTAGGGGATTACCTTCCCAGGGCTACGTAGGCATGCACATAGCAGACCTGGACTGAGCGCGTTTCTACCAGGAGTCCACCAGTGCTTCAGTTGGAAACTGGGCCTGCTCTCGAAGGCCATAATGGCATTCCTTCCCACAAGCATGCTTAAAAACACAAAACTTGTTTTGTGATCAGTGCTGGATGAATTCCCAGTTTGGACAATTAGGATTTTCTTTTCTTTTTTTAAACTAATGATTTGAAATACCAACTTAAAAACCTTGGTTACTTGGCCAAATGCCAAGGTTTTTTTGGAGGGGGGGGATTCTGGTACTAGATTTAAAAAATTAGATGCATTTTAAGAAACCCTTAAAATTTGGCACAATTTAAATTAATTTGTTTTTCTTTAGTTTTAACAGTAGTATATGTTAGCTCACTTTCCAAATAGAGTAACTTCTGGATTAGTGACTCCACAGATTCTGTAGAAGACAGAATTTTGTTAAATTTGTTTTTTAAAAATTGTTCCATTTGAATGAATATTTTAGTTTTGTCCAAAATCTTTTTTTAAATAGCTATACAAAGTGTTGTCTTAGCTGAAAATGTTTCTCATTTTATAAGTGAGAAATTACATAATTTACCTATTATCACTGTGATATTATTGTCATCTTGACGCAGTCTAGAGTCCCCTGGGAAGAGAGCCTTTCTGCGGAGCTGTCTGTATCAGGTTGGCTTCTGGGTAGTCTGTACAGAACTGTCTAGTTAACTGATGTGGGAAGACTGTGAAGGTTACGTTGTTTCCTAGGCAGGGGTCCCTGAGAAATGGAGCCCAGCGCAAGCAAGCGTGTATCCATTAGTGTCTCTCTCGCTCTTGACTGGGTATGCAGTGACTTCTTGCTGTTGGAAGTTCTTGCAGAGACTTCCCTATGCTTATGGACTGTAACCTGGGATTGGAAGATAAATCCTTTCTCCCCTGGGTCACATTCTATGAGGAAATTTTATCATGCCAGCAGAAATGAAAGTAGGAGAGTCAGGTAACAAGGCAGACTTTTAGATGTGTACCTGTTGTACACTGTGATAGTTTCCCGAGGCATTGCTGTCTTCTTGGTTTGGGTTAGTGGTCTTTCCTACCTACTCATTGTAGGTTCTAGGAGACGTTTACTTTTTACTGTTTTTCGTTACTCTTCTTTTTGTTTGTGACCTCTTGTCTGGCCATGCTGTTGAAGCTCGTCTTGAACTTGTGAACTCGAGTGATTCTCCCATATCAAGGCAGCTGAATAGGTTGGGATTACAGTTTTCTGCCATGCCTGCTTTACAGTGACTCTTTCAAACATAATCATTTTCTGTTTCATCTAAGAATACTTTTAAATATGACATTGTGCCCTGTAGGGTTTCAATCACAACTCATTTGGCATTATAAAGTTAGCTATCCCCTGTTTATCAAGGGGACTTGGAAGACAAATCTGTATTCCTGTTAGCTATATACATCTTTTACTTTTATCTGTTTTAATCATCCTGTCTTTCTTATATTTCCTGGTAGAAGCAGCCAGGTAGTGATGGTGCATACCTTGCCTTTAATCCCACCACTCAGGGGACCGAGGTAGGGGGGGATCTGTGAGTTCAGGGCCAGCCTGATCAACAGAGCGAGTTCCAGTACGGGCTCCAAAGCTACACAGAGAAACCCTGCCTTGAAAAACCAAAAAGAAAAAAAGCATCTTTCGAAATTTATTGGGTCCTCTTTGCAGAAGAAAAGCTTTCCTGTTATTCCTTGATGCCTTGAGTTGTTCCAAGTAGTCCTGTGATAGAGTCCTTCCTAGTATGAAGCGGAAGAGCTTTAGTTTTCTGAGCCTTATAGCCACAGGTACACGCAGGGTTAACATTCTAATATACACTGTATTGTCTGCTTAGTACAGAATGTAAGACGGGTGGCTTACACAACAGACACTTCTCACAGTGCTTGAGACTGAGAAGATTCAAGTCGGAAGATTTTATTGTGAGGCAGCCTCTTTTTTTCTTTATTTTTTAAAACAATCTTCTCATTTTACATACCAATCCCAGTTCCTACTCTCTCCCCTCCTCCTGCTTCCCCCACCTTCCACCCACCCCACCCCCATCCACTCCTCAGAGAGGGTAAGGTTTCTCATGGGGAGTCAACAAACTCTGTCATATCACTCTGAGGCAGGACTGAGGTCCTCCCCCCTATATCTAGACTAAGCAAGGTAGCCCTCCAAAGAGAATGGGCTCCAAAAAGCCAGTACAAGCACTAGGGATAGATCCTGGTCCCACTGCCAGTGGTCCTACAGACTGCCCCAGCCACACAGCTGTCACCCACATTTAGAGGGCCTAGTTTTGATCCTATGCTGGTTCCTCTGCTGTCAGACCTGAGTCAGTGAGCTCCCTCTAGCTCAGGTCAGCAATTTCTGTGGGTATCCTCATCACAGTCTTGATCCCTTTGCTCATATTATTGCTCCTCTTTCTCTTCGGCTGGACTCTGCCCAATGCTTAGCTGTGGATCTCTGCATCTGCTCCCATCAGTTGCTGGATGAAGGTTCTATGATGACAACGTAGTCATCAATCTGACTACAGGGCAAGACCAGTTCAGGCACCCTCTCCACTATTGCTTAGGGTCTTAGCTGGGGTCATCCTTGTGGATTCCTGGGAATTTCCCTAGTTTTAGGTTTTTCCTTAACCCCATAATGGCTTGGCTCCTTCAATCAAGATATCTCTTTCCTTGTTCTCCCTCTGTCCTTTCCCCACCTCAGCCATCCTGTTCCCTCAAGTCCTCCTCCTCCTCCCCTTCTCACCTTCCCCTTTTCTTCTGCCCTCCCTTCTTCTGCCCCCCCCTCTAAATTTTCTCAAGAGATCTTGTCTATTTCCCCTTCCCAGGGGGATCCATTCATACCTCTTTTAGGGTTCTTCTTGTTACCTAGCTTCTCTGGGGTTGTGGACTATAGGCTTGTTATCCTTTGCTTTTTGTCTGATATCCAGTTATGAGTGAGTTCATACCGTGTTTGTCTTTCTGGGTCTGGGTTACCTCACTCAGGATGTTTTTTTCTAGTTATATCCATGCTTCATTGTTCTTTTACTGCTGAGTAGTACTCCACTGTGTAAATGTACCACATTTTCCTTATCTGCTGCTCTTCAGTTGAGAGGCATCAAGGTGGTTTCCAGGTCCTCACTATTATGGATAAATAATACTGCTTTGAACACAGTTGAGCAAATGTCCTTGTGGTATGAGTGTGCATCCTTTGGGTATATGCCCAAGAGTGGTATTGCTGGGTCTTGAGGTAGATTGATTCCAATTTTCTCAGAAACCTCCATACTAATTTCCAAAGTGGCTGTACAAGTTTGGACTTCCACCAGCAATAGAGGAGTGTTTCCCTTACTCTGCATCTTTTCCAGTGTAAGCTGTCATTGGTGTTTTTGATCTTGGCCATTCTGACTGGTGTAAGATGGAATCTCAGAGTTGTTTTGATTTGCATTTCTCTAATGACTAAGGATGTTGAACATTTTCTTAAGTGTCATTCAGCCATTTGAGATTCTTCTTTTGAGAATTCAAAAAAGTTTAGAACTGTACCCCATTTTTAAAATTGGATTATTTGATATTTTGATGTCTAATTCCTTGGCGTTCTTCATGTATTCTGGAGGTCGGTTCTCTGTCTGATGTGGAGTTGAAGGTCTTTCCCCATTCAGTTGGCGAGGCAGCCTGTTTTTACCTGGCAGTTTCCTCCTCTCTCTGTGTGCTTGCTTCTCTGGTGTCTGGCAGTAATCACATTGAACCAGAGCCTCATTTTCAGAACCTCACCTAACTGGTAACCTCTCCAAAGCTCCATCTGAACATCTGATAGAGGGGTAAAGATTCAACATAGAAATGTGGGCAGGGCACAAACATTTCTCTATTTCATATAGGAAAGACTGGAGCCAAACTCTAAGTTTCTCATGCTAGCCATGGGTACTTGAGTAAGTTTCTTGTCTAGTTTTAAAAGAAATCTATTACCACCATTATGACAGTAGGGTGGTAAGTGGAGTGAATTCTCTGGTATAAAGTACTTAAAACAAATGAGACGGTAACTAATGATAATAAGAAGGGGCGTGATGATTTTATTTCTGTGTAGCATTTGGACAGTCATATGACTGTCCTCAGCATTGT
The DNA here is from genome assembly GCF_018167655.1 of Microtus oregoni. NCBI lineage: Eukaryota > Metazoa > Chordata > Mammalia > Rodentia > Cricetidae > Microtus > Microtus oregoni. Next base: position 12,351,860 of record NW_024543078.1, read on the forward strand.
ACACTTGCTGTACAATTTCTTTTAAGAATGTAAGAGAGAATACATAATTCTCAGAAAGTGTTCTAAATGGAAAATATGTTGGGAAGAAACGATGAAATGAAATAGTTATTAATTTGTCATGTTAATCTTTAGGTTTTCACTGGAGTAGAACAAAACATTTTACCTCACTGCAGATGTAAATAAAGCCTTGGATGAAGTGATGTTACTGTGTGGAAAGCAGCTGTAGTTAAAATCCAGTGGGAACAAGCCCTGCTGCCTCTTCAGAAGGGACTGACCTTTAGTCATGCATTCTCACTTCCTTTCTACCTGACCTAGCCTTTCCTCTAAAGACGTGGTTAGCTCATTGTGAACTGCCCCTCGCTTGGTCTCTTGCCTTTACTCCTCCAGCCTGCTTGTATTTCTGCTGAGGTCGTATTCTGTTTGTTTTTCAGATGAGACCCTTTTTGCTCTTCCTGCTGCATCTGAGCCTGTGATACCCTCCTCTGCAGGCAAGTTCTTTCTGCCAGCCTTTGTCTCTGTGTATTCTGTCAATCTAGTGTTAATTCAACAGAGTACTTTGGATTTACTGAAAGTAAGCATTGGTTCAAGAATGTTGTTTTTACCGAAAAACAAAAGACACCTAAATTTGCATTTTATATGCTACATCCAAGGGAGGCAGGGTTTGATTCATAATTGGAATGATGTAAGGATTTCTTGGACCCTTGATTTATATTTACATAATAACAATTCATTTTCTTTAAATGGTTTGCCATTTTATAGCCACAGACCTTTATATAAAGAAATGCCTGTCTTTGGCTTTTGATAATCCAGCACCCTGTTGAGTTTATACAGCTGGTTACTCATCAAATCTTATTTTCTCTTTAAACTAGTTAAAAGTAGTTTTTTTTCAGTTAGTAAATACTTGAAGTTTTTTTTTTCAGATTTGATTTGTGTCTCTGCATAGTAGGTAACTGCTTCTGAAACCGCATGTCAATTTTTTCTTTAGGTATTTTAAATTAATAGCTATATTTACAAGGTACAGCGTGGTGATTCAGTACATTCATTGTTGCATGGTTAGGTCAAGCTGGTTAATATTTCCATCATCTTAGATATTTTGAATTTCTTTGTAATGAGAGTATTTAGAGTCCTCATTGGCTACTGTGTGGTAGAAACATTAACTATGTTCTGCAATGGCCAGTACTTTAAAAAACTGACTATAGTTTGATATTTTCAGTAATGATCCAAGTCTATGTGTATTTATTAACTAAATGCTGTTAACATTTCACTTTAATAGTCAGTTTTTACTAACACTTTTATGAATCTGTCATAAAACTTGCATTCTGTCCGAGAACACTGGCTTTCTCTAATTTCCCTTTCTGTCCATGGCCACAGAAAAAAGCATGGATTTGAAGGAGCAGCCAGGTGACACTGTTCCGCCTGCTCAAGAGGATTTCCCATCTGTCCCGCTTGAGACTGCTGCCTCTCTTCCTTCTCTGTCTCCTCTCTCAGCCGTTTCTTTTAAAGAGCGCGAGTACCTTGGTCATTTATCAGCGGTGCCATCCGCAGGAGGAACCATTGAAGAAACTTTCAATGAAGCTTCTAAAGAGTTGCCAGTGAGGGCAACAAATCCATTTGTAGATAGAGATTTAACAGAGTTTTCAGAATTAGAATATTCAGAAATGGGATCATCATTCGCTGCTTCTCCAAAAGCAGCGTCAGCCATGCTGGTAGAAAACACTAAGGAAGAAGTTACTGTGGGGAGGAAAGACAAAGAGGATTTAGTTAGTGGTCGACAGGAGTCGCCTGTGACCCTCACTGAAGTGGCTAAAGAAGACAGAGTTATGTCTCCGGAAAAGACAAAGGACATTTTTAGTGCAATGCAGGGGTCAGGGCTAGCACCGATGAGGGAAGCGTATGCAGACTTTAAGCCGTTTGAGCAGGCGTGGGAAGTGAGAGACACTGGTGAGGAGACTAGGGACCTGTTGGCTGCCGCAGCTTATCTGGAGAGCAGAGTGCATGAAAAGCGCTTCGAAGATAACCTGGAGCAGAAGCGTCCTGGAAAAGATGGTGAAAGTAGTCCTGATGACGCTTCTCCCCCCAGCACCCCAGAGCCTGTGAGGGATGGCTCCAGAGCGTACATCACCTGTGCCTCTGATAGCGCTGCAGCAAACATTTTCCCTCTGCTAGAAGATCATACTTCAGAAAATAAAACAGATGAAAAGAAAATAGAAGAAAGGAAGGCCCAAATTATCACAGAGAAGACTAGCCCCAAAACATCAAACCCGTTCCTTGTAGCAGCACAGGACTCTGAGGCAGATTATGTCACAACAGATAACTTATCAAAGGTGACAGAGGCCGAAGTGGCAAACATGCCGGAAGGTCTGACACCAGATTTAGTTCAGGAAGCATGTGAAAGTGAACTGAATGAAGCCACGGGAACAAAGATGGCTTATGAAACGAAAATGGACTTGGTCCAGACATCAGAAGCTGTACAGGAATCACTTTACCCCACAGCACAGCTTTGCCCATCATTTGAAGAATCTGAAGCAACTCCTTCCCCAGTTTTGCCTGACATTGTTATGGAAGCACCCTTAAGCTCTCTCCTTCCAAATGCTGCTGGTGCTCCTGTAGCGCAGTCCAGCGGATCCCCACTAGAAGCACCCCCATCAGTTGGTTACGACAGCATAAAGCCTGAGCCTGAAAATCCCCCACCATATGAAGAAGCCATGAACGTAGCGCTGAAAGCTTCGGGAATAAAGGAAGACGTTAAAGAGCCTGAAAGCATTACTGCAGCCGCTCAGGAGACAGAAACTCCTTACATATCCATTGCGTGTGATTTAATTAAAGAAACAAAGCTCTCCACTGAACCAAGTCCAGATTTCTCTAATTATTCAGAAATAGCGAAATTTGAGAAATTGGTGCCTGAGCACTCTGAGCTAGTGGAGGATTCCTCACCTGATTCTGAACCAGTTGACTTGTTTAGTGATGATTCAATTCCCGAAGTTCCACAACCACAAGAGGAAGCCGTGATGCTGATGAAGGAGAGTCTCACTGACGTGTCCGAGACAGTAACACCACACACACCCAAGGACAGGTTCAGTGCTTCGCCCCAGGAGGTAGGAAAGCCGTACTTGGAGGCTTTCCAGCCCACTTTACATATTACAAGAGATGCTGCCGCTAATGCAGTTCCAACACTGACCAACAAGGAGAGAATTCCTCTGCAGATGGAAGATCTCAATACTGCCATTTATTCAAATGATGACTTGATTACTTCTAAGGAAGACAAAATGAAAGAAAGTGAAACATTTTCAGATTCATCTCCAATTGAGATAATAGATGAATTTCCCACGTTTGTCAGTTCTAAAGCCGATTCTTCTCCTAAATTAGCCAAGGAATACTCTGGCCTAGAAGTATCTGGCAGAAGTGAAATTGCTCATGTCCAGAGTGGGGCTGGGTCACCGCCTTGTTCAGAATTGCCCCGTGACCTTTCTTTCAAGAATATGCATCCTAAAGATGAAGTCCATGTTCCAGAAGCATTCTCCAAAGATAGGTCCAGTGTATCTAAGGGATCCTTATTGTCTTCAGATGTTTCTGCTTTGGAACCGCAGGCAGAAACGGGCAGCGTAGTTAAACCCAAAGTACTTACGAAAGAAGCAGAGAAAAAACTTCCTTCTGATACGGAGAAAGAGGACAGATCACTGTCGGCTGTGTTTTCATCAGAGCTGAGTAAAATTTCAGGTAATCAATCCATGCACTGTCTCACCAGGTTTCTGGCTTACCGTGGAACACAGATAACGTTTTGTAGCAGATGTTCATAGTGTTTAGTACAACATGTTGATTAGACTCTATTACACTAGTTCAGTTAAAAAGCTTAGTTCTGAGGGGCTGGAAAGGCCGCTCAGTGGCTAAGGGCACCTCCCAGCCTGCTGTGCCTCCAGTTCTGGGGCATCTGATGCCTCTTGTGACCCCTATGGGCACCAGACACATGTGATGCACAGGCATACACGCAGGTGAGACGCTTACACAAAAAACTATGGTGGTATAACACCTGTAATCCAAACTGAACTCTGGAGGCTAAGGCAAGAGGATTATTGTGAATTTGCCTCAAGAAACAAGAATACAAAAAAAGTTTTGAGTATTAATTCTACGTACTTCCCTTCTACTCAATACTCACCCTTAAGGTTATCTTTTCCATAATTAACATTGCATCATGGAACCAGAAAAAAATTAGTAAAATTATCTTATATGATGTATTTTTTCTTCAGTGTTACTGATAACATGACAAGCAAGGGATATAAAACAGTCTTTTCAGATGTGTTTATTTTAGCTTAGAAATGATTCCATCTCAAATTTGTGAAGCATGACCATCACCATTTCTGTAGCATGCTTTTAGTATTTATGCATTATTATTATTATTATTATTGGTTTTTTGAGACAGGGTTTCTCTGTGGCTTTGGAGCTTGTCCTGGAACTAGCTCTGTAGACCAGGCTGGTCTCGAACTCACAGAGATCCGCCTGCCTCTGCCTCCCAAGTGCTGGGATTAAAGGTGTGTGCCACCATCACCCGGCTTATGCATTATTTTTCTAGTGAGAGGTATGAGACTAGACATTAAATATAGATATTTTTCAGAAAATAATTAATTGAAGCATGCTCTGAATTTATGAAAAGCTCAGAGTACCCATTTATATTTTTAACTCAACATTTACCATTTTTTGCACACCTTTTTTTATTTATTCTCTCATATATTCCATCCCTACCACAGTTTCCCCTCCCTGCTCCCCTGGATTCACCTCTACTCCCTTTCCCTTCTGGAAGGACAGGCATCCCAGGGATAGCAACCAAATATGGCATACCAAGTTACAGTAAGACTATGCACATCCCTTCATACTAAGGCTGGGCGAGGCAACCTGCTCTGAGGTATAGGGTCCCCAAAGAAGGCAAAAGAGTCAGAGACAGCCCTCATTCCCACTCTTAGAAACCCCATAAGAACACCAAGCTACACAGTGGTAACATATGCAGAGGACCCAGGTCGGAGCCACACAGACTCCCTTATTGTTGGTTCAGTCCTCTATGAACCCCTATGAGCCCTGGTTAGTTGATTCTGTGGTCTTTGTTTTATTTTGTTTTTGTGGTATCCGTGAAACCTCGCTCCCTACAATTCTTACCTCCCCAACTTCCACAGGATTCCCATAGCTCCTCCTCATGTTTGGCTGTGGTTCTCTGCCTGCATCTGCTTGCATCAGTTGCTAGGTGAAAACTCTTTGATGACCATTATGCTAGGCTTTGGTCTCTGAATATAGGAGAATAATATTAGGAGATGAGCTGTGAGTGTGAAATTACATGGGTGAGTCCCAGCAACATTTTTTTCTTAGCATTGTTAGCTGTGTTTTCTATTTAAATATATAGCAATTATGTTGTATTTACTGAGTATACTTACATATTAGCTAGCACTGGCTAGTGTCAGACCAGTGTGCAAATTCTCTGTTACAAGAGGAAATTCTGAATGTTCAAATAATGAATTGAGCATGGAGATTTCCTGTAGTGTTTATCTAATTATCTTTATCAGTAAAAACTTGGGAGTCAGATATCGGGGAAAGAACCTGAATGATCAGAGAAGCAACCCACTTCTGGGTTCTGCCCTCCTCTTCGAGAGTAAGCCCACGCCTCTACTACCTGTGTCTATCTGTCCTCGGTCCTCCAAAACCTTTATGACTCATTCTGGTCAGCTAGTAGTTATCTCTGCCCTCTGATTCAAAGCAAACTTTATTGGCAGTCTAGGGAGCATCAGAATGTGATCAAAATTCCTACAATTCCCTGTTTGAATATGAACATGAAGGATATGGAGAGTGCCAAGATTCTGGGTTCCTGCCATGTGTGTATGAGTTAACAGCATGAAGAATGGAGATGAGGACATGAGAAAACAAAATGGGATTGGGAGAAGACAAATTGAATTTGAATATGTTAGTATTGAAGCAAAGACATTTACTGATGTCATACCTTTAAAAACTTTGAAACAGCTTGTGTATATTTGCCGTAAACTTGGATCTAAAAACTAAAGCCCCAGAGGAACAAGAGGAAACCAAAGGCAAAGATAAATGGTTAACACATAGGAGTTAAGGAATGAGAAAGGACAGGAGGTGCCTGATAAGCACATTTACATGGGTGGACCAGGACCCACGCAGACTAAACTTGATAACATTTTGGGAACAAGAAGAAAAATGTTAGCTCGCAGGGGAATGGAATATGGGGTTGAGGGGATTCTCCCTACCCCTTTAGGATGTCTGGAGTAGTTGGTCCTAGGTGCTGGGATGGACTCCAGAGTTTAGGTGAGGGAATACTGCTGTAGTGAGCAGAAAGGAATGTGTGGATGGGTTGTGTGTTTTGAATGTGGAGTTTATTGAGATAAAGGGAATGGGAAAGAGACACAGAGGGAGAGGGAGAGACAAAAGCTTGCTTGTCTCTTCAGAAGGGCAGCAGGGAAAGGGGGGTGTGGATGGGTTTATGTCTGAAGCTGAAGGAGGACTTGTTTGATATTAATGTTAAAGCAGTATGTGGAGTATTTGCTAAGAATGAGCAGAAACACACTTGGCAAAATAACTATGAAATGTTTTCAACTATGGATGCAAGGGCAGTGCGGCAAGAGCTTACTCATTGACGTGTGGTACAGTGACTTACTCAGGGCCTTGTGCGAGCTAGACTCTATTGACTTCCAGTGTGCCGAGCAGCCTGGGTAGAGAATCGAGAGAAGGTTTTATTTGAGGTAGTTCTGTTTTGCTACAGGGGCAGTGGAAGGACAGTGAGCCAGGAGAGTTGAGAGCCATGATAAAGTAGTCCGCAGTCCTTGAAATGATAGGCTGGCATCCACGCTCCAGTGAATAGTGATAGAGAGGAGTAGATGAAGTGAACTCTAGGTGCAAATTAGGGCTAAGAACCAAAAGTGGTAGGAAGAATAAAACTGTGACTCAGAATGTTACGGGAAAATAGTAAGATGCATGTGTTTGTTGGACATTGAGTTTAGGATTTTAAAGCAAAAGCAGTTTGGGTTGATCATAACGTAGCTTTTGATTGTAAGTGGTTGAGTATAAGAGGTTTGACCCTGAAGAAAGTTACTGAGGCCAAAGGTTGAAATGTATTGCAAGTGCATTAAAGTCACTTAGGACAGTGACAGGACTTCAGATATTGATTATGGTACAGGACAGGTTCTGGGAAGATGGCTCAGTGGATTAATCACTTGATATAAGCATGTGACCAGAATTCACATAAAAGCTTGCAGGCACAGTGGCCCGCCTGTAATCCCGGCACACTGGAGGCAGTCAGGCTAGCTGGACTGAGTCTGCAAGCTCGAGGGTCAGTGAGAGATCCTGTCTTAGTAAACAGTCTGTGGTGTCTGTGTGATGTACTTAAACAAATGAGGAGTCATGTGCCCCCACCCCTGACTCCAGAACACCAAAGCAGCAACAAAAAACTCCAAGAGTCTTTGGTGAAAGGCATTTGGGATAACTGACAGGGAAAATCGGCAGGGGCAGTAAGATAGAATGTGACCTAGTCAGGCTTCTGAAATGATAGTCTAGATCTGGAAGCAGCATTAGTTAGCAGAGAATACTTGACACGCCCTGTCTCCCGATTGTGCTAAGTACTGGAGAGTAAGTAAGCAGGTGATTTAGAAGCAGCACAGGGAAGGGAAGGAAGGGCCAGGCTTTAGTGGAAGAAGGATTAGAAGGGACTACTGACGCCTTCCAGTGGCTTAGGGGAACAGAGGTGACAGCGAAGCACAGAGCAGCGTGGTGTCCTGCGGGTTAAAGGCCAGGAGAAGACGTGTGAGCAGTATTAAAATATCTGTGAAGTCACCTCTACCTTCATGCTACCTCCCCAAACCTAGATTGCTTTCAGTAAACCTAGGGATCTGTAGCCCTGGTTTAGGATGAAAAGAAAGAGTGCAGGGGTGAGGGTGGTGGCGCACGCCTTTAACTCGGCATTCGGGAGACAGAGGCAGGCGGATCTCTGAGTTCGAGGTCAGCCTGATCTACAGGACAGGCCCCAAAGCTACTGAGAAACCCTGTCTCTAAAAAACAAAAGAATAAAGAGTAGCAATGCCTTTGGAGGCTTGGTAAGGACCCTGAAGAATGGTTGGTGCTGACTTTTAAGGAAACAGTATCTTTTCTTCAAGAAAGTCAGTCTTTTTTTTTTTTTTTTTTTTTTTTTTTTTGTGGAGACAGTTTCTCTGTGTAGATCAGGCTGGCATCAAACTCACAAGAGATGTGCTTGTCTCTGCCTCCCCAGAGCTGAGATTAAAGGTGTGCACCACTACCACCTGATTTACTCAACTCTTTAGCTGGTCCTTCTCCCCTGAGTGTTTGTGCAGAGACAGAGTGTGTACCCTGAGGCTGAGGCTGGGAATCCTCTGCACCGTACTCTACCTTCAGGCAGGGATTCCCTGTCTCTGCTGCCTCACCCTGTTCTTTCTGGTGGGTGGCTCACCACACCCATCTGGCTCTTCCGTGACTTCTGCGATCCAAACTCTGGCCTCCAAGCCTGTGTGGCAGTGCCTTATCTTCACGGTCATCTCTCCAGCCCCATTGTTAGAAACTAAATTAGATTATTCTAAAAAAAAAAAATCATTTTTAACGTTAAAATTGTAGATATATAGAGGGTACAATGTGATAATTGTATAAATATGGAATGATCAAGGTAATTAGTATTTCTGTGTCCTTAAACATTAAATTTTTTCAGTAGTTTTTTTAAACTATGATGTTCACTCACTAGGGAATAGAATATAATTTACATATAACAAGTGTGTAAGCCTTTAATTCTAGCATTTGGGAGACAGAAGCAGGCATATTTTTGAGGCCAATCTGGTTTACAGAGCAAGTTCCAAGATAGCCAGGGCTACACAGAAAAACTCTGTCTGAAAACAAAACAACCCAAATGTGTATATTCCATAAATATATACATAATAGTCTAAATATAGTAAATACATAATAGTGTAAATATAGTTGAATAATATGATTTCTTACAATCTCTAGGTATTGTCTTTTTTCCCATAAAAAGAATGAGAGGTAGATTAGATTTTTCAGCTTGATGATTTCCTTAATTACAGTCAATATATTAAAAGCAGGTACTTATAATTGCTTTGGCATGGTTGTTTGAAGTACTATAGTATGTTTCTTTAAGAGTAGGGAGACAAAAAATCCTTTATTTTTGTATCTCCTGTAACTTATCTGGCATGTGTGCACAAGTGTGCACAAGCGTGCACAATCGTGCACAATCTCTCTCTCTCTCTCTCTCTCTCTCTCACACACACACACACACACACACACACACACACACACAGAGAGAGAGAGAGAGAGAGAGAGAGAGAGAGACACGGTTTTGACAGAGTGGCTTACAGGCTATGGTCCAAGTGGACCAATAATGGTTATCTCTTGACAGAGAGTGTAGGAATCTGGTAGCTGTTCAGTCTACAAGACTGCAAATCTCAGCCCTCCTAGATAATTCCTTGAGAGCTGCTGGTCTTGTTGGACCCTCATTAGAAGTAGGTAGAGTGTAACACCAGCTAAACTTACTTGAGGGTATGATAGTTTTTCCTGTAATCCAACACGGAGAGATGGGGCAGGAGGATCACAATTTCAAGGTCATTTTGGCTATCATTCCAGTTTGAGATCCCTTTTTTTGTCTAGGCTGGTGGCCAGGAAGCCCTACCAGTCCTCTTGTCTCTACCCTTCACAGTTCGGAGGTTTAAAAGGCACACACAACCATGTCCAGCTTCTTAGGTGGGTGCTGGGATTTGAACCAAAGTCCTTGTAGTTGATTTGCAACTGCTCCTAACCATTCAACCATCTCCTTAGCCCAGTCTTAGAATGCTTTCTTTATATCACTTAATTAGATTTGTCTTATGCAGCCAGAAGTGACAGCATTATGTGACTAGAGATGGCTCTGTGGTTAGGAGCACTTGCTCTTGAGACAACTGGGATTTTGTTCCTAACACCCTGTGACGAGTTCATTACTTCAGTTCCAGAGGATTTGACACATATATGCAAGTAGTGCATATATATATATATATATATACACACACACACACACACACACACAGGCAAAACATTTATACAAACAAAATAATACACAAGAATAACCACCTGCTCTGACTGTTCCCACGTTCCAAACATGGCTTTGCAGGCACTGCCACTTTATGCGGAGTGGTATTCAAACCAAGGTTCATGCATGCTAAGTAAGCACTAGCAACTGACCTATATTGTACATGATATTTGTGTTAAGTAAGTACTTAAAAATATCTTTTGAGTGTTTTGCCTATGTGTGTGTGGGTCTGGAGTCCAGGAGAGCACTTCTGATCCCTGGAAATGGAGTCTCAGCAGGTTGGGAACCTGATCCTCTGCAAGTACAGCAAATGCTCTTAATGGCAGAGCCATCTTTCCAGACCCAAGTATGTGCCATTTCATACAGATGACCACATTCCCACCTTATTCCTTCACTTTTCCCGTCCTCTCTTCCCCTCCATCAGTATCCTTTATTCCTCTAGAAAGTTTGGACATCTGCTTTCATATCACATGTACATATATAATTGTATGTATTTACTCTAGGAATCACATACAATAAGTCTTTCTTTTTTTTTTTTTTTTTTTTTTGGTGTTTCGAGACAGGGTTTCTCTGTGGTTTTGGAGCCTGTCCTGGAACTAACTCTGTAGACCAGGCTGGTCTCGAACTCACAGAGATCCGCCTGCCTCTGCCTCTGCCTCCCGAGTGCTGGGATTAAAGGTATGCGCCACCATCGCCTGACCTACAATAAGTCTTTCTGAGGCTGACTTAATTCACCGAACACAATTAATTTCATTACATCCATATTTCTGCAAATAATGTAACTTCATTCTTTATGGCTGAAAAACATGCCATTGTGTGTATGTATCATATTTTCTTTATCCCTTTCTTGGTTGTTAGATGTTTAGGTGGGTTCCATGGTAGCTAGTGAATGGTGTTGCCTTACACACTGACGTCCAAGACTCTGCAGTTTGCTGACTCGGAGTCCCAAGAGTGCTCCATCTGGATCATGTGCTTACTGTTACTTTTAGGTTTGTTTTTAAGATTTGTTTACTTTTATCATATTTATATGAGTATGCCTCCATTTATATATGTGCACTGTGTGCATGTCTGATGCCTTTGGAGGCCGAAAGAGGGTGCCAGATCCCCTCGACCTGGACATTCAGATGATTGTAAGTCATCATGTGGGTGCTGGGAACTGAACCTGGGTCTTCTACAAGAACAAGTGCTTTTAAACACAGAACCCCATCTCTGGCCCATTTCATTTTTAGTTTTTTTTGAGGAACTGTCTACTGAATTCCATCGTGACTGGCAATGTATTAAGTCTAAAACCTTACTAGCATCTGTTGGTAATGACTGAAAAATACTTTATTACATGTATCTGTTACTTTCTGTGTGTGCATGTGTGCGCTGGTGCCTGCCGTGGCTTCTGTATGCAGGTCACAAGACAGCTGTGAGGAATCGGTTCTCTTTCCGCCATGTTGGACCTGGAGACTCCTGTCTTTGCTGATGGCCTGAGCCAGCTCACTATCCTGCTGTGTTTAATAACTGTTGTTGTGACCCGCGTGAGGTGGGGTCTCCCTTACTTCTAATTTGCATTTCTCTGCCAGCTAGTAAGTTTGAACGGTTTTTGTGTTTTTATTGGGTATCATATCTCATCTCTTGAGAGCTTCTTCCATTAGTCCATTTTTGAGTTCTTTGTTAGATATTAATCTTGTCAGATACAGATTTTTATTCTCCCATTCTATAGGCTGTCTACTTAACTATACCAAACCTTTTAATTTCTTGAGGTCTTGTTTATCTTTTGTTGGCTTTATTTCTTGAGCAGTTGAAATTTTGTTCAGAAAGTTCTTGCCTATGCCTGTTTTAAAGTGTTTTCTCTCCAAGAGTTTGAGTGTATGGGATGTTACCTTAAGATCTGTGCTCCATCTGTAGTTGATTTTGGTGTAGGTTGAGGGATAGTCCAGTTTCATACTTTTTTTTTATATGTGGATATCCAGTTTTCTTAGCCCCGTTGTTGAAGAGGCCGCCTTTCCCCAGTGATTAATCAAGTGGCTGTAGTTGTGTAGGTTTTTGTCTGGTCCTCTCGGGTGTGCACTTGCTTTTGTGCCCTGGCCACGTTACTTAGTTCTTGCTCTGTAGTGTGACTTAATCTGAAACGGCCATCTCTCCAGCATTATTTCTTTTTGCTCAGGATTGCTTTGGCTATCTGAGGTCTTTTGGGTTTCCTTTTTTTTTTTTTTTTTTTTTTTTTTTTTTTGGTTTTTCGAGACAGGGTTTCTCTGTGGCTTTGGAGCCTGTCCTGGAACTAGCTCTGTAGACCAGGCTGGTCTCGAACTCACAGAGATCCGCCTGCCTCTGCCTCCCGAGTGCTGGGATTAAAGGCGTGCGCCACCACCGCCCGGCTTGGGTTTCCTTTTAAAAGTTAAGATTGTATTTTTCTACTGCTGTGAAGAATGTCATTAGTATTTTGGTGGAGATTACATTAAATCTATAGATGGCTTTTGATAGTATAGTCATTTTTATATTCTGCCTAGTCATGATTGTGGAATATCTTTTCTTCTTTAATTTTTTTTCAGATTTATTTTTTGAGTATGAGTGTTTTCTCTGCATGTGTGCACCTGTGCCGCATGAATGCCTGGTGCCTAGGGAGGTCAGAAGAGGGTTTTGAATTTCTTGGAACTGGAGTTAAAGATTTTTATGAGCTTCCATGTTCATTCTAGGAATGTCACGGTGAGCTATTTCAGTTACATCTTCAATTTAATTCTTTAGTGTCTTAACGGTTTTCATGGTAGAGGTCTTTAACTTCTGTTGCTAGGTTTATTCCAAGGCTTTTTACATTTGAAATAGGTTTCTTTCTCTATGCAGCCTTGGCTGGCTTAGAACCTGAAGTTGCCTGTGTAGACCAGGCTGGCCTTGAGCTTATTTCAGCTCGGCCTCTGCCTCCCGAGTGCTGTGATTAAATGGCCTCCGCCTCTCCCACTCCACGTTGTTTCTTTATTTATATTTTGAGGCAGCTATGAAGAGGGTTGCTGCTCTGCTGTGTTCAGTATGCACTTGGTTAATATAGACAGTCTGCTGGTGTCTTTCTTAATGTTAACTTTGAATCCTAACCTTTTTGTAGAGAGCGTTTATCAGATTCTGAGCCTTCTTGTCCAGTCATGAGGGTCTCTGATGTATAGAATCGTAACATCTGAAAATAGGATTTTTTAACTTCCTCCTTTTTTATTTGTATTCCTTTTATTATTAACTTCTTGTATTTTATGCCCAAACTTGGATTTCATTTATTGGCCATTTGTGCTTTACTTTTTTTTGACTTGTTTGTCCAGCCTTTGCTTATCGTAAAGTTTGCGCGTTCTGTTTATGATCTTATGTCCCCTATGTGCAGGCTGCACGGTCGTGTTACAATGCTGACTCCATTTTCTGGAGGTTTTTATGCTGCCCCACATTTCAGGGGTCGGCTTGACGGCTCACAAATTAAAGCTTGTGTCTTTTTATTACCTGTCTATTTTTACTTTTGTTTATAATTGTCTGAATTCTAACAGAGTTATCTTTCCCATCACATTCTGATTTAGCTTCCTGGTGCCAGGCAGCCGTCCTAGTGAAGTGCTGGAAGATTGAGAGGAGCTCTTGCTAGTGCGGGTGGTCAGTTAGGCAATCCGATGCACACTGGGATGTTGGTGCCTCCTAGTGTTGGTAATGGAAAACCAGTCCTGTGGAATATTCGCTAACTAAATATCGATACTGACTCAATGTGGATGGGTACACAAAGTCTTAGTGAGCCGTAGATAATCTGTTTCACACTTGTTAATGATTTAAAAATAAGTTTATAGACAATTTTGACATTTTTGCAGAGTTAAATGTTTGAGTCATGCTATTATAAGCATTTTGAAATGACCTTGAGGAGTATTTCCTTAACGTGTTTTCATTACAGTAAAAAGGTTAATGTTAATGATTTAACTTAAAATTGTAAATTTAGAAATACTTTGGGCCTTTATAAGTAACGTGTGTGTTTTCTCATTGAACAACGTCATTTTCAATTTCTCTGGACTTTAATATTCACTTATTGAAATTACTATGTGAAGTTGTTAAGAGACTTTGAAAATGCTCTTTTTTTATGTTTTAAATGTTGCCATTCGTTACAAGGCTCACAAGCCTTTCTCCATTTCTGGAGTGAGCTTGGCAGTGTTGAAGTGCTGACTTTTAGTCCATAGAGGGCGCTAGATGACAGGGTGTGGTAGGTAGGGTAGAACATCTAGTTTCCTGCCTTTGTGTTGCTCAGAATCCTGAAATTAATTTCATACTAGAAAAAGATTCTGAGTTTCCACAGTTAATAGGAAAAGGAATTATAGCTTTTCCAAACAGTATACAAGCAGTGTCTTAACCACATTTTCAAGCAAATGGCTGTTTTTTTTTTTTTCTTAATTTCCTTGTGCCTCTAGACATAGTAAACAAACAAGCCAAAAGTTGTGCTGACTTTAAAAGTAGAAGAAAGAAGTGGGAAGAGTAGAGCTTGAGAGAGCTGGGTGAGGTGGGCGAGGCGGGCAGCAGTGTGGTCCCAGAGCTCTCTGTTGTTTTGTTTCTTCTGGCTGTAGAGTGTTGGCTGGCCTTGAACTCAGAGAGCCACCTGCCCCCCCCCCCCCCCATGATGGATTACAGGCGTGTGCTATGCTGGGCTTTCACGTGTTCTCTTCAGCTTGAAATCTTCCCAGTAGGACAGGCTTAAGTCGGGCTGGGGAGGCTTGCACATGCTAACTGCTTTGCTTATTTTTTTATGGACACTTTCAGAATTTTTTAAAATTAGGAACTATTTTTCTTAGTTAAATGTATAGTAACAAACTTAGTGTTTTGACTGGGAAGAGAGACATTGAAAATAGGTAATTTTAGAGGAAGTACTCTTCAGAAATGAGTGTGGGTTCCTTGTGGGTCTTTGTTTTTATTATTCAGCATTACACAGAAAAGCTTGGGCTGTGACTCCTTTGGTATTCTGCACTTCTCAGAGAAGACAGTACTACCTCATTTTGGGTTGTGGTTCATGGAGGGGGGGAGGGTTGTTATGTAAACCCACTAAAGTTGAGGCTTGATATGAAAATATGCCCCATAAATTTTGTATTCATAAATTTGCCTTATTGGCTTTCCAGATTAAAGTATTTTGCTTAGTTAACTTAAACAACTTCAGTTTTAAAACCCGGAGAAAGAAGTGGGCAAACATGTCATTTGGTACCTATGAGCCAGCTAGTTTTCTCTGTACTAAGCATAAATTGTAATAACTGAAATTAAGGAATTGAGTCTCATTCTGCAAGGTTGAATACTTACTGAACTTAAAGGCTTCCAATTTGCTTTCTTAAATATAAGTCTACAGTACTAAGAGTACATTTAATATGTGAACGTATTATTGCACATGTTCTCAGCACTTTAAGAATTAGTACTGTCGATGTGTGAGCTTTATAAACGCCAGCTACTTTCCCCAGGAACTACCTAACTCGAAGGTAGTGTCTTCTGATGTTCATTTTTTGTTGTGTTGCAGCTGGGCTTAGAACCCCAAACTGTGAGCCTGATGTGCACACACTTACCAGTTAGCTACATTCCTTGTCCTTGTCTGTCAGGTTTGGTTTGGTTTTTAGAGACAGGGTTTCTCTGTGTTGTAACAGCCTTGATTGTCCTCTGCCTTCTGAGTGTTGGGATTAAAGGTAAGACACCATCACCTGGTAAGGAAAACCATCCTTCTGAGTTTTAAAGAGCTCGTTTAAAAATACCATCCTGGGAGTATTTTGTATTTGTTGAATTGTTTTGGATGCTTGACTCATGTGAAGAGGTCACACATTTCCATCCTTGATGTGTTCTGGTGACAGCGATTCTCAAATAATCACATTATGTAAGGAAGGGCTTAGCAAGTAACGTGAAATATTAGTTCTTGAACTGAAAATACTTAAAAAATTTGTTTAAAATTGCTTTCTTTTATTTCTAATTGAGCAAGAGAGACAGATCATGAACAAATGAACCATTGGCATTCTGTCCACTTAAGGATTTTGCAAGATTTTGCAGTTCACACACTCAGAGCAAGTTTCAGAACAATGCCTCCGTTTCAGTGTAGTTGCAGCCCTGAGAGACAGGACCTCTCTCTATGAATTATATACATTATATTTTGGCATGTCATACGTACTTAAAAATATTTTAGCTGATTGGATTGCTACTCTAAGCCAGTTGTGGGACATCAGAAAGACATTCTACACTGGAATGTGAATGCAAGGTTAATAAAATTTGAAAAAAATTAGAACTACTGTAGCTGTTTATTGGGTGCTGCAGACCCTCACACCTGAATTTTCTGTGACCCTTTGCCTGCCGGAGCAAACAACTTGTTTTCCTGTGCTTGCAGCTGCTCTGGGCACGAGACCCTAATGAGTTCCTGATGGCAGGGGAGTGGTTTCTGGTGGGCTCATTAGTCAAGGAGAGCCCTATTTAAGATTCTCTGTCTCGTGTGTGTGTGTGTGTGTGTGTGTGTTTCAGTCTCCAGCCCCTTGCCCGACTCGCGAACCGTCCTGTGGTGCAGGTGTTGTGCTACAGCTGTTTTTATGTTTATTAAATTATGCCGTTTTCATAGGGTGACTTTCTCCCCCAGCCAAGGATCTATTAATAGTGTCTGCAATGGTAGGCAGTTAGTATTTATTAAAAGACTGAATTGAAGCAGGGGATAATTAAATATATCGGGAAGAGTAGATTTCTAGAAATGTAAACAAAATAGCTAAGATCACTGAAATCGAGAATTTCTCCACTGAAGTAATTTATAAACATTACTAAATTGATTTTTCTGATCATAGCTTCCAGAATGAGTGCTTTAAGCCTCAGTAAGCCCAGAAGCAAGGCTCCCAACATTGACATTGAAGTTACTGACCCACTTGGGTCAGTCCATTTCTTATCTCATGGGTTAGCTGTTGAGTTTAGAGTTACAAGTGAAACTGAAAAAAAAAAAAGGCAGCACACTTGAATTGACCCCCAAAAGAGAAGTCTGTGTGGGTGCAGTCGCGGTTCTGTATCCGTTAGGTGTGTTTAGTGTCTGGCTCTTTTGGAAGAGTCTTGCGCCTTCTTTTGGCAGCTGCCCCTTCCCCTGGAAAAGGCAGCTCCATTTGGTAGGAGCAGCAAAGGGCTGGGACACGGAACAGATAGAAAGGAAGCATTACCGTCTGAGCATTAGTAGCCTAGTTACAGATCCTACTGCGTCAGCCTGCTCCACACCCCGAAGACGTCAGCTGACTCCAGTCCTGCTGCCGCTGTGCAGCAGGGGAGACTGCAGACTGAGGTTGAGGAAACGAGGATTCCATGTCTCGGGGAGAATTTCGCCGTGCACAGTTTTTCTCTTGGTATGCATAATTTGTAACTGCTGCTGGAGGTCAGATCGTGACAAGAAATGGACGGTCAGAAGAAGCACTGGAAGGACAAGGGTATGTGTTTTCATCATTCATTCGTTTTTATGTAACCAGGAAGATCTCCGTGGGTCGGCTTTGCAGTTTAGATGTCCTGCCGATCGAGAGTGAAGGCTGTGAGCATGTAATGCTGAAGATTAAACAGCTGCCTTCCGTGTTCACAGTTGATCGTGGCTAGGAAAGGTGTCCTTCTGTTTAGTGGTATTTGATTTTCAGCCCTGTTTGTCGGGTTTCTTTTCTAGTCTTGTATGTTGACATGGGTATGAGATTAACATCTCGTTTGTTGTTCACTTTGGTGTGAATGATGTATAACTGGCATGCCAGTCGGTGTGCCTGAAATCCAGCTGTAGGTTTGTACACAGCAGAATTTCATCGCAAGAGGCTTTTCTTTGAAATGGAATGTGAACCCTTGAGGCTTCTTGAATACTTTTTAGTTTTTATATGTCTTGAAATTATTCAGATGTGTACATAGTTTTAAATGCATATCTAAATTTAAATTTATGCTAACCTTTGTCCTTGTAATAACCAATCAGTGATCTTGGTCCCCCTCCTCCCCCTTGAAAGCTCAGATCCTTTCAAATCTCAGTGGATCACTGTGTAAGAATTTAAGTCTGCAGAGTATTAAAGTGTTGACTACTGAATATTTTAACACCATTTTATTATGTAGCTTGTCAGTTGTTGTTTGAGGGAGAGAGAAGGCTGTGTGTCTGAACACTTAGAATAAGTTGTCTTAATTATTAGAACTGTTTTTAAGTGCTTAAACATTTCCATCAAGGATGGTTTTTTGTTCTGTGTTCCTGGCTACTTTCAAGTTTTATAATTCTTTTTAAATGCTACTTCCTTCTAGAACAAATTATTAAAAGATAGGAGTGTGTTAAAAGCATTTCTGTAGCTGAGTAACTACAACGCCCAACTTTAAAAAAAAAACAAACAACAAAAACTGCTCAGTAAAAAATGTGGGGGAAAGGTGAGTTTAACGTAGAATTCACATGAGACTTTGTTAAAGGTCTTTTATTCAACACAAAGAGGGGGGAAAACAGCTGTGAGCATGTCACATATGAACTTAAAGGATATTTCTTCATCTTAGCTATAAGTATGGAAAGTGAGAACTGAACCAATATGCTAGTTTTTGATAAGTGAAAACGATACCAGTGATACTACAGTAGGTCAAAAGCCACAGCAGGGCCTGTTTTGCAACTTTCCAGCCTCCGGATGAATGATTTAAATTGTAGACTCAAAATGTTAAGCTTTTACTTGTTAAGGTTAAGGTAGTAATGTAGGAATATAAAGTCAAGAACTTAAGAGGCAGTAGAAGCCATCTTTTATCAGAGATTTAATTGTTGAAAGGCCTTTAGACGTGAACTCAGCTTCACTCTTGAGTTCCTCTGCAGAACCTTGTCTTGTTTAAATGGAAACCTGGTGACTTTTTTAGTGTCTTTTTTTAGTGCTTGTTTGAGTCAGTCAGAACACTTAACTGTGTTTTTTTTTTTCTTATCCTGAGGTTCTTAATTAATATTTTAGTGTTTTTTTTACACTAGCTGCTCATGTTACAGATTATAGAGTAAGATTTAAATTGGAAATCACCGAGATGCAAAAAGCAAATGAGTTTAGGAGGAACTAGTCTGAGGACGTCAAGGTAAACTTAACATACATATTCTTCATGTCTGCTCGCTTGTACTCCCAGACTCCCCAAATCTGACAGCAGCAACACATGCTCTGATTGCAGGGTGTTTTTTGGGGGGATGGGGTGGGGTTTTGAGACAGGATTTCTCTGTATCTTTGGCTGTCCTGGAACTTACTCTGTAGACAAGACTGGGCTGGAACTCACAGAAATCTGCCTGCCCTCTCTCTCCCAAGTGCTGGGATTAAAGGTGTGTGCCATCTTGCCTGGTGTTTTTTTTGTTTGTTTGCTTGTTTTTTAATTTTTTTTGATGAAGTTTTAAATGTGTTTGCTGTTTGGGTGATTTTCTTTTTTCATATTAGATATTTAATCTTTTGGGGTAAGACCAGCATTATAATTGGTATTGTTATAGTCTTATTTTCCTGTTCATTGGCAGAATGTTTTGATAAATGTACATAGTATTTGATTATTGAGGTTATATGGAAAACTTAGAGTAAGATAAAGGAAGGCTTGAGAGTCTCGTCAGTGGCATGCAAGGATGATGTAACTGTCGGCAGCAGAGACTGTAGCTCACAGAAACCTGGGAGTTCTCTTTCAGGTTAAATTTGATCCTTGCCAGACACAGGAAAGAGTTTTTGGATCAGAAGTAGGAAGAAGAGTTGGTGCTTCATTAAAAGAAATTTTTATATTAAAAGAAATTTTTATATAAGCACAAAGATTAAGAGAAAGAGGTGCCCCAGAAGAAAATGCATTACCATGACAACAAGTGTGGGCTTCTCAAAGAACTGGAATTAGCAGTAGGCATATGCATTTTGATGGTGCTCAAGGTGCATCCCAAAGGATCGCTAAGAAACTTCTTACAAATGAGAGGATCGGATGACTGATAGTTCCTTGGGTGTGAGCAGAATCTGATAGGATAGAATCAGGAGCCACTAGGGCTGCACAAGGGAGTTAGGACATGCCCCCCCCCCCCCCCCGTTTTTTTGGAAATGTGACTTCTGATGAGATTCCTAGAAAACTGCAAATGTTAAATGTATTGGAATTCTTGACTCTTAGTTGGTAAAGCTGGAGAGGCTCCTTTCCCTTCCCTCCCCCATATTTTTTCCGTCTTCCAACCACATTGCTTCATAATCACTAAAAAGATAATAATCGAGACAGTGACTAGAATTTAGAATTTTCTGGACTGTATAGGACAGTAGCTAAATGGTAGATTGTTGTGATCAAAGGTGATAGAAAGTTAGAAGATCTGGGTCAGGTTTTCTCTGACTTCTGTGGTTCACTAAAAAGATGGCTGTGATGTAACCTGTCAAAGCAAGTCTACAGGGCCTGGCAAGCTGCTGTCGTTCATTTTATAGTGGGAAGATTCGGAAAAGCAGCAATTTAGGATTTCAAGGCTCAGTTCTAGTATATTTTGCTTTTGGTCAGCTAAGACACTTCCTCTAAGGTTTTAGTTTATTGTATAATTTTATGGTTCCAGTTTTGAAGGTCTTTGGTTTTATGACAAGATGTCCTAGAAGATAACTTGGTTTGTAAGGAAATAATGAACTGTTTGATGTTTTAAAGTAGGAGTAATAAGTGATAGCAAGTTCAGAAGGTTAGTTTGTGGTGTTGTATAAGCTGGAGAAGAACCTAAAAGCCTGTTTGGGATGACTGTAGCAATGCCCAGATAAGAGATTATCTGAACCTCTTCTGAAATAGAGGTGAAAGGGAAGTAACAGATTTGAGGAGACTTACTGAAGAAATTCTTGGCATTTGCCATAGATTGCAAGACTATTGATTGCAGTCAGAATGAATGAAACGACTATGCAAGGCAGATGGATACAAGTTTTATTCTTCTTATTTTTTTAAATGCTAAATTGAATTTCAGACACTTTGAATTTGAAGTGATGGAAATGATAAAGAACGAGAAACAAATACAAAGTGAGGACAGACATGTTTTTGAAACCTGAAGCTAGGGCAGGACAGTCAGATAGCACCTCCATTATGGAGCTGTGGTGCGTCTGAGAACGTTAGCTTTAGCTCTCACAGCAGCAGCCGGAGTAGGGCAGTATGCTTCGCCAGCGTGCAAGGGCTGGAGGGAAACCATTAAGGATGAAGATAGACATGATAGACAGCCCTGTCCGGTTTTTAGGAGAAGGCGAAACCTCGCTCATTCTTACTTGTGTTTGTAGATGGTGAAATTTAACTGCTGTAGATGACCTTTGTGAGTGGTTTCAGTTGTATGAAAATTCAGTTTGGTTATACTTGAAGACAGATGGCTTTGGAACACCGTCTCTTGTGGACTCTGTGGAGCTCCCTAGTCTTGCTTGTCATTTCCAGTGTCTGTGAAAGCTTAAGTGGTGAGGATGGATAGGTAGGTGTACTTGTGGCCAGGGGAGGAGAGAGGACCTGCCTGGTGCTTGAAGTGCTGGCCTGTCCCCTGAGCATGGGCAAGAGACAGGCTGAGAAAGGAGCTCGTAATTAAACAATTTTAAGACCTACTGATATTAGGGAGGTACCTGGTTTTAATTCTAAACTTAGCTGAAACCCAGTAAAATTTAGGTCTTAACTTTTTCTTCTAGAGTTTTGTGGTGGTGGTTTAGTAGCAGGACTGTGTGTTGTAGACAATTTAGAGCGTGGCTTTGGGTTTAGTAATGTAGTATAGAGGTTACATCGTACGTACTGTGTTAATAGTCTTGAGCAGTTCAGTCGGCATGGCCTCCTTTAAAATAGCTCGTCACTTTACTATGCTGCTGGCTAAATAAGCCTTTCCCTGTTTGTAACTATAAGCAATGAATGCTAAGTTGATCAGTGAATTAAATTCTGTTCTTATTCATGGTTACTAAGTTATGTGTATTTGTACTGTAGATGCATGTTTGCAGCATTTGATTTCAGAAAGATTGTATGAATTATTGCTTTGAGCAGTGAGTCTTGGAGCCATGTAGTATATGCATTTCTGATGGTTTTAACCACAGTATAGGTATTTTGTCAGTTTTAAATAAATTAACAGAATTTATAGGTTTGCATTTTTATAAAAGTAAATATACATGTTTTCAGTGGTTATAGAAAAATAGAATCTTCAAGGGGTATATACTGGGACCAGTGGTGGAAATTTATTCTCTTCCTTTCCTTATTTACCCAGACCTGAGTATTCCTAGGACTGCTAACTGGTCGTCTAAGTTCTGTATGATGGCTGAATTAAAATGAATCTTCTGGAAGAACAGTGCCACTGAAAGGGTTTTCTACTCTTCTCAAGTTAACGAGTACTGACTGTTGTGGGCTAACTGCCATGGTTCCCCTCAGCAGCCACCCAAGGCCTTGTCCCCAGAGTGCCTGCTGTTGTGTTTGTCACTGTGCTCGTAGGCTTTGTCTTCCAGTTTTTATTTTGACTATGTAGTATTTAGGCCCATTCTTCCCACATAGACATGAGATTTCAGCTCTTTAAGCTTATCTTTGATTGTGATTTGTATCTTCTATTATGATTATAAGTGGGCTCTTTTTTTCTGTAAATTCCTAGAGAGCAAAAACAGTGGTTTTCTCACTGGACCGCAGTGGCACTGAACAACTTTTGTATAAAATGACAGAGCTTTAACAGTTTACTACCTTTTTTTTTTTTTAATTGGGGATTTAGGATTCCCCTTTTCCTTTTCTTAAAGGAGTGATGAAACAACTAATAAATTAAAACTTTAGGGGACCAGAGAGATGACTCAGCAGTTATGAGAACTGGCTTTTCTTCCATTGGACTCAGGTTTGATTCCCAGTACTCACACGGCAGTTCATCCATGTAACTCCAGTTCCAGGGATCTGACATCCTCTCTGCCCTCCATGGGTACCAGGGCCACACATGGTGCACAGACAAAAATACAGGCAAAATACTCATACATGCAAAGGTAAATGCTTTTGCAAAAGAATTTTATGTAATACTCGCAGATAAGAAGTTTTTGGTTTTTCAAGACAAGGTTTCTCTCTGCATGTGCTACCACTGCCCAAGGAGTCTTGTCATTTACATATTCTAACCACTTAGTTTTGTAGATAAGGAAACCAAGAAAACTAAGGATACTAAATTACCACAAAGCTGTATCATGAGACCTTTATTTTGTAGTTTGTATGTGAACAACCAGAGAGTGATGGGGGGGGGGGAGAGGCTAATGACCCGTGTTTAGATATTTTACCCATGCATAGTCTTAGGCAGCTTTTTTTGTACATGGTATATCATTTACCATTTATTTTTACGTGGGTCTCACTCTTTAGTAAAAGAGCCGTAGTCTATTATGCCAGCTGTGGAAAAAGTAGGTGTGGTTAGTAGGTTAGTATTAAAAAGACTAAGTCTACTTAGACCTCCACCAGGCCTGGGATATAATTTCTCTTAAGGACTGGATTACATACTTGAATGTAGGAAGAACACTTAAGCAGTGAATAAAATTCTCTTGTTCTTGTAATTTTTTTTAACTTAATCTCATTGCTAGAATTTGGGCTTAAGGGAGTTGAATTTAATTTAGCCAGCGTTTTGAATTCTTGGAACTATGTTTGAGACCAAATTACCGTTCTCTGCTTCATCAAAGCCACGATACTCATATAAAATACTGGGTCCATATTAATCTGTTTACTGACTTTCATATTTACTTTGCATGTGTGAGTTGTGATAGGCACGGAAAGACTATTGTGCTGGCTTTTCTCAGTTACCGCCACCATCTTAACTTATTATGTATGCATGCAAACCTACTCACAGATAGATGAAAAGCCGTGACGTGTTAACACTGACCTCGCACATCTGTAGATCAGAGTTGAGCATTAAAGGGCTTTGGGGATGTCTCCGTTCAGACTACAGACTTAACAAAATTGTGATATTTTTTTTGTAAGAATGTAAGCAGTCAAAGCTACTGCATGTACTCTTTTTCTGTGTATGCAATTTTTTATAACTAAAAATTATCAAATTTTGGACAAGTAAGGAGAATTTGGGTAGGAGTAGATAGATACTACTTATTAAAGGAAATATATTTAGCTTTAACTTGAAATGGTAGTAAATCTATGGATGTTCATTGGATGGCGTAGAAAAACTAGAAATGTGAAGTTAGGGTATTTTCTACTGGTTTTGTGTGGGTACCCCCACACACAGTTAAAATATTACTTATTTTGTGTGTGTAAGTGTGTGGGCTCCTCATGCAACAAAGTGTGGGGGATCAGAGGACAACGTCCTTGAGTTTAGTGCTCTCCCATTGGTGGATCAGAGGACAATGTCCTTGAGTTTAGTGCTCTCTCATTGGCTTCACGCCAGGGCCTTTACCCACTGAGTCATCTTCCCGGCCCAATCAATGGTTTTAATTATTAGTGAGCCACGCGTGTGGTGATTTGGAGGTCACCGTTCTCCCTCCTTCCCTCCCTCCCTCCCTCCCTCCCTCCCTCTCTTTCTTTCAAGACACTTTTAAAATAGGGCTTTAAAATAGAAACCTGACTTCAGGCTAACGTGAATGTGAACTTGATTTAAGGCGGAATGGAATAGGATGGCTTCTGCATGTACGGCAGTTGGCCTAGCCCTATTTTTAGTGTGACAGATGATAGCCTGAGATTACCAGATGTATGCAGCTCTTCTTACTTTGCATGGAGCCAGTGGAAGAAAAATTGAGTTCCTTTAAATTTAAATTTTAGTTCAAGTGAACTATACCAAAATAATCAAAATTTTTCAATTTTTCTAAATTATAGCTGTTTATAAGTTGATTGGCTTATATGTTTTCCACAGTGGTAAGGGGAAATTGCTGTTCAGTTCATCTTGGATCTTTAAAAAGGGTGTTCACATTTTATGTGAGAGTTAAAAGGTTCCTGGTAAAAACAAGTCCTTTATCTGATACTTAAGTTTTGTGCAAACTTTATGCATATGAGTATATTGCCTGATGGATGTCTATGTACCACACATGTCCCCGTGCCCTAGAGGCCAGGAGAGGAGTTGGCCCCTGGAGCCTGAGTATGAACTGCAGTGAGCCGTGGTGTGGTGCAGGAAGCACACCTGGGTGGGCTCTCTGCTCTGCAGCATGCTCTTAATCAGATGTTTAGTTTGCATTTTCTCCCATTCTCTGGACTGTTTTCTTCATTATGGCCTTTGAAACAAAGAAGCTTTTATTATTAAGAGGTTTCATTTGTTAACTTTCTTTTGTTTATGTTTTTTATGTCATACCTTAAGAAATACTGCCTAATACAAACTCTTGAAGATTTACACCTATTTTTTCTTCTAAAAGACTTGTTAATTTTTAAAAGCTTCCCTCTCCCCATACTTGTGTGTGTGTAGGAGTGTGTGTATATATGTGTGTGTGTACATGTACATGTCACAGTGCATGTGGAGACGTCAGAAGGCACCTTGTAGGAGTTAGTTCTTGCCTTCTACCATGTGGGTCCAGGAGATAAAAACTTTCATCAAGTTTGGTGTAGGTGCCTTTACCTATAGAGCTATCTTTCCACCCCATAAATTAGCATTTAACGTAATATAAAGTAGGGAAATCCAGTGGCATTTTTCTGCAGTTGGACACCCAGTTGACCCAGTAGCTTAGTCACCTGGCCACAAATACAGGAGTTGATTTATGAATTTTATTTCACTTATCTTCTTGTGTAACTGCTTACATGACTGTAGGGTCTAGATGATGGTTTTTTTTTTCTTCCTTGAGACAGTCTTAGCTGCATAGCTCCAACCTGCTTCTAGTTAACCTTCCTCTCATTAAAAAGCTTTGTAGGGAATTTTGTAGTGGAGAAATATGAGCCATATAAACTGCATTTTTGTTTTCCAAGATTGTTCTAGCTCTGCCTATCTCCGCGTTCCTGGCAGTAGGATTACCAGTGCATGCCCCCGTGCCTGCCTTCTGTGTATTCGGGGACTGGACTGGGGTCTGTGCTTACCAGCAATCAGTGCCCACTGGGAAGATAGCACTCATTTCACTGGATTTTGTTTTCAAGTAGAATAGGGATCAAGGGAGTATTTTGTGATTGTGACAATTTCGAATAGCACAGAAATGTGTAAAGAAGCAGCTAAGACTTATCTGTAATCCCAATAGTAAAAAAGTAAAAATACTACTTAGTGATTTTTTTTCAGACTTTATGGTTAGGTATGTTTTTGTTTGGTGTGTTTGTTTTGAGACAGGGTCTTGCTGTGTGTCGTCCAGACTGGTCTCAAATTTACTGTGTAGCTGGGGCTGATCTTGTCTTCGGGGTTCCTTTAATACCCTGTTTCAATGCCATTGTGGACGTCTCACGTTCTTTAAAGACCAGTGTCTCATTAGAGGTACACTAGTTTAATCAAATTCATAATGCTTTTTAAGGGCACTTTCAGAAACCCTGTGGGCCAGGGAGGTGGCTCAGTGAGTGTAGGGTGCTGGCGTCCTGAATTCCGTCATGAACCCATGTGGTAGAAAGAGCCACTGTTGGACGCCATCCCGACTTCCACACACGTGCTGTGGTGTGTATGTGCTCAGTTCATTCACAAGCACACAGAAGGTGAATGCTTAAAACCCTAACCATAGTTTTCTGCTCGGAGAAGCACTTGTCAAATGTATTACAATAAGCTTTTGTGCCATGAGGAGGAGCAAGTTAGGAAGCAGCACCCTCCTTGGCCTCCATCAGCTCCTGCCTCCAGGGTCCTGCCCTGTGTGAGTTCTTGTCCTTCCTTCCCAGTTTGCTTTGGTTGGTCATGGTGTTTCACCATAGCAGTAGGCACCCTAACTGGACAGTGTCCCTTCTCTTTTTAATTTCCTGTATGTGTTCTTGGCCTTTGTGATTCACTTTGCATGCAGTGATTCTTTGCCCATGACCTGGCCTTTGATCAAGTGTGCAGATGTGCAACATTTGAAGAACTTGAATATATGGCCTTTAAGTTTGGTACCGTGCAGAGCACTTTAAAATTAGAAAGTCTTATTATATCCTTGACCTGCCACTTCTAAAATGTAAAAAACTCTTTAGATGTTTTTTTGTTCTTATAATTAAAATTACATAGTTTATAATTGCTTGAAACATAATAAGATTATATACTTAATTATTCTATAAAGTTTGATTGGCACATAATAAAGTGTTTCTGGGAAGATTGAGTTTAAACCATTTAAGCCCCCTACCCACTGAAATCTAAATCTTAGAAGAAGAGTGGGTATTTTAAAGTTGCATAGGCACAGGCTAGTGTGAGTAGTAAAAGTTTATTGATTAGGGTCCACTAATGGGAATTTGAGTGTAGGACTGATGTATTACTTTGTGCTAAATATGAATCATGTTAGCTTCTGAAGGGAAAAGAGATTGGAAGTCTAGGTCCACAGAGGTTGGGGTCTCATCTAAAGTGTACCTAGTACTAGTGCAAACCTACTACTAGGAGGTGGGTCTCTGGAGCCCTGGCCTTGGCCTTTTCTTTCTCCTATATTTATTAATACAGAACACAGAATAATTATAAATCTTACCTAATCATTAAGCCTCTTTGAATATTCTCTGCTTGTTACACACACATCCAGTATTAACAGTCACTGTATGTTCTTAATCATGAAGCATAGTGACCGCACCAGCATTTATTTCACCACCTCACCATTAGTGATACCAAAGATTAATAAATACATGCCTTTGAGCACTTTGAAAACCTTTTTTATAAAAGAGAATTTTTATACGAGTGTAAAATGATTTGATATTAAATGAAAGAAATCTACTGATAGTTCTATTCTCTGTTGGCATTATCTTTAAAAGTATTATTGTGTATATATGTATTTGGGCATGTGTGTGGAGGTCAGAGGTCAACTTTGAAGTGTGCCCTTCTCCACTTTTACTTGGGTTCTGGCATTGTAGTTCAGGTTCATAACGAAATAAAAACGTTGAACCTTTCTTTTTCCTCTTTATGCCTTTACAGCTTAAATACCTGGGGAATAAAGGTGGTGATTTCATGGGTACTAGTTAGTGACCCAACAAGTGGCAGTCCTGAGTTCACTAATTTATTATGCTTAGTCCTGTAGAAAGTGTTTTATACTAATCCTCTTATTGATGGAAAATCGTGATTCATTTTCATTTAATGAATCACATCTCAGTGAGACAGTTCTGTTTTTATATATAGTTTAATGGTGAAGCTCTAAGCATAGAAGGGCTTAGTGACTTGCCTGGGGTTACATCGCTAGTAATTTAGCACTGCTGTTGGAGTCTAGGTCACCCAGCTCCAGAGCCTTGAGCCTGGTCTTATATAAGCCGCTGTTATAGGACACAGGGCAGCCCCACAGGAATTGTGCTGCCATCGCTGCTTGTGTAACGTTACTGCCTTCCTTGCACTCCCGTGGGGGGAGGCTGACATTATTAGAGCTTGTGGAAGATGGGAAGTCCTGCACTTTTAAGTTTCCCGGCTTCTTAATGACAACCGGATTCCTCTGTTTCAGAGTGTTTTTAAGTTTCTCTCAGCTTCAGTGTCCCAGTCTTAAGTTCTGTTACAATGTAATATTTACTTTAAAACATTGTTGCGTTGTCTCATAAGTCAGGGTAGTCCTAGGAAAGATAAACTTTAGCATTTTAGAACCAAAAAGAGCCTTAAAAGTGCATTTCTCCTTTGCAGGCTTCCTGTTTGTTTCTCTAGGTCGTCTTTCTGTTTTCCAGTTATGGTCTTGTTATGCATACCTGGCTGGCCTGGCACTTGCCTCAAACTTGAGCAGCCGTGCTTCTGCCTCCCAGGTTATAGAACTGCACGGTCATGCCTAGCTTAGATGGCGTTTCAATGTTTGCTCAGTGCCAGAAAGCCATTGACATTACTGTGATCTCTTTATTGACTGACATAATTCATTGTGTCACTTTGACCACACAGATTGGACTTCAAGGTCTGATGAGTCCTCAGATGAATTGGTAGGAACAAGTTGCATACATCAGAACTGACATAGGTAGTCAGGAAATAAGCAACAAAAGGGGCTGTGGATATATATGGAATGGAGATTAGCCCCGGACTGTGCACATGCTGGGCATATACTCTGCTGCGCAGCTGCGCTCAGGGGAATTTAGGCCTTTGTAAGAATACTTAGTGCTTTATAGCTCACGTTCAGATTCTCCCCTACAAAAGGACCTCTGATAAACAGAAGCTATGCATATTTAGGAGTCCTGGGGATCAAAACCAAAGCAGCCCCTTACAGTGTGACTTTTAAAAATATTGCCTCCTTTATCTTAAAATTAGCTAGAATTAAAAAATTCTACTTGAGTATATACAGATTTGTTTTACTATGTAAATTGTGTGGAGTGTTTTGTTTTGTTTTGCTCTTCTCAGTTCACCATCTTGTGGCCTGTCAAAGAGCCCTTTGGTACACTTGAGTTCTCCTTGGGTTGAATAGAAGCTGCTCTTGGAGACTTCCAGCCTGTGGGTATTGCAGTAGCCCTGTTTCTAGGGGCCAAAAGCTGACGTGCTAAGTTGGCTCTGTGTGACTCCATACCAGATGTTATGTAATACTGTAGTATGTAGATTGTTTTGTTTTTGACCCCTACAATGTTTATGACATTTTCTTCTCTTGAAGGAAATGAGCTTTTGAGATGTCTGAATGTGGTTTCCACTCTGCCTTTTACTGTAGGTAACTGATGTTAGTGCCAGGCTGAGATACCATTGTAGGAGTTTCAAAGAGATTTCCAAAAGTCCACCTGTAAAGCTCAGATTTTCAGCTGTTAAAGCTTCAATTTTTCAACATCTTTTTAAAATTTGATTTTCTATCTAACTTAATTTCAATAGCCCTTTTTGTATTGTTTTCCTTGTAATTTAAATATCATGGATAGTATGAACAAGAAATGCCTCAAAATGATGTCAAGTGACCTCTGCCAGGCCAGAAGGATTTGGTCGAGTAGGTGGGCGGCTGGCATGAAAGAAGGTGTGGTGAAACGTACGCATGTGGCATTATCCTGACAGGCTGTGTTCTCTATTGGGGCAAATGTGAATGTACTAGATCAAATGGTTAACAGTATTCTAATCTCAGACTTCTTTGACTTTGTAGTTGTTGACCTCCTCTACTGGAGAGACATTAAGAAGACTGGAGTGGTGTTTGGTGCCAGCTTATTCCTACTGCTGTCCCTGACGGTGTTCAGCATTGTGAGTGTAACGGCCTACATTGCCTTGGCCCTGCTCTCTGTGACTATCAGCTTTAGGATATATAAGGGTGTGATCCAAGCTATCCAGAAATCAGATGAAGGCCACCCATTCAGGTGAGATGTCTAAAAAATGACAACAGTGTGAACAGGATCGGTAGACTTCAGTCTCCTGTCTATCTATAGGATTCTAGGTGTCTCCTTTCTCTGCTGCTTAGAGACAGTTATAGAAAAAGCTCTGTGAAGAGCATCTGCCTTTGAGATTTCTTATGGTAGAAAGACTGGGCTCCTCACGAATATTTGTTTAGTAGATACTGGTTACCATAGTGGACTTCAGGACAGGTGAAGTTCTGTTGTCTTTACTGTTTACATTTTTGTGCTCCCTTGGGTCCCCTAAACACTGTCTGATACTACACACCCTTTTCCATTACATCAACAGTGTATGTTCCTGCCTACACTTGGCTCGGTTTCTTAGGGCATTACACGCAGAAGGGAAACATGGTTTTTAGTAATTTCAAATTGTAGCTTCAAAATGACAGTCATACGCCACAAACCATTAACAAGTAAGATTTTAAAGTAGTTTTAATGAAATGTATGAAAGTGTTATAAAGACATAACTTCTAAATTATCTGCAATATTAGTTTTATATATCATTTAAAGATTTTTTTTTTTAAAAGACTACAGTTTCTTTTTTCTTTGGTCTTTTTCCTTCAACATACCTTTCTCATATAGGCATTTTGTAGTCTTACAAATTCAGCCGACATGCGGTTAAGCTTGTTGCAGTTTTCTGGTTGCCCAGTCGCACTGGTGCAGGTGGAGTCCTAAGTGGAGGGAGCCGTGGTGAGCCGTGTTGCACCCTCACTAAATGCCTGCAGTGGCGCTGTGCAGGGCGCTCTATGCAGCAGAGCCCGCAGCAGTTTACAACAGAGTTCTAAAATTTCCTCAGCCATGTCTAAGAATTATATAGACAGGGTTGAGAGGTGTCTTTGTGCGTAAGACTGCTTGTGAGAACAGTTGGGCCCAAGTTCTGACCCCTCCCACCTGCATAAAAACTGGCCCTGCTGTGGATACTTGTGACCCAGTGTTGAGAGTCAGAAACAAACAGATCCTGAGAGCTTACTGGCCAGCCTAGGCAAATAGTGAGCTTCAGGTTTGAGCAAGACACCAGACACCTGACTGCCATATGTACCACATACACATGTGCGCATGTACCACACACACTTATATACAATTATGTAAATAATTACTGCTGGCTTAAAAATTGATGGAAAGCTTTGAATGTTTTAACTTGATATTATTAACAGTGGTATACCAGTGTCTTATACTGTTGGACTAGGACTAATAAAGAATTATTCTTGATTCCAAATAGTCTCTATTTAAGTAGGAAAAATATGATGTCTGTATTCAGAACTGGATATGGTTGATAATAGTAGAAGAAAGCAATGCTTTGAGGTTTAAAAGAGTAGTTGGTTACATTGGGGTCGTAAAGACTCCTCTGATAAGGTTAGGTTGGTTTCAAGGTGAGGTTAGTTCATAGTACAAGCTGTCACCAGAGGTAATAAGAGAACTTTGCTTTAGGGAAATAACATGCTGACCAGGGCATTATGACTTAAAAATGTTTAACATGACTCATTTCCAGTTTCAAGATAGGGAACAGTGGGAAGGTTATCAAGATCAGGTGGCTCTCGGGAACCATAGAATATTATAGTGCTTGAACTGGAAGTGATTTTAAAAAAATCCATATCTAATTTATAGAGTTGGAAACCTGAGCCATTTCAGTGTGCAAATAACAGATCCTTAACAAGAGGCGGCATATTTGGGGCATATTGCAAAGATAGAGGCAGGGTTATCTCAGGACACATATGCGGGGGAAATAGGATTAGTTTGGGTGTTGTGCTTCAGACAGGAGTATAGTTTAAGTAAAATGTCATCTTTGAAATAATGACCACTCCCAGATTGTTATCTTCTTAAATTTAAGCCTTCTACCCACTATAGCATACCTGAGGACATGAAAACAGAGTAAATGTTCTGTCTTATTGGCGTTGCCACTGTACTTTTAGCAGCTGTGTTATGGTCTGGTATTTAACATTTCTGACAGTGAAATGCGTAGGGTCTTTGATAGTAGAACCTAATGAGATAGCGTAATTTTCTGTGTTCAGCTCATGTTTGCATCCTCATGATAACGTCCACTTTAAATGAGGAAACAGGTTTAGGAGATTATGATTGCAAAGTTAGATGACTAAGAAAATGATAACACCATTTAAACTCAGATCAGTCTGCCTTTAAAACAGGCTTCTATTTCTATTTCAGTTGACAGTATATACCATTAAAAAAAGTACCTATCTTAGGAATTTGGGTTTTGTTTATTTTGTTTGAGATAGGTTTCATTCACTAGCAGCAACCCTCCAGTTTTAGCCTGAGGCACCACAGTGAGCTTACTTGGAGTTTTTACAGTAGCCCTTATAGTAGATTGTTGTAGAGTGTTAACGACTGTAGTGGCTGGTTGACAATGGGGATCAATGGCAGTTAATGGTCTGCTTTGTTTTCTTAGGGCGTATTTGGAATCTGAAGTTGCTGTTTCAGAGGAATTGGTTCAGAAATACAGTAATTCTGCTCTTGGCCATGTGAACAGCACAATAAAAGAACTCAGGCGCCTCTTCTTAGTGGATGATTTAGTTGATTCCCTGAAGGTAAGTTTATTTTACTTTTCACTTTGATGTTTATAGAATTTAATATCCGAAAGCTAGTAATATAAAATTCTACTTTACTCAGATCATGACAATGTAATGACATCACGGGAAGTGTCCTATGTTTAGACTTGTATGAGAACTATATTGGCTACTTTTCTTCTTAAGGAAAAACACTTTTAGAAAGAGAAATGAAGAAGAAAATTTGAGTGTGGGTTTTATAAACCCAAAGCTCAAGAAAAGTGGGTTGGTGACTTTTTTAGATAGAAGTTCATTTAGGGTTCCATAAAAAATGGCTGATGCTTCATCTTGTCAGCACACAGAGTGAACCTGGGTGGGTCTCACAGTCTGCTTAGGCAGAAGAGAAATACATGATGTCTTCTGTGAAGGAAGTGGATATGAAACGCCACCATTCATTTGCACGCTCTACAGGGAAGGGTCTTGGGTGAATTGTGTGTTCTCTATGAGAATTTGCTTTCTGCCTGTTACTGTCTATGGGCAGCACAGATTCCATTTGTCTGTTTCCACGGTGTAAGTAAGAATGCTTCACTAGTCCAGGGTATTTTGTAACATTTTTTCTTACTTAAAAGAGAACTTGATTTAAAAATAAAAGCTTAAGAAGACTCAAGTGGTTATGGACCAGGAGTGTTGACTCTAATCTTACTGTGCAGGAGGCAGAGGCAGGGAGTCTGTGTGGTCAAAGACTAGCCTGGTATACTTAGAGAGTTCTAGGCCACCCAGGGCCACATGGTCTAAGTACCTGTATAAAACAAACAAGCAAGCAAATAAATAAATAGATATTGTAGCACTCAGGCGTCTGAGGTAGGAGGATCCAGTTTTAGAGACAGTATTGCCTTTCTGAAGAGAGTTTCTGTGTGTTAGCTTTACGTGTGTGGTCCTGTTTGCCCATCATAGTTTTTGTTCCCATGGAAAAGCAAATTATTTTCTCCAGGAATCCAACTTCAGTGGGGTACAGGTCCCAAAGAGGAGGTGTGGAGTTGGTGAAGGGAAGGTAGAGACTGACAGGATCTGAGGGTGGATCAGTTTATTGAAAAAAGGCTGTGCCTTTTATATTCTGTAATTGCACAAGCAAGATTGAGAGCAGGCTCCGTGATTCAGGGGAGATGAGCCTGAGAGTTCAGCAAGTATCTAGATGCCTGTTGTTGTTTACGGTTTAGTAACTCCCCAGGCACCCGCTGCTGACACTTCTTCCTGAGCAGTCTCAGCATTTGTGGTCAGGAGGTGCCTAGGCTGTCTCTAGGGAAAGCAAGGGGGAGCTGTGGGGCCTGTAAGCAGGGACTGTGGAGCCTGGAGGCTGGCATTGACCTTGACAAGTTAATGGGGGGGGGGGGGAAGAGTGGAAGTTCCTCCTCCCAGAGATAACTTTCCTCAAGCCTCTGAGGAAATGGGGCCTAGAACCAAACACCTGACCTTGCAGCAAAGGCCAGACTGGACACTACAATTTAAGAGCAATTTTCATTTCTTAAGGGGTTTGATGCAGCACTTGAACTGTATTTATGCAATGTGCGTGCGTGCGTATGCATGTAGCTGTTTCCTAATTGCAGTCCTTTGTGTCTTAGTCTTCTGGGCCTGTTCCCCTCATGCACTCCCAAAAGGAGTCTTGATGGCTTATTCTCTTTCCATCATACTGTACCATTCTGATTCCTCTGTACTTATTAACTGAACTCTTGCCCTTATGGCCTCAGGCCCATTGTTTCTCTGACTGTGAGGTGTGCCCAGTCAGTAAATCTGTAACTTTTGTGTTCTTGGTGCAATGGGTATTTCTGTGTGCAGAGTCACCGCATCACGCTTTATGGTTTCATGGTGGTGGAGAGTTTTCCCAAAGAAGTATGTATACAGTTGCCATTATGCACATTTTCATCCTTAATTAACCCCCACAAAATTCCCCAAAGGAAGAGGCATAAGAAACTCATAACACACAGTGAGAATCGTTAAAAATGGAAGTAAAGGTGGTA
The DNA here is from genome assembly GCF_018167655.1 of Microtus oregoni. Classification (NCBI taxonomy): domain Eukaryota; kingdom Metazoa; phylum Chordata; class Mammalia; order Rodentia; family Cricetidae; genus Microtus; species Microtus oregoni. Next base: position 12,386,617 of record NW_024543078.1, read on the forward strand.
GAGAGTTATGATTGTGATCTCAAAATGCTGCAACTTGGTCAAGCAGCAGTGATCACTGTGTGGAGTATTTCCTTCTGGGAATGGACTCACAGGTACTAGCTGTCAGTTTTTGAGAGCACATGACAACACCCCCTCTCCATTTCCACTATCTTTAAATTCCTTTTCTCCCTTTCCTCCACAATGAGGGAAGAGTTTATTTCAACTGTCAAAGGAGTGATCAGATTCCAGGGCTCTGAAGCCAGCACCTGAGGTGAGCTGACAGCAGAAGTGCGCCTGTTTACTCTTGGTAGTTGGCTTGGGCTAATGAAATAGTTCGTGTTGTTACAGATTCCTCTCTTTAGCTTCCTGTCTGATTGTTCCATTCATTTTGCTACTCTGAAATAAACTTTTTAAGGTTTTTAATCCTAGACAGTATTTCAGTTATCCACAAAATGATCATTAATCCATTTTCTGGTTAAAGAGTATGGGCCGAGCCACCGTTGATTCATATACTGAATACTATAAACATTTTAGGTCTTACTCATTTTAAGTGTCGGGTCTTACACTGCTGCAGCACTGCTCAGGTAAGGCTGGCTCTGAGCTTCTGTTTCTGCTGCTAGAGCCAGAGAGAGGGGTTAGAGGTGTGGTCATCCGGTGCTGTTACAGTGGTGTTCCTACCTAGTTAAGGGTTAGCTCACTTTTTGTGATTGATCTCTATAAGATCTTTGGGGGAGAGCTCTTATTTTAAAAGGAGTTTTCCAACTTGGTTGCCTACTGGAATCATGTGATGCGTTATATTTTATATAACTTTACCTGTGAAGGTGGAGGAACCCGAGTTTTAATTCCCTGAAGTTCTGATTTAATTTCTCTGGGAACACTGAATGGGTGATAGCTGATTTAGAAAGTTATGCCGTTAGCATAAAACCCTGTTTGTCCCTACCTCCAGTTTAAAAGAAAAGTATATCATACCTGCTGGTGTCATCTTGAGCATCCCTTGAAGGACTTTGAAACTTTAATAGGAAGTTCCTATCTTGTAAGCCAGGCATGTGTATCACAGCCTGCACACCTCCTGTCCACATCCAGTCAGGGCAAGGGTCTATCCTGACGTATTTTCTGTCCACATATCTCCTGCCCACACATGGGATCAAGCAGATGGGTCAAACAGACTTGATTAGGGGAGTGGAAATACGTAGTTGTTGTCTCCATAAACTCCAGCATTTCAGGAATTATTTGTCCTTGGGCAAGGATGTTAGATATTGGACCCCTGGTTGCTGGGTTCCTCCACTACTGATGCAATAAACTAAATCAAACCGAGTTGATAAATCCAGGTTTAATGAAGAGAGCAAAGCAACTCCTGGGAAGGCAGGGGAGGGATCACTTTGTGCCCAGTCTGTGGGGATCCCAGAAGACCACTAGGGAGACTGACTCACCAAAATGCAAAAGCAAGGTTTATTTTGTGCACAATACAAACCAGCAGGGATCTCTCAAAGCAACTGGTGTAGCAGTGGCCAGAGGAGGCACCCTGCCCTTCTAGAGGGCATTATTATAAGGCAAAAACCATAAAAGTTACTTTAGCAGGGTGTGGGGTGATGGACTTCTAAGGTTTAGGACCCCTGATTGGCTGACATTTGTCTAGGGGTGGCCTGGTGAAAAGTGATGGGTGTGTGCTAGCAGGTGATCCTGTCTACAAAGGTTGTACTGGCCTTCAGGAATTTCCTTTGGATGGTCTGTTCCTGGGTGGTGCCTGGGTGGCCTCAGTTTGTGGTCTTTCTTGGAACCAGGTATTGCCTCAGGGTAAACTACTGAGACTCAGGCCTCTATTAAGCTTGTCCTGGCTGGGTCGTGCTTTATGGGCAAATACGACTACCTGGTCTTATATAGCTTGAGCTGAGAGCCCCTGGAAGGGACTGACTTTTGGCGGCCTTTCTCAGGGTGGGCTTTGGAATGGGAGGAGTGAGACCAGGACGTGGAACGGAGCCACTAGCTGGAGATCACCAACATCCCAACCTTTTTGGGTATATATGGATGGTGGTAGGGCTTCCTTTTAAACAAAGGGGCTGGCAGATCAGAGGCATTTTTGTTTCATGGGTCTCTTAGGCATAGTAATTAAAACTTAAAATGTAATTGACTCTCACGTCACCTTCCTTATTGTTGTTTGCTATGTGTGCACTGAGTAACTGACTCAGAAGCTTCTGAGTTTCTCGGGTAAAGATGAGACCAGACTGCACTACCATCTCCTGCCCTTTGAAATACCAAATCCAAGAAATTGTTATTTAATAGGGACTAAGAGTAGGCATTTTCAGTGGGTTCTATGTATCTGTAGGATGACTTTGTATGATAGTGGACCTGTAGCTGTAAGTGAAAACATTGGTAGCTACATTGCCTGATATGTAACTACACTGTTTGAGGATATGACTTTATCTCTGTGCCAGGGCAGGGGTCCTGACTGTAAGAGTAACTGTTCCAAAAGAACATTAAAGGCCCTTCTGCTGCTGTGCTAACACATCTCCACAGTTTCCTGGCATGTTTCTTTGGCTTTCAGAAAAAGTAGAAGGAAAATGTAGAAATAGTTAAGGTCATTCAAGAAAATGGGTTAAATTGATTTTAGAAAGGATAAATAGTTTACAGTGTTTTAAAAGATTTCTTAATAGTCACAATTCCCAAAGTATCTGAAATTCTGTTGTGTGCCCTTCCATTTTCCTTAAATATGTCTTCTTCCCAAAATGAAGCATCATAGCTCTGCAGAGCTCTTAGTAAGGTCTGTTTAAACTTTATTCCCTTATTCTCCTGGAGGAAAGGCAGACAAGACATTGGCCTGCCTCTCCAGTGTCTGTTTAGCGTTCATCACGCGTGGCTTCTTGCAGCCTTGCTGCTGTCAGTAGAGAGCGCGACAGACGGTCGCTCTCCTCCAGTGCTTGCCACAGCTGAGGGCTGCTTTTCAGAGGCCTCCGTCCAGGTGTGACCTTGATGTGGAACTTGGATGAAGAAAAAACTTTCAGGGTGAGACAATATGCAGTAGAATTTATTAAAATTGAGGCCACATGGCCAGAGAGGAGACTAGTAGTTAAGTGTGCTCCTCTTGGGTATGGCTTCCAGCACTCACACTGAGTGGGTCACAACTGACTGGAATCGCATCTCCACAGGGTCCATCCTATGCCTTTTGGCCTCTGTGGGCGCCTGCGTGCACGTGATACACATACACGGCACACAGACAGATGTGACTTACACATGAGTGAGTTTCCACACACAGATAAATTTTTAAATCTTAAATAGAATAGAAATATGCTCAAGAAAAAAATAAAGCATGTCAGAGAGCATGTGCTGGCTTGTCAAGGGACAGTTACATCTCTAAAGGTTGCCAACAAAACACCCCCAGGATCCTTGTGTTTTTGTTCAGGCACACAGCCTTCCAAGGCTCAAATATCCACTCTCAGCCTTTGAACCGCTGTGAAGAGATGTAGTCCCCAACAGTTAGAAGTCACAGAATTTCTTCTTTAAACCAGGTGGTGTGGTGACTTTGTGAGCAGGTTTATTTATGGAGTGCTAGAAATTGAAAGTTACATCATTTTGACCCTGGCTAAGCAGTGATTTACCATCCTTGATGTCCTTTGAAAATGAACAGTCTCGGTGATACCTGGAGTTTTCTGATAGGCAAGCCAGACCTGGGATGAAGGACCTTTATTTCCCATGGTTTTCTTCCCATGTCTTCATGATTGCCTTAACTTTTTTTCCTTACTCAATGTTAATTCTTACGGCATCTGGCTTTTTTTTTTTTTTAAATCTTTTGCTTCCTTCCCTCTCTTTATTATTTATTTATTTATCTACCTTATTTTTTTATTATGTGCAGTGATATTCTTCCTGAATGTGTGTCTGTGTGATTGTGTTGTATCCTATATTATGAACTGTTGTGAGCTGCCATGTGGGTTCTGGGAATTGAACCCAGGTCATTTGAAATAGCAGTCAGTGGTCTTAACAGCTGAGCCATTTCTCCAGCCCGCATCTGACTCTTGATCATGTATTTTCTGGAAACTCCGGTTATTTTGTTTTTGGATATAACATTTAAAACTTCTGTGAAATTTGATTTCTTTGTTAGAATTAGGAAGAGTACTTGAATGGCTGCAGTATGTGGGGAGAATTAGGAGAGTGCCTGTGTTTGATAGCCGCAGTCACACTGTATGTTGTTTCCTGGCATCAAAGATACTGCTGCGAAGTTTGTCGGAGAGTGGCCTGCAGAGAGAGGCCTTGAGGTGTGGATCCTGAACTATTCTCCTTGTGTGTTGAGAGTCTAGTCTTAGGGAGTAACTGTAATTGATCAGGTTAGGGATTATTAGCTTAAAATGTGCTGCTCTCTGCGTTCTGCCATGGTTAGAGGCATCTGTCACTACAACAGTCCCTAAGATGTGGAATGTTGACTCTTTCCCCGCAGCTCTGTTTACGGTGATGAATGAGAACAGCTCTGTGGCTCTACTGTAAATTCTCCAGCGTACAAGTTACGTGTTTGAGGAAGCTATAAGACTGTGAACGGGGAGAGATGTGCTGATAGAGTCGTCCTCCAAACCCTTCTCCCACAGGCTCTGCAACAGCCACTAAAAGTGGGAAGGGTTTCAAACTTGTTTGAGTTATGAGTGCCTGACGTGTCTTATTTGGATATTAGAGTGTTGCTCTTTGTAGAATTAATGGTGGTTGTAGGTATTCAAAAGATCTTTTAATGAGTAGTTAGTGTGCTTATTAGAGTTTGCCACCCACAGTAAGCATTCAGATGTATTTTGTTGAGTGAGTACATAGAAAAAAAGATAAGTCTTTAGATGAAGAGTTGGGGGCTTGCAACGAAAGAGGCACAGTGTGGTTTTCAGTTTGCAACAATATGGAGGCTCAACAAAGTGCAGAGGTGTAAGCCTAGGCCGAGTGAGTGTAACCCGATGCTGGAATCTGCTCTGCGCGAGGCATGGTCCTGAGCACTGCAGCCTCGTGTGTAAGCTGAAGTGTGCTTAGGTTGCTGCTGCTGCTGCTCCTTCCTTCATCAGTTCTGCCAGCTCCAGAAGCTCGGAGGACACTGAACACATGACAAGCAGCTTCTTCCTCTGTCTCTGCAGTGGAGTCGTCCTATCTGGAGAATCCTCTGCCTATGACTCCTGCCCTCAGCTGCTGTCCTAAATCGTCTCAGTGTGGTCTCTGGGTTCCCAGCAGAATGGAGGGAAGCTGGCCCTCTCCTTAGGGTTCTGCTACTGCTTTAACAAAGGGGAAACTACAGACTTCCTTTCACCCTCTCTCCCCCGGCCACTGTAGTGGTGGAGATTGTTCATTTTCTGGGGAAACCAGTTGACAGAAACGTTTTCACAGCCTAAGATCCAAGAGTGGTGGCGTCCATTTTTAAAAGTTGAAAAACAGCAAGCAAAAAACAGTACACGATGGAGAGCCTCTGAGGCCCATAAACCCTAAAATGCTTACCGTGTGGTTCTGTGGAAAGTTGCCATGTCCTGCTTTAGTTAATGGGGAGCTCTGCTCTGTCAATACTGTTGTTACATAGACATAAACAATCACAATAGGAAATGGTTAAGAGCACTTGCAGAGGACCCAAGTTCAATTTCCAGCATCCCTTGGCAGCTAACAACTGTCTATAATACAGTTACAGGGGATCTGATACCTACTCCATGGGCACCAGGTACACATGTGAGCAAAACACTCATGCACATATATGTTTTTAAGTCATCATAGATGGTGCTATCATGGAAGTATGTTTGTTGTCTCAAAAAGTGGCACAATAGTTGTCGGACACAGCCAAAAGCTTTGCGTTAGAGAATATAGCAATGCAGGGGGTTTCTCCTTTAGGACATAGTAGAGAGGGATTTATTACCTGCAGGAGGGAAGTGTGTGAATGTCTCAGGGCACGCTCAGTTTGTACTATTATTAAGTGTAAGCTAAAGACAGAGTTAAGGATATGTTCTTTCCTATATCCTATCTTATTATTAATGTATTAATACAGCAATGTGTCCTGAAGGTACCCACCTTTCTTTGTGGTTACCAAAAATGCTGATCATAAATGTTGAATACAATTTAGACTAGCTTTGTGCTTGTCTTGATGAACTGCTTTGAGCATGTAAGTGATCTATATGGTACATGTCAGTGAGCTGTTATGTCACAAGTTTTAGAAATGAAAGAAAAATTTACAATCTTATCATTCATGAATAAAGTGTTTGTGTATGTGTCTGTGTGTGTATGTGTAATAGTTCTCAAAATGAAATTGTTTTAGAAACAGAGCCTTTACAGACTTCTTCTTTTGCTGTTTTATTTTTTAAATATCAAATGAGCCAGATTATTAAAGTACAGTTTAGTTTATTATAATTTCTGGCCCCTGGAGGAAATAGTGAAACCTGTATTACTGTAGTTAGTTGAATACTAGGCAACTTAGAAACCTTCTTGTGCTTCAGTGCCTATGTGCTGAGGTAATGAATAAGACAGTCAAGAAGGATAAATGTGTTTCTTCTAAGTAAAGGCAGTTAGGGAATAGTAGTGATCAGTTACATTAATTAATGTATACATCAGTTACATTAGACAGTAGTATAAAAGTTTGATGTGGGAGTCCCCTCTGTGTGTTGTGATTACCATTAAATAAATAATGGTATTTATTTAATAATGGTAGAATAAAGAAACTGCTTTGGACCTATAGCAAGGCAGAACTTAGGTAGGCAGGGAAAACTAGGATGAATGCTGGGAGAGAGAAGGAAGGAGGAGAGAGAAGCCATGGAGCCGCGGAGACAGATGCTGGAAACTTTACCTGATAAGCCACAGCCATGTGGCAATATACAGATTAATAGAAATGGGTTAAATTAATATAAGAGCTAGCCAACAAGAAGCTATAGCTAATGGGCCAAGCAGTGATTTAATTAATATAGTTTCTGTGTTATTATTTTGGGTCTAAGCTAGCCTGATGGCCAGGAACCATCAAGTGGCCTCTCTCCCAGCAAATTGGTGCTCCACATTGGGCACCAGATGAAGGCAGATGTCGTCACAAAATAATCCCACACTAGTTCAGAATTATCTAGGATAGATCACTGTCCTAGATAACAGTCCTCTGCACAAATGGGGAACAGGAACAGAGTCTAGCTGCCGGTAGCGAGAATTGGAAGCAAGAGAGCGAGCACATGCTTTACAGCTGCATTTATAATATAAGAGACCATGCCCAAGTGGGCTGGTATCTTAAAGGCTATTGGCTGAAGGAGTAGAAGGAGCTCCCACAGCACCGTATCTTAAATACTATTGGCTGACGGAGCAGAACGTGCTCCCATAGCAGTTTGAGATGTGTTTCTTTCCCCTATCCCCCAGGTTAATTGTGGTCCTCAAACATCTTGGAACTTAGCGCCCCTTGCTCCATTGATTATCACATGCCTGCTATTTTGGCATCTGTATTACTCAATCTGTGTATTTTCTCAAGTATCTTCAGTTTGTCAGTAGTTACTTTTCATGGTGCTTCCTTGTTCCTCCCATTGAAAAGCTAGGCAGCAACTTAGAGCTGGAGGGAGGGCGGGGTGTCCCTTTCCCATGTTTTCTGGTCTTGAAGAAAATAGTTCTCTCTCATGTATTCCAATGAAAATGAATCAAATCCAAATATGGTCTAATTAGGATTCTGAATTAAGGCTGATAGCAGCCTAAGTGAATATTTGTATGACTTTACTCAGTTTTCAAGGTCAGATTGGCATTGAGATGGATAATTGGGGGGCGGGGGGAGTTTACATGAACTTTCCTTATCATGGGCTCTTGTTTGCTTACAGTTTGCAGTGTTGATGTGGGTGTTTACTTATGTTGGTGCCTTGTTCAATGGTCTGACACTGCTGATTTTAGGTAAGTCTACAAAAAGATTGAAAAGCACTTAGAGAAATTTTGGTAGAGACTATCCTTTTGTAAGAAAAAAGACTAAATTTGAGGTTGTGGGGTCTTTAAGTAGTAGCTGATACTGATACTGTTTTATTGAAATGTGATGTTAGTCCCTGAAGACTATTCTAGTAACAGTGACAAACCCACCTTGCCTGATGATACACTCCTGTGTTGAAATGGGGTACATGTATACTGTAGACTCTATGTGATGTGATTGGAAATCAGGCATAGTTTCTCAGCTGCGCTCCCGTCCTCTGCTCATGCAGGAGAGTGCGAGAATTCACGCAGGCCTTAGGAGCTCTGGGCCTAGTTATTTTGATTACTGTTGGCTTCATAATTTATGTTCACTCACAGAATGAAGCCATTAAAATTTGTGTATTTGCTTTTTCAGCTCTGATTTCACTCTTCAGTATTCCTGTTATTTATGAACGACACCAGGTAATTTTTTTTAACTGTCAACTTCAAAATATAAAGTTCACTCTTATTGTATATAAGACTTATTAAGAGAGCTAGTTTCCAAACTGGTTGGTATGTAGTAATGTTTGATATTCTTTGGCAGTGGTAACTTTGTAATGCTTTTATTCTCTTTCTTAGGCACAGATAGATCATTATCTTGGACTTGCAAATAAGAGTGTTAAAGAGGCCATGGCCAAGTAAGTCCACTCTGCAACCGCTTTACCACGGGTGAGGGCAGCGCTCTGCACAGCTGAGTCACTTCAGCGTTGGCAGAATGCGCCTCCTGAGTGCCAGCAGTTTTGTTTTGTTTTTAAAGACATTGTTGATCCTCACATTGTTTTGTATTTTGGTAGCTTTAGGATTCTCTAAATAATATAAAACATAGAATGTTTTTAAGAAGCAAGAAACAAAATTGACATTTTTCTTTATTTGTAGAATCCAAGCAAAAATCCCTGGATTGAAGCGCAAAGCAGAATGAAAGAGCCCCAAACAGTAGGAGTTCATCTTTAAAGGGGACACTCATTTGGTAGCAGGGGTGGGAGGGTCAGGGGTGAGCCCTTGGCGGCGGTGCAGCTTTCAGCTCTTTATTTTTAGCAGTGCACTCTTTGAGGAAAAATGGCCTGTCTTGACTTCTTGTGTTTATCATCTTAAGTATTGTAAGCTGCTATGTATGGACTTAAGTTGTAATCAGACTTGTTTTTCCTGTATGAGCACTGGTGAATAAAGTGAGCTGAGAAAGCAATGTGTTTTACTGCAGGTAGTCTTGCTGTATTTGGGAAATTGCAAGAAGGTGAAGCTGAAAAAAACAAAAACTTTTCACAGTGTACTGTGTTTGGTTGATGTAAATTGATGCAGATTTTTCTGAATGAAATGTTTAGACGAGATCATACTACTAAAGCAGAAATGAAAATGCTGTTTTTATGGTATGTTCTAGGTGTATTGTGAACTTACTATTATATTGCCAATATAAGTAAATATAGACATAATCTATATATAGTGTTTCACAAAGCTTAGATCTCTACCTTCCAGCTGCCCCACAGTCGTCGGCCATACGGTGTAGTCTCCAGCACGTAAAGTAGGAAGAGAACGTACTTCTGGGAGCACTACCCCGTTTTCAGGGCTCCAGCATCAACGTCATTGCGGAGATTACTGTATAGTTAATTCTGTCACAGACTCTGATTCTATGGACTGAATTTAATGCTTCCAAATGTTTGCAGTTATCAAGCATTGTTATGCAAGAAATCATAAAATGAAGACTTAGCCATTGTGGTTTAAGCTGTACTGAATTATCTGTGGAATGCATTGTGAACTGTAAAAGCAAAGTATCAATAAAGCATATAGACTTAATGTATGTGTTTAGTGTCTGGTTTCATTGAATGGACAGTGACATGCTTTTAGTTCATGAAACAGCTAAAGAACAAAGCAATTTACATAGTGAAATTTATTTGAACCATAACAAAAGGTGTTAAATTCTTTTATACTCGCCTGAAAATAAACTCATGCACCAATATTTTAACAGAATACAGTGCAAGATTTATGAATATACATAAAATCACACCACATAAACTTTACAAATGAGATTTCCAGAAGTCTTTATAACACACTATTGCTCTTCAGATATACATGTACATATACCACTGATTAATCAGGTGTCCATCCACATGGTTATTTAAATGCAGGATCTGGTCAGAATGAAGGTCAGTAGTGCAAGATAGGCAGACATGGTCATCACTCGGGCATTGCCAGTTACAGGAAATAGAACTAGGGCCGCACAGGGACTCTACTGAGGGCCCGACAACCTACTGGTGGATTAATATAAGGCATTAATAAATTGGCATGGAAAATAGCTTAATGATAGTCTAATCCTTTCAGAATGCTGAAGCACTTCTGGGGTAAATGTTAATCTATTCTTTAACTGAAATGCTCCATTTCCCCCTTTCTCTAAGTTGACAGCTGCAGACAGCTAGCGACTCCAGGTCCAGAATTGTAGTGCACAGACTGGGAGGACCGTGGCTGTGCACTCCGTGACCGCCTTTCACAGCAGCCTGCTTCCAGTGAGTGCCCTCGGCGTAACTGAGGAAATTCAGGAAACTCAAGTTGGGAATTTGTTCAAGAGAGATTTTAAAATCTAGATTTGGCTTGCATTGATTATCTGAAACAAATGGAGCCAAGCCAGCCCTACCCAAGGGAATGAACCAAACACAGCCTTTTAGCAAGACAGATCAGTGCACTCACTTGGACATACTGGAGACCCCCCCCCCATACCAACCCCCCCTTACATCTTCTAGAAGTTTTGTTTGAAGGATTTAGGTTAGGTTGTGGATTTGGCACTAACATAAAACCCATGCTACTTCCCACAGAATTGAGTTGTTCTGCTCACCTTCCTTGTTACCACTTTCTCTGAGCAGGTGACTGAGGCCTTTAGAAACCCTAGACACTCACACAGGACAAGTGGCAGAGTCTGCTAGTCCCGTAGCTCTCCTCAGCCCGGAAGTTTTAGCACCATGTGTAGACAGGAGACACGGGGAGGGGAGGGACTTTCAAGGCACTTAATGGATAGAAAACTACAAATGATACTTTAAAAGTTAAGTTCTCAGCTGTTTATACATGGCTCATTTGGCTTTGAGAGCTAACTGTGGCAAACAAGCTGTCTACTTCTTACACTGTCGTGTCCAGGGAACACTCTTGAAATATATAGAAAAAGAATAGCAAAACGCCTTTGTAAAAGTCGTAATGCAAATTAAAAGCTACATGTTGGTTAGGTAACTGAGGCTGTAAATTTTGTCAGTGGGCTACATCACCAGGATTTCGTTGTTTGTGTAGTTACTAGTGAGCGTAGGTTTAGTCTCCAGCACAGAAGCAAACAGTCTTAATACTGTAGGACTTGACTTTGCTTCTTGGCATCACCATCTTGCGAAGTCCCGATTGTGAGACAGTCCTACAACCTCGTTGGCATTCAGAACTTGTGTGTCCCACAGCAGTTGACATGGAGAAGGCACCTCTGCACTGCCTGGAAGTAGCTGGGGAGAGGCAGCATAGCGCAAGAGCTTCCGCGTTTACAGACAGCGCCATACAAATACACTGAAAAGCAGACCAGACGTTTTTGTGGGGCCAGATAATAAAATTTTGCCAGGTGCCAAACACAGTCTTGCCTACTGCTCAAGATCTCAAAATGTAAACCAGTTCTTGCCACCTATTGTAGTCTCCCCTCCCTCCTAGTTACCATTTTGTTTTGGGAACAGGGTTTCACTACGTAGTCTGAGGATTCCAGGTGTGAGCCACCATGCCTGGTTTATGGCTCTGTTTTAGAGTTCTTTGACGCGTGTCTGCTCTCACCCCTTTTGCAGATTGAAGTCGCTGGGAACTTTGGGCAGCCCGACCTTACACTATCTGTCCTGTTAGTATTTAGAGGTTTTATCAGTGCCTTTTAAACGAAGCCCTTTATATAAGATACACAAGCCTTACGTTTTTAGGTTACTAATAGTCTTGTTTAGTTCATTTAGGTCTCCTAGTCCCAGCTTGTTCTCTTTGGCCGCATTGTTTTCAGTGGGTGTTAATATTCCAGAGGAGCTGGTCTCAGCACTGTGCCAACATTAGAAGTACCTACGGTCGCTGTCACAGTGAGCTCGAGATGGCTCTGCGTGCCAGCACAGTGCACTGTGCTCTTTATAGGTGCCTCATCTACAACTTAGACCATTACAAACATCAACATTTATTTCTAGTGTTTTAAAGTAAGTGCTTGTGCAAGCATGAGTGTGGAAGCCAGGACAACTTTCAGTGGTGGACTCTCCATCTGGGTCACTGGGCTTGAACTCGGGCCATCCATCAGGCTGGGAGCAAACGCATTTATCTTGCCAGCAGTACTTTTTATCCTCATCCCCATGTAAGGAATAAAGTCTCTCAATCTGTCAAAATTGAGTTAGGGTAGAATGACTTGGGCTTGTCCCTCTGTGTTCCCAGAAACCCTCTTCTACCTCAGAAAAGAGAGGTTACAGACCTGTGGCTCAGGTTGGAAGGGTTTTTTTTTTTTTTTTTTGGTTTTTCGAGACAGGGTTTCTCTGTAGCTTTGGAGCCTGTCCTGGAACTAGCTCTAGTAGACCAGGTTGGCCTCGAACTCACAGAGATCCGCCTGCCTCTGCCTCCCGAGTGCTGGGATTAAAGGTGTGTGTCACCACCGCCCGGCAAGGGTTTCTTCAAAAACAATGGCTTCCCGGCCATGCTTCATGCAGAATAACCTGCCCACTTCACCAAAAGTTGCCTTGACTGTCCATCCAAACAGGTGTGCCTCTGACTAGCCCTAATCCCCCAACTTCCATTCCTCCTGTCTACTTGAGAGCAGCCCTTGTTCAGCTGCTCCTTGTCACTAAGGCTCTGCATTATGAACATCTTTAAACGTCTCTCGGCAGTAGTGATGCTTCTAAAAGACACCAGCCCAGACTAGCGGTTCTTAGGGACACGTGATTATTCCAGGGACTGTTTCTACTGGAGTTAGCCACTCTAGGTTTCTCACCGTTTTGGCTCCTCAAGGCTATATTCCGAATAGCTGTCACGTGACATGCGTTCAACCGTCCCAGGACAGCACTAGTGGGGACATGGGTTTGTCAAAGTGTGTAGAGAATCCCAGTGAGACTATAGCAAGTCCTTGCTTTTCCTACAAATTCGTGGGATTTTCTTTTTACTGTCCCATATCTGACCCGCAGGACGCTGGACTAGAGGGACAGTCAATCCGGCTCCTACCTGCAGTCGTCTCCTCCCGTGCTGACCACATACTTGTCGTCGTATGAGAAACGGATGTTTGTCACGTGAGCTGAGTGACCAAAATAACGTTTATGTTTGGCCTGTGAGGGGAAAATGGAAGTAGCTGAGTGCCTTTTATTTCCAGTAACAAAGTCAAGTTACAGATCCACCCGCTGCCCTGCTCCCAGAAACCCCCACAGTTCTGTCTGGACCATGAGTTGAGGTGAAGAGAACCCCCTGTGGCCTGGCAGTCTCCCTTCCTCCTAGGGCCGCAGATGCTGCTCCTGAGACCCAGGCTCGGGAAGGTCAGCTGTAACCACAGCACTTCCAGGCTACCCTGCCAGCCAGCCTTTTGCTGCTTTCCCTCGTGGTCGTTTTGTCCCCCCACCATCTGCCTAGTTTCGAGGGCTGTAGCTGCAGAGGGACATTAAAACGCCAGCCCGATCTCCACAGGGCTGGATCCATGCTAACTCGGATGGCCATCTATGTGCGGATCCCTCCAACTACAGGAGCATGGCCTAGAGGCGGTTTGGGGGCTGCTTAAGAAAACTCACGAATTTCTCTGTGCATGGAAAATCAAAGAGCTTCACCAGCCCGAAATCATCTCCTGTGACAATGTTCAAGCCAGCATGGGTCACACACGCACAGTTGACGTCAGCCTTGTCTGCATTTCGTGGCCAGATTCCAATAACTTCATCTCCTAGAACACTGGTCCAAGAGGGAAAGGTTAGGAAGATGTGGCAGAATTTCCTAGGGCCATTGTCCCCTTCTGATGTAAGATGTAGATAAGGATTCTACACAATTTGGTCGTCTGGTGGCTGTCAGGAAACAGCCATCCCCTGCCCTGGCCAGTTTCAACACCTTGTACTGTTCCCTTCTCAAACCCCATCCCCTATACTCCAGAAAGAAAAGTTTATTCCCAGCTTTGGTTTTCTTTCTTTTCTTTTCTTTTCTTTTCTTTCTCTCTTTCTTTCTTTCTTTCTTTCTTCCCTTTCTTTCCCCTCTCTCATTCTTTTTGCCTCCCTCCCTCCCTCCCTCCCTTCTTTGTTTTGCTTTTTTTGAGACAGGGTTTCTCTGTGTAACAGCCCTAGCTGTCCTAGAACTAGCTCTTGTAGACCAAGATGGCCTTGAACTCACAGAGATCCACCTGCCTCTGCCTCCCACGTGCTGGGATTATAGGTGTGTGCCACCACTGCCTGGCTTGATTTTTTTTTCTTCTTCTCTATGGTCTTACTGTATGTATATGTGAGTGTGAATGTGTGTGTGTGTTGGCAAGGGCAGGGCTCCTCACTCACTTTTGTCCCTTGCCTTGACTAGAGCAGGCACTGTTTCTTCACCTGTTCAACAATAGTTCTATTCCCCAGTGTCCCACCCTTGGGCCTTCTTTCTCCAGGTCCCTAGAAGCCTCATTGTTCCTGGGCTTGCTGAATGGGATTTGGGGTTGGTATGAGAGATCAGACAAAAAGGACTTGCTGTTCACAAAGCACTGATCTTCCCATGCTCACACCCCACCCCGAGAAAGACAGTTTCCTCTCAGCTCTTCCTGCCATGGCCATTACAACCCCAGAGGCAGAGGTGGGACCACTCCAAGTAGAGTTCTCTTTAGTCACCTTGTCCAGGAAGCCCAGGTGATCTTCTCAATGACCATGGCTTCAGTTACCTGCTTCCCAAGGGGAACCTCATGCACCTGGCGCTTGTAGGCTCCTGTTGACACCTGCAAGTGGAGAGGAACCACGTTCATCTGCTTCCTCAATCCCACAGACCCCCTTGGCTGTCTTCCTGAACACCAGTTCTGACCCCAACATCGAAACCCGAATTGAGCTCCGGGCTACAAAGCCTGGACATGGCCCGTGCTAAAGTTCACAGGATGGGGTGTCTTCTAGCACACCCCTTCCATTTCCCAAAGTCCTGACACATTGGTTCTCCAAATGTGGTTGCATGTCAGTGACTTGGAAACTCATTGGCAACAGGGATCATTGGCCCAGCTTGTCAGATCAAACCCTGTGAGGGAGGGAGGGCCATGATTGCTATACATAGAAACCCCCTGTTCTCAGAGCGAAGGCACCAAGGGCAAGTCATGGTGGGCAGTGTCTGATGGCCCTGCTTCTCTAGGAGTCCCTGGTGGAACTGTTTTCACATTCAAGGAGATTTGCCAGCATCTTACATCTTAGACCTTTTACTCCACGTGGTGAGGATGCCTCTACATAGCCACCCCAGCTCCTCTGTTCATGGAATGAGCCTAAGTCTGTCTTGTCTCGGGCTTTTAATGCAGATGGCTTGGAGCAAAAATCCCATCCCCATTGTCAGCTCACTCCTACACAAGTACAGACTCGGCCTAAGCAGCACTTGTTCAGAAGGGAGGCAGGTCTAAAATGCTACCTCTTTGGGGGCGGCTGGCACCCTTCACTTGCCTTTGCGGCACACGGGCATGACATTTGTGATTTCATATTTGTCTTCTCCCTGCAAGGACACGCTCCAGGAGACAACACATTGTATCCATCCGGAAGCTCACCTGGCCTAACTAACATGTTACTACATTTGCAAAGTGAATATGTGCACTCCTCTCTTTCATAGTGAATATCCAACCCTGGGCTCCCAAATGCTGAAATACTGAATCGGTTCCAAAGGAAGGGCCCCGTGATCTCGCCACACTGGTCAGCTCTGTTGGACCCAGGGAAGAGCTCCCCAGCCCACTCCAGTATGCAGCAGTATAAACAAGCCAGACAAGCTCAGCGCAGCCCTAGGGAACTAGAGACTAGAAAGGCTTTTTAAAAATAACACTGTTGATAGTCTCTCTCTGTGTGTACATGCATGCAGGTGCCTGCTACAGTGCATGTATGGAGGTCAGAGGGCAAATTGTGGGAATCAGGTCTCCTTCCATCACGTGGGATGGGGGAGGGTTTGAACTTGGGTTTAGCTGTTACCTGCTGAGCCATCTGCTAAGCCCCAGAAATTAGGAAACGGTGATGAAGGGCTGGTGAAAGTAGGTTAAAGACGACTAGGGATATGCTTCCTGCTATATATTGGTTTTTGTGTCTTACTAAAGAATGACTATATATATAAATTATCTAAGCCTCTGTTTCTACATTTATAAAACGGAAGGGAACAGCTCTTGGAAGCCGCCTGTAGTGGATAAATTAGGATGTTGCCCAGCATGCAGTCAGCACTCTACTGATAGAAACGCTGCTTTGTTGCTCTTCTTGGTCGCCCCCGAGACAAGTTAACCAGCAGCATACCTGAATGTATTTGCTGTCTGCAGAAAAGTCCATCTGAATGACAAAGCTTGGGATGTCTTTGCAGTAGCCCATGCGGTTCAGACTTGTGCCCTGAGTGAGGTCATAGAAGTCAACCGTGTGCTCGGAAGAGCCCACAGCTAAGAATCTGTTGTCTGGGCTGATTCTAGGGAAAAACACAATCAAGAGCGTGGTCCATGAGGAAGCTTTGTGGGGCTGCTCAGGTACAAGGCAGATCCGAACACACAAACATGGGTCAGCACGGTCCCAAGACTATGAGATGAGCCTCCTCACTCACATGTGGCTGGCGTCTCCCCAGGTTCTATGAAATTAAACACATTTCCTGATCTAATCCCAAAGGGTGGTATACAGCCATTTGTAAAATTACAAGTACTTTTACCATCTTCTGGAAACACGGCTGTGTGTGTGAGGTACCCTTAGATAGCTGGCTGGAGAAGCAACCCTTTCAGCTGTGCCTCCCACACCGCCACTAAAAGGACCATAGTAAAGAGCGCTTACCCTTCTGGCTCAGACCACTCACATACCTGATATCTTGGATGGCAGATTTCCGGTCTCGTTTTTTCCCCCAAACTTTCAGGCTGTTCACCAGCAAGATGACAAACTCTCCATTCTTCATGCCAATGGCCACCATCTCCCCATCGGGGCTATAGGCTGCACACCTGGCGGCGTGGCCCAGGCTCACCTTGTTTAGCAGTTTCTGCATGGATACAAAGAGTCATCTGAGCCCTCCTCCCCTGGGCTGACCTCTGGGGGATTTCCGACAGCAGGACAGGGAAGTTAGACTACTGAAGGCCACCAGTGCTTTCTCATAGTCAACCCCTTCGGGCATCGTGATGAGAACCACTTGGGGGATAGCACATTGCAGGGCACCGTTTGGCAGACATTGCCTGCTAGTGTCGTCGTGACGTTACGCTGACACTGCAGGATCTGTGTGCTAGCTACCCAGCTTGGCTGTGCCAACTGTGGACAGCAGTGTGGCTTCACCTATGGAAACAGTGGGCCAGACCCAGACCTTGGGCTTTGCCAGGCACTTCAGCCATCAGCACACTAGCTCAGCTCTTGAAACGGGCTCTCACTTCCTGGGTGGGTATGTTTGTGTCCACTGCTGCCCACACAGAAGGGATACTGACGTAGGTCTTGGAAAAGTCTTGTAGGCAGTAACCATAGCATAGAGGAAGCTTCCAGTACAGAGCAGGTTTCAGAGAGTGTAAGCTGCCTTTAGTAACGAATAGCTCCGAAACTAAATGAGTATTAACATTCTTTGACTCTTACACTACGAGAATATGACCAAACATTTCTTTGCTGTTTTGAAACAGAATTTTGGTGTTTGTTCTGGCCGGATAAGGCTCAGTAACCTTTTTCTTGATATTTTACTTCCTCACCCCAAGGTTTTCCCAACCTTCCTGAGACTGATGGGAACATTTGACATTCTCAAACATTCCTTTCCCTTCTTCCTCTTCCCTTGTCCTTTCATAAAAAGATAGTAATGTTCAATTCAATTATTCTGGAATTATCAACATCTAGGGCTCATGTAGTAATAAGAGGAGCGGCGGGGATGCCTCCCCGGCACCCTGGCCGCCTGCTCGGCTAGCTTATGCCCCAAAATAATTACACGGAAACTGTATTCTTTTAAGCACTGCTTGGCCCTTTAGCTCTAGCCCTTACTGGCTAATTCTGATATCCCTATCAACCCATTTCTAATAAACTGTAGCACCAGTCTTACCGGGAAGATTCTAGCCTATGTCCATCCTGGGTTGGATCGCGTGCGTCTGCCTGGGAGCTGGGAGCATGGCATCTCTCTGAGGCGTCTGCTCCCAAGAGGAGAGCTGTGGAGTCTGAGCTCACTTCCTCTTCCTCCCAGCGTTCTGTTCTGTTTACTCCTCCCACCTATCTTCTAACCAATGAGGGCCAAGCAGTTTCTTTTTATTTAACCAATGACCTTCCTCCATCAGGCTCAGTAGAGTGCTTATCTAATATCTATGAAGCCTTGGTTTGAGCCCCAGAACTGCCTGGATTCCCAGCACTGGAAAAGTAGAGACAGGAGAGTCACTGTCTGTCTTTACTGTACACGGAGTTCCAGGGCAGCCTAGGCTAGGAGACCCTGTCTCGATGTAAGTATAACCAGGCAGATGAGATGTGTGAGGGACTTTATTAGTAGACTTCCTAACAGTGCGGATCCAGAGTGCCTGCTCCAGCTGCTCCCACCTCTGCTCCAGCTGCTACAGGCACACGAGCCAGACAGGGTTGTGGCGTGAACTTTTTGTACACTGTGAAGATGTCTTTGCCAAGGTGCCACCTAACTGGTTTAACCAAAAGCTAAACAGCCATTAGCTGGGAAGGAGGTATAGGTGGGACAGCCAGACACAGGATGCTGGGAAGAAAGGTGGGGTCACCGGGAAACACAGGGAACAAGACATGCTGGAGGACAGGTAAAGCCACAGCCATGTGGCGATACATAGATGAATAGAAATGGGTTAATTTAAGTGGTAAGAGCTAGTTAGTAGCAAGCTTAGGCTATGGCCAAACTTTATAATTAATAATAAGTCTCTGGGCCATTATTGGGGAGCTAACGGTCCCAGTGAAAAACATGGACTACACAGAGTATGCCCCTTACCTTGTCAGCCAGGTCCCAGATCCGTGCTGTGCCATCATTGCTGGCTGAGATGAAGATGTCCTTAGAGGGGTGTGTGGCTAAACCCCAGATCTCCCCCTCCATATGGCCATCAATCAAGATGTTTGAAGCAGCATTTTTTTCACCAACTTCAATTATCTCACCGTCTTTGGTTCCTACTAAAATTTTCCCCTGTTATAATAAAATACTATTAGAAGAAGAACTATATGAGCTCACTCATCTGAGGTGACCAAGGTGACCAGTTTGTGGAACACAAAGGAGAATGGAGTTACCAGGGGCAGGAGGGATGGTGAAGGGGAGGTGGTGTTTAATAGAAACTCAGTTTTAATGAGAAAATATTTGAAGGCCATAGCATAAATGTGTTTAATTTCTATGCATTGTACATAAAATGGTTAAAATGGTAAGCTTTATGTGTTTTGCCACAGTTTTAAAAATGATTTAAAGCCAGGCAGTGGTGGCACACACCTTTAATCTCTGCACTTGGGAGGCAGAGGCAGGTGGATGTCTGGATTTGAGGTCAGCCTGGTCTACAGAGGGAGTTCCAGAACAGCCAGAGCTACACAGATAAGCCCTGTCTTGAAAAAAACCACACACACAAAAAAAAAACCCACTAATAATAATAAATAACAATTATAATAAATCCAGAAGCACTGTTAGTGGAATCTGCTACGCTGTTATTAACAGGGCAGCTGAGAGGTGACTTGTTAAGGACTGAACACCTGTCACGGTCTCCTCTCCCTACTTCCTTTCCCAGCAGCTCCCTCGGGCAGGAGCTTGAGCAGCGTTCTTCTCTCTCTTCAGAAAAAACTTAACCCCAAACAAAACACATATGCAAAAACAAACCAAACAAACCAAACCCCCAAAGTACAAAGTACTATGTGCTGGTCAGCTCCTCCTGAGCATGCGGCCTGCCCTGGGTGTGGATGGCACTGAAGAAAGCCTTGTCCCTCACCCAGCAGCTCCCAAGGCCAAGTTCTTCCTTCCACTGAGCAGAGATATAAGCGGGCAGACTCCTGCCCACAGCTCATGTAGGTGACAGATGAGTGTCACTAACTCGTAAGCAGGTGCGGGTTGCAGTCAGGGTGCCTTTCTTGCTGGAAAGGCTTACAGAGCAGATCCTCAAGCTGAGGAGCATCTTAGAGATGAACGTGGGGTGTTAAACAGGGACTCCTTTCCGAACATCACCTCCAAGGGGAAGTTTAAATATATTGGAAAGGAAAAGACTGGGTGTGGCCATGCCTCCTGAGGGTCTCATTGTGTAGCTCAAACAAATGAGTTGAGAACTAATGACCTTGAAGGAACAGTTTGGTGGCCCAGACTCCCTTCTGGCCTCAGAACCCTACGCAAGTGATTTGGTATCATTCAGCTTATGAGAATAGTGTCTTTAGCGACAGTGGCTGACTTCCTTCAGGCAAACAGAAAGATACACTCATCTACGGAACACGAAGCCCTCTCTAGCAACCTGGGCGCTGAACACAGGTTCAGAGCCACCCCTGGGCTTCCTGGAGCAGGTTCATCTGGCTCTGACTGCTGAGCATAGTATAATTTACACCTCAGGGTTGACAGCTGGGAGCCCCGTCTTCCTCAGCTTGGCCTGAAGGAGCGGCTCCCGTGGGGCCGGCCATACTCACTTTGCCTCGGCACACGGAGCGCACACACTCCACCAGCTGCCCCGTCTCCAACTGGAAAGCCCGGCAGCGCTTCATCTCTTGGTCCCACAACTTGACAGCGCCTCCTTCTTTAGTCCTACAAAAGGCACCAAGGCATTCACCCATCCCCTCAAGACTTCCCTCCCAGGCCCTCTCAGCCCCATCCACTGATGGCATGGCCACCCAGGCCCAGCAGGATGGACCCTCTAGGGTGGCCTCCTTCCTGGGTCCCACAGATATCCTATATCTCCTTCAAAAGTGCATGTCTGGAGGAAAGCAAGCCTAGCCCCCAAGGCCAGGCACATTTTCATCAGCCTACCAATAGAGCGCTTCACAAATCCTGCCCTCTCGCTAACATTCCTCTTCTTCCTCCCTTCCTCCAGGACAACAGCTTTTTAAGAAGTGTTTCCCGAGATTTTAGCTGCTAATGGCCTTCTCTACTGCCCTCTCGGGAAGACCTTGGGCTCCCTTGTAGAGATGGAAGTCTGATTAGAAAAATAAACCCTTGCTCAACTCCATTCAAGATAGCAGCAAACAAATCCCCAAGAGGGACCTTTGCTTACGGCCGTTCTTTCCCGCCGGTCACGATCAGCCCGTCCCGGAGGGTGGTGTACATGGTGAAAACTGGGCCTGTGTGGGCCTTGGCCACCAGCCGGATGAGGAAGTGCTCCTTCCACACATAGACATCTCCATTGATGGCACCCGTGAAAGTGAGGTTGTTCTGCAAACGAAGAGACACCTTGGGAACCAGGGACAGATTTGACGGTCCCTTCTCAGCCACTGGCTCCTTTCGTTTGTTTAAAATTAATTTTTGTTATTTTTAATTACGTGTGTGTGTGTGTGTGTGTGTGTGTGTCCATGCCTGTGAGTATAGGTACCCACAGAGACTACAGTAATTGGATGCCATCGAGCCAGAGGTACAAACAGTTATGGGATACCTGAGTGGGGTGCTGGGATTTGAACTCAGGTTCTCTGGAAGAGCAGTGAGTGCTCTTAGCCCCTGAACAATCTCTCCAGTCAGACTGGCAGCTCTGCTGAGAGGTCCAGCTGTACACCGCCCATCTGATCTGCATTAACCCAAAGAGATTTGCGGGGAACCGGAAGGACACGAGAGGTCCCCTGGCTTTACAGTTTACCTGCTAATTGGTTTGGGCATGATTGCGTTGCATGTCTGCGCACCTCTGCAGCATCAACACAAGACAGGCCACAGCAGGGGCAGGGCCAACCCTAACCAGTGAGCAGGTTATCACTATCAGTTTGGATGGAAAGAACAAGGGCAAAGGGCATAGTTGGATGTGGATGGTGCTAGTCCGTTCTCTGGGGTCTCAGAGTGAACAGGGAGAGAGTGAGCTGAGCGCTGTCTCTGCATCCTGACTGTGGTTGCCGTGTGGCTAGCTGCCTCAACTCTGCCAACATGCCACTGCTGTCATGATGATCTGATCGCAACCCACGAGGAAAATAAACCCTCGCTTAGCTTGCTCTCCTCAGCCATTCTGTCATGGCAACGGGAAAAGTAACTAACACTGTTTGACTCAACATTTGAGAACAAAAAAGAAATGGGTAAACATGTAGTTACTGGAGGGACTAAGGAGACAGCCTAGCCAGTAAGCACTTGCCTTGCAAGAATGAGGTCCCGAGTTCAATCCCCAGAATCTACATTTACAAAATTCTGGTAATGCTGTTATGTGCTGCTAACCTCAGTGCTGGGAACCTGGAGATGGAGATCCCTGAGGGTCACTGGCCAGCCAGCTGAGCCTAATTAGTAAGCTTCAGCTTCAGTGACAGACTGTCTTGAAGGAGGTGACTAGCTCCTAATGACACCTAAGATTGCCCTTTAGTATCCACACATCCAGTAACACACTGACAAACACACACACACACACACACACACACACACACACACAGTGCAGACCATCCACTATGGATGCTGAGGACCGAGAACACAAAGGACTCAGTGCACATTGTAGTTAATCCCCCACTGATGGAAAGGTTGGGGAACACTGTTTACTAAGGAACTGCTTAATAAGGGTGGCTTATTGGCCAACACCTGCCCCCACTCCCATGCCCAGCCTGAGGACTCAGGACCCTCTCTGAGACAACATTTGCTGAAACTTACAGCACCAAAAGCCACGGACAGCATTGTCTGCATCTTGGCAGCCTCCATGGACCCGATGACCCCTTTCTTGTATAGCAGCGCACTTCCAGCCAGGGTCCAGAACTTCATGTGTTTGACCCCAACAGATACAAACTGTGTGTCTGAGTCGGGGCGAAATTCTACCACAAAGATACGCTCCAAGTGACCCCCTCGGCTGGCAACCTTGGTACCTGTGTGGGCAACAGAGTTTAATGAGGCTAGTTCTTTTGCCATGTGTGGGCCAGAGCAAGAAAAGTCCAGGCCTGCCTTCCATCCACTCAGAGTTCAGGTCGAGTTCCTTCTTTAACAGCATCCCCTTCAGACACCATGACAAGGAGGGCATATACGTGTGCCTGGGAATATTTACAGAGAAGTGGGTGCTACTAACAGAACCTCCACCCACAAGCCTATGACTAGAGAAGGAAATGACTGTGGCCCATGATATGGAAGCTTCTAGATTCCAGAAAAAGGTAGGATTGATTTACCCTCCTACTACATCTTTCTGCTCCCAGATAGGCACTATTCAGCTCCAGGAGGCTCGCCCGCCCTTCCAGTGTCCCTGGGAGCTCAGATCCTTCGGATGCCTTTTATCTCCTTACTTCTACCCCAAGATGCCCTGTGTTGCGTTCCTTTAACCTCAATATCCCTTTGCAGCTTGTGCATTTTATGCTTACATTTTTTCCCTTTTATATTTAGTTACTAGTTTTTCTTATACCATACTCTAAATGTCCTCTGTGCCTCACTTACCCTCACTTGTCCTTCATCTGGAATCTCAACTTTATTGTAGACCAACCCTGACTATATTAACCTTTCTGCTGTGCCCTCGGGATCCTCACTGAAACAGGTATGACAACTGTTGTAGCTGGGGAGTTAAACTGTGAGCAGTCACACCATGAGAAGTCACACCATGAGAAGTCACACTGTGGGAAGTCACACACACCATGAGAAGTCACACCATGAGAAGTCACACTGTGGGAAGTCACACACACCATGAGAAGTCACACTGTGGGAAGTCATACACACTATGAGAAGTCACACTGTGAGAAGTCACACACACCATGAGAAGTCACACCATGAGAAGTCACACTGTGGGAAGTCACACTGTGGGAAGTCACACTGTGGGAAGTCACACTGTGGGAAGTCACACTGTGGGAAGTCACACCGTGAGAAGTCAGTCACACCATGAGAAGTCACACTGTGGGAAGTCACACACACCATGAGAAGTTACACCATGAGAAGTCACACTGTGAGAAGTCACACCATGAGAAGTCGCACCATGAAAAGTCACACCGTGAGAAGTCGCACTGTGAGAAGTCACACACACCGTGAGAAGTCACACACACCGTAAAAAGTCACACTGTGAGAAGTCGCACAGAAGTTGCACCGTGAGAAGTCATACCATGACAAGTCACATGGTGAGAAGTCAGTCACACCGTGAGATGTCATACCGTGAGAAGTCAGTCACACTGTGAGAAATCGTACTGTGAGAAGTCAGTCATACCACGAGAAGTCACACCATGAGAAGTCAGTCACACCACAAGAAGTCACACCATGAGAAGTCACACCACGAGAAGTCACACCATGAGAAGTCATACCATGAGAAGTCGCACCATGAGAAGTCATACCATGAGAAGTCGCACCATGAGAAGTCAGTCACACCACAAGAAGTCACACCATGAGAAGTCGCACCATGAGAAGTCACACCGTGAGAAGTGGAAGGGCTGGTATAGGTGGGAAGTACTTGGCCACAACCCTCACTCCACACTGGGAACTAATCTCATCATTCCTTTAGATTCCGTTAAAACCTCTGGGTTTCGATTCCTTTTGTCTGCATTTTAGGATTCCTTTTTACTCTTTTAAACCCTTTAAGTTTAAATTTTTATTTTAAATTTGTTGCTTTCCCTTCAAGGCTCTTTCCACATCCTCTCCTTGTTTTAGCCCTGTTTTCTTCTTCCCCTTTATTATTTAGCCAGATCTTCTTCTTCTCATCTCTGTGCATTTGCTCACTGGTTTCTCATGATGGTGCTACAGAAGCGTACCATCAACACTGTGCAACTGAAACCCTCACAGACGTAGCACCATCAACACTGTGCAACTGAAACCCTCACAGACGTAGCACCATCAACACTGTGCAACTGAAACCCTCACAGAAGCGCACCATCAACACTGTGCAACTGAAACCCTCACAGACGTAGCACCATCAACACTGTGCAACTGAAACCCTCACAGACGTAGCACCATCAACACTGTGCAACTGAAACCCTCACAGACGTAGCACCATCAACACTGTGCAACTGAAACCCTCACAGACGTAGCACCATCAACACTGTGCAACTGAAACCCTCACAGAAGCGTACCATCAACACTGTGCAACTGAAACCCTCACAGACGTAGCACCATCAACACTGTGCAACTGAAACCCTCACAGAAGCGCACCATCAACACTGTGCAACTGAAACCCTCACAGACGTAGCACCATCAACACTGTGCAACTGAAACCCTCACAGACGTAGCACCATCAACACTGTGCAACTGAAACCCTCACAGACGTAGCACCATCAACACTGTGCAACTGAAACCCTCACAGACGTAGCACCATCAACACTGTGCAACTGAAACCCTCACAGACGTAGCACCATCAACACTGTGCAACTGAAACCCTCACAGACGTAGCACCATCAACACTGTGCAACTGAAACCCTCACAGACGTAGCACCATCAACACTGTGCAACTGAAACCCTCACAGACGTAGCACCATCAACACTGTGCAACTGAAACCCTCACAGACGTAGCACCATCAACACTGTGCAACTGAAACCCTCACAGACGTAGCACCATCAACACTGTGCAACTGAAACCCTCACAGACGTAGCACCATCAACACTGTGCAACTGAAACCCTCACAGACGTAGCACCATCAACACTGTGCAACTGAAACCCTCACAGACGTAGCACCATCAACACTGTGCAACTGAAACCCTCACAGACGTAGCACCATCAACACTGTGCAACTGAAACCCTCACAGACGTAGCACCATCAACACTGTGCAACTGAAACCCTCACAGACGTAGCACCATCAACACTGTGCAACTGAAACCCTCACAGACGTAGCACCATCAACACTGTGCAACTGAAACCCTCACAGACGTAGCACCATCAGCACTGTGCAACTGAAACCCTCACAGACGTAGCACCATCAACACTGTGCAACTGAAACCCTCACAGACGTAGCACCATCAACACTGTGCAACTGAAACCCTCACAGAAGCGCACCATCAACACTGTGCAACTGAAACCCTCACAGACGTAGCACCATCAACACTGTGCAACTGAAACCCTCACAGACGTAGCACCATCAACACTGTGCAACTGAAACCCTCACAGAAGCGCACCATCAACACTGTGCAACTGAAACCCTCACAGACGTAGCACCATCAACACTGTGCAACTGAAACCCTCACAGAAGCGCACCATCAACACTGTGCAACTGAAACCCTCACAGACGTAGCACCATCAACACTGTGCAACTGAAACCCTCACAGAAGCGCACCATCAACACTGTGCAACTGAAACCCTCACAGACGTAGCACCATCAACACTGTGCAACTGAAACCCTCACAGAAGCGCACCATCAACACTGTGCAACTGAAACCCTCACAGACGTAGCACCATCAACACTGTGCAACTGAAACCCTCACAGACGTAGCACCATCAACACTGTGCAACTGAAACCCTCACAGAAGCGCACCATCAACACTGTGCAACTGAAACCCTCACAGACGTAGCACCATCAACACTGTGCAACTGAAACCCTCACAGAAGCGCACCATCAACACTGTGCAACTGAAACCCTCACAGAAGCGCACCATCAACACTGTGCAACTGAAACCCTCACAGAAGCGCACCATCAACACTGTGCAACTGAAACCCTCACAGAAGTAGCACCATCAACACTGTGCAACTGAAACCCTCACAGACGTAGCAGATCTCACTATCTGCGGCTTTAAAACCAGGGGCTCCAAGACCATCAACTCCATCTGACAGCAAAGAACAGGTGGGACCCTTCATAAAGACCAGCACATCATTGTAAGTAGACAGCCTGTCTCCAGCTCAATAGACGGGCCGTGACTACAAATGCAGTAGTGCACGTGGCAAACAAGAAATGCAAAGATCAACCTCACTAGCTTTGGAGGAAATGAAAAATTATAATGAGAGTCATATTTAAGCCACTGGGCTTCTCCTCTTGTCTTAATCTCATGAGTATTTTTCACTGTGGAGACACTGAGCTGGCTTCTAGTCTGTTCAGAACAAGTTACGTAGACATGAAAAAGATCTGAAACATGCATTCTATGTAGTAAGTTCACTTGAAATCCCATCTTATTATTCATACACATGCTCTCCAGAATGACCCCTAACAAGACAGGAATGCACAATGTGCTCTTTAGTAATAACACAGACAGCTACACACTAGAGAAAGGAAGAGAAGTGGTGTACAGTCAACTATGAAGAGGGCGTCTGCTCCAAAGCCTCTGACAGACTGATTCCAATAACACAAGGAGAGGACACGCCACCCTTCCCTCCTCTGGGGAGCTGCTTAAAGAGGAGACTCTTGGGAGCTGGGAAAGGGGTGACTCTTCTGCTCCTTGCTGCCTTGCGGACTCAGAAGAGCCCCAGATGAGCAGGCTCTGCCTGGAGGGATAAGTCGGGGAGCACGAGCTTGAAGACAGGAGACTGGGTGGGGCCATGAGCTCACTCTTCTCTCTGGACCTGCGACAGGGTCAATAGCCTGAGGAAAAGGGTATCTGGAACACAACTCTGCCCCATAAAGGGAGGACTCTGAAAAGAGCTAACAGTGACAGGCTTCTCAGGAAGCAGCAGGAGCTGTGTCCTGAAGGAAGCTGCAGGAAAGTGCTGGAGGACTTCTGTGGGGTGGACCTGGATGGCTAGACGATGTCCCTAGCCCTTCCAACTCTGGGATGCTTCGAGGCCGTGGTACGATGCTCTGTTTCTCATCTGTTCCATCTTGCTGGTTCACCACCTGGGATCCTAAGCAACTGATTGCCTCCCAGAGAGATGGGTTATAGGGACACTTGGACACAGTGAACTGTAAACAAGATGACAGTGTGGTTTCCTGGAAATACCGTGGGTCTAGCTGGCTCCCAGTGCGGTGTAAGGAAACTCTGAAACATCGGCCTCTCTTAGCTTGAACTCAGAAAAAATGGGACCTTTTCTCAGAACGTATACACCTCTTTAAAGCCCTTCGCACCCCATCCATGAGAAGATGAGGAGAGAATGGGACTCTAGGGTCCTTGATTGGAGAAGTGCCACCTCTCTGCTTGTCTGTTCCGTGTGTCCCAGATACCAGCTGCAGATAGACCTCATTAATGCCCTTACTAATTGGATCTGCTTTTGCCAAGACCGACCTGAGCACATACTCGGAAAATTGAATATTTTTAATTGTAAGACAATTACAAATTTAGTAGCAGCTGGTGTGCATGCATGCATGTGTGTGTGTGCATGTGTTGAGGGTAGATAAGAAAAAAATTTATAATTATACTTAATAGTTTAATAACCAGTGGTTCTGGTTCTCAGCCTTCCTAGCGCTGCAACCCTTTGAAACAGTTCCTCGTGCTGTGGTGACCCCCCCACCATCAAATTATGTTCATTGCTACTTTATAATTAATATGTTACTGTTGTGAATCATAATGTAAATATTTGTGTTTTCCGATGGTCTTCGGTGAGCCCTGTGAAAGGGCTGTGACACAGTGTTGCCCTACGCAGTGATTATGGTGAACCCTCATTTCACAAGTGTTAAAGCATAAAAATACTTGGCCAACTGAAATTTAGCAAGGTGGCCAATGTTAAACAGTTGGAGCAGAATCCAGAGGGCACCAAAAGGAACCTTGAGGTGCTGAAGACAAAGAGGGGACAGTACTGTCTCTGTGGCCAGTGTTGGTATTTTCCCAACATACCCATGGGTCTTTCCCTAGCCACCATGGCTCTTGAGCAGCCTCCAGCTGGCCATGGTACAGGGAATAGACTGAGAGTTGGGAGTGGCTTGCTTGGAAGCAGCCTGGGCTTCTATCCCAGCTCACTCCACAGGGGAACCCTGTAGAGGGGAGAAGAAACCCAGCTTGTTACCTTCCTGCCATCGCCAGACGGTGATGGTATGCTCTGGATCCACGCCCACAGACACCAGGAGCTTCCCAGTTGCACTGAAGTTGACGTAATTCACCCCCTTGGAGTGGAAGCACCGCAGCATGGAAAGGGTGTGTTTGGTCATGGCATCCCAGATGTGAATTGAAGGCGTTGTCCCTGAGTGTGGGAGAGATAGCAGAGATGGTGGCGCCTCACTGTCGGTGTCCCACTAAGGGCTCTTCCTCAGACAAGTGCTTGGGGTGTCACAGCTACTGGACATTAGAGACATCTAGTCTGACCTGGCCAAAGAAAGACATTAAGAAACTTGCTACTAAAGACAGAGCATATGGACATTGATGTCTGACACACTTGTAGAGGATTTTATTCCGAGGGAACTGGTGAGGATAGATTTGTATCTGCAGCACAGGCAGATACAACCAGCAAATGTTACACCGACATGACCTTGCTGTGTGGATCTGAGCTGTTCACAGCCAGGACAGCCATACCTGTGTTGTCCATGGTGTCACTTGCAACAGTGGGCAGTGGCAATGAGGAAGTCGGGAGAAACAAGAGCGGTAAGTCACGTTCCTAACAACCCCAGTAAAGCAGGCTCCAAACGAAGCTTTAAAATGAACGCGGCTTTGATGAAAACAAGCGAGAGACTTTCGTAAGAACTGCCTTTGACAGTTCTTTGACAAAGTAAAAAAGTATGCAGGTGACTGTTCACGAGTGTGCAGTTCACATGTGTGGCTGGCGGTTTCTCGGGGAATGGAAGAGCCAGGTCCGCAAGCTGCACTGCACGCTCGCCAAGCACTCATCGGCTTCAAGACATGGGCTTCGCTTACACCTGGGGTCCAGTCCACAGGAAAGAGGACCATCTACTTATTTAACCGTCGGCTGTGGTCTGATGTTTATGGTCCCTCAGAATCACCAGTCACTACATGTATCAACTCAAGTTGCACAGATATATTTAAGATTCAAAAAAAAAAAAACCCAAAACAACAGCAAAACACCTGAGACATCAGGAAGAAAGGGTCTAAGTCACCCCCTCTCCAGAGAGTGCTGGGTCTATAGGCCAGCGCCCTGTACAGCCGTGAGAGCCAGTCCCAGTGAGGAGCCTTACCTATCTGGCTGGTAGCCACTACATTTCTGTATTTTGGGTGCTGGTTCACTGTGAGGCAGAGGATGTCATCCGTGTGCTCCAGGTAGAAGCTCTGGCTGCCTAGGAGAGAGAAATTTGTGGAAGGTGAGTAGTGGGATCTCACGGCGGGTCACGGCTGTCACAGAGCTGAATGGGGAATCTGGACATGCCTTATAAAAGATTAGGTTTTTAGAAAACCCAAACTCTCATTTTCAGAGTAGTCCTACCCATTCCTAATATAACCATAATCTACCTTAGCCTTTCCCACTGCCTGTGTGGGGCCAGCACACAGATCAAACACAATGCTTTCAGAGACTACAATGATGAAGTTCAAGTTCCCTCCTCCGCTTGCACAAGATGGATATTTTCTCAGTGCCCACCTCTGAGCTTGGCTGGCGCAGGTCAACAGATTTCCCAGGAAGCGGAAGGAAGTACTTCCCAAAGGGCCTTTTAAAAGCCACCCAAAAGCCCAAGAACAGACTGGGGAGCGGCAGCATTAATAAACATGGGATACAGCTCAGTGTTCTTAAAATGCCAGCATGTGCCTAAAACACTGAGAAAACATGAGAAGTCTCAAAGCCTTCTTTCCCAAAAGGGAGAAAGATCAAGATAACCCCGTGATTGTACTCTCCAAATCTCCACATAACTACACAATGAGTTACAGTGAGGATACATCTGATCTGGCAGTGGAGATGTGGATTCGGGTCTGTTACACATTTTCTGTTTGAAATGTTATGTCGTGGTTTTCCGTCCCCCTGCCCCCCAAGACAGGGTTTACTTGTGTAACAGTCCTGGCTGCCCTGGAATTCAATCTGTAGACCAGGCTGGCCTCAAACTCACAGAGATCTGCCTGCCTCTGCCTCTTGAGTGCTGGGATATATATATATATATATATATATATATATATATATATATATATATGATGTTTCCTTTTAAAGCTTTTATTTCTTAACTGGACTCATGGCTAGAGACACCGAGTGTCTTTGTTAATAACACACTCTTTGTGAACAATGCTTGAGTCAAAACAAGCGGGCCTGTGGCACACACTTCTGATTCTGGCCGTCTGGATACAGGACAACCATCGTGTGTTTGAGAACCGGAAGCCCTTTGCTTTGCTCTTAATTTCCCTCTCTGCCTATTCTTCTTCTCTCTGTTTCCACACCCCTCTTTCCTTAGCCTTTCTTTCCTCTCATCACAGAGGAACTGCTAGAAGCAGGTGGCTCCCCTCCAGTGTCTACGCCGTGGTCAAACCAGGCTGCGACCAGAGAGGCAGGAGGCCTGGCCTCAAGAGCTGAGGGAGCACTTTGAGGACTGGGTGACACCAGCCTGGAAGAGGGTAGAAAGGCTCGAAGGGAAGAAGCTTTGGGGCATCGAGAGAGTGGGAAAAGATGCAGGCGGGTGGGTGCGGCCGCATCTCCCAAAGCTACCTGTGGAGAGGTTCTGTACAATGCCAGCAGCGGCCGTGTGGAAAATGATGTCGGCACCATCGTTAAGGTAATGCAGGTTGTTCCGGCAGTCAAATCCCCTGTAGCCAAACACGTGGTCCAGAGCCAGCTCCTGCATGCACACACACAGTCCACCCTCAGAGGCCAACAGCAAGGAACGATGCCACACTGCACATTGCATAAATAGCCACCCATGTCACAGGAACACTATGTGACAGACGCTACTCACTGAGGCTCTGGACTAGCTGAGGACGGGACACAGCCCTTTATTTAGCTCCCTGAAGCGTTAGGTGACAGTGACTTCCCTAAGGATGGCCTCCAGTGGTCACCCATGAGTGTCACATCTATGCACTGGCAGACATTCTCTCCTCAGCTCAGCTGAGAAGTGGCTCAGGGGCTGCCACGAAAAGGTCTCTCAGGCAGCCGTGACTGGCAAGGCTGCTAGGCGAGTTGAGGCCACGCCCGACGTGTTGGTTATAACTTGTCCCGTGAAACCACCATGCATTTCCATTTTCCCAAGCAGCCAGACACTACTCTGGATCCATATTTTATCTTTTGTCTTGTCCTCTGTGACCCAGAGCAGTGGCTGATTCGGATCAATTCTTGATTCCATTCAATACACTTATACTGGGCTCCTCCGTGCCTGGCCCTGGGTTAGCTCATGGGATATAAGGTTTATAGTATGTGGGTAAGTTTTCCTAGTCTTACAACTTGTTTTCTAACATACCCCTCACCTTGGAAGCCCTTCTTCCAACTAAATGAATCTCGCTCATCCCTGATTCTCCCAAAGCGTTCCCCAGGAATGTACTGAATATGGGACTGTTGTTTTAACTTCGGCACAGTGGTTGTGCCTTTCTCTATTTCAGTCAGCAATTGCGACTCCGCAGTTACTAGTCCTGCTTCTCTGGCAACGGTCTGGCCACTTGGGTTGCAGCCTGGCAGGAATTCTGTTCCCACAGTCACTGGCTCTGCTGCCGCCGCTAAAGGGAGCTTTAATTAAATCTCTATCATTGTATTTATAAATAAAACCTGAGACAAGGCTGAGGTGACGATCTGCTAGCTCAGAGGAGGTAAGCATCACCTAGCTACCTTCTTTCCTCACTGGCATCCCTCAAAAAGTGTGTTCTTCTCTCTGCCAAAACAGAAAAAGTCACGCCACTCCAAACCCCGCCCTACTACTTCCTGTGTCTTCCTTTATCTCTTCCAGATGCCCTCTGATGCTCTATGATTACTTCCTGTCAACTAATTGCTAATACAGCCTCCTGGCCCGAGGTTAATTTTATTTAATTAATGTAAATGCAAACTCGGGGTTTACAGTGATCAAATATCCCCCAACATGGGACTTTGCCTTGAATGATCAATTGACCCAAGTATGGGCAATCAGACAGTCTCCTGGAAATTTAGAATAGACATTGGTAGGCTCAGTAGTTTAACCACCTGAGGATCTGCTAACTCAGGGGGTAAGAATTCTTGCTGTGTGTAAGAAGTTTTTAGAGAAAAACACTTCAGGCCCCATGAGCCCCTGCTTGACAGAAGACTGTCACCATCTGGCTTATGATGACCCTTCTACTGCTGGACCTGTCTTTCCTGAAACTGAGCTGAATTTCCTGACCTGAGCTATCTTCCAAAATAAATACCTCAAAAAAAGTTCCTTTCCAGAAAACAAACAAACAAAAACCCCCTCTGGCACCAGTGTGGGTTTAGAATCTAACAGCAGAGGCAGACAGACATGTGAGAAAGGCAAGGGCTGTGTGCTGGGGTCTGTGGAACATGGGGAGGAGGGGTCGGGAGGAGGGACATTGTAAATGAAGGTCCTCCACAGATATCTGATC
Organism: Microtus oregoni; assembly: GCF_018167655.1. Taxonomy (NCBI): domain Eukaryota; kingdom Metazoa; phylum Chordata; class Mammalia; order Rodentia; family Cricetidae; genus Microtus; species Microtus oregoni. The sequence continues at coordinate 12,419,888 of NW_024543078.1, forward strand.
CCAGAGAAAGGCTTGGAAGAACTAGTGTGGGTAAATGAAGAACTGAACCACAGGATCTCGAAGCCCAAGACCATTTGAGAGCATTCGGTGATGAGGTTAAGGTTGGAGATTTGAGTTACACAGGAATCGTAGCTCACGAGCTAGGAAGGTCTCTCTGGTTGAGGTTTTTCAAACTATAAACATGACTCTCACTGGCAATGTGGGAATATTTTGGGTAGGAAAGCTAGCCTAAGGCATGAAAGATCTGGGGTTTGAGGAGAGACCCCTGGGGTGGTGAGTCTGTGAAAACACAGACTCACGGGAGTGGGCCCGGCACTGGACTGGCGACCTTGGGAATGGGCCCTTCTCACCCCTAAACCAGAGAGCTCTCATTTGCAAATGAAAGTCACATTCCCCAACTCAAGTGTGAGAACTAGCTGAGAAAGTGAGGTGAGAGATGGTAAAGACCTATGTGCCACCAACTTCCTTCTTGTCCCTAAAAAGAGGGCTTTAACCTCGGGTGGTGGAGTGTATAGGGCAGCAGGGCCACATTGAAGGAACACGATGCATTTTAGAGTTCGTGATGATTGGTAAGGCTTGGTGATAGGGCTGAGGGAGAAGGAGTGGGACCTGGTAGATGCAATGTTGGTGCCAGAAATGGGGCAGGGGACACGAGGGGGCCGACAGACCCATTTGAGTCCATCTGATGGGGTCTCCAGCTGGGGCCAATGAAGATGGCCACCTGGCAGGGTCAGAGCATCAGTAATTAGATAAGGGCATGATCGTGAGACCTCCTCACCTCAACCAGCTTTTTCTTTTTGGTGATGTTGTTCTTCTGGAGCTTCTCAGGCTGGGGAGCTGCCCGGCTTACGGGTGGTCTGAAACAGAAGTCAGAGGAAGCACAGGGTTGAATAGGAGCTGCGAGTCCAGCAGCTCGCTGGAGCCAGGGCCAGGGGAGGTCCTCACTCCGCTCCCCCTCCAAGGACATGCCACCTGGGGCTGCTCTGTGTGGCTCTCCCCCTCATCCCACTAGGAATCTGACCTGCCTCAGGTGTGGGTTGGGCTCACAGGGCAGAGTTGGGTTTCTCTACACTACAGCACCTGCATAGCATCGATCCCGCTTCCCCCATACCCAACAACATCCTGGGATCCGAGGAGAAGCCCTGGCTAGAAACTGAGGGTGAGCAAATGCGTGAGAAAGAAAAGGCCATGTTCCCTGACTTCACTGGCCGTTTCTCAAACAAGAATTGTCAGTGTTCCTCAGAATCAGGTGGACAAGAGCCTGGCTTGCTGTGCCTTAAGACTGAGAAGCCAAGGTTTGGAACAGATCCCAAGGCTGCGTGAAAAGTACCCAGCTGGTCTGGCCATAGACAAGGGCAAGAGGAAGAAAGAACTCCTGCCTCCCACTCTGCCCCCAAACTCAGGGTTAGAGTCCACGTCAAGCTGCCATCACTACACCAATGTTTGCTTCTCCTTTCTTAGTTTTAGGGAGTGGTACTCCCAAATTTAGCTAAGAGATTTTACTTGGAGGAAACCCTGAAGGACCCCTGCCGGCGATATTGGGTTCCTTTCAGTCAGACTTCTGCAGTCTTAGGGAAAGTAGGGGATGGGGGGGTGGTTCGTTCTGCCCTGAGTCCCACACTCCCAGCCAGAGCTCTAAGGAAACACAAAGAGAAAGAATTACCTTGATCCCCTTGGAAGCAGAAAACAAAGCAGAGTAAGAACTTAGTACAGGTCAGAACAGAGTCAGCAAGCACCTCACTCATGCACAAGCATTTCCTGAGGGGACAGACATTCCCGTGTGGCACAAACCATGCTTCCCCAGCATGCCAACCAAGAACTAAAACAGACGGGAAAGAGTGCACCAGGCTCCACGCTCAGAAACTCAGACCCTGGCATCTCTGGGCAAAGGGCACTAAGCGCCTACAGAGTGGGGAGAGAAAGGGAGGCCCTGTTAGTGCTGCCTGCATGCTCCTGGCTTCATGCCTGGGGACTCTGCTTGTTGTCAGTGTGCTGGAAGGAGACACGTTGTCAGAAAAACAACAGCGTCCTCTTGAATGTCTTGGAGAGTTGTGCACAATGGATTGCTTTGTTCCCAAATTAATTTGGACTCATAATTTAGCCTAATAGCTCTCAGGTTTTTCAGTAGGTCAGCTTGCTGACTCGAACAGCTAATGGATTTTGTGCAGGGGAAACAAGGTACCTTTATTTTCTCAGAGATTCCTCCATCAAAGCATGTTACATAATCAATCATAAGTGATAATTGGACCAAATGACATTAAGATGGGGGGAGGGCATCTCTGCAAATGACACCCCCCAGCTGACACTATTTCCATGGAACTGAGCAGAATCTCGAGGTGGGGCACGCCAGCTCCCACAGCAGACACTTCCTGCACACTCATTGTCACCTCCCGGGGCATCTGCTCTTCCCTCTGTTTTAGTCAGCTTCCAGACAAGGTCCGGGGGCTTCTTCCTTTGCCTAAGAATGTTTAAGTGTGTGACCAAAGCAAGCCAGGGGGCTGCAATGGGAGCAAGAGTGTGCTAGAACGTGGCTTATAACTTCCGGTTCAAGACAGGGCTTGGCTCCAGGGTACACACAGGTTGTATAATACACAGCATATTATACAGGATAGAGTATGCAATACAAGCGCAAACACTGTGTATATATACACGAGGTTGTATGTATACACAGAAAGGCAATCCGATGCTTTTTTGTCATCCTTGTTTTCAGCTAAAAACAAAAACAGAAACAAGCCCCTGGAAGCTCCAGGGGTAAAGCAGTCTCAGAGTGTGCCTCTCTTAGTTCACAAGCACAGCCTCTAGCCGCGTTGGTTCACAACAGAGAACAGGAGGAGCAGTGGGACGAGGCCTGCGTGGGGCAGATACAGCTGCTTTCAGCACCGAGCCCTCCCGCTCGGGACTCTAAGGACACTGAGCACTAGGTGTCCATGGAACACCCGAGCTCGTCCGGAGTGCTGTGGATACTTACTTGACAATTCCCTGCCTCCAAAGGAAAGCAAGTTAAAACACAACACAGCATTAAAGCCTCTTTGCAAGCATCTATAAACAGTGTTCGAAATATCAGATGAGGGAGGAGCCGCCAAAAACCATGTACAGCTGAGCGCTGGCAGGCAGGTTAGAGGTTTTTTCCAGGACTTCTAAATCCTTCCAGATCTAGATCCCACTGGAAATGCCACTCTGAGAAACTCTGCTGAGGACACGAGAGCATTCACCGACTTTTGGTTCAATACGCTTCTTATAGTTGGTTGTTCCTTTTGGCTCAGGCTGGGAAAGCCAGGCCAGTGAGTGCTCCTGGGGTAAAGGACCCAACAGATTGAAGAAAACTGCATAGGTGACAGGGACGGCCAGGATGTGGAGGGATGAGGGGGTAATGCGGGCAGGAGGAAGGCTTTGAGATGACTCAGAACGGGAACTTCCATCCCAGGAAAGATGCTGAGGGAAGGATTCCCGCAAGAAAGCAGGATAACCCTGAGAGGAAGGGCTGGCAGGAGACAGAGAAGAAGCTGGGTATGACCTGTTGGGCAATGCGGCCTTATTCTTGGGCCCACTACTGGGGAGGGAAACAGGCTGCTGAAGATGTATCTTATATTGCGGCACAATCTGTGGGCAGGGAAGGACTGCAGGATGGTCAGCGCAGGCAGTGCCAAGTCTGTGCCAGCAGCCTGGATGCGGAAGGAAAAGCTTAGACCCAGTGGATTTGTGGAGAGTTAATCCTGACGCATATTCTTACCCCAGGAAGACCCTCAAGGGAGGCCAACATGGCTGAATGTTCTTTTCTATTTCATTGCTTCCCTACCCGCCCCAAACAACAACAACAACAAACTGGTGTTGGGCAGAGAAATGGAGAAGGAGCAGAACACACAGTGACCTGAAGGGAAACTCTTGCAGCCCCAGTGAGCCACTGTAGGAACTGAATGGAAAGGAAGGCTAAAGAAGGAGGAGGCCTGTGGGGTAGGAAGCTCAGCTTCCCCTTGCTACAGCGTGAAAGGGTTTTCAGGTTTTTTTGTTTTGTTTTTTTTTTTTAATTGCTTCTGTAGCCTGGCTAGTGTGGAACACACTCTGTAGACCAGGCTAGCCTAGAACTCAGAGACTGACCTGCCCTGCTAGGACTAAAACTGTGTGTGCCACACTGCCCAGCATGCTTTTTTTTTTTTTTTTAAAAAGCTAGACAATGTTCAATGTTAAAAGTGTTCTTAAAGGAAATGTAAATTGGTTTGGATTCCAAAACGGGCCATAAAATGCTCTAAGAATTTTGCAAACATCTTGGGAAGTCCAGCCACTTTCATCACTTGGACCTAAAGTCCATTTTATAACTGATCTCCTACAAGATCACTCCATGAATAGGATTCTGGGATTCAATGAACCCTAGGCACAAGACAGCATTTATAAATGTGTGGGGAAGGAGGCTCATTTCAGAAAGGGGGAGGGGTAGAGGAGGGAAGAAAGGCAATAGATAGATGGATAGATAGATGATAAATCTCAATGTTTAGAATGTATAGATCTCAATGTTATTTATTTATTTATTTATTTTGTATACAATGTTCTGTCTGTGTGTATGCCTGCAGGGCAGAAGAGGGCACCAGACCTCATTACAGATGGTTGTGAGCCACCATGTGGTTGCTGGGAATTGAACTCAGGACCTTTGGAAGAGCAGGCAATGCTCTTAACCTCTGAGCCATCTCTCCAGCCCTAGATCTCAATGTTTTAAGATTGACTCGGGTTTAGAGAAAGTATCCAAAGCTGTGGGAACTATATGCTGTTAAAACATTCTATTAGGCCTATTCCTATGACTTCCAGAATTATCTAGGGCAGTGGTTCTCAACCTTCTTATGCTGGGACACTTTAATACAGTTCTTCATACAGCGAGACCTCAATCCCAAAATTATCTTTGTTTCTACTTCCTAACTGTAATTTTGCTATTGTTATAAATCATAATGTAAATATCTGATACGCAGGCTATCTGATCTGTAATTCCTATAATTATTTAATCCCCAAAGGGGTCGTGACCCACAGGTTGAGAACCGCTGGTCTGCAGGGTTGCTCAGTGGTGAACCACAGGATGTTTTGAAAAGACCTGACATCCTGAAATGCTTTTGCCCGAAGCCCAAGACAACGTGCCTGCTCTCCAGAGGGCCATGGGTTCAGATGAAGGGCTGCAGGCCAAAAAGACAGCCAAGAGGCCCAGGTACTAGCTGAGCACTGACCCAGCAGTTCTGTGCTGATTGTTGAGCGGCGTCTGTACTGAGGCGAGGGATGAAGGTCCCTGCCTGGAGCAGGGACGGGAAGGAAACTATTGGAGCTGAAGGAACCGCACAGCAGACTCCATGAGCTCTGGAGCCCGCTGGCTTTCTGGACCGGAGCAGGAGTCAGCCTGTGCCGGTACCGCCTGTGGAAGGGACGGTTGTGAGGGAATCCTGACTTCAGAACTGGCAAGTCGAGCACGGGACCGCTGTAAGAAGCGTACACTAATTGCAACAGGAGTCAGAGCTGTGGCCCTGGGAATCCCAGACTGTCTGTGGGACGAGACCCACGAGATTAACCAGGGAGAAGATGAAGGGCAGAGACAAGGCAGTCAAAGCTGAGTGAAGACAAACGGAGGCTGAGGAATGGGAGGGGATGGTGAGAGGGAGAGAACTCGCCTAAAATCGGACTGTCTGTTATTGCAGTGGCTACCGCGCCATGTGGCTGCTGAGCGTTTGAACCGTGGCTGCTCCAGATTAAGATGTGCTGTATGGTAAAACACACAGCAAGACTTCAGGACCTAGTAAAACTGGGTCTTTTTTTTTCTGTTTAAATAGCCACGGCTAGTCTTGAGTCTTAAATTCTCCTGCCTCTGTAGCCCAAATGCAGAGATTACAGATGCATATTACCAAGCTCAGATGTAAAATAATTTAAAAAGAATGTAAACTTATTGACATTGACTATAGTTTGAGATGTTTTTCATAAGTGGGCTAAATAATATATATTAAAAGTAATGTCACCGTCTCAGAACCTTTTTAGTGTGGATTCTAGAGAAATCACATGTATGAAAATCAATTGAATGTGGATCACACATTTCTGTCACCCTTCTTTTAAACAGAACAAAGCTAGAAGTGGAGCTCTGGGGACCTGGGAAGGGTGTCCTCACCATGTAGAAGACAGATGAGAAGGGACAGGGTAAAAGAATGACTGGGTGAAACCTGTATGAAAATGGAAGATGGAGGAGAGGGAGAAAAAGCTGTAGGACCAATGGCTCTGTCTTCCTCAGGAGGAAGTTGGATGCGGGCAGAAAAGGCTGAGACATCCTTGTTGGCTCAAAATATGGTTCTAACTACAGGGGATGGTGTTGGAGACAAAGGGAGAAGAATAAGGACCGTGGATGGATAGGGATTCAGAGTAAGCTCCATATGAAGGTCCAGTCTGAACAGGAAGAGGGACTCACATTCTCTGGGAAGAGAAAGAAGGAGGCGAGTGGTTTAGGTCTGGAGGAAGGGAAGCAGAACAGAGGAGACAGAAAGGGCAGTCAAGACAGCTATACACAGGGCCTCTGTGTTGTCAGCGGCACAGCAGAGCAAGAGAGAAGAGGGAGAAGGAGAAAGAGAGAGAGAAGAGCGGCTAAGCACTGGACATGCATGGAAGGTCAGCTATATTGGTGCTGACCAGGCATTTAGGGAAGGGAGTCGGTGGAGCTACAAAGGGAGAACGTTGTAGGTTGTAGATGTCACCATGGCATGGTAGCAATGCAGTTAACTGAGTGACCATCAGCCAAACTCCTTAGACGCAGGTAGATGTCAGGAGCAGAGGTGTGGAGGTGGGCTGGAGCCGGAAAATGGGTCTGTGTAGATGACAGAGTTTGGCACAAACTTAGAAGGAGCAGTTGGGACAGAGCAGATCTGCGAGCTGTAAATCCATCTGTGGGGCATCACGCTCCCACACTGCACGGCCCGCTCATGCTGGCAAATATCTCCTCAGCCACCACATTCTGACCATATAGCACAGGAGAGAGGAACTGTCCCTGATGTCACTCAGTCTCTTCAAATGGAGTCTCTGAGATATTCTGAGACCACAGAAAGACTCAAACCCAATCCTGTCACAGCTTTGGAAACCTGCCGCCTTTGAAAGAGGAGTCCTTGCTTAGTTTTAATGCTTTCATTTTCAATCCCAAGAGTAAGTTTTTTTTAAAATAAGCACACGGGAGGGTTTCCTTGGCATACTGATCATTAAAACCACATAGCACTTTACCTCTGGGTTTTTATGCCTTGCCACTCTGGAAAAGACTGGCTGCTCTATAATGTGTGACAGTTTTAATTTTATAAATTATCAGTTATATATAGAAATAACAGCTTTGCTTCAGGACAATATAAAAAGCCCAGGGGTTTGCAGAAAGAAAACCATTTATGAAAATAGCATTGCATTCACTTAAAAGGCAACTTATTCAGTGTTTTGGTGATAATCTACCTAAACATAGGCCTTGGAGATGACTGATTCTAGCATTTCAGCGCTTATTAGATATTTTAATTTTAGTTTGTTCCACCCGCCTTCATAAGAGACAAGAATCTTGCTACATTCTACTTGCTCAGGGTAGTTACAGGGGCAGATTGTTCACAGGTTCTGGGGTGGAGTGAGGAAGGAGAAACTGAGGCCACAGGGAAAGTGTCTGGGAATCAGGGCCTGCTCTGATTGATGGAGTCACTCTCCCACCAGGAGGGTCGGCTTAGCTCTCCTGTAAAACAAACAACCACAGGACTCCACACTAGCAAGCTCTTGAATACTCCCTCTTCGCCAGCAGCATGGGATGCTGGATTAAAGGATCCTCCCTCCCAGTGGGCAAGGCCAGCTCTCCGTGCTCCCTGCTTACTGGACTGGGCCTCAAGCGAGGATTTAGCAGTGTTCAGGGGTCTCACATGGCCTGTTCTGAAGCGCATGCTTGGAAAGATTGTCAGTTCTTAGCAACAATACAAGCAGTACCAGCTCTGAGAGCAGCCACTGACCACACAGGACAAAAGGGCCTTTGTGAGGCCTGTGGAGCAGGAGGCTGTTCATTCACAGCTCACGGCAGCACCGAGGAGAACCTTGTCCTGCCTCATCTCGCCTTTGGCAAGCTGGAAATTCCCACACAGCTACTGATAAGAAGCAAAGCATTTTTTCGAAATTGGGGGCAGGTTCTCTCAGGAGATTTTCTTCTCCAAACATAGCATAAAAGGTTAGGGGAAAAAAAAACCCCTGAGATTGCCTATATATGGTAATTTGTTTCAGCTCAGGGCAATGTGTCTAACTTTCCTATATTTTTGACACTGCCAGCCACGAGCATGTTCTAGCATGTTCTTTGTTCTATCACAAATTGGCTGGTGGGGCATCTTTCTGTGTAAAGCAGGCTGATGGCTGCGGTAGCAAATATGTTTATTTTCAGTTTTCTTTGCCTTTGGGGACATACATTTATTTTTTTTTTTTTTGGTTTTTCGAGACAGGGTTTCTCTGTGGTTTTGGAGCCTGTCCTGGAACTAGCTCTTGTAGACCAGGCTGGTCTCGAACTCACAGAGATCCACCTGCCTCTGCCTCCCAAGTGCTGGGATTAAAGGCGTGAGCCACCACCGCCCGGCGGGGACATACATTTAAACCAAACCAGCATTTCAATTCCTAATACATAGATGATATAGATTTAAAAAATCATTTAATCAAGCCATCCCCACAGCCGGTTGGAGCGTCCTCAGATTGTGCATGGGTCACCTATCTCCCACAACGAGAAGACAGGTCACGGGAGCTAAAAGAATGAAAGTAAAAATAGTCACTGACAATGAGTGAATTTGCAGAGGTTTGGAGGACAAAATCATTCACTTACTTGTTCAAGAAGCCTTTGCTTGCTACTTAGCATATGCAAGGCACTGTACCAGTTACCTACTATGTGCAAAGTACCGCACAAGTTACCTACTATGTGCAGGGTACTCTGCCAGCTACCTACATGGTGGTTCAATGATCACGAACCTTCAGGAAGCCAAGAGTGCCACAGGAAAGTCTGCATCCAATATAACTTAAAACGTTTCAATGTTACAGACTAATATAATAAGGAATCACCGGAGCAACCAATTTGAGGCTGAGACAAGAAAACCAGGCTGGAGAGACAGCTCAGCGATTACTTGTGAGTCCCGCCATTACAGAGTACTCTGGTTTGATTCCCAGCACCTACTAGATCTGGCAGCTCACACCGCCTTTCACTATAACTCCAGAGGGTCCAGCACCTCTAGTCCCCAAGGGCACCTGCACTCATGTGCCACATTCATACATAGACATGCATGATCCCCTCCACTGCCAAAAATCTAACAAACAGAATCCCTACAACATTTCTTTATAGTATACATAGTAGACAATTCCTTGAATTGATTTGTTTTTTCCTCAGGCATACTCAAAATTAAAAGAAAATATTACATCATATCCATGTAACCCTAAGCCTTGTGGTGGTCTGAAAGAAAATGCCCCTTCCCCCAAAGTAAGTGACACTATTAGGAGGTGTGGCTTTGTTGGAGTGGGTGTGACCTTGTTGGAAGAAGCATGTCACTGTGGGGGTGGGCTTTGAGGTCTCCTTTGCTCAAGCTACACTCAGTGTGGTATACAGTTCATTTCCTGTTGCCCGCAGATCAAGATGCAGAACTCCCAGCTCCTTCTCTAGCACCATGTCTGCCTGCACATCACTATGGACCATCAAGACAATAATGAATTAAACCTCTGACACCCCAAGCCACAACAGTGAAATGTCTTCCTTTATAAGAGTTGCTGTGGTCATGGTGTCTCTTCACAGCAACAGAAACCCTAACTACGATAGGCATATGAAAAGGTTTGGGAAATATTAATGCCACAGTGGAATTCTGAGGTTGTTTGCAGGTAGTGCCTGTCAGTCAGCAGGTAAAGGCCCTGCCATTATAAAAGCTCACAGCCAGAACTGGTGAGATAGCTCCGGGGGTGAAGCCACTTGCTGCTAAGACCTCTGTCCTCATACTGTGGAAGAAGAGAACCAGCACATGCCTCATGGTGAGCATGCCCACATACATACAAATGCACACAAACACATAAATAAATGCAAAACCAAGTTTTTGAACTCTAAATCTGCTCTTTGTTTAGGGTTGGTAAAGGGTCTTTGGTTTCCTCAGGAATAAATGCCATAGACTTAAGGATGATTGTGGAACTAAAATATTAATATAAGAGAATACTTACAATTCATTTCTCATAATCCCCGATAAGGTCAGTTCTTGCCCTACCACTTCAATGTTGTGGAAACTATTTTTGGATGAATGCAAGCTGGGCTTAGAAGAAGGGTACAGCCGTCTGAGGAGGGACCAGAACTAGCCTTAGCCCTAACTGCAGTCTGTTTGAGGCTGCCATGACACTACTCCAGAGAGGGAGGAGGCTCAGTCTGTGAGGAGTTTGGCTCCTAGAGACTTAGGTTGCCTTATATAGACAGTCTCAAGAAGAAATAATTCATTTGAAACTTATTCTTCAAAGAGTAACGATATGCCCACCTAACCACGCAGATATGAGCCCCACGCAGGCATTCCACCCAGTACGACCTCAACAGGCAGGGCGCGGGGCCATGTAAACATTGTCTGTCCACAGAAGCTGACCCTCTAGCAGCAGAGGCCCTGTCTACTGTCTTGTCCTCGTCAGTTGTAACACCATGCAGCCAATGAGCATCGGACTTCCGCCTTCTTCTCCCTTGGTAAATTCTCTCACCGCTCACAGGTCACTGGCCCAGCACTGCTGCTAGGCTAGCAAGCATTTCCTCCTGTGCAGACGAGACTGAAGGAGCATGGTCTGCCTTTGAAATAGAGAGCTGTTTGCAAAGTGACAACTTTTCCTCAGTCCCCACGAAGAAGAAAGGGAAAGAGGGGTCACTTGGTGAGCGTCCCCAAATCTAGGGGTACCTAAACCACATGAAAACAGGGTACTAGATGGAAGCTGTTAGCCCCTCTTGCTGCTGGGGAAGGGTAAGGGAGAAATGGCAGAGTCCAGAGAGGGGCCCTGTGGAGTGGGAGAGAACAGAACGGCTATTTAGGACCCTGACTTGTCTGTAGGTCCCCACCTGGGATGACTGAAAGATGAGACCTGACAGTGGAGATCAACTCAGTATGGGGATTGCAAGGGACTGCGCACTACTGTGGGTATTACCCATGATGCACGTGGAAAGGAGAGAAAGAGAGAGAAAGAGAGGGGGGGGGGAGGAGGGAGGGAGGGAGGGAGGGAGGGAGAGAGAGAGAGAAGAGTTTTCCGGTTTCCTGCATCTTCCCAAGCACCGGCTGTCACTGGAACAAAGGGCAGTGCCACTGAGATGCAGCCTAGAGGCAAGGGGCTTCCTCTTCAAGGCACATCCTCATTGCTTTCACTGGTAGTGTCGCAGATAAAAAGGACCTTGAAGAGGGAACCATTTTTTGTTCTTTATGCTATTGACCTTTGCTCTAACTGGAAAGTTCCTCCTTTCTGTCCTAGCCACTGCTGATCCCCTGGCTGATAGGAACCTGTTTCTTTGAGCCTCCGATGGGGACTGAAGTTCAGTGACTCCAGAAGTGCTCCAGGCCTTTGGCACCAGATTGGAAGTGCTGAGGCCCAGCCTCAAAGACTGAGTTACTGCCCGGGCTGTCTCTCCAGTGTGAGACAACCATTGTTGGTCTACCCTGACCGTATTGTGTAATCTAATCCAAGAAGTTCCTTCAAAACTATATATATCCATTCTTCCAGTACTGCTCCTCTCGGGGGCCTGGCTAAGACAGCTGCTTTATCTGGTGTTTGTCACATCAAGGAGAAAAGTAATTAATATAAAAATAGTTGAAAAGTCATTTTTAAATACTTTTAGAAAGGTGGAGATTGATTCTCTCTCCCCCCATACATCCCCCCACCCCACACACGTAAAACAGCTGAATTTAACTAGACCAAATATCTCAGCTCAGAGCCAACGAGACACCTCAGCAGGGAAGCTGTCCACCTTGAAGACCTGAGTTCAGCTTCCAAGACGCACACAACAGAAGGAAAGAACTGGCTCTTCCAGGCTGTCCTCGGGCCTGCATGGTGGCACAAGCGTATCCTCCCCCTCCACGCAAATAACTGAACAAATGCAAGGAAACTAAACATGTCTGACACACTAGTGACTAAAGTAAGCATCATTTTACAGTTATTCACAAGCCATAAGTAAAGTACATTAAACCGGTACTCAGACAATGAAACTCAAGAACTAAAACTGCTATGTTGCTTATTTTTACAAGAAGAAATGCCTTTTCCCAGCGAAAACAAGGCCAGAGAGTCTGGCAGCAACCCAAGAGCTTTCTGAGCAAAGAACTGTGCCTCAGGTCAGGCGCGATTCTGACTTGTGGTCACAGCTCCCGCAGCTTCTGGGATAAGAGCACAAAGCAAGCTGGGGTGAGTTTGTTTTAGTCACAGGTGAAATGGAAACCCCAGGTCCTGTCACTCAAATGGCTACAAACTTCAGTGCTAACTCACAAGGACCTTGAGAACAGGGCAACCTTCCAACATGGGTGCACAGAGAAAACTCCCGACTTAAGTGTGTGAATATCTCAGTGCCCACTGCCATAAAGATAGCCCAGTTTGGTCATGCCGTGTCTTCACCTTGAAGGTAGGTTTCTGTCTGGATGCAGGTTCCAAGTGAATACAGATAGAAATCTCTCTTATTACTGTTCTTCACACAACAGTCTAGCTTTAAGTAGTTACTACCTTTTAGTGTAAATGGGCGTTTTGCCTGCACGTATGTAAGTACACTGCCTGTGTGCCTGGCTCCTGCAGAGGCTTGAAGAGGGCATCAGATCCCCAGGATGGGAGTTCCGGAAGGTTGTGGACTGTCATGTGGGTGCTGGAAATCAAATCTGGGTCCTCTGCAGGAGCGGCATGTGCTGTTAGTCTTCTCCTTGCAGAAGGTTATTAGGAAATACCTGTGTTAGACAGTAGGCACTAAAAGAAATGGCTGGCCGAGGAGATGGCTCAGTGGGTGAAAGGGCTTGCTAGGCAAGCATGAGAACCCGAGTTTGAGTCTCCAGAACTCACGTCAAAGCTGTCAATTTTCAGCAAGCGAAAGCAATAAAGGGGAATGTTTTCTGTGCCCCTGCCCCGCACCTCCAGCCCTTCGTCTCCTGCTAGCCTTATCCACAGCACCCGCAGGTTTGCTCAGCCTTTCAGTGCCTGACTGACCCAGCAGAGCAGACTTTGGAGGGAGAAACAACTGGGCAGGTATCACCCCAGGTAGCACCCTGCTCCTGGCCATGCACCCCACATGCACCCCACATGGTTGCTGGTCAGTGGCTTCATCCCAGGTGGGGGCTGGCTGAAGGAGCCCAGGGGAAGCCATGTGGGGAGCTGGGGGCAGAGCTGAAAGGCAGTGACACATTCCACGTGCGCGAGGTGTAGCCCAGTGCTCTCTCAAGGGCAATCATTACTTTTTTTCCCTCAATTTTCTCACTTCCCAAAATATTGGAACTGAAGGTCATACGGCTTGTGAAGAAGAAAAAGTCACAATATGTTAGGAGCTGCAGAAGAAGGCCTGACGTAGTCACACAGCTATTTTAAAGTCAAATGTCTGAATCTAACCAGAAACAATCCATGGCTGTCTTCAGAATAAAATGATTGACGCAGAGCATGCAGCTGTCACCGGGCGTTTTTCCTCAGGGTGGCAGCTGCCGCACTCCTCTCGGGAGGAAGGGGGAGGGGGCTTGGTTAGCCTCACAGATGCCTGGAGCACGGGGAGGAGACCAAGTGAAGGTCCTTGCAGGGAGGAGTCACTCCAGGCACACACCTCCGCAGTCTTCCTGTTTGTCTTCTCACTCTTCCTGGAGTGTCCTGGCCCAGGTATCTCCGGGCATCACCCAGCACGGGAACAAGGAGAGATCAGCAGGGCAAGAAGGAGTCCCAGGGAGGCACTGGCCTGAACATACCCTGGGAGAAGCTTGGTGTCAGGTTCCTGCTGCAGCAGCAGGCAGGGGCACCACCTCATTCTTCTGTCTCTTCCCTATATTTCCTAGGAGGCTAGTGTTCACCAAGTCCACTTTCTCTTCCATCTGAAGGCCAAGTTGCAATGCATTTTCCGCATCCTTGCTCCAAGGGCTCAGTCCTAACCCATATTCTTTTTTTTTTTTTTTGGTTTTTCAAGACAGGGTTTCTCTGTGGCTTTGGAGCCTGTCCTGGAACTAGCTCTGTAGACCAGGCTGGTCTCGAACTCACAGGGATCCGCCTGCCTCTGCCTCCCGAGTGCTGGGATTAAAGGCGTGCGCCACCATCGCCCGGCTCCTAACCCATATTCTATCACTTGCTCTGGTTTCTTCTGCCCAATACTCCTCTCTTTTGTGCTTTGAACTGTCTAGTCTAATCTCCGAGGCCCAGAGTCCCCTAAAATCACTGACCAGGATGGGAGAGACTGCTTATCCTTGGCTCAGATATGGATTTCTCTCTCTCCATGCTAACGGGTTGATCTGGTTAGCGTGGGCACGCTCTGCTCCCAGCATGCCTTGCAGCTGCTATTGTCTCTGTGACTAAAAGCCTTCTACAAACTGGGGCTGTCAAGGCTTTTAAGTTATCAAGGAAATTGCTGTCTATAGAAAAGACTTGATGCTTTCTCTGAACCCTATACTTACCTTAAAATGGTTTCTTTACTACATGTTTTCCTCACTGCATTCCAGGGCGAATTCTATTTTAAAGTGACAGTTGACAAATGCTTGCTTATAATTCTACATTTATAATTCTATATGTTTTTCTTGTTTTTAAAAAATAAAGGTTCAAGTCAGTGTGCCCTAACATATAACAATTCTTCAATCTGGAAAAATAAAGAAAATAATGCGTGTCCACATGTTTTAATCTTAAAGTGGAAAACTGTTAACTCATGTCCCCATCTCAGCATGGCTTTTTTGTTTGTTTGTTTATTTTTTTGTTTTTCGAGACAGGGTTTCTCTGTGGCTTTGAAGCCTGTCCTGGAACTAGCTCTTGTAGACCAGGCTGGCCTCGAACTCACAGAGATCCACCTGCCTCTGCCTCCCGAGTGCTGGGATTAAAGGTGTGTGCCACCACCGCCCGGCTCAGCACGGCTTTTTATAGGGCTGTGCAGAGAGATAACAGACAAGGAGTGATTGTATGACTTGTGGGTCACACCTGACCTAATGTGGAGCCAGGGAGTTGGGACGGACGTTACAAGGCAGTACTAAAGTGCTGGGTCTACATTTCAATGTACACCACCGAGTTTTATAGAAACCAGCTTGAACACCCTTGGAATAATGGGCAAACCAAGTCCATTCATGATGGAATGTGAAATTGGAAAGGCTGGATACTTTATTTGTAAAGAGATTTAACTCAGACCAAACGCCTTTCTAGGGTAGATAAGTTAAGCGCTGGCCTATTCATACATTCATGTGTGTGTGTGTGTGTGTGTGTGTGTGTGTGTGTGTGTGCATGTGTGTGTGTGGGCGTGCTCCTTCATTCAGCTCTTAGAATCCAGTCCTTTTGCAGTATTTTCTCTTTGTGGTTACTTTAAGAAAAAGAAACTATATTTTTAAAACCATCACAGGAATATTCATTTTCTAAGCAAAAGAAAACTTTTCTCTGAACTGTACCATGTAATTAGCTTAGCATGTCACGTGTAATAAAGACTCAAGGAGAGAGTTAGGGCTCACCATCCGTCTCACCAATAACACAGCACTCAGCAAGCTAACCTGAAGTCTCCCACTGAACTGGAGTGAGAGATTGGCACTCAGTCCCTAAGAGTAAGTGGGGAACATGTTCATCACGTGGCTTCATGAGGCAGAAGGCGCCATCAAAAGCAAATCCTTGAATCTCAGCATACAGTGTGGTGTCGAGGCACCCCTGGTCATCCGGCCTACCTCAAGGAAAAGGGCTGACCGAGAACTTTCCAGATGTGCGTCAGCCTGGGTCGGACCCCTGAGATTCTCTTCAAATTCTAGTTTTTATTTGATATTTATGCTTCCCAATTAGGAACATAGTCAATTATGTAATTATGAGCTTTGAATTTTTAAATTCTACAATGTTTGGCAAATTCTTGTCGGTACTTAAAAGTGCAGAACAGAAAGGCACAACACAGCATTAGAACCCCCTGTCTATGCATGGCATTCACGGGGTCTAGGAGCACTAGCCCCCTGCACAGAGCTGGGCGAGTGAGGGCACAGCAGAAGAAAGTACATCTAGTGACGGGTTGTCACAGAAAGACTGGTCGGACTGGGAGCTGACTCCCTTCCGTTAGTCCACCAATGTCCCTCGACCCACTTCAAAAGCCTGCCTTCCTGCCCTGCTGACCAGCAAGCTGGTCTTGTTAGTCATGCACTCGGGGGCCTTTGGAGGCTCTCGTGCTCCCTCCCCTACGT
Organism: Microtus oregoni; assembly: GCF_018167655.1. NCBI lineage: Eukaryota > Metazoa > Chordata > Mammalia > Rodentia > Cricetidae > Microtus > Microtus oregoni. The sequence continues at coordinate 12,436,219 of NW_024543078.1, forward strand.
GAGGGAAGCCCAGCTCAGTCCAGGGTCTTACTTATCCAAGCCATACACCATAACCAATCTGCATAACTGTGAATGCCTCTCGGCTTGGGCAATTTCCTCACTGAAGTCTGTGCATAGCTTAAGAGTCTAGGCAGATAATAAAAGTCTCAGTTTGACATAAACTCAAGGGCAGAGAACTGTACTCTAGTTCAAATCGGTTTGTTTTCAGGCACAACAAACGCAAACAGACCTTGCAAACACCATACCTTTCTTCCATGGACACCTCCTTTAGCTGCTGGTGTGGTTTGGTGCCTTCCATTTCCCTGATGCTCACGGCGTAGATCTTGGTGGTGTAGTCGATGGCCTTCTCTCTAGCAACATCACTGTCATAGCCTCAAACAACAGAAAGAGAATGGGGTATGAGCTGGTTTTCAGGCGTTTGTGCAGGGGGTTGGGGGCAGAGAGAAAGCTGCCATCATCATGGAAGGGGTATGGCTGACTGGGGCTCACCTCCATCTTCCTCCGCATCTGTATCTGACTCCTCACTGTCAACCAGCTTGCTCTCTTGGGTCCCTACAAATTCCCGGGTCCAGATCATCAAGGCCGTGTCGGCGCCTCCCACCGTGAGCAGCACAGAGTCATTGTGCAGCCACCTCACGTTGGTGACGTGTGCGCTGTGCCCCACATACTTCTTGAATCTTGCGTGCTGTCCCTGCAGATACAGCCAGAAGCTGGCAGTTAGTTTCCAGTTACCAGCGGCAGCGATTCCGCCAGTATCAGGAGAGCGCATGCTCGGTGCGGCAGGGCTGGGGTCCCACAAGACCGCACTTGGCCCACAATAGGTCTTCAACACGTGTTTTTGAAATGCATTTGGGAATTAAGGAAATAGTTTGTTTTTGTGTCTCTCTAACATTAAACACATCAGGCCCAGAGGTGTTTAGTGTGAACTCCTGACTCCCAGTAGATCCCCATGGTGGCTTTTACGTCACTACTGGGACAAGGACAGAAGGAAGCAAGGGACCTCAAGTAATGTCTAAAACAAATGCAGCAGTTTCTCCCACGGACACTGGGGAGGAGAAACCACTCGAAGAACTGTTGTAAAGACAAAGCAAGCTGCTGTCCATGGACAAATCTAAATAAATAAAGTCCGGTTTTCCAGTCATTGCTGGAAGCTTTCGGAGCGCGGGGCCCAGGCTGCACCGCTCTACTAGCAGGTGTTGAGGCAGGGAGGGCGGGGTGTGCCTGTGGCTGTCCCCAAGGGTGTCCTGCAAAGTGCTGGGAAGCCTGCCTTGGCACAAGGAAGAGCTTCCATTCTGGGCTCATGAGACACGGCCTGGCAGCAAGAGCTCCCGTGGGAGCCACCTAAAGAGGTGCTTTTTCCATTCTCTCACTGGCTCCCAGGGAATACCGTACACAGTGCGGCAAGCCGCAGGAACTCGGGTCAGGAGCCAGCGACTGGGGGTGTGCCAGAAGAAAAACGATAGCACAGAACAGAGAAGAGACTTCCCAAGGGCTTTGGGCTGGTGCACTGGGATACAGGGGCTTCAGTCCTGTAGCCTCCGGGTCTGCTGATCCTTCCCTGCCACCCCGAACCTACCCAGTCCTCAACAAAGCTCGCAGAGAGGCCAAAAGGCAGAAGAAGGCATTTCCAAGGCCTCCAGGGTTCTGCGTGACGAGATCTAATGCCCCCTACTGGCCTTGGAGGGCACCTGCACTCGTGTGCACACACACACCCACTCACGTACATGTACATATTTAAAAAACGGTAAAAATAAATCTTTAAAGAGAAAGAAGGGAAGGCAACTAAAATTAAAAAGATCCAAATACCCAGTTTTGCAAAGCTGGCTTGTGAAGGTGTAAAGGAGAATACACTAGGGGTATTGGCCAGGCGCAGGACAAGGCCTGGAGGGCGGCCATGCCTAGTAAGAACAGGTGAAATAACCAAGAAGGCAGTTTAAGAATGAAGCTTGCATTTTGGACACTGGGTGTTGTATGTTGGGAATAAGAACTCCATGCACTTTCTCTCTGAAACAGGGTTTTATTATACAGCCCAGGTCGACTTCACACTTAGGATGCTTCCATGGCAGCCTATCAGCTGCTGGGATTACAGACATGGACCACCACGTCCGATTACCGACACAAACCACTATGTTTGCTGATTAACGTCTGACTTTGGTGTCTCTTTTTATTTCATTAGTTTTTTTTTTTTTTGACAGGTTTTCTCCGTGTAGACCTGGCTGTCCTGGGACTAGCTCTTGTACACCAGGCTGGTTTTGGACTCAGAGATCTGCCTGCCTCTGCTTCCAGAGTGCTTGGATTAAAGGCGAGCACCACCAGGCCTGGTTCTGGTGTCTGTTTTTATAACCCATTAACTCTGTCAGACCAGTGTTCCACGTTCACAAACTCATTCAGCCTTACTTCTGTACAGCTCCTCTCTACACACACACTGACCGTGAAGTCAGGACACACACACTGTGGAGTCAGGACACACACACACACTGTGGAGTCAGGACATACACACTGACCGTGAAGTCAGGACACACACACTGTGGAGTCAGGACACACACACTGTGGAGTCAGGACACACACTGTGGAGTCAGGACACACACACTGTGGAGTCAGGACACACACTGTGGAGTCAGGACACACACACTGTCGAGTCAGGACACACACTGTGGAGTCAGGACACACACACTGTGGAGTCAGGACACACACACTGTGGAGTCAGGACACACACACTGTGGAGTCAGGACACACACTGTGGAGTCAGGACACACACACTGTCGAGTCAGGACACACACTGTGGAGTCAGGACACACACTGTGGAGTCAGGACACACACACACTCACTGTGGAGTCAGGACACACACACACACTGACTGTGGAGTCAGGACACACTGACCGTGGAGTCAGGACACACACACACACTGTGGAGTCAGGGAGGACACACACACACACACACACACACACACACACACACTCACCGTGGAGGCAGGGCTGCGATGTGTTTGCAGGGAGAACACATTCAGTTAGCAGTGAATTTTCTCAGACCCAGAGCAACTATGCTTATCAGCATGCAGCAATTGGGTAAGGGAACTGAGCTAGAAAAACTAGATTAAAAAAAAAGCAGGGCATTTAGATATGGTGTCACAGACCTGCAATACCAGGATTTGGAAGGGCAGAAGCAGGAGCAACACAGTAAATTCAAGGCCAGCTTGATATATATGGGCGGTGAGGTGAGGTGAAGAGAAAGACGGCTGAATAGTTATGAGGGCCTTCTGCTCTTCCAGTGGACTGGAGTTCGATGCCTAGCACCCATGTTAGACTCTGAAACCACATTTACTCCAGTTCCAGAGGATCTAAGACCCCTTTCTGGTCTCTGGGGGCACTTCTACTCACACACACATACACACACACAATTCTTAAAATAATAATTTTAAAAAGTAAACTGGAGAGAAAGACAGAGATAGATAGATAGATAGATAGATTGATTAATAAACTGATAGATAGATTGATAGGACAAAGAACCTGAACAGATATTTCTGCAAAAACAAAAAGAAAACAAAAAAAGCAACATGGAAATGGAAAATGGGGTATGGAAAGTCACCAGACCTCGCTTACCAGAGGAACGCAAAGTGAAACCATGAGGAGATATCACCACATATGTTAGGAGAGCTGGTACCCAAGGAAACAAAAGAACAAGTGTTTGGGAGGGCGTGGAGAAAAGGGAACACTGACGGAAATGCTAAGCTACTGTTGGAGAGAATGCAAATTGGCACAGCATTATGGAAAACAGCATGAAGGTGCCTCAAAAACTTACGGATGTAAACCACTGTGTTCTGTTTGCTATTTCTCCATCCCCAGTCTTTGTTTTAAGGCTGTGGAGACTGAACACAGTACTTGGGTGAGTCAGGCTGTACCATGGATCCACCACCTTAGACCTGGGTCTGTTGAGCTGCCTGAGCCCACTATGTTTTAGTTGCTGGCTTTTTATCAGACACTAAGTATTTTAATAATGTCTTGGAGGAAGCTGCGGTACTGTTTAGCTAGAGAGTTTTGAATATCTGTTATCAGTTACAGAATTGGAACTAAATGCAGAGTGACACGTGGAAGGGACCCGGATGGGGGCACCTGGCACCGGCATTTGACTGATATCTCTTCCCATGATGTAGAAATAAGATTGTAAGATTGAGACGGCATGGGGCTAGAATGGAGTCACAGTCTCGAAGGTATTGAAAGACGTGGCTAGGACAGACATGCTAAGCATGATGAACGTTCTCTTGGTATGGATACAAAGTGCTCTAACCAGACTTCAGACACTAGATTCTGCAAGTACAGGGTGGGAACGTGAACGCTCCCGAGAACGACAGCTCCATGCATAGTTCAGCTATGATTTTAGCTCACTTGGTGACAGTTTCATTTTATTCAATGGAACTGTAAAATCAAAACCAAGAAGCTAATAGTCTGGCTGTCCTGTGAGCTAGTCAGGGTCTATCTGAAGCACTCACTCTCCGCTAGGCAGCTGGAGAAGGGACTGATGTCAGCAGAGTGGAAGAGCAGCTAGAAATCATAGCACAAGGGGAATGGCAGAAGGGACTGGAGATGACCAGAGTTGGAGATGAGCTTACAACGTTCCTACATACAAAGGCTGTTAGAGAACTGGAAAGATGTCTCAGTGGTCAAGAGGCAGGGTGCAGGCCACACACAGGGGCTCGGGGCCAAGTGATGTCTGTTAACAACAGAAGCTGTTTCAAAACAATTACTTGTGCTGCTTGCAGGGACAGCAGGTTCCTAGTCTCCAGACCTATGCTAGAACAGTCGGAACAGCAGAGTGTTAAGTGTCAAGATGACATCGAATTCACAGTTCATACGATGAGGATCTGGGGGAACCTCTATGTCACGAGAATTTCACTTAAGTAGTCCACTTAAAAACAGTACCAGGGAGGTTTCTACACAGCATTACAGAAGTAATAAATACCATTTCGGACTGCCTATGCATTCAAGTAAAAAAAAAAATCCACACAGCTGCAATAGGTAGGTTTAGGAAAATTACTGACAGATCAAATCTCTGACAAACATGCACTATTACCTTGACAGGATACGAAAAAAGCTTAACAAAGCCGAAGTCATCCCCAGTGGCTAAGAGGGCGCCATCTTTAGTGAGACTGGCAGCGTTGACATCAGTCACATCGCTGTGTGCTGGCCAGATTCCTTCACAGGTGGGTCCCAGGACACAGGTCCATGTGTCCCATTCTATCTTCTCAATCTGCAGGGGGATGAAAGGGCGTGACCGTGTTGCAGAGTCCCGTTTCTTCTTGTTTTATTTAAGAGAACCCATTTTCAAATGAGTCGTTAGCTGGAGATGACAAGCTCTCCAACAGCAGGCATTTGTACTGGGTGCTGAGCTCCAATTCTTAGTGCCATTATTATCGTACTCTTTATGAGACAGGGTCTCAGATTGTAGCCCCGCCTGGCCCGGAACTCTCAGCAATCCTGTCCCAGCCTCCCAGGCGCTAACATTACTGGACACAAGCATTGTATCCAGCCCCCGAGTTGCATATTTAAAGTAGTATTGCCTTTTCTCAATAAGCCAATACGACTGTCAAACATACTTGAATATTTTTCCTAGACCAAAAGCATACTTTGTACTTTTGGAACTCTGACCATAACAAAGGTTTGTAAGGTTTTAACTAAATTTTTAATCATGGTGTCATTCATGAACTAGATCGGTTATTGTCAGCCCAGCTCTGACACCTTGTGCCAGGTCATTCTTTGCTGTAGGATAACGGTCTGTGCAGGACGCCATGTTTAACAGCATGCCTGGCCTTCACCCCTTGGATGCCAGTACCGCCCTTCTCCATGGACACCAACAAATGTTCCAGCAGGCAACTGCTTCTGGCAAAGAATCCCTGAGCTAGTAGATATTACAAAATTTTTAAAAAGATTTTGGTTGTGTATCTGTACATGAGAGTCGGGGTACTCATGCTGCAGTGTGGGTGGGGAGTCTGAACTCCCCTTCTGCTCTGTGGCTGCTGAGGATTGAATTTAGGTTGCCAGCATCAGCAGCAGGTACCAGATTCTAAGTTTTTCACAGGCTTGGCCTTAATTATTAAAAAACTATATGTGAGGTAAAGGACATGGGGAAAAAATAGTCTGGCACTGGATTGGTTCGACTTCTGTTTCATTATGGATAATATTGTTTATTATTACAAATGAATGCTAATAGACTATCTAAAAATTTACAATCATAAGAAAGCATTGTACAAAATGGCACGACGAGCCATCCAGCTTATTAGCAGACTCATGGCCCTCGGGAAACAAAGCTGAGCAGAATGCCATTGATGTCAGGGACACAGTCAGCCCTTGCCCTCACAAGTCAGAAAAACAGCTTAACGGCTAATATTTAGAAATCCAAAAGCACAAAGGTAGACAGCACCCTGTGTTCATAATTAAGATCGACAGGCTTGATTAGAATGTATAATTTTCAACCAAGGCAAATATCTTTTTTTAAATATATAATTTATTTTTCCATTTTATGTGCATTGGTGTTTTGCCTGCATGCATGTCTGTGCGAGGGTGTCAGAAGCCGTGGAACTGGAGCCACAGACAGGTGTGAGCTGCCACGTGGGCTCTGGGAATTAAACCCGAGGCCTCTGGAAGAGCAGCCAGTGCCCTTACAAGACCACTGAGCCACCGCTCCAGCCCCCAAATACCTTTTAAAATCTTTATGTTGGACTGTTACCTCAGACGGTCTTATTATATGTCTTCTGCCTCTTGGAGCTTCAAAGAAAAGTTGTTCTTTGGCACCTGAATTAACTTGCAACAATTTCCCTGTTATGGTAGAAACAAGAGGGTGAATTACACTGTGTATTTATTATTTTGTTATAAAATGCTAAGCATGGCTGCCACAATTTCATTCATTTTAATTAGTCTCATAAATTGAATTAAATATATGCTACATTATTCCAGAAGCACATAAATATCAACACATTATATGAGATAATGCCCAAAGTTCTAATTCAAAAAAGGGCCTCATAAAATTTGACCCCAAGTGTCTGTCCAATAACGTAAGAACTGAGGCGAGTCTCTTGTTCAGCAGCACTGAAAGGAGCTATAATTTTCCAAGCTCTAACAAAATGCCAATTTTCACCTGTTTTCCCCACTGCTGTCTGTGTAAATGAGGGAAGGACAACTGTTCTGGCATCGGAAGTGAGGTGCCCCTGAGAACTGTATTTGCTTGCTTTTAATTTCTAAATCTGCCTTTAAAGCTAGGGATGAGAAAGACACACAAAGCAAGCTTCAAATCCTGCCCCTCCCAACCTTGTCTTAGTTGAAGACTTCAAAAGCAGACAGAGGCGATCCTCAAATAAAATGGTGAGCACTATACAGCCAGTCTCATTCGCTGTGACTGATGGTGGAAAAGACTCAGCTCTCCTCGTCCAAAGCAGCAATCCTTCAGGAATGGAAAGTGTCGTGTGTTGGCGGATGGCATCTACTATTCTTTTTTGCAATGGTTTAGTTACAGAAAATTTCAATCAGGTTTGGACATGACAATACTTTAGAGAACGCCGAGTGTTGGAGAAGACCCAGCTTCCACAGCTAGGAGCTCACTTGATGCGGGACCTTTTGACCTGTAAGCAGTTTACACAGAGTGATATTTCCTTTTCCCCCCACAACTGTGCATCTATACGCTGTGGTACGCTCGTAGGAAAAACAATACCGAGAGATTCCCCTGGGCTCTGCATGCTGCCTGTAACATGTATTATTACTTGGTCTGAAATCGAGAGGAGGTCTGGGTGTTTCCAAGGGATGAACTAAGGATTGGATTGAGGCTCTCCAGGCTCTTCCCTGCTAATCTGGTCTAACAGTTTCTAATTTGGTAAGGTATCACATGACTGGGGGTGGGACTGCATAGACTCCGAGGATTGAGGGGAGCTGGAAGGGGGGTTCTGGGGTAGACAGACTTTGCTATGGCTAAACATGCATGAATGAACAACAACAAAGAAAGAAATGAGGGGGATTAAGTGACCGCTCACTGCCCAGCAGCAGGAAGTGAGCAAGTATTACTTTTCTAATGAACTAAATTTACCAGCAGAGAAAATATATCATTAGGACTTTCAAAAGTGACTGTAAAATATGTGGGAAAGAGATTAAAAGTCTCAGGTCAGACATTTTCTGATGCAGCCATTCCTTGATGACTCGGAAGATAAGGTACTGGAGAACTCAGGACTGGAAGTCTGACACCATTGGAACAGCTCTCCTTACTAACTACAGTTTTTGTTTTGTTTGTTTTGTTTTTCTAGACAGGGTTTCTCTGTGTAACTAGCTCTTGTAGACCAGGCTGGCCTCGAACTCACAGAGATCTGCCTGCCTCTGCCTCCCCAGGGCTGGGATTAAAGGCGTGTGCCACCACCGCCCAGCCTAACTACAGTCTTTTAAGATCACACTTCACAATTAAACCTCCAAATACTGAGCTGTCTAGGTGATGAAAGGACCGCAAGGGTGTTAGAGACTCAAGGGAGACAAACACAAGAAGCGCCACACAATGCCAGACACCTGTGGGCACTCGCTTGGCCTGCCTTTTCCTTAGAGTCACCTCAACTGAAGATGAACCCACACTGGGCTAGGCAATAAAAAATTGTCTCTCCTAGAAGTTGGCATTGAGTGGATTCCCAGCTGGGACGAGATGTGGATTTTGGAGTCGAGAGTTGGGGACAAATGAAACTGAGAGGGTAGAACTGAGTTAGGGGATGTTCATGTGTACTGGCTGGGGGCACAGCTTCACACAAGACCCAGAGGAGCAACTGTGGGAGCAGCTGCCCCAAGCAGGGAAAGAGAAAGCAACTGCTTTGTTCGTTCCTCAGAAGTTCCCAGTTCATTGTTTTTTTTTTTTTTTTTGTTGCTGCTGTTTTGCTTTGTTTTAGAGACAGGGTTTCTCTGTATAACAGCCTTGGCTGTCCTGGAACTCACTTTGTAAACCAGGTAGGCCTCGAACTCACAGAGATCCTCCTGCCTCTGATTCCTGGATGCTGGGATTAAAGGTGTGGTCCACCAGGCCTGGTTTACAGTTCATTCTTAAAGCCGGTTCCTTAGGTGCTTCCCGCTCTCGGAGGCTATGAAGCATTCTACATCATTACTTTGAAATTTCAGCTAATCTGAGCAGGCTTCTGTTCCTTGAAAGACAGACTATGAATTAAAACCAACTATTTTCATGTTTAAGCAAGCCATAATCATGGGCATGTGTGTTCTCCCTTCCTTTAATTATTACATGGTAGAAATAGGTCACCAGCCTTCTTCTTCCTCTGCCTACCGTCCATTCTCTTTCTTTGCTTTCTCTTTTTACCCCTGCCTCCAAGTGTATGTACACACACACACACACACACACACACACACACACACGGAGAGAAATCTGAGGACAAGGAGCAGAAGCAAAGACAAAAAGGTCTATATTATCTATATTCTTGTCCCCAAATAATACAAACTGAATTCTTTCAGTGCCCACGTTTTTATCACTAGAAAAGTCTGCTCACACAGAAAAACAGGGCAGAAAAAAAATTAAACAAACGAAGAAAAAAAGAAAAAGCAAAAAACCTGTCCTGACAGCTAAGGAGAGATAGTCAACCACACGCAGTAAAGGCCACATGTGTTAGCCCAGTTGCCAGGCATCTCACGTGTCAGGGTAATTCCAGAGTAGTACTACAAGGATCAAACTTGCCAGGCCATTTGAAGTGAAAATAGAAACCAAGTATCTTGTGAAGTTCCCAACTGTTGATTGACTAAAGATCCTACTGGTTTCAGAAACGAACTTTTACTACCTACAATAAATCCTGTGTTTTGCCTCTCCCCATGCATTCTTTTCTCTACTATTCCATGCATGAGCCCTCCTTTGGGGAATTGATGTTCCTGCAAGAGCAAATGAGCCTGCTGTTGCCATGGTCACGAAGGCTGCTGAGGCTGAGGCTGTGCCTGCGCCTGCACCTACGCCATTCCCACCCCTGCTGAGACAGCTGGATATAGCAGATGCTCTCACTATTTCTGACAAACAAACCCCCTGTATCTAAATTTTGCTCTTTACCCCTTCCATGCTCTCGAGGCCTCCGCTATGAAAAGCTAGGCTGCTCTTGCAGGAGCATGGCACATGCCCGAGATAGCTGGGACCTGGGATATCTGGATGACGGAGAGTTGACAGCTGACAGGACTGTAGTTAAGCTAGCAAGAGGCATGGGTGCACCTGCTCCTGTTCTCAAGCTGGTTTAGACTTTAAAAACACATGCTCTCAAGCCATAGGGACTCTGACCGAAGGCCCTTTTAGAAAGGGCTGTCAGTTGGTTCTTCAAAAACGCCGACTTTTCCTTCGTCTTACTCAGAGTGCCTCCCCAGTCCTAGTGGCTGGCCTGGGTTAGAATAGAGGACAGTAAGGTATTGCCCCTCTCTCCCACCAGGTGATGGCTCCACTCGGAGTTCCCCCACCCCCTAGCAACAACCTGGTCATGACCACAAAGATCATGGCTTTTCCATCCTGGCTTTCTTCTTGAGTCTCCAGCATGCGATGCAAGGCCTACACACCTGACAGAAACAAAACGAACCTAACTCTCCAAACGTAAACCCACACCACAGTATAGCACCTCCGTGTGTCTGTTAGGACAGTTACCAGCCAGACAGAGAGCGAGCCCAAGTGTTAAGAAGGGTGGGGCTGACTGGGGCCCTTGTGGACGGCCCCTGGCAAGAGGGCAAAGCCGTGCAGCTTCTGAGTTTCTCAGAAAAACCTCGCCAGCAGACCTAAGGACCTCCACCCCGGGTATACACCCCACACATTGATAACAGAGGCTTGGAAAGACACTTGTGCACCCAGATTCATGGTGGCATTGTTCACAATTGCTAGAGTGGAGGCAACCTAGGTGTGTACCAGCAGATAAACACCAAAGCCAAATGTGGAGCAGACACACAGACAGCAATCAGCTGCCTTAGGAAGGGAATTCTGATCCCCGAGGACACCGTGTGGAGGGAACTGAACTAGTAACAGAAAAACAGCAATGTGAGGTTTTACTAAGATGAGGTGCATAGAGAAGTCCAATCCAAAAGGCACGGAATGGAAGTGTCTAGGGATTTACAGGAGAGCCATCGTCTGCTGGGTATGGAGCTCTGGTCCTGCGAGATGAAGTGAGTTCTCGGGGTGGATAATGATAATGGCCATACAACAAGGAGAGTATTCGCCATGCTTCAACTGGTACATTTAATACTGGTAAAATATTTATATATTTTCCCTTTAAAATCTCTTTAAAAATCTTCCAAATCAGAATCTCCTGATGGTCCTTCACTTCCGAAGTAAAACCACTGGCGGGTTTTTAATCCCCCTAACAGTGATGGCAGATGGGAGATTTCACGCCTTACGTCCAGGGCCACGGCTGTGTGTGTGGTGGGCTCTGAAGCATCATCTAATCCTGCCACACACAGAGAAGAAGAAAGAGGGACGACCATTGCCTGCTTGGGTTTTTAAAACAATAGAACAGAGAATATAACAGAAGTAGGAGTGAGAGGCAGCTGTCCCCACTGACCCCTCAGCCTCACCAATCCCAGGTGACACCAGCAGCCCTGCTTCTGCCTGGCTACAAATTCCATCTCACGCCCTTGCCTCTCTGCCTGTCTGGCACAGCCCTGACCTGAAAGCTAGGGAGATTTATCTGATTTCCCTCTGCCCTCACTGGGCCTGGCGCCTCTTACGATAAGTCACATGTCTTTCTCTCCATTTACTGTACAAAAACTGCTGCTGGCCATACAGCTCAAATAAAGTTCAAATTCCAGAGCAAATCCAGACACAGCTAAACAGCTGCCCGGCCTGGACAACAGCTACCTCAAAACAAAACAAAACAAAACAAAACAAAACTTGAAATAAAGTATCCCAGAGTCCCTGCAGGAATCTCTTCCTGGCTCAGACCTTTGCCAGTTTCCTCTGACTTTTATTAGTTGCTTTTGGGGATGCCCCACTCAAAATAACCTGGAGCTCCTCAATGCCTCCAGAACCAAATTCTGCGTGAGCGAGCTTGACAGAAGGGCTCCGCCTTGGTCGGACTCTCCAGATTCCTTTCCTTCACTGCTCAGTCAAGCACCCCTGACCCTCCCACCTTCTCAGCTCTGCACACCACGTTCCTGTGGCCTGGGACACCCTCTGTGGCTGTCTGGTGATCCATGCCTAGGCTTTCCCTCGGAGCTCTCTCCTCAGAACATGCACTGTACTCTTCCACCACAACAGACTAGGACTTCTTTGTAAGTGAGGATCCTGCCCGCTCCTAAATGCATGAGTCTCCAGGATCCAATGGCGAGTCCCTGTGCTGCACTTCCGGTCCACCCCACTGACACGGCCCATCCCGAGCCCCCTCACTCCTTCCTCCAGGACTGCAGCTTCTTTCCTTCTGCATCATCACAGTCCAGTTTCCTTCAGAATGATCCCACCTCCCTCCGGAAGTCAAAACTTTCACAGAGAATATGAGCCATGCCTCACTTCTAGACCCCCGTTTTCTGTCTTAAGATTTTGCAGATGCTAGCTGTATTAAACAGACAAAGCTTCATGGCTTGTGGAAGTAACTTGGAGGAGACAAAGAGGGAAGCTAGGAGCTTTGGGGAGCATAGATAAATTCAGGGGAGCCGAGCATAGCTGTCTAGCTTCACTGACAGATGGAAATTGCTTGAGACTTTGGGAACGATCTCCCAGAGATAGTGTTGGTCAGGAAGACTGAGTAGAAAGGCAAGGACGGATCACATGGAACCCAAGGCATGAATGGTAACTCAGGGCAGCACATGTTTTCATGATGGCTTCAGTTAGTTAAGATCTTCACAGAACAGGAAAATACTCCAAATGGTTACAGCAGCCTCTCCTGGGCTCTCAGGTGAGCCTCATACGCTGCCGTGGGCCCGCCTCTTCCTGTTCCCCTCTAAAGCTCAACCACCATTCTCTCTAGAGATGATGCTCAAACAGACAACAGAGTTTAAGTTTTATCTTAAAGCCACAACCCGCTTTACCTCTGGAATCCCAGTCGATGTGTGTGATGTAGCTGGTCGCCCCTTTACAGATGCCGACCCTCTTGCTTGTAAGTACGTTGTAAATGTCCACGAAGTTATCGTGGGATGCCACTGCAAGGTATTTTCCTGTATCTACCGAGAAAAGATACAGTAAACAGCAACACATTTGATGGAGAGATTCATCTCCAGGAACTTAAGATTCTCAAGTGGGAGTAAAGTCAAAGAAACTTTTAGGACAGTCCATTCTTATATTTTTTTTTTGTCTCAAGAGTGCAATTTTTTTTCAAGTATCTATTACCATATTCACCTTTTTAATTTTTCTTTTTTAAGACAGGGTTTCTCTGTGTGACACCTCTGGTTGTCCTGGAACTCATTCTGTAGACCAGACTTGTCTTGAACTCACAGAGACCCGCCTGCCTCTGCCTCCTGAGTGCTGGAGTTAAAGGCGTGTGCACCACCACGGCCCGGCTCACCTTTTGAGAATTTAATGTCGGAGATCATCTCTTTTCTGTGATGGAAGGAGACCATGTCTTCCACCGTGTCAGCATTTACCACCAAGAAACTCCCATCGTTCAAGCCAACTGCCAAGGCTTTCCCATCAGGGGAGAAGGCACAGCATCTTCCTCCTATACAGGGGTCCGAGGAAATCATAGTTGAGTGTTCTGCCATTGAGCCGAGCAGGCAGAGACGGGAGAAATGTGGGCGCGTGTATCACATGTTTATGTGTGGCTGGGCCACTAGCTACCCAGGTGGGGATTCAGATTTCATCAGTGGGAACTGGCGGGACAGTTCTGTGGGCAAAAGCACTTCTTATATAAGCCTGACAACCTGAGTTTGAACCTGAGAACCCACAGCAGAAGGAGAGGACGAACTCCCAAGAGTTGTCTCTCATCTTCATGTCTGTATGTATGACATGTGTGTCCATAAAACAAATATTTTTAAATCTGTGAAAATTATCATAATTTAACTATGTCTTCCTCTCACATACTACCAAAATCACATGTTTAGAGCTGGAGAAATGGAGAAATGGTCAAGCGCACGCACTGCTCTTGCAAAGGACCTCGGCTTGGTTCCCGATGCCCACATCAGTTGGCTTCAGGAAATCGGACACCTGCATGCATATGCTCACATCTCCACACAGGCACACAGACACACATCATTTTAAAAAATCAATCTTAAAAATAAAATCTTAATATCCACAAGATTTATTCATTCATTTCTTTACCTTGGAGTATCCGGGCCTTTAAGGTAGGTAGGGTGAGTGGGTGCAAGTGGGCTAGTGGATAACATACCCTCTGAGAAGAGAGGAAACATTCAAGAGCGTGAATTCTCCAACAAAATTTCTAGAAGCTGCTTTTTAGGATATCTCGACTGGCATACACATTTGTTTATTTAGAAAAACCCCTCATAGTTTTAATTTCTCTGCCTCATGGATCATAATGCACAATGCAGAAGTCGGAAAATTCTGGTTGTCACAACCGTAGCCATGCTGCCGTGTGCGGATGCAGCTCCAGCAGCTCCGTCTGGCTTCCGTAGGGACCTACGGCTCTGCTGACAGACGTCAAGTATGGTGTTCATTCTAATAACCTCGAATTGGTTTATGTAGACAACATCTCCATTCGCTTGTCCACTTAGTGCTTATTCCCTAGTGTGAGTCAGCCCTGCTGCTAGTGGAAAGATACAAGGACTAGCTAGCCTAGGCAGCACCAGCAGGGTGCTGTGAGCCTGATTACCCGACAAACTGGGCTGTGTCTTAGGGTGAAAGGAGAGACGGTAATAATTACACCAGGCGAGCAGGGGGAACTAGATGGAACTGTCATCTAAGAGCAGTAGTTTCTCAACTAATTTTTAATCCAGGGATTAAAGTCCATTAGCTAGCTTCCACAGAAAGTCCTAGTGGGCTAGACAATTCAGTCGTTCAGAGCATGGCTTTGGACTTGCTTGAAATCCTTGCTCCACCATCTGCCGAGTTGTAGCTGTCCAGGGGAAAGTGAGGCAATGTGTGACAACCAGGGCACAGGCTGCTCTGTGAGGCCACCATGCTGCAGTGTGCATTCAGTTTCGCTATTTAGTACTCAGGGGACCTCGACCAAGCTACTCTAGTAACCTGTCTCCAAACCATGAGAATGACAGCCTCCCTCACTGGGTCTCTGCTGGCTGCTTAGAGGTCGCAGTGTGCCGTGTGGGCCTGACAGCTCCCTCCTTTCAGTAATGCCTCCTGCTCTCTACCACCCTTATCTGGAGGACGTCCCAGGCCTAGAGGACTGGCCTTATCCAAAGCTGTCATCGTTAACTTAAACCTTGGCCCAGATTCTCCTACGCAGACTTGCCCTAGGAGTTCTGCTGCAGGACTCTACCGCCACATACAAAGTCTTGTGATAGGAGCGTGACACTTAGCGCAAATTAGGGTTTGCCCCCAGGCTCCCCAATCCTATATATCCCTTACGCTCTGGAATAAAATCGAGCTGATTCACCAAAATCTGTCTCAGGGGTCTGTCTCCATTTCGTGCTCATGGGTCACGTACAAAGCTTTCTGTTGCCCCTTCTGCCTCCTTCCCCTCTCGACCTGGGGGCCCAGAGGCTGAGAGGGAGAGAACCCCTACACCTGCTGAGTAAAGTGATTGTGCTAGCATGGTTCTGGCTCCCAGCTGCCGCGGCCAGCCCTAGGCTTTCATTTTGACGCTGCTCGCTTTAGATGCTCCCCGTGTCTGCAGAATGACTCAGCACAAAAGGGGGGGGGGGGCAGGGCCCAAGCTCAGTCTTTCCTGCCTTAATTGTGACCACGAGGCTCGAGTCCCTCATCTCTTCCTAAGAAAGCAGTCCAGGTGAAGGGTGAAGGGTCTGAGTTGAGCTTTCACGGCCTCTTGTGCCCGTGGGACAACTATTCTACTCTCCACCCATCATCACTTGTCTGCCTGAAGCTGGCCTGAGTGCAGAGTGTCAGGGGCGCCCCGGCCTCTTGGTGTCTGGGTAGGTTTGGCCACAATGAAGCATAGAACCGAAGGTGAAGGCCTGGGAGTGCTTGCTCCTCCAACTCCCTCCTGCAAAGCTGCTGTCTCACCTGGCTCTCACTCCCCATCCCACCAACACCTTGGTCCTTCTGTCTTTTCAAGCCCAGGCCTGGCAACGGCATCTGCGGTCGCTAATGGCACAGCCCTGCACTGTTCCCGGCCTTTTCATTCCTGTCCACCTTTTAAGTAGTCCTATTTTAAGCTCCTCTCCGATTACCCAAGGAAGCAGGCCAGCTGCTGCAGGGACTCCTTTCAGATCTCACCATCTCTGTGGGATCCCCACGCGCCTGTCACACAGGGCCACTCAAGAAGCAGCTGCGGAACCTACTGCACGCCAATTGTCCAACACACATTTATGACATCAACCATTTTTTTCTACCAAACTAACCTTTCATTTTCCATAAACATAAATTATAGGGATAAATAGTGGTTGCCTTCATCTGTTTTACTTTATAAGCTGAAGCACTTCAGCTCTCAACGAGGAGGGCTACAGCCCCTGACGGCCAGCGCCTGCGCAGTACGAAGTGAATGGTGCCGGGGCACTCTAAAATGAGACCAACTTCTGGAAAATTCTCTGTGTGTTCTTAGTTTTAACTGCATGGTGAACCCTGAATTCTCTTGCTTGGGCTATTTTGGGGGTGTGTAATGGTAGCTGATGAATGAGTGTAAGATGCTGTGTACCTTTTTTAAGTTTCCGTACTGCCAGCATACGGTGCTGGGAGGATAATTCCCAGATCCGAAGGGTCTTGTCATCGCTTACTGTTGCGCAGATGGGCAGGAGAGGGTGCGCTGCCAGCCCCCATACTTCCCCTTCCATGTGTCCCTGTGGGAGAGGAACGGAACAGGGTAAACCGTGCTTCCTGGCTAGCCTTCCTTCAGCTGGGGCTGCATATTCAGGCTGAGAGTGCCTCAGACAGGCTAAGACGCGAATAAACAGTTTCCTTGAGCCAAGATGACTGAATTAAGTCATTTCTTACGTACAGCCTTTAAGCTAGCGATTTAGGAGACTAACCATTCTTTCAGAAAGGAAAACACAGGACTCACTGCCTATAGGTTTGTTTATAGCATGGAAGACATTTTCCCATGCAGCAACAAATATCCAGGTAAACTGTAAAACTCCCAGCCCGTCCCCCCTGTTTTGTGTGTATTCGCGTATGTGTATCATCTACATAGTATATCTGGGCTTTCTGTGTGAGACCAGAGGTCAACCCTGGGTGTGCTCTTCATTGCTGTCCACTTTAACATTTGAAAAGGGTCTCTCAGTGGGTTAGCCAAGCTGGCTGACCACAGAGCTCCAGGGAGCCCCCTGACTCTGCCCAGCCGCAGCCTCGGCCTTGCAGTTAGAGGCATGCCACCATATCCAGCTTTTAAGTGGGTACTGGGGATCTCAATTCAGGGCCTCATGCTGGCACAGCAAACCCTTTAACTGAGCATCTCCCCAGATCCTGAGCACACGATGTAAACACACTGTGCTGAAGCTACTATTGCCTTTGGTGAAACCACACTCTAAGGCGTAGAGGCCATCCATCTTGGCCATGGAACTAGACAGCAACACTCTGGTTCCTACACTGGACTTGGTTCTCTCCTGCCCCCATACTGGGACTGAACCCAGGGCCTCATACATACTACTTAAGCATTCTCCCACTGAGCTACAGGATGCGTTTCGTCTGGCTGAAAAGAAAGAAATCTAAATTTTGACTCAGAGTCATAGGCACAGCCCAGATTCAGCATTTGTTCATAAATCGGTGTGCCCATGTGCCAAGTGTAATCACCAGCAAGATGAAAGGTGCTTAGTAATACACACAGAGGCCATTTCAGATGCCTGTGTCTTATCACAAACACACACTCCGGCTGCCTTAGAAACAGTGACTGAGATAAAACAGTATTTGAAATAGCAACACTTGGGTGACAGTAGCACAGGCCTTTAATCCTAGCACTTGGAAGGCAGAGGCAGGTAGATCTCTGTGAGTTCTAGGTCAGCCTGGTCTATAGAGTGAATTCCAGGAACTATACAGACAAACCGTGTCTCAAAACAATACAAAACAAAACAAAATAAAAATAATAAAAACAAAACAAAACCTCAGTATTTTAAATAGCAACACTTAACATGAAGAAAAAAATAATTTATCTCCCAATAAAGCAGCATAGAGAAGAGATTTGTACCACACAGCAATAAAAAGACCGTTAACTAAGCCGATTCCAGATGCTGTGCTTAGAGCAGTAAGAAGGCAGCCCACATGCCCCTGGAGGGCTTGTAGTTGAGATACTTTGGGGGAACAGGCAGCTTTCCAAAGAGAAACTGGACGGCAGTTTGACTGGTAAGTTGTCTGAGCAAACAGTGATTTGGGAGGCCCTCCTAGATAGTCATGTACCTGGAGAAAGGTGGGGCTGGGCAGATAGGCTCTGCTCATCACCCCATGCGATCATGACACTCTGCATCCCCAGTGCTGGGGTCTTTAAAAGTCTCTCACCTCAGAGTCACACAGGATGGGTGACAGGCCATCCCTACTCTCTCTAGACTAACTGGCTCTGCCGAGAGCTTTATTTGACAGTCTCTTTGCACAGCAGGCTCTGTGATTCTTTTAAATATCTGTTTCACTTTCAGCAATGTAGCAAGATACAAGATTAACTAAAAAAAAAAAAATCAGTAGCCCTCCTGTACACAGATCATAAATGGGCTAAGAAGGAAATCAGAGAAACATCAACCTTCACAATAGCCATAAATAGCATAAAATATCTTGGAGTAACCCTAACCAAACAAGTGGAAGACTTATATGACAAGAACTTTAAATCTTTGAAGAAAGAAATGGAAGAAGACACCAGAAAGTATAAAGATCTCCCATGCTCTTGGGTAGGTAGAATTAACATAGTAAAAATGGCAATCTTACCAAAAGCAATCTACAGATTCAATGCAATGCCCATCAAAATCCTAGCAAAATTCTTCACAAACCTCAAAAGAACAGTACTCAACTTCATATGGAAAAGCAAAAAACCAGGATAGCCAAACAACCCCGTACAATAAAGGAACTTCTGGAGGCATCACAATCCCTGACTTCAAACTCTACTACAGAGCTACCTACAGTACTGAAAACAGCCTGGTACTGGCATATAAACAGACAGGAGGACAGTGGAACCAAATCAAAGACCTGGATAATAATCTACATACCTGATTTTTGACAAAGAAGTAAAAAATACAAAATGGAAAAAGAAAGCATATTCAACAAATGGTGCTGGCATAACTGGATATGAACATGTAGAAGAATGAAAACAGACCCATCTATCACCATGCACAAAACCCAAGTCTAAATGCAACAAAGACCTCAACATAAAGCCAGCCACACTGAACCTCATAGAAGGGAAAGTGGGAAGTACACTTGAACACATTGGCACAGGAGACCATTTCCTAAATATAACCCCAGCAGCACAGATACTGAGAGAAACAATTAATGTGATCTCCTGAAACTAAAAACCTTCTGTAAAGCAAAGGACACAGTCAACAAGACAAACAGCAGCCTACAGAATGGGAAAAGATCTTCACTAACCCCACAGCAGACAGAGAATACAGTTTTCGTGTAATTATTTTGGGTATAAAGCTAGCCAGGTGGCGGGACGCAGCCCCGCCACCCTTATTACTACAATTGGCGCCTCACGTGATGGACTAAACCCACTTAAAAAACCTGAGAAGGCTTAAAAATAAGGGAGAGAGAGTTTAACACAGATTTTTGCTGTTTGTTGGTGGCGTGCTGTGGAGAGATTTCCTGATTCGGCAACAGCAGCAGAAAAAACGCTGCGTCATTTTAAAGCGCAGCTTCTTGAGGCTGTGCTGCCAGCGTGAACTCTGGCTTTAAAGCATTTGTGGCACTCTGCTTGCTAGAGGCAAGCAAGCGCTCTCATCTAAGAGAAGCTTCCTGACTCAGCTTTAGCTGCAAAACCCTGCAGCTCATTAAGAGGTCCTGCCACGAAACACTTAAATGGTGTTGACGAAAAGCTGAACGCATGCGTTTCGGTTTTCAGCCGTAACAGGAAAAAAAGCTGCACCGTTTAAAAATGCCAGCTTTCTGGGCTGTCCTGCCAGGGTAAATTCTGACTCTATTATGCAGGCGGTTCGTGCGGTTTGCAAGCACAGGCTGCTGAAGCTCGCTTGCTGGCAGGGACCTTGAAACACCATAGAGTTGTGGCTATAAACATGGCTACAGCCAGTACCTCAGCCAGGAGGCCGGAAAGCTAAGGAATGGGCTGGATCCAGCCGGCAAAGCCACGCCTTTAATCCTACTGATATTGCTTGGTAAATTAAAGACTCATGTGGTCAGAAAAAGAGAGATATACAGTAAAGAGAGATTCAAAGACAAAGAAAATTTTTAAATGGTTTACAGTGTGTTAAAAATATATGCAGACTAAAAGTTGAAGTTCGTAAAGTAAAAAAAAAAAAGGAAGAGAGTTGTTGTGTGTGGTAGTACACACCTTTAATCCCAACACTTGGAAGGCAGAGGGAGATTGACCTCTGTGACTTCAAGGTGTGGTAGCACATGCCTTTAATCCCAGTGCCTAGAAGGCAGAGACAAACAGATCTCTGTGAGTTCAAGGTGTAGTAAGTAGTGTACACCTTTAATCCCGAATGCCTGGGAGGCAGAGACAGGCGGATCTCTGAGAGTTCAAAGACAGCCTGGTCTACAGAGTTACTTCAGGTCAAAGATACAGAGAACCTGTCTCAAAAAGCAAAGAGTTAAAAGTAAAAATAAACAAAATAGAGGTTAAAATAAAGTGAACAAAGATGGAAAATACACAGAGAATCTTGATACTGTATGCTATTATGCTCTCTTTGAATTATTTGAATGCTGAGGAAGGAGCAACAGCTGCTAAAAGATATTTATTATAAATGCTGCTGAACTAATTCAACATAGATATTTTGAATTTGGATCTAAGGATATGATACTTTGGAAAGGAGTTTCTTATTTTGTTTTCACAGAGGGTGAGAGTCTGTGGATTGCTTCCATCCCAATGTGGTATGATAGACCACGTCCTCCTGAATGGTTCCTGTGCACGCCTTCAAAAAATTGCTTCGCTCAACTGCCAACTAAGATGAAACTAGCACACAGGTTATAACATGAAAGACCTAATTAACGACGCCCCCATTCAGCAGGAAGCAGTTTGGAGAGAAAAAACTGCGCCCGTGTTCCCAAATATGGGTTATAAACGTTCTTTTACATTTAAAGGGGGATATGATATAGGTATGAATAATTTGCATTAGTATAGATTTTGCTTTATTGATAGAGATTTATGGTCAATTTTGTTATATGTATATGTATTTCTGATATTGATTAAGGTATTGTGATTGTGTAGTTCATTATTAAAATGTAATGTATAATTAGGAAATATAGGTTGTTGATGGATAATCAATAGTCAAGTTTGTAGTCATGTTAGTTAATATTTTCTAGATGTGCGTAGATATATTTTAGATAGGCATTCTTCATATTTTTCAAAAATTATAGAATATGGCATTTTAAATGTTTTAATAACTTAGGACTTTTCATGACAATGAGACACTCTGCTCCTGGCAGCACCAATCTACTTCAAGAGGAAGATGGGCATCGAAGAGGCTCGTTATGGAGTTTGATAGCCATTTGGGCAAGAAACTGCTCTTGCCTGGACTATTGCATAAACTGGACACAGAGAACCCACAGAGAGAGGACTACTGAACTTGCCTAAGGTGAAATGATCTTTCGGGGTTCCTGATTCATGAAAGAGTCTGCGAGACAGTCTGCAGGACACAACAGATAGTGACTGAACTGACTTTGAATTTTCCTGCTTTATGGAAATGTCTTCTGGATAGCATGGGCCTGAAGACTGAAGATGGATGCCCCAACGGTACAGAGGAACTTTGGGTGACTGTTCAGGCAGCGAGATGTCTCTGTCATTTCTAGAGTTTTAAAAGTTGCTTTTTTCTTGTTTGCTTAGGTAGTGTTGTATCTTTCTGGAGTCTTTGATGGAGTTAAGAATAGTTAGTTATAGTTATAGTTTTCCTTAGTTATGATAAAGATTATTGTAACTTTTACTTGATAACTGTTTCGTTATATGTAATTTTGCTATGTTAAAGTTAAAGTCTTTTTGTTTGTTTGTTTGTTTAAACCGAAAAAGGGGAAATGATGGAGGAAGGTCATTGGTTAAATAAAAAGAAACTGCTTGGCCCTCATTGGTTAGAAGATAGGTGGGAGGAGTAAACAGAACAGAACGCTGGGAGGAAGAGGAAGTGAGCTCAGACTCCACAGCTCTCCTCTCGGGAGCAGATGCCTCAGAGAGAGAGACGCCATGCTCCCGGCTCCTGGGCAGACACACGCAAGGAAGCTCCGACCCAGGATGGATGTGGGCTAGAATCTTCCCGGTAAGACCGGTGCTCACAGATTATTAGAGATGGGTTGATCAGGATATCAGAATTAGCCAGTAAGGGCTAGAGCTAAAGGGCCAATCAGTGTCTAAAAGAATACAGTTTGTGTGTTGTTATTTCGGGGCATAAGCTAGCCGAGCAGGCGGCCGGGGTGCTGGGAACGCAGCCCCACCGCTCCCTATTTACTACAGTGGGGTGTAGCCTAAAGTGGTGGAAATGGGGCTTGAGTTTTGGTTCTGGGATTCTTCGCATGTAGCTGTGGGAAATGTAGTAGGCTTCCATTCCTCACCTGTTAAACAGCTTTACCAGCTAAATCTGTCCTGAAGATAAATGTGGCCAATAGTACTGCCTGGCACAGTAGGTACTCAGCAGGCCACAGTAGGGATTCTTTCATTATTAGAGCAACAGTAGCAGACAGGAGAGAACAGAACAGTAAAACCCAAAAGGTGAAATGCCCTTATTATCATGTTTATAGCAGATTTAAATAAAATTGCCTCAACTATAATATAAATTTTATAAACTTAGGAGAGTTTACACTGCAGTTTAAATTGTATCACATTTTCAAAAACTCTGAGAAATCTAACATTTATGGGAAAAAATTTCCAAACATTTTTAAACTTTTGAGGGTTAAAATGTGCTTTTCCATAGTATTAAGTAAGTTATAATCAGAAAGAGGGAAACATTAGTTTGTAAGGGACCAAGAGAAGCAAAGAGACAAAGAATAAAGACGGCTCAAGGGGGCTGTCTCCAGGAGGGCTCTCATGGGAGGGGTGCACAGTCAGATGTAGGGATTTCGGGTTTGCTTTTACTAGGTTTTTTTTAAGATTTATTTATTTATTATGTATACAACATTCTGCCTCCATGTATGCCTGCACGCCAGATCTCAGTACAGATGGTTGTGAGCCACCATGTGGTTGCTGGGAATTGAACTCAGAACCTCTGGAAGAGCAGCCAGTGCTCTTAACCTCTGAGCCATCTCTCCAGCCCCCCTTTTACTAGATTTTTAAAGAGTGTTTATCTTGTCTGTCTGTCTGTCATCTGCCTATCATCAATCTATCTATCTCATTAGTTTAACACACATATATCATTTTAAAACAGGCTTTGTTGATCTCCTCCCCCATCTCCCCCCTTTTTCTGATTCTTTGAACTTTTCACTTCCATTTAACTCCCTTCCCTCCTCAACCCCCCCCCCCACTGATCTCTGTACATGTTTCACAGGCTGCAGCCCCATGGCCAGTGTCCATGTACACATGTGCATACACGTACGCTGGGATCTGTATGTGACAGAGAATATTCAATTTTTGTTTTTCTGAGCCCAGGTTACTTCACTCGCTGTCCTTTCCAGTTTCATCCATTTTCCTGCAAATTTCATTATTAGATTTTCTTTACAGCCGAGCAATGGTATCTGAGTAAATACCATTTCCTTTTACCACTCATCCACTGAGGAATGGGTAAGCAGATTCCATTTCTTTGCTATTGCGGAAAGAGCAGCATGAAACACCCACGTGCAGAGGTCCCTGTGGGAGGGAACGGTTCTTGGGTGCATAGCTGAGTTATATACAAGTTCTACTTTTAAGTTTTTGAGAGCCCTTCATACTTCTTTCCTAAATTACTGCGGTGGTTCACACAGCCAGCAGCAGTGAAGAACACTTCCTTTTTTTAATCCCATATCTATGTGTTGCAGAATATTTGTTTGACTATGCAAAGATATGTTGATTTGTTTATGTTGTAGAATGTTTGTCTAACTGTGTAAAGATGTGTTTTATTTGTTCCATTATGTAAAGATGTATTGCTGTTTTACCTTGCCTGCCTAAGGCACTTGATTGGTCTAATAAAAAGCTGACCGGCCAAAAGCAAGGGAGGAGGTATAGGTGAGCAGGGAGAGTAAGTGGGAGGAGGAATTTAGAGGAAGAAAGAAAAGGAGAAGACAGGGAGGTGTCAGGGGCCAGCCAGACATGGAAGAAACGAGAAGTCGGGCAGAAAGAATGAAAGAAAGGTAAGAAGCCCCAAGGCAAAATGTGGATGAGTAGAAACAGGTTAAATTAAAAGAGCCAGTGGGACAAGCCCAAGCTAAGGCTGAACATTCATAATTAATAACTCTCCATGTCACTCTTTGGGAGCTGGCTGATGGGACAGAGGAAGACTCATTACATCTATGCCAACACTTTTTTATGGTAGCCATTGGAGATGGAATCTTACAGCTGTTTAATTTTTATGTCCCTGGTGGCTAAGGGTGTTCAACACCTTTGAAAATACTCATTGTCTATCTGTGTTTCTTCTATTGAAAACTGTGTTCATCAGCCCATTTGCTGTCTGACAGGGTTCTCTCTTCATGTTTAACTTGCGATTAACAGCAATAGAAACCCAACGAGACAGCATATTTCTCCATTTCATCTTCTGAACACACCATCATGGCTCGCCATGCCTCTTCACCTGCAAGGGCAGCGTGCTGCCAGACCAGCCAGACCGCCTGTCCATCTAACATTTCTGTGTTGCTCGAATTTGGCCCTGTATAAGTATGTATCTTGAGGGGAGGGGGTTGAGGAGAACACAACGTGGTTCTGTGAAGCAAGGCCTAAAGAAATATGTGGGGAACAGCAAAACTGTCATCAGTTTAATGGACCCACAGATCAGAAGGAGATATATCTAATGTGCGTCACCCACACTTGGCTCTGATTTGCATGATAAGATTCTGAACTTTGAGCATGTATTCCCAAGAGATAAAGCTCTTGGTGACTATAGAAACAGGTTTCACATGTGGTTGGGCTATCTGTGGCTGGTGGCCAGGGGTGGAGTCTGACAGACAGGTTCCTGAGGCAATATCTCCAGAGTCCCTTGCTCTTCAAAGCCTGGCATAAGCATTTCCTCCTGAGTGTGGTATGACCCATGGCTTGATTCTAACCAGTGGAATATGGCAAAGGTGACAGAAAGTTCCAGAGAACTTGTGATTGCATAAATTGCGATATCTATTTTTTTTTCTTGCTTACTCTGACAAAGTAAGTGTATGAGAAATCCGGTGTATGCCAATGAACTCTGGGTGGATATATAACTGATTGACGGTTACCTCTGGGCAACAGTTAGCAAGAAAATAAACACCAGGCCTACAGTTGCAGGAACCAAATTCTGCCAACAGCCTAAGAGCCCAAAGAAGCTCCCCCATCTGCCAAGCCTCATCCCTGAGCAGCACACTAGTGGAGGAACCAGTTCCATCCGCTGTGCTTAGACTCCGGCTCCACAGAGGTGGTCCGCTTAGGATGAGTGTCATTGCTGGTGTGTGATCCTCACTGCACACCAACAGCCAGTGAACACCATGCTGGGGCACCCCAGGGTGTACTGTGCAATCTGCGAACTCTTCGCTCCTTTGCCCCACACCCTTCTCAGTCTTGACGTGAACATGGTTTGCGACATGTACAAAGGAGGTACCTGAACAAGCAGTGTCATTGGGCCACTCTTATCGATTTCTAAAATCTCTCCGTTTTTTGTTCCCACAAGGATGTGTCCATGCCCCAGGGTGATGGCACGAATTGAAGGGTTATCCTCCAAAAGCAGGCCTGAGAGGGGAAAATGTTGAATTTAGTAAACACCACCAAGTTGGGCCAACATGGTGTCTTCTATTTCCAAAGAGCTAGGTACTAGGCAATCACCCTTGACATGCTTGCCAGGGCTGAGAGTTCTGACGGGAAGAAAGAAATCTGATTGGCTAAGAAGCTCCACTGCAAGATGCTAGCAGAACTGCCCCATTCCTGTGAACAGAATGCTTTCGATAGCCTAGCCAGGGTGGTACCTTTGGAGCCGGTTGACAGCGCAGCCCTTTTGATGGCATAGGTCTTCAGGCATCTTTCAAACATATCATCCCAGAGTTCCACGATTCCATCTTTTCCACCTGTCACAAAGCCCTATGATGGGGAAAGGTTATACGTACACATCAAAATGACCAGTCACTCTCCTGGTCCCACCAGGCGTCCCCCTTAGGTCAGGTAGTTCCATGTATATCGTCTAAGTGAAAAAAATCCAGTGATAAGAGTATTTTAAAGGTTTTCATTATTTATGTGTCTGACTATTTTGCCTGCATGTGTTTCTGCGCACCATGAGCATGAAGTGTCTGTGGCAGCTAGAAAGAGGTATTGCATCCCCAAGAACTAAACTGACAGGTGATTGTGAGCTACCATATGCGTGCTAGGAGGCAAGTCTGGGTCTTCTTAACCACGGAGTCAAATCTCCAACCCACCAAATTTTTAATTCAATACATTTCAGTTAGGAAATCGTATTTTGAAGTTCTTATTATTAAAGTCGCTCTCTGTATCTTTGGATTCTGAGTTCACAGGCTGAGACTATGAGGGAAGCAACAAACTTCATCTGTATTGAGCATCTTTTGTCATCATTTTCCGAGTGCAGAACCCCAGTGGTTTGCATAGCATTTACGTTGTGCTAGCTGTTGTAAGCAATCTGGATAGGATTCAAAGTTCACAGTGGGGTGTGCACAACTCTAAGTACATGGTGTGTGCACAACTCTAAGTACATGGTGTGTGCGTGTGTGCTCAACTCTAAGTACATGGTGTGTGCACAACTCTAAGTACATGGTGTGTGCATGTGTGCACAACTCTAAGTACATGGTGTGTGCGTGTGTGCTCAACTCTAAGTACATGGTGTGTGCGTGTGTGCGCAACTCTAAGTACATGGTGTGTGCACAACTCTAAGTACATGGTGTGTGCGTGTGTGCTCAACTCTAAGTACATGGTGTGTGCTCAACTCTAAGTACATGGTGTGTGCGTGTGTGCACAACTCTAAGTACATGGTGTGTGCGTGTGTGCTCAACTTTAAGTACATGGTGTGTGCGTGTGTGCACAACTCTAAGTACATGGTGTGTGCGTGTGTGCACAACTCTAAGTACATGGTGTGTGCGTGTGTGCACAACTCTAAGTACATGGTGTGTGCAGGCAAATATTCCTTTTTTTTTTGGAACCTGAGGACCTTTGGCTCTTGAAAGTCCCCTAGGGTTCTAGAGCCAATTTCAGTGGCTACTGAGAACAGCCTGATAGGACTGTAGCAAGGAGGGTCAATCCTCAAATTAAATGTAAATAGAGTATATTACGTTGAACTAGTCTTGGTTTTCATGGCGACTTTACAGTTTAGTTTCCTAAATAATAAGAGCATTTGACTAAGTTAAACCATACTGCCTTCTAGGCTTCCACAGATTTTGCATTATGCTGTAATTGTTTCTAACATTTACAGCTTAGCCAAAATCAAATTTGCCAGAAAAAGAAGAGCTCAACCACAAAAAACTATCATTACAACCGTACTTCTAATAAAGACCTACATTTGTTGTGAGCTCAACATATTTACTGATATATTTTAAAACTATATATA
Organism: Microtus oregoni; assembly: GCF_018167655.1. Taxonomy (NCBI): domain Eukaryota; kingdom Metazoa; phylum Chordata; class Mammalia; order Rodentia; family Cricetidae; genus Microtus; species Microtus oregoni. The sequence goes on from NW_024543078.1 coordinate 12,463,974, forward strand.
TATATATATATATATATATATATATATATATTATGTGTTGAGCAGCTTAAACTGAAGGTCGGAGAGCACAGATGAACTGGTACCACCAGCAATTAGAACTGAATGAAAAGGTTGTCATTTTCAGGTATATTTATTGAAAGAAAGAGATTTAAACAGACTGTCTAAAGAACACTGTGTCCTTATAAAGAACACCATGAGACGGGTAGTGAACAGACTAGGACAATGACCTGGCGTGGGAATACAGCTCGTGTGTATCCTTGAACACTCCTGTCAACCGAGCCTGTCCATTCAGGAACAAACCTGTTATGAACATAACCTTTGGCCACAGCAAACCAACGTGTGGGATAATAAAGTAACCACTGGCACTTCAGGTGTTTGCATACTGTGTCTCTGCAAAGGAAGACATCACTGCAATACACTGTGGTCTCTTCTGCTGCTGCGCCCATATCTACACAGACTCCTTAAGGGATTCCTAGGAGTGACAATTGGGAGATCCAGATGTGAGAAGATGGAGAAACAGGACATGGACAGCTACTAAAAAAAGAAATTATAAAAATTGTGTATTCTCTTCCTTATTATCCTTTGGCTAATCTTTTCTGACAACTACATCCTGATTCAGACAGGATTATTTTTAGATTCAGGCATCGCAGTGGTTCTTCTAAAGCCCATAAGGAAGAATAACCCAACAAACGCGCCGTACCTTGTCCAGCGCGTACATGGCAAACACGGGCCCGTCATGAGCTTTCACTGTCTTCAGCAGCAGCACATCCTTCCAGATGAAAATGTCTCCTGTGGCCGCCCCTGAGAACACTAGATCTTCCACTCTCCCGTAAGAAACACACATCATTGTTTCCAATTTTCCAGCACTTCCAAAAATTCCCCTTTTGGAGGTGAAGCCCCCACCTGGAGCAGAACAAGGGCATATATTACCCTAGAAAGTTGAGGCTTTCTCGGAGCACACAGAAGAATTATCTTCAGGGAAGAAATGATCTACATTATGTGTCCAAATAGCAAAAACAACGGTATT